>NC_091991.1:44711698-45911698 GCF_044704955.1 Pristiophorus japonicus | reverse complement strand
GGTACCTCCCCAGAGTCCAGAGAATTTTGGTAGATTATAACAAATGCATCTGCTATAACTTCCGCCATCTCTTTTAATACCCTGGGATGCATTTCATCAGGACCAGGGGACTTGTCTACCTTGAGTCCCATTAGCCTGTCCAGCACTACCCCCCTAGTGATAGTGATTGTCTCCAGGTCCTCCCTTCCCACATTCCTGTGACCAGCAATTTCTGGCATGGTTTCTGTGTCTTCCACTGTGAAGACCGAAGCAAAATAATTGTTTAAGGTCTCAGCCATTTCCACCTTTCCCATTATTAAATCCCCCTTCTCATCTTCTAAAGGACCAACATTTACTTTAGTCACTCTTTTCCATTTTATATATCTGTAAAAGCTTTTACTATCCGTTTTTATGTTTTGCGCAAGTTTACCTTCGTAATCTATCTTTCCTTTCTTTATTGCTTTCTTAGTCATTCTTTGCTGTCGTTTAAAATGTTCCCAATCTTCTATTTTCCCACTAACCTTGGCCACCTTATACGCATTGGTTTTTAATTTGATACTCTCCTTAATTTCCCTGGTTATCCACGGCTGGTTATCCCTTCTCTTACCGCCCTTCTTTTTCATTGGAATATATTTTTGTTGAGCACTATGAAAGAGCTCCTTAAAAGTCCTCCACTGTTCCTCAATTGTGCCTGGGGTCTGGTGTCGGGCATGTGGACGATGTGGCCTGCCCAACGGAGCTGGTCGAGTATGGTCATTGCTTCGATGCTGGGGATATTGGCCTGATCGAGAATACCAACATTGGTGCATTAAACCTCCCAGTAGATTTACAGGATCTTGCGTAGGCAGCGCTGGTGGTATTTCTCCAGCGTTTTGAGGTGTCTACTGAGCCATATAGGAGGGCGGGTATCACTACTGCCCTATAGATGATAAGCTTGGTGCCAGATTTGAGGTCCTGATCTTCAAACACTCTCTTCCTCAGGCGACCGAAGACTGCGTTGGCACACTGGAGGCGGTGTTGGACCTCGTCGTCGATGTCTGCCCTTGCTGATAGTAGACTCCCGAGTTATAGAAAATAATCCACGTTGTCCAAGGCCGCGCCGTGGATTTTGCTGACTGGGGGACAATGCGGTCTGTCAGGGTCAGATTGGTGGAGGAACTTTGTCTTGCGGATGTTTAGCGCAAGGCCCATGTTTTTGTACGTCTCGATGAAGATGTTAATGATGGCTTGGAGTTCAGTCTCTAAATGTGCGTCGTCCACGTACTGTATTTCGATGACAGAGGATGGGACGACCTTGGATCTAGCCTGGAGGTGACGAAGGTTGAACAGGTTCCCTTTGTTCTATAGTTTAGTTCCACTCCAGCGGGGAGCTTGTTGAGAATGAGATGGAGCATTGCAGCAAGGAAGATCGAGAAGAGCATTGGCGCGATGACGCAGCCCTGCTTAACCCCGGTCCGGACATGGATTGGGTCTGTGGTGGATATGTTGGTCAGGATCACGGCTTGATTGTCATCGTGGAGCAGGCGGAGGATGGTAACAAACTTTTGGAGACAGCCGAAACGGAGGAGGACGCTCCATAGTCCCTCACAGTTGACATTGTCAAAGGCCTTTGTGAGGTCAAAGAAGGCCATGCACAAGGGTTGGTGCTGTTCCCCGACTTCTCAGCCTGGTATCATCCTTGTGAATCATTTTTGCACCTTCTCCAATGCCTCTGTATATCTTTTATAATTATAAATACCAGAACTGTGCACAGTACTTCAAGTGCAGTCTAACAGCAACTTGTATTTATATAGCACCTTTAACGTAGTAAAATGACACAAAGTGCTTCATAGGAGTATTATAAAACAAAATTTGACACTGAGCCACATAAGGAGATATTAGGTCAGATGGCCAAAAGTGTTATGTCTTGAATAAAGAGTCAAACTAGATACTGCAAGCTCAAAGTAAGTGTGACCCCGTTGTCCTTTATTACAGATCTCAGAGTGCCTCTCCAGCCTGTGAGGCCTCCTTATACACAGATGCTCCCAAGGGATTCTGGGATCCCTTGGGACTCCAGGGGATAAGCCCTGTGATGGTTATACATGGTAATTACAGGTTTACATACATAACAAAAAGCTTGGCAAAAGAGGAAGGTTTTAAGGACTGTCTTAAAGGAGGAAAGAGGTAGAGAGGCAGAGAGGTTGAGGGAGGGAATGCCTGGTTCTACACAAGTTTAACCTGACTTCCCTGCTTTTCAATACTAACCATCTAAAGATGAACCCTTGGTTTACTTTTTATTATGGCCTTATTAATCTGAGTCACTACTCTTAGTGATTTGTGTATCTGTATCTGTAGATCCCTTTGCTCCTCTATAGTGTCAGCTATGGCTCAGTTGGTAGCACCCTTGTCTCTGGAGACTTAAGCACAAAAACCTAGGCTGACACTCCAGTGCAGTACTAAGGAAGCACTGTACCGTCGGAAGTGCCATCTTTCGGATGAGAAGTTAAACGGAGGCCCCGTCTGCTTTCTCAGGTGGATGTAAAAGATCCCATGGCACTATTTTGAAGAAGAGCAGGGGAGCTATCACTGGTGTCCCAGCAAATATTTATCCCTCAATCACTAAAAAACATATTACCTTGTCATTATCACATTGCTGTTTGTGGGAGTTTGCTGTACATAAAATTAGCTGCCGCGTTTCCTACATTACAATAGTGACTACGCTTCAAATATTGCTTCATTGGTTGTATATCTCTTTGGGACATCCGGTGGTTGTGAAAGGTGCTATATAAATACTTCTTTTTTTTTACCTCATTTAGACTCTTATTATCCAAGAAGCATATAGCCTCCTTATTCGTCCTACCAAAATGTACCACCTCACACTTGTCTATATTGAAACTCATTTATTTTAGCCTTAGCTTTGGCAACAATATCAAATCTAACAACACAATGATCACTATATCTCAGATGCTCAGCAATCTCTATGCTACTAACTAGCTAGAGGTGGATTGCTGAACACCAAACCCCAACACAGCTTCTGCTCTAAGCCTCATATTTTGTGTAAGGAACCAATCTTTGACTGCCTCAGTGAACTTGTTTGTTGTTTCACCCTGCCCTTCTGGTTGCCCTTATAGATCCATCTGAGGAAGTTCAATTAAAGGTAAGGAATGGCATTTTACCACTGTTTTAATATGCTTTCATAAAATAAATTCCACTGAGAAGAACTATAGCATCCATTATGCTTTACAATGGTATTGACACTGTGGGCTGGCAAAAATATCCAGTAAACAAACATTGTGTAGTACCCATCACATCTGAAAATGCAATAGTTTTGAAATTTCAGTTAATATTATTGCAGTTGTTCCATCATACAAATTTGAAAGGGAGTTCTGAATTGTATGATAAAAGTTAAGTGTAATTCAGCTTTAAGTTAAATACTGTACCGTGACGTGTTACATCAAGGTTAGTCATTGTAATAACACTGGAACATTATAAGTATGTGTATTTCTCAGTCTCGGAACTACTGCCATTTTATCTAGTGGATTTGGGGTCAATTGAAATACATTTAATTCATTGAAATGAAATGAAACCACTGACATGTGACTGGGTTGTTCAATTCTATCTATTTTATGCTTATACATCACATACTTCTCATCAATTTATCAATGATGCAGTATAAGGCCTCCTTAATTAGTCACAGCATCAGTTGTCATATTTTCAGTCAGTTTCAGTATTTTTTATTCCAAATTTGTATTACACTGGGAAGAGATATTTTGTCTTTGGGGTAAAATTGGTCTTGGCAGGTAGCAGAAAACAGGCGATAGTAAATCGGCAGCCCTTATTACATTCTGCCCGATTTTCTTTTCCATTGATGTCCAGGTAAGGCTGTATAATAGGCTACCCATTCATTATTGCCCATTTTCCACTAATACCCAAGACCAATTGCACCTCTATTTCCTGGGGCCAAATTTGGCCAGGAGTTCCTCCGTTTTTTTTGGACCAACTTGATTTTTCTGGAGTATCTTAAAAATCCCCATTCTGCACATTTAATTTGCGCCAGTGTAAGTGAGTTAGTTAGGAGTTTTTTTTGTTTTGTTTTTTTTCCAAAAGGGGGCGTTATCAACCACCTACGCCTGTTTTGGCCATTTAAGCCAATTTGGACAGTTAATAGTTGCTCCAAACTAACTTAGGCCAGCGTATGTGGCCATTTGTGGCCCATACAGAAAACCCTTGCAGAGAATTAAGAAATCAGCACAGGTAAGTACATTCTAAAGCACCAAGCACTAAACAAGGCACAAAAATAAGCATTCAATAACAAATAAAAAATACAAGGAAGCTGGGAGGACCTGCCCTGTAGAGCATGCAGCGTATTTTGGCCAGCAGGAAATTGCGTACAAAAACCTATCGAAAGTCTATGGGCACGTGCAAGTCTAACAGCAAAATCCGTCCCACTGCCTTATTTTAACTCCAATTCCAATATAAGCTAATTAATTATGTAAGTAGTTGAAGATATGTATAAAGTAAAAAAGTAAAAAAACAATTGACAAATTTCACTGCGGTCTTTTATCGTGGTGTCATGACACCCTTAAATCAAATTGAATTGTTCATTAGGAGTTGCTGCCAGATAAAGTGCAATGTCTCACACCTGTCTACAGATACGATATACCAATTTACTCTCATAAAAGGTAGCTCCTGTGCCCTGAACCCAGCCCTCTTTCCCCCCACTGCATGCCCACCCCCTCCTATTACTCTCTTTGAGGGAATCAAATCACCCAACCCCTCATCAGGATAGCCATGTTCAATCTTGCAAGGGAAATGGGGAAAAGATCAACCTTTCAGGAAGATATTCTACCTCCCTATCCCTGTAACTTCGTCCAGTCCTACAAGCCTACGAGATCTCTGCGCTCCTCCAATTCTGGCCTCTTGCACAACCTTGAATTTCATCATTCCATCATTGCCTTCAGCTGTCCAGGCCTACAGCTCTGGAATTCCCTCCATAAACCTCTGTCTCTCTCGCTCTCTCCCCTCCTTTAAGATGCTCCTTAAAACTTACCTACCATCGACCTGAAACGTTAACTCTGTTTCTCTCTCCACAGATGCTGCCTGAGCATTTCCAGCATTTTTTGTTTTTATTCCTTAAAACCTACCTCTCTGCCCAAAATTTTGGTTACCTGTCCTAATATTTGCTTGTGTAACTCAGTGTCAAATTTTGTTTCCCTATTGCCCGGTGAAGCAGCTTGGGATGTATTACTATGTTAAAGCCTTTATAGAAATGCAAGTTGCTGTTGTTGTCAGAGTAACTTTTAGCTTCTGCCCATTGAATTCCAGCCCCCCTTGAAATAAAGGCCAACATTCAAACAGCCTTTTTAATTAAGACACGACTGCTTCCCAAGAACCGGAAGCTGTGTAGAAGAGCTTCCGGCCCATTACAGGAGCGGGCTGGTTAAAAAAAAATGTAATTTAAAAATAATTTTTCTTCACCTTTGTTTCCTGGACTGGTGATATCGCAGCACTACGGGCTTCCTCTCATGGAAAATCTCTTGCAAATCCTCATCCACGCACTACTGAGAAATTCCCCATCTTGAGATGGTGTTATAGTTCCAGAGTTAAAGCACTGGGTTCCCAATGAATCTTGATTAATTTTAAAATTGGTTTGCCTTCCCAAATGCCAGGTTTAGCCGGTCGGGAGGTCGTTGCGGAATTTGAGTGGGGAGAGGGACAGTACCAGTTTTTTTTCTATGAAAGGGATGATGTGGGCTGTGGGGAAAATTGCCACGGAGGGAACGGGCGCCAGGAAGAAATGCCGGGGAGGGAGCAGGCTCTGGGGAGAAATGACGGGGAGGGAGTGGGCTCTTTGTAAAAAAAAACAGAGCATCATGCTCCCGGTTCCAGATTAATGAGCAGTATGCTTCTGTGCAGCTACCGGTCATTGGCAGCAGTCACTCTGTCTTAATTATCTTTTAGCAATTTCTGTACTTGGACCCCTAAGTCTCTCTGATCCTTCAGAGTTCTAACTTTTCACCATTTAGAAAATATTCGGATCTATCTTTCATAGGTCCGAGTGGATGACCTCACATTTCTCTACATTGAACTCCATCTGCCAGTTTGTCCACTTATTTAGTCTATCAATGTCCCTTTGCAACGGTCTGCTCCCACCTAGCTTGGTGTTGTCAGTTATCTTGGATAAATGGCTCCATTCCTTCATCTAAGTCCTTAGATATAGTGAAAAGCTGAGGCCCCAGTACAGAACCCTGGGGGGGCACTACTAGTCAGATTCTACGAATTAAAGTACATACCTATTATCCCTACTCGCTATCTCCTACCTCCTAACCAATTCCCTACCCATATCAATAGATTGCCTCCAATTCCATGTGCCCTCATTTTTGTTAGTAATCTCTTAGAGAATCCATAGAAATTTACAGCATGGATAGAGGTCATTTTGGCCCATCGTGGAAACTTGTTGAATGCCTTCTGGAAGTCCATGTACATAACATTTTTAGACACTCCCTTATCAACCACATTAGTTACCTCCTCCTCAAAAAATTCAACTAGGTTGGTTAGACGTGACTTACCCTTTACAAATCCATGCTGGCTCTCTCTGATCAGTTCATGTTTGTCCAAGTGTCAGTCTCTCTGTTTCTATTTGCCACTGCATTGCAGGAAAGAATTGGTATGTGGCAACATACTATTGAAAACAATGCACTGTGATAAAACACAAAAATAATTACAAAAGCACTTATAAATTTGATAAGCCTTGCTTTTAAATCAAACTTTGAAATCAAAATATAGTTGGACATCTCTGTTGTTAGTACCATCAAAAGCATTCAGTTTGTTTGAATATTCTGATTAAAGGTATGCCATAGTTCGACTATAAAAGGTCAGCAGCGTTAAATCAGATTTTTTCCGAACTAATTGATTATTTATGCAAATAGATCAAAATGAATTGACATTCTTTTCTGTCCAACATGAAAACTGGGCAAATAATTATTCACAAATGTTAATTAATCATTAAAAAATTAGGCAGCATCAATAGATTAAGCAGCTGTTGTGATTAAACGTCAAGAGTGGAAGTTTTCTTAAACTGAAATCAGTCATTGACAGGACTTAATTTCACTAATTAACTGATATTTATGGCAACCATCACTAGGTTTGACACCAAAAATTATGAACCTGTTAATGAATATTTCTAAAGTTCTTTTCTTCTTAGGCAGTCCCTCGGAGTCGAGGATGACTTGCTTCCACACTAATATATACGAGTTCTTAGGTGCCTGATGAGTCCAATACGGGACCTACAGTCGCTGTCACAGGTAGGGCAGATGTTGGTTGAAGGGACGGGTGGGTGGGGTGCTTGGGTTGTTGTGCGCTCCTTCTGCTTGGCGTGTGCGTGCTTCCGGCAAAGAGACTCGAGGTGTTCGGCGCCTTGCCAGATGCTTCTCCACTTTGGCAGTCTTGAGCCAGGGATTCCCAGGTGTCGGTGGCACTTCAAGGAGGCTTTAAAAGGTGTCCTTGAAGCATTTCCTCTGCCCACCTGGGACTCGCTTGTAGTGTTAGAGCTCTGAGTAGATTGCTTGTTTTGGGAGTCTAGTATCAGGCGTGCAGGCGATGTGGCCTGTCCATCGGAGCTGATCGAGTGTGGTCAAAGTTACTGCTTTGTTCTTAGAAAGTTAAAATACCACGACTGTAGGCTCCATTTGAACTTCAACAGATATATTATTCCAATCCCAGAACCACACGGTATACATGACATGATCCCGAATCTGCACCAGAACAATAGAGAGCCATTAAGCCCAGACTGTCTGGAAGCGAAAACCCATCACTGGACTCAAACACAGAAAGCCTCGAAAACAAGGAACTTTATTGGGTAAAAGCAGAAGACATACCCACAGAAAACCTTGAAACAAAGGCCAAAGGAAGACACACCCACAGGAAGCCTCAATAGCTATAACTAATAAAGGCAAACAGACTTGGATATAAAAGGTGGCCGTGTGGCCATCTCTCTCTTGCCTCGCTGCTTCGCCCCTATAGGAATCCAACCCTCTGTATTGTGATGGAGAGAAGAAACCAGAAGAGACACCTTTTCATCGGAAGAAACAGCGAGTAAGCCAGTGAAATCGGTGAGCATTTCTACATACACATCTTTTAAGATCACAGCCACGGTGTGAGGGGGTATCGTGCGTTCTCCCAACCAAATTCTTTGGGGTTTACAGGGGAGGTGTTTTAGACATTGGGGTACTTTGCGTTAGGGGCCTGTTAGACAGGCCACACTGTGTATTGTACTGTATTTGTTTGTTTCACACACACTAGGGTGTGTGTGGTTTTACTGGGTGCAGGTGTGTGTTTAGCTTTAATAAAGCATTGCCGGTTGAGACCAAGGTATTTGTCCGTGACTCATTCATCTGTTCAGTACAGTAATCACTCCCAGGTCTAGAACTAGTGTAACGTGGGGATGCGTCGAAAACACATAAGGGAAACCACTTACAGTATCACTCTTGGTTACTATAAAATGGAGCTCTGCTGATAGCTTCAATAATAATAGACATTCTTTTCAAGGATAATTCATTCCAGTTAGTATGGTTAAGTTAAAAAATATATTATTTGATATTTCCATTGGGTTATAATTCAAAAAACATTTACGACTAGACTTTCCCCAAAGCCCCTCACTGCCCGATTGCTGCCCAGAAACACCGCTAACGTTCTGCAACTAACGCTGGTGAAAATTTCCATAATAAAAGGTCAAAAATATCGCCCGGTGAGAAAATGGATCTTGCACCAAGATTCTCGGCGGTTAAAGGCAAAACGGCGATTCTTACCGGAATGGATGGTAAGTACTTAAAATTTAGTCCGAGGATGCGGTTTGGCCTAGGGAGGGAGGAAAACTCAAAAAACATTTTTTCACTTAAACAAAAAATAAAAAGTTATAAAACATTCTCAAGACACTTAACGTAATTGCTGTTTTAGAATTTGAAAAATAATAATAAAAAACCTTGAACTTACCTTTCTTTGCAGGGTACTCACCTACCACCCTGTTTCTGGCAGCTTCTCGTGGCCGGTTTCCTCGGCAGTGTGTATGGGTCCCCACTGAGGCAAAACTTTAGATCCTGGCGGTTTTCACGGTGGTGCACACAGATGCATGTGGGCAGTTTGCTCCCCGGCGGTCTTTTCAAAATGTGGGCGGAACGCTTTAAAAAATAAAGAGGAAATTGTTGCCGGGCGGTTTCTCATCAAAAAACAGCTGTACCGGCGAGAAAACCATCGAAAATGAAGGCGAAAGTCTAGCCGGTAGAAAGAGCAAATACTTCACCTAGGGCTGTGACAATTATGACTGGACAAATTAAGTTAATTATTAACAGTTTGAAACTATGGTTACAAATGTTTTAAACGTAGCGGCAAGGTTTAATACAAAACTTTAAACATATCAGAGGAGCTGCACTTTAGTCCCGTCTGAATCACAGCCAAGTAAAGGAGTGCAGAATGACATTGCTCGAATCTGTACAAGGGCCATGTAGCTGTAATTTCTGACAGTAGCACTGTTGTTCATTTGGCTGTGAATGACAACTAATTATAACAGATTGATTTTTATCTTTGTGACATGTAGACATTCCCTATACAATTACAGTATAGACAACTCTGGAGCCTGTGTTACCACTATTGTAACTGCTTTGTACATGTGAAGCTAGACATTGTCGTACACATTTTGTTGCAATACTTCTATGAGACATTTAGCCATTGCTACCATCAGCCAGGTAACCACCAGCGTCTTTATACATTACGATGCCTTCATGCTGGTGAGTCTGTGCTTATTTGATAGCTTTTCTTTTTTTTAAATACAAAAATCGAAACTGGCAGCATCTAATTTTAGTTATAAGAATGAAGAATACAGATCGACAGTTGTACTTGTCCAGAACTGATGTTAGAAGTCACTGTTGAACATAATAGGTAAACTTTGAAATACAGAAAAAAATTAAGCTATAAATGTATTTGTTTCTTCAAAATGGAGGAGATAAGAACATAAGAAATAGGAACAGGAGTAGGCCATACGGCCCCTCAAGCCTGCTCCGCCATTCAATAAGATCATGGCTGATCTGATCATGGACTCAGCTCCACTTCCCCGCCCGCTCCCCATAACCCCTTATCATTTAAGAAACTGTCTATTTCTGTCTTAAATTTATTCAATGTCCCAGCTTCCACAGCTCTGAGGCAGCGAATTCCACAGATTTACAACCCTCAGAGAAGAAATTTCTCCTCATCTCAGTTTTAAATGGGCGGCCCCTTATTCTAAGATCTAGTCTCTCGCATCAGTGGAAACATCCTCTCTGCATCCACCTTGTCAAGCCCCCTCATAATCTTACACATTTCGATAAGATCATTCTTCTGAATTCTCATAAGTCAACCCCCCTCATCTCCGGAATCAACCTTATGAACCTTCTCTGAACTGCCTCCAAAGCAAGTATATCCTTTTGTAAATATGGAAACCAAAAACTGCACACAGTATTCCAGGTGTGGTTTCACCAAAACCCTGTATAGCTGTAGCAAAACTTCCCTGCTTTTATACTCCATCCCCTTTGCAATAAAGGCCAAGATTCCTGATCACTAGCTGTACCTGCATACTATCCTTTTGTGTTTCATGCACAAGTATCCCCAGGTCCCGCTGTACTGCAACATTTTGCAATCTTTCTCCATTTAAATAATAACTTGCTCTTTGATTTTTTTTCTGCCAAAGTGCATGACCTCACACTTTCCAACATTATACTCCATCTGCCAAATTTTTGCCCACTCACTTAGCCTGTCTATGTCCTTTTGAAAATGTTTTATGTCCTCCTCACACATTGCTTTTCCTCCCATCTTTGTATCGTCAGCAAATTTGGCTACATTACATTCAGTCCCTTCTTCCAAGTCATTAATATAGATTGTGTTATGTCTTCAGATGTTCTAATAATGATTCCATGATTCAATGTGTTGTGCTTGAATTGTAGTGACCTTAGTCCATTTTATGGGCCCAAGTTTCCACACGCGCCTAGAACGGCGCAGTCCCGACCTGGGCGCCCGTTTTTCGCGCCACAAAGTGCACCTAAAAAATTCCTCGGTATTCTCCACCTCCCTGCAGGTCCTCTGGCTCTCGGCGCAGCCAGCACGAGCTGTGGGGGGGCGGAGCCAGTCCCTGCGCTGAAAACAGTGCCGGGACCTCTGCACATGCGCGCTACAGTGGGCACGCAAGTGCAGTAGCTCCAGGCGCCGAACTGTGTGGGAGGGGCCCGAAGCACGCAGCCCCGAGCCCTGGCCGAATGGCCTCACTGGGGCTGCGTGAATAAGGCTCCCCCCCCGACCAGACCCGACACCCGCCCCCCCCTCTCTGCCTCTGGACCAGACCCGACACCCGCTCCCCCCCCCCCGCCTCCAGACCAGACCCGACACCCGCTACCCCCCTCGCCACCCGACTGACCCGACCCGCGCTCCTGATCCCGCTCCCCGCCTCCCCGATTGGACCCGAACCGCGCTCCTGTTCCCGCTCCCCGCCCCCCCCCGACTGGACCAGACCCGACCAGCCCTGCGCTCCTGTTCCCGCTCCCCGCCTCCCCGACTGGACCCGACCCGACCCGCGCTCCCGCCCCCCGACCCGACCCGACCCCCCCCCCACTGGACTTGACCCGACCCGACTCCCGCTCCCGGACTGGATCCGACCTGACCTCCACCCCTCTCTCCCCCCCTCTCTCTCTTCCCCCCCCTCTCTCTCCCTCCCTCCCTCTCTCTCTCCCTCCCTCCCTCTCTCTCTCTCTCTCTCTCTCTTCCTCCCTCTCTCTCTCTCTCTTCCTCCCTCTCTCTCTCTCTCACCCTCCCTCTCTCTCTCTCTCCCTTCCCCCCCCGACCCGAACCGAACCGAACCGAAGCTCGCCGACCCGACCCGACCCGACCCAACGCAACGCCACCTACCTGTAAATCTGGTGCTGGGGACGGGCCCTGCCCGAAGTCTCAGGCCGGCCCGTTCAGCCTTCGGTCCCGAAAGGCCTGCCTGAAGCACTTTCACACAGGTAGGAAGATGGTTTATTTAATCTTTTCTTTGCTCATAAATGTTTATTCAGGTTGGATTTATTTGTATAATATTTGTATAAGTATAAATAAGAATTTATTATAGAATTTAATGACTTCCCTCCCCCCCCCACCTCGTTCTGGATGCCTAATTTGTAACCTGCGCCTGATTTTTTTATGTGTAGAACAGGTTTTTTCAGTTCTACAAAAATCTTCACTTGCTCCATTCTACTTTAGTTTGGAGTACGTTTTCACTGTGGAAACTTTCAAATCAGGCGTCAGTGGCCGGACACGCCCCCTTTTGAAGAAAAAATTCTGTTCCAAAGTAGAACTGTTCTACCTCACTAGAACTGCAGAAAAAAAATGTGGAGAATTGCGATTTCTAAGATAGTCCGTTCTCCACCAGTTGCTCCTAAAAATCAGGCGCAAATCATGTGGAAACTTGGGCCCTATGAAACTCCAGAGTGAGGATCACACATGGTGGCCTGCCTTTTATACTAGGCCTGGCACACCTGTCCAGGTAACCTACAAGTCTCCCACTGCAGTGCCCTCTGGTGGCACACCTTGTAATCGTACAAGCAGTAACCATGTAGGATACATGACAGATTGTAAATAGTTGGGGTCCCAACATTGATCCCTGCAGCACCCCACTAGTTACTGGTTGCCAACCTGAGAATTAACCATTTATCCCTACTCTCTGTTTTCTGTTGTTAGCCAATCCACTATCCATGCTAATATATTATCCCCTATATTATCCCCTATATTATTCACTAGAACTGTAGGCATGCAACACTTGAAATGATCAATCCATGTTTAATCTACCAGCTGTAAAGCATTTTAGAATATGATAAATCATTATGTTAATGCAAGTTGATTCCTTTATTTAAATTTACAAAAATTGGTACTATGACTACTTATTGATCATTTCAATTAGAAATTAACTTGAGCACAAAGAGATAATTTATGTTGATTTTGAATTTGATTTTTAACTTTGTGACTTTGTACCTGAAATTGAGAACTATCTGTGCAGAGGCATATTAGCTCAGTAGAATGATCCGCCGGCACAGGTTTAGAGCTGGCACGTGAGATTCAGTACAATAGTCACCATACAAAATGGTAAATATGGCAACTGATATAATACTAATGCCACTGAAAGAGAGAGGGTTGAAGAGTTGATTGAGATGCCTCCTATTTGTGCACACTTTGAGATGCATTAGAAATTCTTTATTGTGCTGAATATAAAGATGATAGCTAGTATCCTGTGGGAACAAGAAGCTACTACACTCACCATAAGCTTAAGGCCAACAAAGAAAAGGCAACTAATGGAGCTACTAAAATATGCACACTAACTTCCAATAAGACTTCATCCAAATTAACAGTGTGATTGATAATTGATAGTGGCAGCAAGCTCTCTGGCTAACTTTCTACAGCTCAACAGTGGCAAGACCATCTGTTTGGAAAGTTTTGTGTACAGTTTGCAAATCCGATGCTTTATCAATTACAAATGTAACTGCTTGAAAAAAAATTCAATGTATCACCTATCTGAATTTGTAATTATTTGTGGTAGGTTGGAATACACAGTTCCTGTCACAAGGAAGCAATGGTACTATCAGAGCAGAAAATAAAATCCTTCATAGCAATAAAAGACTTCAGATGAGCCCTTTAAATTAACTTGCCTAGTTAAGGTGGTTGTCCACTCTTTCTTAAATGGAATTAGTGATTTATTGTCCATGGCCATCTTGAAATAATCATTTTAAAATCTGCATAGAACATACTTTGCTTCAGTAACCAGCTCTGTATCGGGTAATTGTGTTAGATCTATCTTACGCCTATTTTAAAACCAGCAGTATTCACACAACTTGTGAATTATCATTCTGTTACATGCCAAAGGCAGTGATGTATAGAGATGAATGGGTAGGTTCTGATGCCACCAAACTGTGAGACCAAAGCTTGATAAGTTTATCTGTCATTTCAAACACCAAATTGCATTATAGACTTTAACTCCCTTGAAGCTATTATCTAACTTGTATAATAAATTTGTACGAAAATTGAACTGACATAGCTGCCTTGCATTCTCGTACTGTATGGCCCACAAGCTTTTGTGATGAAAGTAAATCTATGATGCATCACATGTGATCCATTAAAGATAGTTATATTGTTCAATTTATCTGTTCGTTAAATATGCAAGGGAATCGGCTAAAAATGATAGAATCCGAATAATACAGCACAGGTCATTCACCCCATCGAGTCTGCGCTGGTTCTTTCGAAGAGCAATCCAGTTAGTCCCAATCCCCCCTTTTTCACCATATCCCTGCAATTTTTTCTCCTTCAAGTATTTAGCAAATTCCCTTTTGAAGGTTATTATTGAATCTGTATCCACCACCCTATCAGGCGGTGTATTCCAAATATGGAATAATGTTTCTCCTGCTACCACCTCTGGTTCTTTTGCCAATCACCTTAAATCTGTGCCGCCTGGTTATCGACCATTCAGCCATTGGAAACAGTTTCTCTTCATTTACCCTTCATAATTTTAATCACCACCATCTGCAAGTGCCCCTCCAAGTCACACACCATCCTGATTTGGAAGTATATCGCCGTTCCTTCATTGTCCCTGGGTCAAAATCCTGGAACTCCCTGCCTAATAGCACTGTGGGAGTACCTTAACCACATGGACTACAGGCGTTCAAGAAGGTGGCTCACCACCACCTTCTCAAGGGCAATTAGGGATGGGCAATAAATGCTGGCCTTGCCAGCGACACCCACATCCCATGAATGAATGAAAAACCCCACCTCTATCAAATCTCCTCTTAGCCTTCTCTACTCTAAAGAGAATAACCCTAGCTTCTCCAGTCTATTCACATAACTGTATTCCCACATCCCTAGAACCATTCTCGTAAATCTCTTCTGTAACCTCTCCAAAGCCTTCATGTCCTTCCTAAAAAGTGTGATGTCCAGAATTGGAGGCAATACTCCAGCTGGTGCTAAGCTTGTGTTTTATATAGGTTTAGCATAACTTCCTCGCTTTCCTATAAAGCCCAGGATCCCATATGCTTGATTAACTGCTTTTTTAACCTGTCCTGCCACCTTCAAAGATTTGTGCACACGCACCCCAGGTCTCTTGCTTCTTCAATCCCTTTGGAATTGTACCATTTATCATGTATTGTATTTCCTCATTCTTTCCACCAAAATTTATCACCTCCCAATTTCCTGCGTTGAATTTCGTCTGCCATGTCTCCGCCCGCCCATTCCACCACCCTGTCTATGTCCTCTTGAAGTTTATTACTTTCTTCCTCACTGATTACTACATTCCAAATTTCATGTCATCTTGAAATTTCAAAATTGTGCCCTGTACCCACCAAGTCCAAGTCATTATTGTAAATCAAAAACAGCAGTGGTCCTAGTACTGAACCGTGGGGAACACGGGTGCCTCCCTCCAGTCTGAGAAGCAGCCATTCACCACAACTTTTTGTTTTCTATTCTTTATCCAATTTAGTATCCATGCTGCTGCCACCCCTTTTATCTCATGGACTTCAATTTTGATAACAAATGTAATGGGGCTGAATTTGCAGCTCCTACAGGTGCATACGAGGCCCCGCAAGCTCTGGGTTTAGGCATGCGCTGCAACCGGGAACTTGTAATCTGTCAAGAATCCTCCTGACAGATCATACGGATCTGAAAGAAAAGGTCATTCGGTGGCAGAGAGTTGGGCTATTTGCCCAACGAATGCCTTTCAACTTCTTACATAAGGCCTGCTTTTACCAGCATAAGAGTTTAAAAAAAATAGAAATATAAAATGTTATTACTCATTAAAAACCCTTTCCAATAAGGTAGGTTTATTTTTAGCCCTGTTAAAACATATATATATATATATAAAAAAATGTAATTACATTTTTGTTGAAAATATTTAATTAAATAGCATTTTAATTAATTTTAAATATGTAATGTTTTTTTATTTCATGTGTTTTAATATTTAATAGTTTATGGGAGTTCCATATAAACGGAACCACCATCATTATGAATGGGGATCCTCTTCCTTTATTGGTTGGGCCAGCCCTCGTGATCCCAGGGGCGCTTGCGAACCGCATGCTCCCCTGGAATACGTGGGCCTGTGCCCACGGGTATCCAGAGGGGTCCAGGAGTGTGAATCTATGAACCTCCCGGACCATGGTAAATTTGTAGATTTTTTGCAGATCGGAGGCATCTGTCCATGGGAAGCCTCCGATCACAATTTCTACCCCAATATGTGGTTATTTATCAAATGCCTTTTGAAAGTCTATATAAACAACATCAACTACACTGTCCTCATCCACCCTCTCTGTTCATCAAAAAAATCTCAATCAAGTTAGTCAAACATAATGTGCCCTTAACAAATCCGTGCCAGTTCTCCTTTATTACTCCATGCTTGTCAAAGTGGCTGATAACTTCCTGCTGGATCATTGGCCGGGATTTTTACCCGAGAGGCGAGTCAGGTGCCTGATGCCGTGTGGTGGGTCAGCCTCATGCAGCACTCGGCAGTCCGCTATCCACTTTGTCCTTAACTCAGATCAATTGAGTAGGCCTGCGGGTTTCCCAGCCAATTAAATGGAGCGGGTCTGCTGATCTCATTGATGATTCGCCTTGAGCTCAGATCTTAAAGGGTCCTTCCACACATCACACTTGAAGATTGTTGGAGGAGAATCACAGCTCTTTAGGAGAGGTGTGGTTGTTGAGAACTAAAGATTTTCGATCTGAGGCTTGACTGAAGCATGAGGTCCTAAGAGCAGAAGGCAGTGCCCAGATTCTCCGACACCTCCTTGGAAGTCCTGCTCCAGGAAGTTTGAGTGTGCAGGGACATCCTTTTACCTGGGGATGAGTGCAATAGACCTTCCAGTGAGATCAAGAGGGCATGGTTGGAGATGGCAGAGGAGGTCAGCAGCAGGGGCATAGTCAGGTGGTCCATTGCTGCAAAAGATTTAACGATCTCATGAGGTCAGGAAAGGTGTGAGCAATGCCACATTCAACTACATCGTGATGTGCATGTCACCCCAACCCCATCACTCTGCCTTCCCAAGCCTAGTCCTGCACGCCAATCCTCACACCAATCTACCTTGCAATCCCTCTCTGTCTATGCACCTACTCACATCCCCATCTGACTAACCACCACTGACACGCACCCTCATCTTAATGTAATCATAGGAAATAACGCCACAGAAGGAGACCATTTGGCAATGCAAGGCTACTCCCTCTACAGATATAGGCCATCCATTCATTCCATCACTCTCATTCAAAGTTCTCTTCTTTCCTTCTTTGCAGGAGAAAAGAACCCAGAACATCTGGGAGAGGCAGCGAACCGGAGGTGGCCCTCTAACTTACACCAACTTGACTAGCAGAGGAGAAGATGCTGCAAATCAATAGAGTTGCAGAACTGCTGGTGGTGGAAGACGGGGAGAGAGGGACCTCCCAGCAGATCGGTAACAGAATTAAGTATCTTACAGTCACATGGGTAACCAAGGCTGGAAACTCAACATCCAGGGATATTCAACATTCAGGAAGGATAGACAGAAAGGAAAAGGAGCCGGGGTGGCATTGCTGGTTAAAGAGGAAATTAATGCAATAGGAAGGAAGGACATTAGCTTGGATGATGTGGAATCGGTATGGGTGGAGCTACGGAATACCAAAGGGCAGAAAATGTTAGTGGGAGTTGTGTACAGATCACCATACAGTTGTAGTGAGGTTGGGGATGGCATCAAACAAGAAATTAGGGATGCGTGCAATAAAGGTACAGCAGTTATCATGGGCGACTTTAATCGACATATTGATTGGGCTAACCAAGCTGGTAGCAATGCAGTGGAGGAGGACCTCCTGGAGTGTATTAGGGATGGTTTTCTTGACCAATATGTCGAGGAACCAACAAGAGAGCTGGCCATCCTCGACTGGGTGATGTGTAATGAGAAAGGACTAATTAGCAATCTTGTTGTGCGAGGCCCCTTGGGGAAGAGTGACCATAATATGGTCGAATTCTTTATTAAGATGGAGAGCGACACAGTTAATTCAGAAACTAGGGTCCTGAACTTAAGGAAAGGTAACTTCGATGGTATGAGGTATGAATTGGCTAGAATTGACTGGCAAATGATACTTAGAGGGTTGACGGTGGATAGGCAATGGCAAACATTTAAAGATCACATGGATGAACTTCAACAATTGTACATCCCTGTCTGGTGTAAAAATAAAACGGGGAAGGTGGCTCAACTGTGGCTAACAAGGGAAATTAAGGATAGTGTTAAATCCAAGGAAGAGGCATATAAATTGGCCAGAAAAAGCAGTAAACCTGAGGACTGGGAGAAATTTAGAATTTATTCAGCAGGCTTTAATTAAGAGGGGGAAAATAGAGTACGAGAGGAACCTTGCCGGGAACATAAAAACTGACTGCAAAAGCTTTTATAGATATATGAAGAGAAAAAGATTAGTGAAGACAAACACAGGTCCCTTGCAGTCGGAGTCTGGTGAATTTATAATGGGGAACAAAGAAATGGCAGACCAATTGAACTAATACTTTGGTTCTGTCTTCACGAAGGAAGACACAAATAACCTTTCGGAAATACTAGGGGACCGAGGGTCTAGTGAGAAGGAGGAACTGAAGGATATCCTTATTAGGCGGGAAATTGTGTTGGGGATATTGATTGGATTGAAGGCCTATGAATCCCCAAGACCTGATAGTCTGCATCCCAGAGTACTTAAGGAAGTGGCCCTAGAAATAGTGGATGCATTGGTGATCATTTTCCAACAGTCTATCGACTCTGGATCAGTTCCTATGGACTGGAGGGTAGCTAATGCAATACCACTTTTTAAAAAGGGAGGGAGAGAGAAAATGGGTAATTATAGACCAGTTAGCCTGACATCAGTAGTGGTGAAAATGTTGGAATCAATTATTAAAGATGAAATAGCAGCGCATTTGGAAAGCAGTGACAGGATCGGTCCAAGTCAGCATAGATTTATGAAGGGAAATTATGTTTGAAAATCTTCTGGAATTTTTTGAGGATGTAACTAGGAGAGTGTACAAGGGAGAACCAGTGGATGTGGTATATTTGGACTTTCAAAATGCTTTTGACAAGGTCCCACATAAGAGATTGGTGTGCAAAATCAAAGCACATGGTATTGGGGGTAATGTATTGACATGGATAGAGAACTAGTTGGCAGACAGGAAGCAGAGAGTCGGGATAAACGGGTCCTTTTCAGAATGGCAGACAGTGACTGGTTGAGTGCCGCAGGGCTCAGTGCTGGGACCCCAGCTATTTACAATATACATTAATGATTTAGATGAAGGAATTGAGTGTAATATCTCCAAGTTTGCAGATGACACTAAACTGGGCGGCAGTGTGAGCTGTGAGGAGGACGCTAAGATGCTGCAGGGTGACTTGGACAGGTTAGGTGAGTGGGCAAGTGCATGGCAGATGCAGTATAATGTGGATAGATGTGAGGTTATCCACTTTGGGGACAAAAACACGAAGGCAGAATATTATCTGAATGGCGGCAGATTAGGAAAAGGGGAGGTGCAAAGAGACCTGGGTGTCACGGTTCATCAGTCATTGAAAGTTGGCATGCAGGTACAGCAGGCGGTGAAGAAGGCAAATGATATGTTGGCCTTCATAGCTAGGGGATTTGAGTATAGGAGCAGGGAGGTCTTACTGCAGTTGTACAGGGCCTTGGTGAGGCCTCACCTGGAATATTGTGTTCAGTTTTGGTTTCCTAATCTGAGGAAGCTATTGAAGGAGTACAGCGAAGGTTCACCAGACTGATTCCCGGGATGGCTGGACTGACATATGAGGAGAGACTGGAAGAATGTTCCCGATATTGCAGAAGTCCAGAACCAGGGGAGACAGTCTTACGATAAGGGGTAGGCCATTTAGGACTGAGATGAAGAGAAACTTCTTCATTCAGAGTTGTTAACCTGTGGAATTTCCTGCCGCAGAGAGTTGTTGATGCCAGTTCATTGGATATATTCAAGAGGGAGTTAGATATGGCCCTTATGGCTAGGGGGATCAAGGGGTATGGAGAGAAAGCAGGAAAGGGGTACTGAGGGAATGATCAGCCATTATCTATGGAATGGTGGTGCAGGCTTGAAGGGCCAAATGGCCTACTCCTGCACCTATTTTCTATGTTTCTATGTTTCTAACACTCACTCATGGAGACTTGATTTCAGCAGCCAATGAAATGTCATCGTGTACATAATGTTAATGTTACACATTCTTATCACAAGATTTCTAATTCATGTATTTACTCTCCTACAGGTCCATCGAGTAACCCCTCCACCCCACCTGTCCAGCAGGAGGAGGAAGATGACTTCTCAGAGGAAGCTCCATTCTCTGAGGATGCCCCGTCACCAGACCCATGCGCAACCAGCACCAATGCAGATACGTGCACGTTGGTGGGTCTAGTGAGACATAGAATATTGCTGTCGCCTGGTTTCTCAGATCACAAGTGAGCAAGAGCAGATGGGGGAGACAGTGTAGGGGGTGGTGTGTGGGGTCAGGTTCACCTCTGACCTTCTGAGCGGTTCGAATCGCTCCCACTCCCTGGGTTCTAGACTCTGGAATTATTAGGGGGATGTGACAAAGTGCAAGAGACAACTGGTTTGGTGCAAAAGAACTTCGATTTTATTAAAGGCAAGAAAATACAATGTCAAACTTATAATCACTCAAGTAAAGAACAGTACATCACACATTCAAAGGGGTTACAGTAAATAATACACCTCCCACCTCCCAATGCCTAACACTGACTAGGTTACACTCCAGGGCAAACAGGGACTATGCTCACCAATCCTTTACTGGTAGTTGCCGGTGGTTCACAATTTCAGGGTTCGCTGGATTCTGTAAGTTCTGCTTGCCGTACCCCGAACGTCGTAGAAGGCTTCTTACTGCGCAATCTTCACTTGGGTGGTGTCCGCTGATGCGGTAGGGCGCGTTTTGGACTTATGGGGTAAGTACCCACTTTCTTTCGTTAGAAATAGGTTTCAAAGTCTTTTTAGATAATGTTTTCACCTCTTGGTAGTCAGGCTTAGGTTGTAGAGTAGAAACTTTCGATTCTTCAGTTACTTCCTTGTGAAGTTTTGTTTTAAACTTGTTCGATCACGGTGCTTCTGGTGGTACCACGTTGGCTGTGGTTGGTTGCTGCTGTGATGGTGATGGTCTGCCTTCCTTTTCGATTTCAGACGTTGAGGCTGGAGAAGCTATTTAAAACTGCTGTGGTGGTCTTTCTCCCTTCTTGATGCTCTATGATGCTATGCTGCTGTGTGCATACCTTCTGCTAAGCGTCCCTAGCAGTGTCACCTGAGGCAGTAGCATGCATAAGGCATACCCTTTGTTAAAGCAGGGCCCAGTTATACCTTTGGAGCTGTTCTAATCTTCATGCCAAATCAGCCCTGATTCTTTGTTTAATTTTGGCGGGCTTGATATTTCTTTGTCATATTTTGGCGGGCTCATTAAATGTTAACCGGTCTCAGATGTGTTGATCTTCTAAATCTGTTTCTTGATGGAAATATTAGCTTTGGTATTTGCAATGTCTGTCTGTGCTTGGGTATTTCATGCGGGCCGGATGTGCCATTGTTATTATGTATGCGCTGGAATGGTTTTCCAGATCGGGATGATGGTTAGCTATCTCTGGGTCAATTGTTGCTATGTTAATGTCTCCTGGGTAGAAGGGTATTCGAGTATCCACAATTCTCCAGACAACTCGCTTTAGTTTCAATACCCCAGACAGCTTCAATACTCAAAACTGGCTTCTTTGCAGGATAGTTATTCTTTAATTCTTTAGCCCTGCCCACACAGACCCAATCTGCCTAGTAAAATCCCAAAATTCGATTAAGGTTCGTAGTTTCTTCCATGTGCACTTTAGGATTTCAAACTTTCAGGTAGATGGCACCTTATCGAATGCATTTTGGAAATCTAAATACACCACATCCATCGGTACACCTCTATCCACCATGCTCATTATATCCTCAAAGAATTCCAGTAAATTAGTTAAACATGATTTCCCCTTCATGAATCCATGCTGCATCTGCTGGATTGCACTATTCCTATCTAGATGTCCCGCTATTTCTTCCTTAATGATAGTTTCAAGCATTTTCCCCACTACAGATGTTAAACTAACCAGCCTATAGTTACCTGCCTTTTGTCTGCCCCCTTTTTTAAACAGAGACGTTACATTAGCTGCTTTCCAATCCGCTGGTACCTCCCCAGAGTCCAGAGAATTTTGGTAGATTATAACAAATGCATCTGCTATAACTTCTGCCATCTCTTAATACCCTGGGATGCATTTCATCAGGACCAGGGGACTTGTCTACCTTGAGTCCCATTAGCCTGTCCAGCACTACCCCGCTAGTGATAGTGATTGTCTCAAGGTCCTCCCTTCCCACATTCCTGTGTGACCAGCAATTTTTTGCATGGTTTTTGTGTCTTCCACTGTGAAGACCAAAGCAAAATTATTGTTTAAGGTCCCAGCCATTTCCATATTTCCCATTATTAAATCCCGCTTCTCATCTTCTAAGGGACCAACATTTACTTTAGTCACTCTTTTCCATTTTATGTATCTGTAAAAGCTTTTACTATCTGTTATGTTTTGCGCAAGTTTACCTTCATAATCTATTTTTCCTTTCTTTATTGCTTTCTTAGTCATTCTTTGCTGTTGTTTAAAATGTTCCCAATCTTCTATTTTCCCACTAACCTTGGCCACCTTATACACATTGGTTTTTAATTTGATACTCTCCTTTATTTCCTTGGTTATCCATGGCGGGTTATCCCTTCTCTTACCGCCCTTCTTTTTCACTGGAATATATTTTTGTTGAGCACTATGAAAGAGCTCCTTAAAAGTCCTCCACTGTTCCTCAATTGTGCCACCGTTTAGTCTGTGTTTCCAGTCTACTTCAGCCAACTCTGCCCTCATCCCACTGTAGTCCCCTTTGTTTAAGCATAGTACGCTCATTTGAGACACTACTTCCTCACCCTCAATCTGTATTACAAATTCAACCATACTGTGATCACTCATTCCGAGGGGATCTTTTACTCAGAGATCGTTTATTATTCCTGTCTCATTACACAGGACCAGATCTAAGATAGCTTGCTCTCTTGTAGGTTCTGTAACATACTGTTCTAAGAAACAATCCCATATGCATTCTATGAATTCCTCCTCCAGGCTACCCCATGCGATTTGATTTGACCAATTGATATGTAGGTTAAAATCGCCCATGATTACTGCCGTTCCTTTTTCACATGCCTCCATTATTCCCTTGATTATTGCTCGCCCCACCGTGAAGTTATTATTTGGGGGCCTATAAACTACACCCACCAGTGACTTTTTCCCCTTATTATCTCTAATCTCCACCCACAATGATTCAACATTTTGTTCATTAGAGTCAATATCGTCTCTCACAACTGCCCTGATATCATCCTTTATTAACAGAGCTACCCCACCTCCTTTCCCTTCTTGTCTATCTTTCCGAATCTTCAGATACCCCTGTATGTTTAATTCCCAGTCTTGGCCACCCTGCAACCATGTTTCTGTAATGGCCACCAAATGGCGATTCGCTTTAAAACTATCTTGGGAATGTTTTGTAACTTTTTGTTTTTAAGTGAAAAAATATTTAAGTTTTCCCCCCTCCCTAGGCCCAACTGCAGCCTCGGACTAAATTTTAAAACTTACCGTCCATTCAGGTAAGAACTGCCCGGTTTCCCTAGTTTCAGGTTTAAATGCCCAGAAACCGTCGAAAATCTTGGTGCAAGAACCATTTTCTCACTGGGCCATATTACTTACCTCATTAATGGAATGTTTCACCGGCATTAATTGTTGAAACTCAGCATTTTTTTTCTGGGCAGCAATCGAACAGTGAGGGCTTTGGGGGGGGAAAGTCTAGACCTAAAACTCTGCACTAAATGGTGTCAGCAAGAACCTTTCCCTTAGGTAAGGAAGCAGGAGAAATGTGTGAGTATTTATATGCTCTTTCTAGCTGTCACTTAATGAAGTAGCACAATGGCCTAGAAATTGGATATAGCCAAGCAATGGACAGTGTTAAGACTAAATGAAGTTAAGCTGCACCAGCTGAAAATCGTCTAGGTAGCACATAGAATTCGTGCTCACACTTCATTAGCATGATTGTAGTCATGATTTGAGTAGTAAAACAGATTGGCTTAACACTCAGCAGGTGGACCAATATCTAATTCATGCTTGCCACTGGCTTCTTCCACACTTAAAGGGGAGATGCACTACTGAAGCAGTATTTCATTGTTATGGTGGTTGGGTATTTAGCTGCCCCAGCAACAAACTGACATGGCTAAGGATAAGCAAGAGATATTTCAAAATCATCATGGCAGATCCTAGTCTGAGGGAGAGAGCCTTGAGATCTCGGATGAAGCTCTACAGGCATTGGTATTCACAGTGGAGAGAAGGTGGGAAGTCCTTTAACCTCAAACTGGCAGGAGGTCCTTGCCACACACATCCATGTGGTGTGCGATTGTAGACACAGCCAGCATTGTTGTGCGCAGAACCCATGCCCAGTGCAGGAAGAAGGTTAATGACCTCACACGGGTGGTCAAGTTGAATAAAGGCTTCAGAAAATACCACATACCACCATCTGTCCCACAAGCTTCACTTATTGCACCACACTCCCAGCACTCACAAAGCAACAGCCTCTACCTATCACCACTCATTCCTTACAATCATAGCCTCACTTCACCTTCACAACCTTACCACTACTGCAACACTCACACCCACATCTCACACCTTGCACACACTAACAGGTATGGAAGGAGCATCACCCGACATCATACTAACTCACACCACAGGCCAAGGTCACACGTAATCATCACAAGCAGGAGCAGACAGGCGAGAGCCCAGTGGACATTCAGCAACAAAGCCGTTTCGAGGAGCGAGTGCTACAAGATCACTGGGTGCCACGTCGTCAATGCTGTGACAAGCGGTGAGGTTGAACCCTTTGGGGACAACAACAGCATAGTCATTCCTAATCTTTCTTCTCACATCCCACTGCCCCCTCAGCCCACAATCTTTTCTCACTTTCAAGCTACTCGTGCTTTGTGCATGTATTTCTGGGTTTCCCCCCTGTTCCTCCCACTCCACCTTGTCGCTGCCTGTTAGCCGGCCAGCCCAGACTGATGCCACCCATGCTGAGGTGGTGCAGTGCACAGCCAGGTATTCTGGGTCCAGAGCTGCTCGGAGTCATCCTGCCAGGCCATCTGAAGTCTCCCGCATGGAAACAAAGCAGCCTTCCACCAGCCATGCCACAGCCACTGGGGAAGCACTAGGTTAGGTAAGCCCATACGAAAGAAAAACACTAAAGGATTGCACAAGGGTGATAAGTTAATAGTATTATTGTAAATACTTGTGATGTGATTATAAATAAATTTGACAATTTTTGTTTTGAATCTTTTGTGGTGGCCCTTGTTTCAGCTTTGTGCCCAGAAGAACACCGTGATATTTCATGAGGTCGGGATGGTATGAAGGGGATGTGGTGTGTAACGGGAATCTGGGGTTTCCTTCATCGGAATCGGTGTTTAATGAGCCGTTCATGGACAGCCCGTCTGGGTGGACAATTGACTGCCGCTCTCCCTCCCTCCTCATCATCTTGCTCCTCGTCCTCCTCCTCCTCTTCATCCTCCTCTGGAGGTGGTGGCACAGTCCCTGCTGGCAAGGCCTCATGATGGCCAATTTGTGCAGCAGACCACCACGAAATGGGACACCCACATCGCCGAGAATTGGAGGGCTCCTCCCGAGTGGTTAGGAGAGTGAAACCAGTGCTTCAGTAGCCCGATGGTCTGCTCAATGATGTTCCTGGTGGAGGCATGGCTCTCATTAAATGAGTGCTGGGCAGGAGTGGTGGGGTTGCGGAGGGGAGTCATGAGCCAGGTGGAGAGCGGATAGCACCTGTTTCTGAGCAGCCACCCTCAAGTATGCTGTGATGACTGAAGTATTGCTGGCACGCTGGATTGGCACAGGATGAATGCGTCATGGTTGCTGCCAGGATAGAGAGCATTGACATTGAGGATTTGCTGTCTGTGGCCACACACCAACTGCACATTAAGTGAGTGGTAGCCTTTGCGGTTACAGAAGATCTCAGGATTGTTATGTGGCGCCCATTAAGCCACGTGTGTACAGTCGATGGCACCCTACACTACGGGGAAGCCCGCTATCCTGGTAAAGCCACATGTGCGCATGTCCTGCTTCCCTCTGCTGAGAGAGAAGCCAACATAATCCCTTCCCCTGGCGTAGAGCGCCTCAGTGTCCTCTTGGAAAAAACTGAGATGTTAGCTATGTCTTCTGCTGTAGACTGGAAGGATCCGCTGGCAAAGAAATTGAGGGTCATGGTGACCTTGACTGCCACTGGGAGAGCCGTGGTGATCCTACTCTGAGGCCAGAGGTCTGGTTGCAGGAGGTGGCAAATTTGTGGCCACCTCGTTGGTGAAGCGGGGCCAATTATGACACTGCTCCTTTGTAAGAAATTGTAGATTGGAAGAAATAACTTGAGACCAAAAAGCCTCTTCAGGCTGGTGTTAGAATTGAAGGAATCACTCCTTGGTACAATAGCTAAAGCGACTTGAGCAGCGTGAACATAAATAACTGATAACAGTCAGCTCCAAACATCTGAAGATCAAAAATGGCATGTCTGACTCCAACCTTAGGAGGATGTGAAGAGGAGGGTTTCACCCAAGAGTTGAGACAAAGAACCCGACATATCATAGGTTAAATAGACCTGCCAATATCCTACTCTAGGCCCACCCCTAAAAAGAGAATAAAAGAAAGACCCAGATGATGAAGAGAAGAACTGTTCGTGGCACTAACCATCTGTCCGATCGGGACTGATAACAGCTCCTTGTCATGGTCGTATGTCTACTATGTCTATATTGATTGTGTGTTGTGCTTGACTATATTTGAACTATCGCTCCCTTAATAAATGCTTTATAATTTCTAAGACCCTTTGGGTATCTGTGTGTGACCTGTGATCCTAAATCTTACACCTTGTTTAATTAGGAGTAGGAGAAATGCTGTCGGAAGTCCTTAGATGGGTAAGGCCTCCCGTTGAGAACCCTCGGGGCTCTCCTCCTCCTCCCTCTGCGCACATGTTCCCGTCTTCCTCGCTGCTTCCTCTCGCTCAGATCCTGGAGGGCAAGGTCGACTGCCAGTACAGCCCCATGACACTGAGCAAGTGGTCTGAGTAGAAGCCTTTAAAAAATAATGAGGGTGTTCTCCACTTGCAACAACATTCCCTGTTCCCAAAGAACCTTGAAATAAGTAAAGAAAGCTGTTGTTGCAGAAAGTAGCACAGAGCCACTCAAACTGCAGAACCATGTTAGGTGCAATTGATTGCTGATGATTCTTTTAAATATCTGCTGTAGCCTCCTTCCTGCTGTTGGATGCCTGCCCTTCCTGTCGTTGACAAACGCTACAGATCGGGTGTCAAGTGAGCGTTGCACACTCGCTGACATCATAATCTCATTCATTTAAATTCCTCCATCATTCGCGTTTACTGACTCTTGCAGAGTGCCGGCTACCATTTTATCAGCATTTCATGGCATTAATAGGTGGTTCAAACCACTCTAATTCTTATCCCATTGAGGTTTGCAGCTATACTTGAAGCCTGGCACCATCCATTCAATTGATATCTGGTACAACTACAGAAAGGCAGAATAAATAGACAGAAGACCTGTGATGAATTAAAAATTAATATATGGAACAAAGAAAGTGGACTTCATTATATACACATTCAGACGTCCCTGATTATATTTACTTTACCAAACTACACAACCTGTCAATAGCTTTATGGTCAGTTATATTGCTTCTACCAATCTGACACCAGAAATATCAAGAGTGGGTAGCAATAAGATCCACTGTATGGCTGAGGCAAAGCAATGCTCTTTAGATACATGCACAGCATTCTACTCACTGGTCTTCCACTATGGGGAAATTAGCTATTGGGAGAGAATGTTTGGCCCCAAGTTTCGCCATGATTTGCTCCTGATTTTTAGGAGCAACTGGTGTAGAACGGAGTATCTTAGAAATCGGAATTCTCGCCATTTAGTTTGCTCCAGTTCTAGTCAGTTAGAACAGTTTCACTTTGGAACAGAATTTTTTTTTCAAAAGGGGGCGTGTCTGGCCACTTACGCCTGTTTTCAAAGTTTCGTGAGTGAAAACTTACTCCAAACTAACTTAGAATGGAGTAAGTGAAGATTTTTGTACGCTCGAAGAAACCTTGTCTACACTTTAGAAAATCAGGCGTAGGTTACAAATCAGGCGTAGGTAATGGTGGGGTGGGGGGGTTTAAAGGGAAGTTTACAAACATTAAACACTTCAGTTTTACAAATAAAGAGCCATCATCAATAATGTAGCGCGCATGTGCAGAGGTCCCGGCACTGTTTTCAGTGCAGGGACCTGGCTCCGCCCCCAATAGCTCGTGCTGCGCTGCGCCGAGCCGCAAACGACGTGCAGGGAGCTGGAGAATCTGGAAGTTTTTTTTAGGCGCATTTTGTGGCGCGAAAAACGGGCATCCAGGTCGGGGCTGCGCCGTTCTAGGCGCGGCTCGAAACTTGGGCCCTTTGAGTGTAATTAGTTGGTCTCTCATTGATTGCAATTCAACTAGTACAAAACCAAAGTGGTGTGTTTATGGGTAGTTCACATTGTTTCAGTATAATATCAAAGACAGTATAAATCCAGGGCAATGTCAAATCTGGTTTACCAGATTCTCAGGGGTTCACGGAAGACTACAGAATTCTGGAATATTAGCTTCTCTTAAACTCACGTAACCTCAGTTCAGATGTTTAGAGAGCAGAGATTCTCTCCTCCCCTTATTTTTTTGAAACATTTACATTTCAATTGTTGATGAGAACTCTACCGGTATCAAGGCATATGCACAGCTCCCTTTCTCAAAACCATTGAAGTTCCAGTCAGGCAGGAGCCAGACAATGTAAATGTGCTTCTGCTGCCTGGATGCTGGACTGCAGCTCTTGGTCCGAGGCTGCTGGCTGCCATGTAAACGCTCTCTTAGACTTGCTTCTCTAACCAGCTTCAAAGACACTGTTACATTAATGGAATAATTATATTTTTTTAAATTCTGGAGATTTATTTAATTAGCTTAATTTTTACAAAGAATATATTGCAAATGCCATTAGATGTAATGTTAATGCTGTCAGGCGGGAGAATGGATGCTACTTTCTAACTAAAATGCGAGCCTAAGAAACTGTTGTGCCCGGCTTCTGTTCACAAAAATGACTCTCAAATTATATTTTTGAGTATCATAAAAGTACAATTTGAGAAAATTCAGGTCTGCCAGTATGTGAAAAGAAAGGCGCAAGTCATTAGCTAAAATGCAAACTTGTCTTTTCTCTTGCCAGATGTTGATTGAGTTGCTGTGTTTCCAGCATTTTCTTGGGAAAAAATATAGATTTGTCTGGGAATCTTATAAAATGAAGTTCTGCACTTGAAGCATAGAACTGTGTCCCCTGAAATTAATGCTTACATCTAGTTTTCAAGCAAGTACCTTGTATTAATATTGATGCCTGGATTGATTGGGCCCAAGTTTTGGGACGGGCCTAAAATGGCACAGCCTGGACCTGGACGCCAGTTTTTCGCGCCAGAAAGTGCGCCTAAAAAAAAATTCCCTATTCTCCGGCTCCCTGCAGGTCTTCTGCAGCCGGGCGCAGCGCAGCACGAGCTGTTGGGGGCGGAGCCAGGTCCCTGCGCCGAAAACAGTGCCAGGACCTCTGCACGTGCGCTACAGTGTGCATGTGCAGTAGCTCCAGACGCCCAAAACTGTGTGGGAGGGGCCCGAAGCATGCAGCCACTAGCCCTGACCGAATGGCCTCACTGGGGCTGCGTGAATAAGGCTCCTCCCACGCCCAGCTCCTGCTTCCTCCCAACCCGACTCGACTCCCGCTCCCCCCCACCCCCGGCGACTCTCTCTCCCCCACCACCCCCGGACCTCCGCGATTCTCCCCCCCACCACCCCCCCCCCGCCCCCCGGACCTCCGCAACTCTCTCTTTTTTATTTTTTATTAATTTTTTTTGATTGATTTATTGGTTGATTTATTGATGTATTTATCATTTATTATTGATGATGGCTCTTTATTTGTAAACTGAAGTGTTTAATGTTTGTAAACTTCCCTTTAAACACCCCCCCCCCACATTCCCTACGCCTAATTTGTATCCTATGCCTGATTTTCTAAAGTGTAGACAAGGTTTTTTCGAACGTACAAAAATCTTTACTTACTCCATTCTAAGTTAGTATGGAGTAAGTTTTCACTGCTGAAACTTTGAAAACAGGCGTAAGTGGCCGGACACGCCAACTTTTGAAAAAAAAATTCTGTTCCAAAGTGAAACTGTTCTAACTGACTAGAATTGGAGCAAACTAAATGCCGAGAATTTGAATTTCTAAGATACTCCGTTCTACACCAGTTGCTCCAAAAAATCAGGAGCAACTGAGGCCAAAACTTGGGCCCTTTATGCTGTTAAGTTGTTTATCTCAGATTTCTAACCCTGTGCTTTTATCAGCACTGTTCATTTCCAAGTTGAAATACTACAGGTGCAAGGAACGTATGCCGCTCATTACACTTGCTCATTCCAGTTCATAGAACAATCTGTATTCTAAAAGCGTGAGCTATACTCAGATCCCACAGGAATTCTAAAATAGGAGCAGTCTGTTACGGAACAAACCACAGGCAGAGTAATTATTATTGAAATGTTGAAGGATTGTATTCAGGAGGTGTGCAACAGAAGAAGCAGATCTGCACTGCACAGTTAAAATAAACAGAATAATTTTATTGTATAACTACTAGGTCAAATCCAAAGTGATTTCAATCTCAAGACTCCCAGCCATTCCAAGTGCCAATCCCCCTCCCTCCCCCACAGCTGATTACACTAAGTTTGACAAGGACACAGGTACAGATTTTCTAACACTAACATAGGACTGGAGGCTTTGCTGGCAGACGTTCACCAGTATTTAGACACATAAATATTCTGAATAAGGAAACTATTAACTATAGCCTGAAAGTATAAATCCAATAACTAAACGGGCAGTTTTATAACACCGGTTAATAAGAGATTACTAATATTCATCCCCAGTTACAGTGAACAATGATACATTAATAGGATCATTATTGAAAGACATACATTTATATAGCGCCTTTCATGACCACCGGACGTCTCAAAGCACTTTACAGCCAATGAAGTACTTCTGGAGTGCAGTCACTGTTGTAATGTGGGAAACGGGGCAGCCAATTTGCGCACAGCAAGCTCCTACAAACAGCAATGTGATAATGGCCAGATAATCTGTTTTTGTTATGTTGCTTGAGGGATAAATATTGGCCAGGACACTGGGGAGAACTCCCCTGCTCTTCTTCAAAATAGTGTCATGGGATCTTTTACATCCACCGGTTTAACATCTCATCCAAAAGCCGGCATCTCCAACAATGCAGCATTCCCTCAGTACTGCACTGAAGTGTCAGCCTAGATTATGTGCCCACAACCTTCTGACTTAGAGGCGAGTGTGTTACCAACTGAGCCACAGCTGACTGACATATTTTAAAGAATTCTGGAGATATATTTCCAGCTCATTTTTTTTACCAGTATTATGCTGTACAGACCATTAGATATAATGTTAATGTTTACCTGTGAAACTTACAGGCTTGTTAACTGAGTTAGCCTTAACAAGGAGTAATGTATTTTTTAAGAACAGAACCTATTCCCACAGACAAGTGGTTTGGGGTGCAAATCACAAGTGCCATGATCAGAGAGGAGTGAGGTTTCCTCCAGCTTAACCAGGTTACTTCTATTCATATTATTTTACTTTCAAATCATTATTTATTCAATGGGTAATGATATTTTCAATGCTTCAAATAGGATTTATTTAATATGAATTATGACATACTTGTCTGTACATGCACCAAATTTAGAGTAGTTTCATCACTTTGATCAGCACATTGAAAGATAGATTAACAGAATAAAATGTTTGGTAGAGGAGGCTGTGGGATAAACAAAAATAATCAAGCTGATCTCATCAGGTAAACATAATGCATGAGTCTAGAGAATAAGTGGGTTAAATAACTGCTGCTATAACATGTTAAATTATTTAAGATGTTTCAGACTGCTTGTGTGTGAAGAAAGAAAGTTTACTTCAACAGCACGACCTTCCCCTGCCTTCTACCACTGAGAAGTACACGAGCAGCAATGTCTTGGGAACACGATCACCTCCAAGCTCCCCTTCAATTCATATACCGTCATGACTTGGGCATATATAAATGTTCCTTCATTGTCATTGCGTCAATATCCTGCAATTCCCTACCTGACACCATTGTGGGAGCACCATCGCCACAAGAACTATAATAGTTCAAGGAGAAGGCTCATCGCCACGCTCTCGGTAACTTGAGATGGACAATAAATATAGCCTTGCCAGCATTTCCCACTTTCTGAGCACAAAAATAAATTGCATTTGTATCCTTAGGATGTCCCAAAGCACTTTACAGCCAATCAATTACATGGAGTCCAGCCATTGTTACTGTCTGCAAATGTAGCAGCTGATCTGAATGCAGCGAGGTCCAACAAACAGCAATGGGGCAAATCTCAAGTTAATCTGTTTTTGATGGTAATTGGTGAGAAATAAACATTCATGCTTCCTTCAGATAGTGCCATAACATCTTTTATGACCATCTGAACAGGCAGATGGGGCAACATTGAAAATCAGTATTTCTGACAATACAGAACATTGCAGTGTTTCACTGACATCCTAGATTATATGTTTAAATTCTGAAGTAGGCTTTACATTGCATATTAACAATATACAAGAATTCAAATTATTTTAAATCAATACATTTTGGTGACTGATAATCTTATAATGTCATCGCTATTGCTTCAATGACTCAGGTTACATCACTGGGGGAGATGCCTATGTGAATAATATGTAATATCACACTATTGACATCACAATGTCATTTTCCTTTTCCTGCTAAGAAGTAATCTTTTTTTCATTTTTGAATTTGTGTTTTTTAGACTCCTGACTAGCCCTGGGGCTTGGATATTATGACCTTAGGGTTGGGAGCAAAGCGCTAAAGTTAGTGGACCCTGTAATGTGAAGTCACCTTCATAACTCACATACAGCCAACAGTGCTTGTGATTGTAGTGTTTTATTGCATTCCTGCAAAGAAAACCGTGCATTGGTCCCAGTGACAAAGTGCTTTAAATTACCTCAGACACCTCTATTAGGACACTTCAGGTACAAGTGCAAAAGCTTTAAAAAAAATGTATGGTTTAAGGACCTGAATATTTCAAAATAGTAGGGATGTTTTTAAATTTACTTTTTGAAAAAAGGGAAGTAAGGCATTACAAAATGGATTTCTAATGGCTGAATTAACAGGTATTTATAAAAAGCAACACATGGATATATCCAAATAAATTCTGTTCCACTCCAGAGTCTTCTTTCTCCTCCATTGCTATGATGTCGGAATAAGTTACAATGGGGAGGAGCCATAATTGGAGGCCTGATACAGTTTAACTGGCAACTCTGAAGTAATTAGACTGAAGGTTTTAGTTCTTGTTTAGCTTCGCTCCCTTTCTCTAGCTGTTAACAGGTGCCAGTATAATGTGAGGTAAAAGGTAGATTTTCAAAGCAGAAGATGTAGAGCATTACCCCATTGAGTGTTTTGTAGGTTTAAGTATTCTGTCTACCAGTGAGTTACAATGTCATTGTGTGCACAACAAAAGTAATTAATTGAAGTTGTCTTGCTGAGCTGTAAGCAGAGTGGAGCTTGTGGCAACTTCATGTGTACTGTTGAGATTAGTTCCAGATTGTACAAATTCTGGCTGTACTGATTGATAAACCCAGAGAATATCTTAATTACATAAAGATCTTCTATGGAGCATATTTGTGTCAATGGCATTCTGCCACTGAGTTGTATTGGCAGGAGAATGTTAGCCTTACCATACATTAACACTTCTATCTTTTATAGGTCTCAGTGTTTGTGGGTCTGGCAGCTATACAAGTCTGGACAGCAAAGGCTGGGAAAAGTAATATGACTACTGCTGGGAATTAAAGTAGAAACAAACTGGCATCATCACTGTGCAACACCAGGCTTGTAACCTACAAAGATAACTAATAATATTCTAAGCGGTGTGGGCTGCTAGCCACAACAGATTTATTCAAAGTAAAGAATTCGTAGCAGAGCTAATTCAAAAGCAAAAGTCACATGGAGAAAGTGAACCTTAGATTCCTTAGAAACAGTGACTCCATGATGGCATTAGTGGGAAGTCAATTAAGACGTGTAGAAAGAAATAAAAGACAGAATTCGGATTTATCTGATGCCTTTTATATCTACAGGACATTGCAAAGCACTGCAGACATTGGATTATTTTTTGAAGTGTAGCCACTTGTTATGTAGGCAAACATTGTTATGTAGGCAAACATAAACAACTTGCACACAAAAAGGTCCCACAAACAGCAAATGAATGAAAGATTGGATATTGTGTTTGATTGTGTTGACTGAAGAAGGAATATTGATCAGGACACCAGGAGAACCCCCTACTCTTCTTTGAATAGTACCATAACAACTGGGGAACATAAGAACTAGGAGCAGGAGTAGGCCATTTGGCCCCTCGAGCCTGCTCCGCCATTTAATAAGATCATGGCTGATCTGATCTTGGGCTCAGTTCCACTTCCCTGCCCGCTCCCCATAACCCTTTACTCCCTTATCACTCAAAAATCTGTTTATCTTCGCCTTAAATATATTCAATGACCCAGCCTCCACAGCTCTCTGGGCCAGAGAATTCTACAGATTCACGACTCTCTGAGAGAAGAAATTCCTTCTCATCTCAGTTCTAAATGGGCGACCTCTTATTCTTAAACTATGCCCCCTAGTTCTGGATTCCCCCACGAGTGGAAACATCCTCTCTGCATCTACCTTGTCGAGCCCCCTCAGTATCTTATATGTTTCAATAAGATCACGTAAACACCAATGAGTATAAGCCCAACCTGCTCAACCTTTCTTCATAAGTCAACCCCCTCATCTCCGGAATCAACCTAGTGAACCTTCTCTGAACTGCCTCCAATGAAAGTGTATCCTTCCTTAAATAAGGAGACCAAAACATTACGCAGTACTCTAGGTGTGGCCTCATCAATACCCTGTACAGTTGTAGCAGTTCTACCCTGCTTTTATACTCTATCCCCCTTGCAATAAAGGCCAACATTCCATTTGCCTTCCTGATTACTTGCTGTACCTGCATACTAACTTCTTGTGTTTCATGCACAAGGACCCCAGGTGCCTCTGTACTGCAGCATGTTGTAGTTTCTCTCCATTTAAATAATAATTTGCTTTTTTATTTTTCCTGCCAAAATGGATAACCTCACACTTTCCCACATTATACTCCATCTGCCCACTCAGCTAGCCTGTCTATATCCCTTTGCAGATTTTTTCTCACAAGTTCCTCACAATTTGCTTTCCCACCCATCTTTGTATCATCAGCAAACTTGGCTACAGTACACTCGGTCCCTTCATCCAAGTCATTAATAATAATCATAACAATAACTTTTATTTATATATCGTCTTTAACATAGTAAAACGTCCCAAGGCGTGTCACAACAGTGTTACAGACAAACAGATAAATTTGACACCGAGCCACAGAAGAAATTAAGGCAGTTGATCAAAAGCTTGTTTAAAGAGGTAGATTTTAACAAGCGTCTTAAAGAAGGAAAGAGACATAGGGCCCATATTTGCCCCCAGGGTTAGAACGGCGCATCTCCATGTGGTGCACCAACTTTTTAGAACAGAAACGGCGCCTATTATTTACCTTGGTATTCTCCCCTCCGTCTGGTCAATCCAGGCCCTTGGTGCAGCGCAGCAGAACGTGCGGAGGGTGGAGCCAGGTCCCGGCCTGAAAACAGTGCCGGGACCTCTGCACATGCAGGCTAGAGTGTGCGTACATGTGCAGTAGCTCCAGGCCCCCGAGGCTGTGTGGGAGGGGCCCGATGCACGCCCCCCCTACCCTGGCCGAATGGGCTGCCAGAGCGAAAATCAGACTCGGGCCTCCTTCCCGCTTAGTTCCCGCTCACCCCTCTTCCCTCCCTCTCTCCCGTTTAGCTCCCGCTCCCCCGCCCTCCTCTCACCCCCCTCCACGTCGGCGGTGATGGGACCCGCCCACCCGCCCGCCTGGTATCTTGCTAGGGGCGGGCCCTGCCCGAAGTCTTCGGCGCAGCCCGTTCAGCCTCCCTCTCCCCCCTCTCCTCTTCCCCCTCTCCTCTTCCCCTCTTCTCCCTCCCCCCTCCTCTCCCCGCTTCTCTCCCTCCCTCCCTCCCCCTCCTCTCACCTCCCTCCCTCGTCTCCCACCTTCCATCCCTTCCCCTCCTTTGCCCCCCTCCCTCCCCTCCCTCTCCTCTCCCCCCTCTCCCCCTCCTCTCCTCCTCCTCCCACCACTTCTCTCTCTCCCTTCCTCCCCCTCTCTCCCTCCATGCCCGTCTCTCCCTTCCTCCCCCCTCCTCTTCCTCCCTCTCCCTCCCCACTCTTCTCCCGCTCCCTCCTCTCCCTCCCTCCTCCTCCTCTCCCTCCCCCTCCTCTCCCACCTCCTCCTCTCTCCCTCCTCCTCCCACGCCCTCCCTCCCCCTCCTCTGCCCCCTCATCTCTCCCCCCTCCCTCCCCTCTCTCCCTCCTCTTCTCCCTCTCTCCCTCCCCCCTCTTTTCACCCCCTCCTCCTTTCTCTCCCATCCCCCTACTCGCCCCGCTCCCTCCCCCCTCCCACTCCCTCCATCCCCCTCGCTGTCAGAAACACAGAGAGACACTGACAGAGAGAGAGAGACACTGACAGAGAGAGAGAGAGACACCGACAGACAGAGAGAGAGAGAGAGATACTGACAGAGAGAGAGAGAGAGAGAGAGAGAGAGAGAAAGAGACACTGACACAGAGAGAGAGACAGAGAGAGAGGGACACTGGGGGGGGGGGGGGGGCGGGGGCGGGGGGCTGTCCCAGCATGCTTTTGGAGGGTTCCCGGTACTGCAGTCGGTGAGTAGAAACTTAATTTTTTATTTATTGATTGATTTTTTATTATTTTTTTTTTTGGTGATTTTATTGGTTGATTTATTGATTTATTTATCATTTATTATTGATGATGGCTCTTTATTTGTAAAAGTGATGTATTTAATGTTTGTAAACCCCCCTTCCCCCCCCATCTCTCGTTCTCTACGCCTGATTTATAAGTGTTGGCAAGGTTTTTCTAAGCGTACAAAAATCAACACTTACTCCATTCTAAGTTAGGTTGGAGTAAGTTTTTGCTGCCTAAACTTGCAAAACAGGCGTAAGTGGCTGGACGTGCCCCCTTTTGAAAATAAAATCTGTTCTGCAATGAAACTATTCTAACTTACTAGAACTGGAGCAAACTAAATGCCGAGAATTGCAATTTCTAAGATGCTCCATTCTAAACTAGTTGCTCCAAAAAATAGGAGCAACTTAGGCCAAAACTTGAGCCCATTGAGAGGCGTAGAGGTTTAGGGAGGGAGTTCCAGAGCTTAGGGCCCAGGCAGCTGAAGGCACATCCACTGATGGTTGAGCAGTTATAATGAGCGTTGTTCAAGAGGCCAGAATTTGAGGAGCGCAGACATCGTGTGGCATTGTGAGGCTGAAAAAGATTACAGAGGTAGGGAGGGGTTAGTCCATGGAGTGATTTGTAAACAAGGATGAGAATTTTGAAATTGAGGCGTTGTTTAACTAGGAGTCAATGTAGGTCAGAAAGCACAGGGGTGATGGGTGATCTTGACTTGGTGCGGGTTAGTACATGAGTTGCTAGTTTTGGATGACTTCAAGATTATGTAGTGTGGAATGTGGAAGGCTGGTCAAGTATGAGTTGGAGTAGTCACGTCTAGAGGTAACAAAGGCATGAATGAGGGTTTCAGCAGCAGAAGAGCTGAGGCAAGGGTGGAGATGGGCAATGTTATGGATGTGGAAATAGGCGGTTTTAGTTATGCCGTGGATATTTGGCTGGAAACTAATTTCAGGGTCAAATATGACACCTAGGTTGCAAACAGTCTTGTTCACCCTCAGATTGATGCTAGGGAGAGGGATGGAGTCAGTGGTTAGGGAATGCAGTTTGTGGCGAGGCCCAAAGATAATGGCTTTGGTCTTCCCAATATTTAATTGGAGAACATTTCTGCTCAGCCAGTACTGGATACCAAGCAGGAGTTGACAGAAGTGGTGGAGAGGTAGAACATAAGAATTTTTAACTTTGGCACATTTACAAAATAAATATTTGAAACTTTTAAAAACAATACCCCAAAGCCATTTAATACAATCATGGCTGATCCGATCATGGACTCAGGTCAACTTCACTGCCTGCTCCCAATAACCTCTTATCCCCTTATCGTTTAAGAAACAGTCTATTTCTGTCTTAAATTTATTTAATGTCCCACCTTCCACAGCTCTTTGAGGCAGCGAATTCCACAGATCCACCACCCTCTGAGAGAAGAAATTTCTCCTCATCTCTGTTTTAAATGAGCGGCCCCTTATTCTAAGATTATGCCCTCTAGTTCTAGTCTCCCCAATCAGCGGAAACATCCTCTCTGCATCCACCGTGTCAAGCCCCCTCATAATCTTATACGTTTCGATAAGATCACGTCTCATTCTTCTGAATTCCAATGAGTAGAGGCCCAACCTACTCAACCTTTCCTCATAAGTCAACCCTCTCATCTCCGGAATCAACCTCGTGAACCTTCTCTGTACTGCCTCCAAAGCAAATATATCCTTTCGTAAATATGGAAACCAAAACTGCACGCAGTATTCCAGGTGTGGCCTCGCCAATACCCTGTACAACTGTAGCAAGACTTCCCTGCTTTTATACTCCATCCCCTTTGCAATAAAGGCCAAGATTCCATTGGCCTTCCTGATCACTTGCTGTACCTGCATACTATCCTTTTGTGTTTCATGCACAAGTACCCCCAGGTCCTGCTGTACTGCAGTACTTTGCAATCTTTCTCCATTTAAATAATAACTTGCTCTTTAACTTTTTCTGCCAAAGTGCATGATCTCACACTTTCCAACATTATGCCAAATTTTTGCCCAGTCACTTAGTCTGTCTATGTCCTTTTGCAGATTTTGTGTGTCCTCCTCACACATTGCTTTTCCTCCCATCTTTGTATCATCGGCAAACTTGGTTACGTTACACACAGTCCCTTCCTCCAAGTCATTAATATAGATTGTAAATAGTTGGGGTCCCAGCACTGATCCCTGCGGCACCCCACTGGTTACTGATTGCCAACCCGAGAATGAACCATTTATCCCTACTCTCTGTTTTCTGTTCATTAGCCAATCCTCCATCTATGCTAATATATTACCCCCAACCCCGTGATCTTTTATCTTGTGCAGTAACCTTTTATGTGGCACCTTGTCAAATGCCTTCTGGAAGTCCAAATACACCACATCCACTGGTTCCCCTTAATCCACCCTGTTCGTTACATCCTCAACGAATTCTAGCAAATTTGTCAAACATGACTTCCCCTTCATAAATCCATGCTGACTCTGCCTGGCCGAATTTTGCTTTACCAAATGTCCTGCTACTGCTTCTTTAATAATGGACTCCAACATTTTCCCAATCATAGATATTAGGCTAATTGGTCTATAATTTCCTGCTTTTTGTCTGCCTCCTTTTTAAATAGGGGCGTTACATTTGCAGTTTTCCAATCTGCTGGGATCTCCCCAGAATCCAGGGAATGTTGGTAACTTACAACCAATGCATCCACTATCCCTCCCGCTACATCTCTTAAGACCCTAGGATGCAAGCCATCGGGTCCAGGGGATTTATCTGCCTTTAGTCCCATTATCTTACTGAGTGCCACCTCCTTAGTGATTGTGATTGTGTTAATTTCCTCCCCCCCTATAGCCCCTTGACTATCCACTGCTGGAATATTATTAGTGTCCTCTGGGTGTCGTCTGCGTACATGTGGAAACTGACTCCATGTTTTCGGATGATATCGCCAAGGGGCAGCATATAGATGAGAAATAAGAGGGTACCAAGGACAGATCCTTGGGAGACACCAGAGGTACCGATGCGGGCGCAGGAAGAGAAGCAATTGCTGTTGATTTTCTGGCTGCGATTAGATAGATAAGAACGGAACCAGGCGAGATTTAGATTGTATATTAATATAGATTGCAAATAGCTGAGGCCCCAACACCGATGCCTGTGGCATCCCACTAGTTACCATTTGCCAACCAGAAAATTACCCATTTATCCCCACTCTCTGTTTTCTGTTAGTTAGCCAATCCGCTATCCATGCTAATATATTACCTCCAACCCCATGAGATCTTATCTTGTGCAGTAACCTTTTATGTGGCACCTTATCGAATGCCTTCTGGAAATCCAAATACACCACATCCACTGGTTCCCCCTTATCCACCCTGCTCGTTACATCCTCAAAGAACTCCAGCAAATTTGTCAAACATGATTTCCCTTTCATAAAACCATGCTGACTCTGTTTGACTGTATTATGCTTTTCCAAATGTTCAGCTACTGTTTCCTTAATAATGGATTTCAATATTTTCCCAATGATAGATGTTAGATTAACTGGTCAATAGTTTCCTGCTTTCTGTCTTCCTCCTTTTTTAAATAGGGACGTTACACTTGTGATTTTCCAATCCGCTGGGACCGCTCCAGAATCCAGGGAATTTTGGTAGATTACAACCAAGGCATTCACAATCTCTGCAGTCACTTCTTTTAAGACCCCTAGGATGCAGGCCATCAGGTCCAGGACACTTGTCCATCTTTAGTCCCATTATTTTACCGAGTACTTTTTCTTTAGAAACATAGAAATTTACAGTGCAGAAGGAGGCCATTCCGGCCCATCGTGTCTGCGATGGCCGACAAAGAGCCACACTGCCCTTGGTCAGCAGCCCTAAAGGTTACATATAAACCTATGAACAATGACGGAAAGGCAAAGAGCACCCAACCCAACCAATCCGCATCACCACAACTGCGAGACCCCTTATACTAAAACATTCTACACTCCACCCCAACCGGAGCCATGTGATCTCCTGGGAGAGGCAAAAACCAGATAAAAACCCAGGCCAATTTCGGGAGAAAGAAATGAGGGAAAATTCCTCTCTGACCCATCCAGGCGATCGAAACTAATCCAGGAGATCACCCTGGCCATATTCTATTCCCTGCAGTAGTTACCATTATATCTGCTCCGTCCAACAAAAGGTCATCCAGTCTAATCCCAATTACCAGCTCTAGGTCCATAACCCTGCAGGTTACTGCACTTTAAGTGCCCATCTAACCATCTCTCAAAAGTGGTGGGGGTTTCTGCATCCACCACTCTTCCAGGCAGCGAGTTCCAGATCCCCACAACCCTCTGCGTAAAGAAGCCCCCCCTCAATTCCCCTCTAAACCTTCCACCAACCACGTTAAAACTATGCCCCCTCATAATAGACCCCTCCACCAATGGAAATAGACCCTTACTATCCACTATGTCCAGGCCCCTCAATATTTTGTACACCTCAATGAGGTCTCCTCTCAACTTCCTCTGTTCCAATGAGAACAAACCCAGCCTATCCAATCTGTCCTCATAACTAAGATTCTCCATTCCAGGCAGCAATACCTAGTAAATCTCCTCTGCGCCCTCTCTAGTGCAATCACGTCCTTCCTATAATACGGCGACCAGAACTGCACGCAATACTCCAGCTGTGGCCTAATCAAAGTATTATACAATTTAAGCATAACCTCCCTGCTCTTACATTTTATGCCTCGGCCAATAAAGGCAAGCTGACTCCAAATGTTCAGCTACTGCTTCCTTAATAATGGATTCCAATATTTTCCCAATGACAGGTGTTAGGTTAACTGGTCAATAGTTTCCTGCTTTCTATCTTCCTCCTTTTTAGTGATTGTTTTAAGTTCCTTCCTCCCAATAGACCCTTGATTATCTATTATTGGGATGTTTTTTGTGTCTTCCACCGTGAAGACCGATACAAAATATTTGTTCAAATTTTCCGCCATTTCCCTGTTCCCCATTATTAATTCCCCAGTATCATGCTCGAAGGGACCAATGATTACTTGAGCTACTCTCTTCCTTTTTATATAACTGTACTCTTACGATCTGTTTTTATATTTCTTGCTAGTTTACTCTCATACTCTATCTTCCCTCTATAATTGTTTTAGTCATCCTTTTCTGATTTTCAAATATTTCCCAATCATCTGGCCTCCCACTAATCTTGGCAACTTTGTATGCTTTTTTAAAAAATTTGATACCATCCTTTACCTCCTTAGTTAACCACAGATGGTTCTCCCTTCTCTTAAAGTCTTTCCTTCTCACTGGAATATATTTTTGTTGAGACTTATGAAATATCTCCTTAAATGTCTGCCACTGTTTATCAACCATTTTACACTCTAATCTATTTTCCCAGTCCACTTTAGCCAACTCTGCCTTCATACCTTTTTAATTGCCTTTATTTAAGATCAGGACTCTGGTTTGAGATCTAACTTTGTCACCATCCAACTAACTTTGAAATTTAACCATGCTATGGTTACTCTTTCCTAGAGGATCCTTTACTGTGAGATCATTTATTAATCCATGAGATATTATACCATGAGATCTTTTACATGGACCTGAAAAATGAGAAAGGGCTCCGCTTAATGCGTCAACTAAAAGACGACACCTCTGACAATACAACATTCCTCAGTACTGCACTGAATTGTCAGTCTAGATTAAATCCTCAAAATCTTGGAGTATGACTCAACCCATATTCTGACTCCAAGGTGAGCAGAGTTTTTGCTTGGCTTTCTATATAATGTAACCTGAGCAGACAGATGAGCTTTCATTTAATGTCATCTCTAAGATGGCACCTCCTCAGTACTGCACAACTCAAAAGTGAGTTTAGATTAAATCCTGAAATCATGGAATGGGTTTAAATCCAATAATTTCTGATACAAATGTGAGATTGATACCAACTGAGCCAAGTTGATACTTTGAGTTGTAAAATGAAAGAAACCAGACAAAGGCCAGGGACAGTGCTCTTATGAAACAGTACAAATATACTAAAGTTTTAAACAAGTCTATTCCATATATTGGCCTGGAGTTTCTGCTAGGCACAATCGGTAAAATGCACCCAGAATGCTCTGAACATTGTGCCGGTTTTGCCGAGTTGGAGTTACAGCCAAGTTTCCATACAAACTCATTAACGTAAGCCCGAACGTAAAATCTCCCATGAATCAGCGCAATCAAGTAGCATTATTGATCATAATTGATCATTGACTGGAACATGGCCAATGGGGCCTCAAGATGACTGAATTTAAACTATTTTAAACTGATAATTTGTTGAAGTAATTGCTGCAGATGAAAAAACAGGTCAATCACTGGTTTCAATTGACTGCTGGTCACAGTTCTTATGTACCAAGGGCAGATCAATGGACTGAATTTGAACTAATTGAAACTGAATTTAAAGTAATTGTAGCATCAGTATGGGCCAAGGGTGCCATCAGCCAGTCCAGGCAGCGGGCGGTCGAGGGGGTCGTTCAACCTGACTGCCTGCCTCTCTTCCGCACGTACATCCGCGCCAGGGTATCCTTGGAGATGGAGCACGCGGTGTCCACCGGTACGCTCGCAGCCTTCCGCGAGAGGTGGGCGCCGGAAGGACTGGAGTGCATCGTTACCCCCGGCAACCAAATTTTAATTTGATTTTATATGTTTTAAAGTTTAATTTGTTTTAATTGCCGGGTTTTAGTGTCCCTCTCCCCTGTTATAGGGGGCACTTGTAAAATTTATCATTTTGAAGCCCAAAAAAAAACATTAAAAAAACAAAACAAAAAAAACAAAACAAATAAAACAAAAAAAGGGCATTTCAAAAGTGTCTGGAGTGTCCCCAGATTGGGGGGGCACTTGATCTAACTGTCTATTTTGTCCCCCCCCCCCAAAAAGAGTTGTAGCATCAGTATGAGAAACAGACCTGGGTGAGGCTTCAATTGACTTTGGTCACTGCAGCTGATGGTTTAATGTGACCATGGGTGGCTGTGTACCCGATATCCTGGCCGCAATGGTATGAACACCCCCGAATGGCCATCATTGATGGAAACTCTCCTTTCCAACCTGGGAGCCTGACCAGTTTTGTGGCAAAGGGACATTTGAAAGTGTGAAAAGATCGTGGAAACTCCAGCATAAAGTCTGCAATCTTTTGCTCTATTTCATTTCATTCCGATCAGATTCCACTGAAATCACATGGAAAATCCAGGCCAATATGTTCAAGATATGTCAATTTTATTCTTCTGAGGATATTTAGTCGCCAATGAGGAACAAAACCCTCAATTTCCTATGTTCCATTAAGAACTCGAGGGAATGGACAACTATATGCTTTTCTCTAATCCCCTTTTTGATCCAAAGCCAAGAGGTACCTGACTGTCACCCAATAATGAGAGTGCCATTCTTTTTGCCTTCCTTAAAGCAGGGAAACAATGGGCCGAAAATTGCGGCCTTGCTGGGTGTGTATGCACCCAGCGAGGCCTCGCAAAAGTCGGTTCTAATTTCTTTAGACAGATTCTATGCATCCCCGCAAGAAGGACATCTGCGTGGCAGAGATTAAACTATTTGCACAACACTTGCCCAGCGAATAACCTTCAAACTTTTATGCCTGGTAAAAGCAGGCGTATTGCTTATTTTTACCAGTGTAATGCTTCTAAAACATAGAAAAATTACATTTAATCATTCATTCTTACATTAAAAACCCTGTCCATTAAGTTATAGAAACATAGAAACATAGAAAATAGGTGCAGGAGTAGGCCATTCGGCCCTTCTAGCCTGCACCGCCATTCAATGAGTTCATGGCTGAACATTCAACTTCAGTACCCCATTCCTGCTTTCTCGCCATAACCCTTGATCCCCCTAGTAGTAAGGACCTCATCTAACTCCTTTTTGAATATATTTAGTGAATTGGCCTCAACAACTTTCTGTGGTAGAGAATTCCACAGGTTCACCACTCTCTGGGTGAAGAAGTTCCTCCGCATCTCGGTCCTAAATGGCTTACCCCTTATCCTTAGACTGTGACCTCTGGTTCTGAACTTCCCCAACATTGGGAACATTCTTCCTGCATCTAACCTGTCTAACCCCGTCAGAATTTTAAATGTTTCTATGAGGTCCCCTCTCATTCTTCTGAACTCCAGTGAATACAAGCCCAGTTGATCCAGTCTTTCTTGATAGGTCAGTCCCGCCATCCCGGGAATCAGTCTGGTGAACCTTCGCTGCACTCCCTCAATAGCAAGAATATCCTTCCTCAGGTTAGGAGACCAAAACTGTACACAATACTCCAGGTGTGGCCTCACCAATGCCCTGTACAACTGTAGCAACACCTCCCTGCCCCTGTACTCAAATCCCCTTGCTATGAAGGCCAACATGCCATTTGCTTTCTTAACCGCCTGCTGCACCTGCATGCCAACCTTCAATGACTGATGTACCATGACACCCAGGTCTCTTTGCACCTCCCCTTTTCCTAATCTGTCACCATTCAGATAATAGTCTGTCTCTCTGTTTTTACCACCAAAGTGGATAACCTCGCATTTATCCACATTATACTTCATCTGCCATGCATTTGCCCACTCACCTAACCTATCCAAGTCGCTCTGCAGCCTCACAGCATCCTCCTCGCAGCTCACACTGCCACCCAACTTAGTGTCATCCGCAAAGTTGGAGATACTACATTTAATCCCCTCATCTAAATCATTAATGTACAGTGTAAACAGCTGGGGCCCCAGCACAGAATCTTGCGGTACCCCACTAGTCACTGCCTGCCATTCTGAAAAGTACCCATTTACTCCTACTCTTTGCTTCCTGTCTGACAACCAGTTCTCAATCCATGTCAGTACACTACCCCCAATCCCATGTGCTCTAACTTTGCACATCAATCTCTTGTGTGGGACCTTGTCGAACGCCTTCTGAAAGTCCAAATATACCACATCAACTGGTTCTCCCTTGTCCACTCTACTGGAAACATCCTCAAAAAATTCCAGAAGATTTGTCAAGCATGATTTCCCTTTCACAAATCCATGCTGACTTGGACCTATCATGTCACCTCTTTCCAAATGCACTGCTATGACATCCTTAATAATTGATTCCATCATTTTACCCACTACCGATGTCAGGCTGACCGGTCTATAATTCCCTGTTTTCTCTCTCCCTCCTTTTTTAAAAAGTGGGGTTACATTGGCTACCCTCCACTCTATAGGAACTGATCCAGAGTCAATGGAATGTTGGAAAATGACTGTCAACGCATCCACTATTTCCAAGGCCACCTCCTTAAGTACTCTGGGATGCAGTCCATCAGGCCCTGGGGATTTATCGGCCTTCAATTCCATCAATTTCCCCAACACAATTTCCTGACTAATAAGGATTTCCCTCAGTTCCTCCTCCTTACTAGACCCCCCGACCCCTTTTATAACCGGAAGGTTGTTCGTGTCCTCCTTCGTGAATACCGAAACAAAGTACTTGTTCAATTGGTCCGCCATTTCTTTGTTCCCCGTTATGACTTCCCCTGATTCTGACTGCAGGGGACCTACGTTTGTCTTTACTAACCTTTTTCTCTTTACATATCTATAGAAACTTTTGCAATCCGTCTTAATGTTCCCTGCAAGCTTCTTCTCATACTCCATTTTCCCTGCCCTAATCAAACCCTTTGTCCTCCTCTGCTGAGTTCTAAATTTCTCCCAGTCCCCAGGTTCGCTGCTATTTCTGGCCAATTTGTATGCCACTTCCTTGGCTTTAATACTATCCCTGATTTCCCTTGATAGCCACGGTTGAGCCACCTTCCCTTTTTTATTTTTATGCCAGACAGGAATGTACAATTGTTGTAGTTCATCCATGCGGTCTCTAAATGTCTGCCATTGCCCATCCACAGTCAACCCCTTAAGTATCATTCGCCAATCCATCCCAGCCAATTCACGCCTCATACCTTCAAAGTTAGCCTTCTTTAAGTTCTGGACCATGGTCTCTGAATTAACTGTTTCATTCTCCATCCCAATGCAGAATTCCACCATATTATGGTCACTCTTCCCCAAGGGGCCTCGCACAACGAGATTGCTAATTAATCCTCTCTCATTACATAACACCCAGTCTAAGATGGCCTCCCCCCTAGTTGGTTCCTCGACATATTGGTCTAAAAAAACATCCCTTATGCACTCCACAGGAAATCCTCCTCCACCGTATTGCTTCCAGTTTGGTTAGCCCAATCTATGTGCATATTAAAGTCACCCATTATAACTGCTGCACCTTTATTGCACGCACCCCTAATTTCATGTTTGATGCCCTCCCCAACATCACTACTACTGTTTGGAGGTCTGTACACAACTCCCACTAACGTTTTTTGCCCTTTGGTGTTCTGCAGCTCTACCCATATAGATTCCACATCATCCAAGCTAATGTCCTTCCTAACTATTGCCTTAATCTCCTCCTTAACCAGCAATGCTACCCCACCTCCTTTTCCTTTTATTCTATCCTTCCTGAATGTTGAATACCCCTGGATGTTGAGTTCCCAGCCCTGATCATCCTGGAGCCACGTCTCCGTAATCGCAATCACATCATATTTAACCCTATTAAAACACATTAAAAAAAATTCCAACAAGTATTTTTTTCTCTAAAACACTTAATTACATTTAATTTTAAATATGTGAGTTTCAAAAAAAATTATTGTGCTGTGTTTCTTGTTTTAGGAGGGTATGCTCATTGATAGTAATGGGAGACCGTACAAACAGAGCCCCCATTATTACCACGAGAATACTCAATAGTGATTGGTGGTCCAGGCCCACTTGATTTCAGCATATGCATCCATACGTGGAAAACATCTTCCCATGAGCTGTGCAGCGAATGAAGGCCTCCCACCAGAATCCTACGTTCCTCCGGGACCAACAGGTATTTTCATAATCTTTTTTCAGATCAGAGGCGTTCGTACAAAGGAAACTTCCGACCGCAATTTTCATTCCATTATTTCTTAAAATTGGCACCTACCCATATAAAACCGAGATTGGAAACTGACTAACAGGAGCAGCGAAAACCAAATCTGCATCCTCCCACTTTACAACTCTGCACTAACACTCCCATTCACACAAAATTATACATTTACCATGTCATGTGAGCACTTTACAATGACATTTCTTAGTGATACTTAGCCTGGCTGACTTGGAGTATGTATTTTATGGACAATTAAATGTGGCAATAACTTTGAATCTGTGGAGTAAGTGGCAATTTTATGACTTTACACGGGCCACTTCTTTCAGCTGACATATGCATGCTGTCTAAGTGGTTCCGATATAGGCTAAAGTTGTCTGGTGCATGTAAACATACTAACAGTTACAAGCCGATGGGTCAAACTAGGCTCAATATCCATGTAGGATATAAAAACAGATAGAAGCAAAGAAAATGCTATTTCACACAAGCTGTGAAAACTGCCCATATGCTTCCAACAGTGACAGCATTTTAAAGAGCCTTCAGTACATGTCACTCACTCTTATTTTTCAAAGCAGTACCAGTATCACATATTTTTTAAATGACTCCTATTGTTAATAAGGTACTATCGTGGCAAAGAAATTTATGATAGAATATTAAAAAACAGTTTCATTAATTTTCAGAAGGATATCTCCATTCCTTTTAGTCTGTAAAACATGAATGTGCAATGCCCTGGAGCTGTTTCAGTTGCTCAGCTATCAATAGTACTAAACACACAGTCGATAGGAAGAACGTGTCCTAAATTGGTTATGTTCTGTTCTCCCCGGTGTTATCCCCGTGTACTGGTCAATATTTATCCCTCAATCAACGTAACAAATACAGATTATCGAGTCATTATCATATTGCTGTTTGTGGGAGCTTGCTGTGCACAAATTGGCTGCCACGTTTCCCACATTACAACAGTGACGACACTCCAAATGTACTTAATTCACTGTAAAGCGCTTTGAAACATCTGGTGGTTGTGCAGGGCGCTAATTAAAATGCAAATCTTTCTTTTCTTTTTCTCCCCACCAAAAAGTAAACAATTACTTCTCATTTACACAAGCTGACAGATCAGCTGGATTTGAGGCAAGAATGTTTTGCTTCCTAATGCATTTATAATGGTTAGAATCTATTAGCAATTGGCATCAGTATGTTCCTTAAACTTGAAAACATGTTATTACATACGTCAGAAGGCCGGTTAATGCACCATCAAAGCATCTGTGATGTCAAACTGCACAGCAAGCCAGGCTTAATTTCCTTTGAGATGAGCATAACCACATAACCTAGGAGCCTAATGACACAAAATAAAAGAATAACCAGGAGGACAATTACTTAATGAAATATATGATCTAGTTTCCTTCAGTATTATTCCTTTACTGTTGCATGGGCAAATAACCCTCAGCATGCATGCCCTGCAGCTAAACCATAAAGTTCCAGAGGAAGGATAAAAAAGCCTCATTACTTATGAGGGAACCAACCTGAGGCTAAGGGGAGTCTCAATACCTCCAAAATATAGGGGGGTGGGGGCGGGCAGGAAATCACGACCATCTATGTAATGTTAGCTTTTACACAGGGTGCACTGTTTGACCTGAAAATGGTACACATATTGGATGGGAACTATATATTTGATATAATTTGTCTGGTAAATGTAACTGTCTATTCAAATGTTGTATCTATGTGAGATACGAGACAAATGAGTATCAGCTACTCTATTGCCAGCACAGTATGCCGTGCTGTCATACATCTGCTCCTCTGTTACTGTGACCAAACAGCTTACTCAGTTTACACTATAGCTGTGCAGGAGTGGGAAATAACACAAAGTATCAGATGGGAATGAGTTAATAGCTTTTAACCATTGCAATATAGTATCTATTGCTTGAATGAGATTCTTCTCCTACTGGTAGATAAACATATTTTTGTCCAAACAAAAGAAAATTTAAAGTTATTTTCATAGCCTACATATATAAATTCTTCGAGTCAATTAAAATTGGCTGTGTTCACACGCAGGCACTAATTCCCAGTGTTGTCTTCCATTCTAATAATATAACATTAATTTCAATGGGGTTATTTGCAAGGATATGATGAAATATGCCATAAATAAAAAATATCATCATTTTAACAAGATTACACAGAATACTAAGGTAAATTGGGGAAAAAAACTTTTCACCAGTTAATGAATCAGTAACTGGAGGATATAAATTTAAGATTAGCGCTTGACGAACAGAGAGGGTAGGATAACTTTTTTATGCAAGAGGTTGTTAGGGCAGTGAATGTCTCACCACAGGTAGTGGTGGAAGCAGAAGTTTTCAAAAGCAAAGGAGATAAATATTTGAAAAAGATCAAATTAAAAGAATATAGGATAGATCTTTCAGAGAGAAGGCACAGTTGCTGAAAGGCTTCTTCCTGTGCTGAAAAATCTATGACTCTGAGTGCCTTGGCTGCCAGGTCAGAGAATTAAAAAGGATTTTATTTTGTACATTTTGACAATGTTTCACTAGTGTGAGGAAAATTTCTCGGTTGCTCAGCTGTGCCCATTGCTGTTTTTGAAAACAATACAACGTGTTGGCAACATAACTCCCATACTGAGCATCTCAGTACTGCAGCAAATCATTTATGTCTTCACTGATGATTTTGAAAAAGCACAAGTATTAGAAATGTGCACCTGGGTGGATTTTGGGTCCGTTGCCGCTTCTGTTTTTGTCCCGGAGGGGCGGTAATGGCAGCGGAAAGCATTTCATGGCGGACGGCCAGCTTCCAGCGCTCCGCCGGGACATTCGGTGCCGAGTTTGCGGGGGCATCGAGCAGTACCGTCCGGGAGAAGTGAGCCAATGTGCAATGCCCCTGGTTGCGAAACCGGCTCAAAATTTGAAAGTCGCCCGATCCATAGCGCCCTGAAGCGCGCCCTAGTGGGACCGCCTGTGGTAGCTGGCAATTCCAGCTGTAGTGGCTGCAGTGAGGCAAGGAATGTCTATCTACCCAAGGTAAATGTGATTGTTTTTTTATTTATGCGATTCATGTGAATGTGGCATCAGTAAAATATTGGGAATGCTTTTTGTGGGGTTTTTTCAGATTTTTTTTTCACGGAAGCCTCTGGGTGCTCTGGGGCCGGCTGTTTACCTCAGGATTTTCATTTGCTCAGCCGGCCTAGCGCCCTAAAAGAGATGTGGAACGCCTTCCTAAGCGCTCCGCTCCACACTCAGGGCCCAGCTGGTGAATGTTGTGGCTGGAGACGCAAACCCTTTCCCGGCACAAAATATACCGCTCCGCCTGGATTAACGCCGCAACAGAGGCGCAACCAAATTTCCGCCCCAATATGTTTTTGATGGACCACCTTTCTTTAATAAAACCTATGTTTTTGTCCGAGAAGACAAGTGTCTCTTTAGTGAGGCCTGAATAGCTGTCAAACTAATGGGGTCATACTACAGATTTTCCTAACCATATACCTCATAGGAAATTATATTTTTCCACATGAAAATGAAATAAAAATCATATTATAAAATGTGTAAGAAAACTATTCTAATTGTTAACATAAATTTACACTTAAAATTATTTTAGATTGCACACCACTAGACGCCATTAATCTAGTCGCAGTAGTCCATCTGAGAATGATAACTGTTCCAAATACCGTATATACTCGCGTATCATGCGACTTTTGAAGACCTAAATTGTAACCTAAATTTGGGGGGTCGCATGATACACGAGATACAAAATTTGCGGGTGTGAAGTGCTGGCCAAGATTAGGCTGTTAGGCTGTTAAGCAGACCGTATCCACGCTGAATCTCGGCAGGTATCTCCTGGGCTGGATTGCAGCCTCTATTGTCGCTTGTACTGTATCGGGGGGGATGAGAGTCGCGGAGGGGGGGAGAGAGAGTCGCGGAGGTCGGGGGGGGGGGGAGAGAGAGTCGCGGAGGTCGGGGGGGGGTGGGGGAGGAAAGAGACCGGACCGGATCCGACCTGACCCCCGATCTCCCTACCCCGGCGACCCGACCTCCGCTCCCCCAACTCCCCCCCCACCCGGCAACCCGACCTCCGCTTCCCCCCGGTGACCCAACCCGACCTCCTCTTCAACCCCCCCCCACCCCCCCCGGCGACCCGACCTCCGCCACCCACAACTCCCTCTGAAGTTTGCTGCATTATTAGAGGCTCCATCTATCTCAGCCCATGCTTCTTTTACCCGCAAACACAGTAGAGGCTGTGGCTGAACGACGCTAGTCAAGCCAGCTGGAACGATTGCTGTATCGGTGTTCGATTCGCGAACAGCTTTCACAGCAGAATCCACTCGATGTTTCATGTTAAGGTCTGTACTCGATCTCAAAAAAGTGACTCGCATGATACATGCGATATATGGTAAAATCATGTTTCGGGGACGAAAATTTAGGGGTCGCATGATACGCGAGATCGCAGGATACGCGAGTATATACGGTACATGAAATAACAGATGGACTTAGAATTTATTAATGAGTTCTTTCAGGCCTGTCTAATAAAAACATCAAAATGGTAGCACCCTGAATAATACAATAAAAGGTTGTTATGAATAGAAAATGCAAAGTACTGTAACCTACTGAATTAAACATCAACCTAATAGAAAGAAGCTCACAGGAAAATAATAAATAACTAGTACCTGATGAAAGCCTCTACAATCAGGGGATTGCAACTGCTGGTGTGCACGCATTGTGACAATAATGATCATATACCTCATACATTACAGGAGAAAATTCCTTTTCAAATAAGGAGCTTTGTTGGAAGTCTATAAACCACACAGGAGTCTGAGAACTCTCAAGTTAATACATTTTCTATTCAGTCAAATAGTAGGTGTACATCACTTGTTACATTGTGAAATTTATCTTATTTGAGTTAGGTTGATGGAAGCAGAAGGGGCCCTTGACTTGTAAAACTATACATGTACTCAAGAAATGCATCAACACTATGCAATTTGTGAAGCTTCAAAGAAGTTGCGATGAGCATGGTAACAATTAAAGATCCAGTATGTAAACGCTGGAGTAGAAGAGAAAAAGCTGATTAAAGAATGGGACATAGCCAAGTGCTTTTATCAGTGCAAGATTCCATATTCAAGCTTAAACGCTCACCCCAACCTGCACATAGGCCAACGACAAGCATGAACATGACAGGCAGTTTAAGAATTTATGCCGTACTACTTTTCATCTGCTAAACCAATTCTGTAAATTCCATTTATTAATGTCACTCTCGAAGTCAAATGGATCACTCCTTATAATAATTCACCTATAAACTCAACCTTAATAAATAGTATTCTCGAATTAGAAATTTCTATTAAAATGAGATCCGTAAACTGGGAGCAAATGGATGCTATTTAGTGTTGCATGTAAGAATTAAGTGCAGGGACAATTTATATTCAGTTTGGAAATAAAGAATTAAAGCAGAATATAAATGTTACTAAATGACAATTTCAAAACAAATTTAAAAGCACAAATATGGTTAGTATTACATTGCATTTACAGCACAGAAACGGGCTATTCAGCCTAACAGGTCCATGCCAGAGTTTATACTCCACACGAGCTCCTCCCATCTTCCTTCATCTACCTCCATTAACATATCTATTTCTTTCTCCATCATGTGCTTATCTAACTTCCCCTTAAATCTTCTTCTTAGGCAGTCCCTCGGAGTCGAGGATGACTTGCTTCCACACTAAGAATGACTCCTCAGGTGACTGAAGAGTCCATTGCGGGACCTACAGTCTCTGTCACAGGTGGGGGAACGGGTGGAGGAATGGGTGGATGGGGTGTCTGGGTTGCTGCGCGCTCCTTCCACTGTTGACGCTTGGCTTCAGCTTGCTCCTGGCGAAGAGACTCGAGGTGTTCAGCGCCTTCCCGGATGCTTTCTTGAACGGTCTTGGGCCAGAGATTTCCAGGTGGCTTCGAAGGTGTCCTTGAAGTGTTTCCTCTGCCCACCTGGGGCTCGCTTACCGTGTCGGAGCTCTGAGTAGAGCGCTTGTTTTGAGAGTCTCGCGTCAGGCATACCGACGGTGTGACCCGTCCAGCGGAGCTCATCGAGCGTGGTCAATGCTTCGATTCTGGCCTGAGCGAGAACACTGACGTTGGTGCACCTATCCTTCCAATGGATTTGCAGGATCTTGTACAGGCAACGTTGGTGGTAATTCTCCATTGTTTTGAGGTGCCTGCTATACATAGTCCATGTCCCTGAGCCATATAGGAGGGCGGATATCACTACTGCTCTGTAGACCATGAGCTTGGTGCTGGGTTTGAGGTCCTGGTCTTCAAACACTCTCTTCCTGAGGCGACCGAAGGCTGCACTGGCACACTGAAGGCAGTGTTGGACCTTGTCGTCGATGTCTGCCTTTGTTGATAATAGGCTCCCGAGATATGGAAAATGGTCCACGTTGTCCAAGGCCTCGTGGTGAATTTTGATAACCTGGGGGCAGTGCTGTATGGCAGGAACAGATGGGTAGAGGACTTTTATCTTACGAATGTTTGGTGTAAGGCCCATGCTCTCATACGCCTCGATGAGGGTGTTGATGATGGCTTGGAGTTCAGCCTGTGAGTGTGCACAGATGCAAGCATTGTCTGCGGACTGTAATTCGATGATGGAGGATGGGACGACCTTGGATCTGGCCTGAACAGATTCCCGTTTGTCCTGTAATTTGGCTCCACTCCAGTGGGGTGAGATGGAGCATTACAGCAAGGAAGATCGAGAAGAGCGTTGGTGCAATGACACAGCCTTGCTTGACCCTGGTCCGAATGTGGAATGGGTCTGTGGTGGATCCGTTGGTCGGGATCACAGCTTGCATGTCATCGTGGAGCAGGCGGAGGATGGTGACAAACTTTTGAGGGCAGCCGAATCCGAGGAGGACGCTCCATAATCCCTCATGGTTGACAGTGTCGAAGGCCTTTGTGAGGTCAAAGAAGGCCATGTACAAGGGTTGCTGCTGTTCCCTGCATTTATCTTGTATCTGTCACGCGGTGAAGATCATGTCCGTTATGCATCTATACTAACACAAAGGCAAAATACTGCGGATGCTGGAATCTGGAATAAAAACAGAAAATGCTGGAAATTTCAGCAGGTCAGCAAGCATTTGTGGAGAGAAAGCAGAATTAACGTTTCGGGTTGATGACCCTTCATCAGAACTGGAGAGTGTTCGGAAAGAACAGAGTCTTAAGGGGCGCTGAAAGGGGGAGGGGCAGAAAGAACAAAAGGGAAGGTCTGTGATAGGATGGAAGACAGGAGAGATTAGGAAGACAAAAGGGATGATGGGCCAAATTGAAATGGTAATACTAGGAGTTAGAAAAACATTTGGTCGAGATAGGGTATGAATGGCAGGATAATGATCAATTGCCATAAGAGACAAGGAGAAAAACAGAAAGAAACAGGATGCGGTGGTGGAAGGGAGCCAAAGATTGGCAGAGGTTACACTCTGAAATTGTTGAACTCGATGTTGAGTCCAGAAGGCTGTAAAGCGCCTAAACGGAAAGATGAGGTGCTCTTCCTCGAGCTTGCGTTGAGCTTCATTGGAACAGTGTAGGAAACAGAGGTCAGAGTGGGAATGGAGTGGAGAATTAAAGTGATAGGCGACCGGAAGCTCAGGGTTACTCTTGCAGACTGAACGGAGGTGCTCCGCAAAGTGGTCACGCAATCTACGCTTGGTCTCCCCAATGTAGAGGAGACCACATCGTGAGCAGCGAATACAGTATGCTAAATTGAAAGAAGTACAAATAAATCACTGTTTCACCTGGAACAAGTATTTGGGGTCCTGGACAGTGGGAAGGGATGAGGTAAAAGGGCAGGTGTTGCATCTCTTGCGCTTGCACGGAAAGGTGCTGTGGGAAGGGAAGGTGTTGCTGGGGGTGACTGTGGAATGGACCAGGGTGTTGCGGAGGGAGTGGTCCCTTTGGAATGCTGAGAGAAGGGGAGGAGAAGATGTGATTGGTGGTGGGATCACACTGGAGGTGGCGAAAATGGTGGAGGATGATCCGTTGAATGTGGAGGCTGGTGGGGTGAAAGGTGAAGACAAGGGGAACCCTGTCATGGTTCTGAGGGAGGGAAAGGGATGAGAGCAGAGGTGCAGGAAATAGAACGGACACAGTCGAGGGTCATATTAACTACGGTGAAGGAAAAAGGAAGACATATCAGAGGCACTCGTGTGAAAGGTGGCATTGTCAGAGCACATGCGACGGAGACAGAGAAACTGGGAGAATGGAATGGAGTCCTTACAGGATGCGAATTGGGAGGAAGTGTAGTCCAGGTAGCTGTGGGAGTCAATGGACTTATAGTGGATACTGGTCGAAAGCCTAGCCCCAGAGATGGAGACGGTGAAGTCAAGGAAGGGAAGAGTCGGAGATCGACCATGTGATGGCTTTCTAGACCAATATGTCGAGGAACCAACTAGAGAGCTGGCCATCCTAGACAGGATGTTGTGTAATGAGAGAGGACTAATTAGCAATCTTGTTGTGCGAGACCCCCTGGGGAAGAGTGACCATAATATGGTAGAATTCTTTATTAAGATGGAGAGTGACAATGTTAATTCAGAGACTAGGGTCCTGAACTTAAGGAAAGGTAACTTTGATGGTATGAGACGTGAATTGGTTAGGATAGATGGGCAAATTATACTTAAAGGGTTGACAGTAGATAGGCAATGGCAGACATTTATAGATTACATGGATGAACTTCAACAATTGTACATCCCTGTCTGGAGTAAAAATAAAATGGGGAAGGTAGCTCAACTGTGGCTAACAAAGGAAATTAGTGTTAAATCCAAGGAAAAGGCATATAAATTGGCCAGAAAAAGCAGCAAACCTGAGGACTGGGAGAAATGTAGAATTCAGTAGAGGAGGACAAAGGGTCTAATTAGGAGGGGGAAAATAGAGTATGAGAGGAAGCTTGCAGGGAACATAAAAACTGACTGCAAAACCTTCTATAGATATGTGAAGGGAAAAAGATTAGTGAAGACCAATGTCGATCCCTTGCAGTCAGAATCAGGTGAATTTATAATGAGGAACAAAGAAATGGCAGACCAACTGAACAAATACTTTGGATCTGTCTTCACTAAGGAAGAGACAAAAATCCTTCCAGAAATACTAGGGGTTCAAGGGTCTAGCAAAAAGGAGGAACTGAAGGAAATCCTTATTAGTCAGGAAATTGTGTTAGGGAAATTGATGGTTTTGAGGGCCGATAAATCCCCAGGGCCTGATAGGCTGCATCCCAGAGTACATAAGGAAGTGGCCCTAGAAATAGTGGATGCATTGGTGATCATTTTCCAATATTCTATTGACTCTGGATCAGTTCCTATGGACTGGAGGGTAGCTAATGTACCACCACTTTTTAAAAAAGGAGGGAGAGAGAAAACAGGGAATTATAGGTCGGTTAGCCTGACATCGGTGGTGGGGAAAATGTTGGAATCAATTATTAAAGATGAAATAGCAGTGCATTTGGAAAGCAGTGTCAGGATCAGTCCAAGTCAGCATGGATTTATGAAAGGGAAATCATGCTTGACAAACCTTATAGATTTTTTGAGGATGTAACTAGTAGAGTGGACAAGGGAGAACCAGTGGATGTGGTGTATCTGGACTCTCAAAAGGCTTTTGACAAGGTCCCACACAAGAGATTAGTGTGCAACATTAAAGCGCATGGTATTGGGCATAATGTATTGACGTGGATAGAGAACTGGTTGGTAGACAGGAAGCCGAGAGTCAGAATAAACGGGTCCTTTTCAGAATGGCAGGCAGTGACCAGTGGGGTGCCGCAGGGCTCAGTGCTGAGACCCCAGCTATTTGCAATATACATCAATGATTTAGATGAAGGTATTGAATGTAATATCTCCAAGTTTGTAGATGACACTAAGCTGGGTGGTGGTGTGAGCTGTGAGGAGGACGCTAAGAGGCTGCAAGGTGACTTGGACAGGTTAGGTGAATGGGCAAATGCATGGCAGATGCTGTATAATGTGGATAAATGTGAGGTTATCCACTTTTGTGGCAAAAACAGAAAGACAGAATATTATCTGAATGATGATAGATTAGGAACGAGACCTGGGTGTCATGGTACATCAGTCCTTAAAGGTTGGCATGCAGGTACAGCAGGCGGTGAAGAAGGCAAATGGCTTGTTGGCCTTCATAGCTAGAGGATTTGAGTTAAGGAGCAAGGAGGTCTTACTGCAGTTGTACAGAGCCTTGGTGAGGCCACACCTGGAATATTGTGTTCAGTTTTGGTCTCCTAATCTGAGGAAGGACTTTCTTGCTATTGAGGGAGTACAGCGAAGGTTCACCAGACTGATTCTTGGAATGGCAGGACTGACATATGAGGAGAGACTGGATCCACTGGGCTTGTATTCACTGGAGTTTAGAAGAATGAGAGGGGATCTCATAGAAACATATAAAATTCTGATGGGATTGGACAGGTTAGAGGCAGGAAGAATGTTCCCATTGCTGGGGAGTTCCAGAACCAGGGGTCACAGTCTAAGAATAAGGAGTAAGCCAGTTAGGACTGAAATGAGGAGAAACTTCTTCACTCAGAGAGTGGTTAACCTGTGGAATTCCCTACCGCAGAGAGTTGTCGAGGCCAGTTCATTAGATATATTCAAAAGGGAGTTAGATATGGCCCTTACGGCCAAAGGGTTCAAGGGGTATGGAGTGAAAGCAGGAAAGGGATACTGAGGTTGAATGATCAGCCATGATCTTATTGAATGGGGTGCAGGCTTGAAGGGCGAATGGCCTGCTCCTGCACCTAATTTCTATGTTTCTATGTTTCTAAAGTGAGGGAAGGGTGGAAATTATATGCAAAGTGAATGAAATTTTCAAGTTCAGGGCGAGAGCAGGAATTGGCAACGATACAGTCATCAATGTATTGGAAAAAGAGGTGAGGGAGGGGACCTGAGTAGGACTGGAATAAAGAATGTTCCACTTATCCCACGAAAAGGCAGGCATAGCTAGGACCCATGCTGGTTCCCATAGCAACACCTTTAATTTGGAGGAAGTGATTGGAGTTAAAGGAGTCAATGTGAGAACAAGTTCAGCCAGGTGGAGGAGGGGGGTGGTGGATGGGGACTGGTTGGGCCTCTGCTCGAGGAAGAAGCGGAGCGCCCTCAGGCCATCCTAGTGGGGGATGGAGGTGCCGAGGGATTTGACGTCCATGGTGAAAAGGAGATGGTTGGGGCCGGGAAACTGGAAACTGTTAAAGTGACGGAGGGAGTCGGGGGAGTCGTGGATGTAGGTGGGAAGAGAGTGGACAAGGGGAGAAAAAATAGAGTCGAGATAGGAAGAAATAAGTTCTGTGGAGCAAGAACAGGCTAAAACGATGGGTCTACTGGGGCAGTCCTGTTGTGGATCTTGGGAAGGAGGTAGAAGCGGGCTGTGCGGGGTTGGGGAACTATGAGGTTGGTGGCTGTGGAGGGAAGATCTCCAGAGGAGGTAAGGTCAGTGACAGTCTGGGAAATTATGGCTTGATATTCAGTACTGGGGTCATGGTCCAGGGGCAGATAGGAGGAGGTGTCAGAGAGTTGGCGATCAGCCTCTGCAAGGTAGAAGTCGATTCGCCAAACAACAGCGCCACCCTTGTCAGCAGGTTTGATGACAAAGTTGGGGTTGGATCTGAGGAACGGAGTGCTGCAAGTTCAGAGGGAGGTAGGTTGGAATGAGTGAGGGGAGCAGAGAAATTGAGATGGCCAATGTCCCGTCGGTAGTTTGAAATAAAGAGGTCTAGAGAGGGTAAGTTTTCTATATCCCACCATTCATACCCTATCTTGACTAATGTTTTTCTAACTCCTTCCATTACCATTTCAATTTGGCCCATTATCCCTTTGTCTCTCTAATCTCTCCTGTCTTCCACCCTATCACAGACCTTCCCTTGTGTTCTTTCTTCCTCTCCCCCGAAATATTAATTCTGCTTTCTCTCCACAAATGCTGCCTGACCGCTGAAATTTCCATCATTTTCTGTTTTTATTATGCATCGATACTAATTGCTTCAATTTCTACTTGTGGTAGCAATTCCACATTCTAACTATTCTCTAGGTAATGAAGTTTCTCCTGAATTTCCTACTGGATTTATTAGCAACTATCTTATAGTTATGGCCTCAGTTCTGGTTTCCCCACAAGTGGAAACATCTACGTCTACCCTATCAAACCCTTTCATAATCTGATAGACCTCGATCAGATCACTCTTCAGTCTTCTCTTTTTGAGAGAAAAGAGCCCCAGCCTGTTCAATTTTTTCTGGTAGGTATAACCTCTCAGTTCAGTATCATTTTAGTAAAACATTTTTGCACCTTCTCCGGTACCTCCATATCCTTTTTTATAATATGGAGACCAGAACTGTTCACAGTACTACTCCAAGTGTGGTCTGACCAAGGTTCTATACAAGTTTAACGTAACTTCTCTGCTCTTCAATTCGATCCCACTAAAAATTAACCCCAGTGTTTTGTTTAGTATTTTTATGGCCTTTTTAACCTTTAGTGATTGGTGTATCTGTACCCCCAGATTTCTGCTCCTCTACCTCTGTTAGACATGTATTTTCCAAGGAGTATGTGGCCTCGTTATTCTTCCTACCAAAATGTACCACCTCACACTTGTCTATATTTAATTCATTTGCCAATTACACTTCCGTTCTGCAAATTTATTAATGTCTTCTTGTATTTTGTCGCAGTCTTCCTCTACTCCACAATTTGGTGTCATCCGCATATTTTGAAATTGCATTTCCGATTCCTGAGTCCCAAAGATTTATGTAAATCGTGAATAACAGTGGTCTCAGCACCGATCCTTGTGGACCACCGACTCCCACCCTTTGCCAATTTGAGTAATGACCTTTAACTCCTACACTCAATTTTCTGATAATAGTAGTCATGCGTCTACTATTATCGAAGGCCATTGGTAAATCCAAATATATAACATCAACTACATTATCCTTATCTACCCTTTCTGTCGCTTCTTCATGAATTCAATAATGTTGGTCAAGCATGACCTTCCCTTTTGAAATGTGTACTGACTGCTTTTTATTATATTTTCAGTTTCTAGATCTTTGAGCAAGTATTCCATTATCTTTCCCATACCAATGTTAAGCTAATTGGTCTATAGATCCCTGGACTTGTTCTATCTCCCTTTTTAAATATAGGAATCAAATTAGCTGTCCACCAGTCCTCTGTCACTATTTTCTTTTCCAATGAATTTTATATACATGTAATACTGTCTCTGCTATCGCTTCCCTAACTTTTTAAAAAATATGCGTGGAATATATTAGATATATTAATTTCACCAAAATGTTGCTGGGAAAGTTAATTATATTGGTAAATTGTTACCTTATTATTCCTGTCCTTGCTGTCCTACATTGGTTCCTGGTCCCCCAATGCCTCAATTTAAAATTCTCTTGCTCATCTTTAAAACCCTTTATGGCCTCATCCCTCCCTATCTCTGTATCATGCTCCAGCTCTACAACCCCTCCCCCTTTGTTCTTCTGACTTTGGCCCTTTGTGCATCCCCCTCCTTTCCTCCCATTATTGGCAGCCATGTCTTCAGTCATCTGGGCTCATCATTCTGGAATTCCCTCCCTTTATAAACCCTTCTGCCTATCTTCCTCCCACTCTTTTAAGAGCCTTCTCAAAACCCATCTCCCCATCTAATACTCCTCCTTTGGCTTGGCGTACATTTTTGTCTAATTACATTTCTACAAAGCGTCTTGGGTCGCTTTTTCTACACATTATTAAAAGCATGTTGTTGTGATAAATATATTTAACTGCTGTTCCCTTTAATAATATAAACAAATAATGGTTTAAATTGTTTTGGATTATGCCTAGCAGCAGAAATTGTAGTGATAAATATAATTAATGAATTTATTCTGTTTAAATTGTGAGATAAATGCAATTCTATTTGCAAATTATGAAAATGTACATTTAAGCATGAAGTGTTTTATGTCGATAACAATCAAATGCATTGCATTGTATATTATTTCGTGCTTGATTCAGATTATGTCCTTCAAACTCCACAATAGGACTCCAAATAGGACTCTCGTCCCTGGGTAGTTAATTAATTTGATTAATCTTTTACTTCCTGATACAATTGCAGACCTGGTTGGTAATCCTACCATTTTATTTCCTCATACTCAAGTTATCTAAATACTACACCCATTGTGGAATACAAGTGCTATGAAATTCTCAATTCAATTTTTTCTCATCAATCAAAGTGACTACATCCTTCTGTTGGGTAGTGTTGGAAATCTGTTATCCCCTATGTAAACTGGATAATGAATTAAGGGTACGAGTACTCCATGGACTAGAGTGAAAACTGCAGATTAGTTCCTGATGAAAGCCCATGTGTTATACCAGCACTACATCTCATGAGCAGTGATCCAATAACTTTTGCCTATTGCCACAGTGCAGTGATGACTGATGCACTCATCATGTTTCTGAATATTCAAAAATGTCACCAGTTGATCATCTTTATTTTCAACTCACTTATAGCACAAATGATGTAAAATTTGTAAAACCAGTTGTCATCCACACCATAACTATTAAAATGAATCACTATTTTAATTAGAATTCTTAGCAAAAAGCTCTTCACCATAACTCACAATGGTTGTGAGAAGAGTTTTGAAAGAATTATCTCACATACAAGTTGGTCAAACTACATTACTTCTATAATTCTGGAAAACAAAATATTGAAAATTCCTTACTTGAAAACATTAGCTAATAGTTAAAGAGCAGCAACACTCATGTTAATATGAAAATGAAATTATATTTTTCTTCCACTCAAAGAATCAGTTTTTTAATAAGCAATCAGATTTTACATTAAAGTATAGTTAACCTAACTGAACCAGCCACATAAATACTGTGGCAACAAGAGCAGGTCAGAGGCTGGATATTCTGTGGCGAGTGTCTCACCTCCTGGCTCCCCAAAGCCTTTCCGCCATCTATAAAGGCACAAGTCAGGAGTGTATGGAAAACTCTCCACTTGCCTCGATGAGTGCAGCTCCAAAAACACTCAAGAAGCTCAACACCATCCAGGACAAAGCAGCCCGTTTGATTGGCACCCCATCCACCACCGTAAACATTCACTCCCTCCATTATCGACGTACTGTGGCTGCAGTGTGTACCATCTACAAGATGCACTGCAGTAACTCACCAAGGCTTCTTCGGCAGCACCTTCCAAACCCACAACCTCTACTACCTAGAGGGACAAGGGCAGCAGGTACATGGGAACACCACCCCCTCCACGTTCCCCTCCAAGTAACACACCATCCTGACTTGAAAGTTGTAATATATGCAGGCACCTTTACTAATGACTCCATGAGGCAGGGTATGGTGCTTAAACTCTGCAGACTTGCAGTCCTTTATTACAGCTCCTGAGTGCCAATAACAAGCTGTGTGTTCCTTTTTATACTGGGTTACCTGCCATGTGCAGGCAACCCTCTAGTGTACCGGTAAGGTGAGTACAGTACAAGGGTACATTCAATGTTGCATACAGTGTTACAGACATCACATAGTAAACAGGCATGCATACACAACAATACTCCCCCCTGAGCATTTTTCATATCCTAGTTGTCATGGCCAGGAGAGGTGATCAGTGGTGGGCTATGGGAGGTTGTGGTGAGGGTTGTGTGGTTGCCAGGTGTGACCTCTGTGCTTGAGGCTGGCCTCGTACGTTCCCCCTCCCTCACACACAGACCAAGTGGGTGTCACTGTTGTGGGATCCCTCGGGGAGGTAGCCACGGCAGCAGTGGGTGGTGTGTATACACTGTGATGTGGGTAGTTGTGGGGTGGTGGGCAGGGCCACAAGACTGGGTGGGCTCCTTGTCCACCAATGGGGATGAAGGTCAGGTCATCCCGGGGTTTGCCAGGGAAGCTGGAGGGTATTGGCCTCATGCTTCTGGTGTTGGCCCTGGTGGCCAGGGGCTGTAGGGCTGGTCTGGTGCCGGTTGTCATTGGTGGTGGCTGGGCTGCCCATTAACCACTGTCCCTGTAGTGGGTCTGCTCCCACTACCTGTGTGTGTGTCCTGCAAGGGGCATCACATTCGTTCTAAAGGTCCAGGCTACATGGTCAGGTAGCCTGCTGGACCTGGGGGTCTCCCACAGGGGGATTTCATTGGCATTAGCATGGTCCCTGTCGGACCCAATGTCCTTTGGCTGTGTCCTACCAGTATACATGACAACTTGGCTCTGATCACACACAGTCTCGCACTTACATCACTTTTGAGTGTCCTGGTTTCAACAGTCATGGTTACATTAGGCATTTCACAATCTCTATCATTATTGTTAAGCTTGTTCTTAACCTTATTGACACCTGCATTCATCTCATTAGTCACATTAGTTAAACCAGCATCACAATTCATGGTTACATTGCATACATTTTCATACTTGCACCCTTTAATTGCATCTTTAGCTTTAAAGTCCTTGTACTCAAATAGTTGGAACTTCCCCTTTAAATATCCTTTAAGGGAACTTTCAAATCCGATTCGCTGCTCAATGTCACATGATGCTCTTCCATGTTGACTCGCATTTTGAATGCAGGTCTGCTGCTCACCAAGCAGCAGCCATTTTGTGGTGCTCCTTTCTTCCACGTTCTTGTGGTGCTGCAGTCATTCTGTGGTCTTGCTGCAGGCAGGCTGTGGTGGTCTTTTCTTCCACAGCACCATGTCGCTTGATGTGGACCCGGTTCATCCAATTCCTGCCCAGCAGCTTGGGACTGTTGCCAGCTACAATCCACAGGGGGAGTTTGTGCAACACGCTGCCCTGGGAGACCTGGATGTCTACATGGCCAACGATTTGGATTTTACCTTTGGTGTAGGTGAGCAGCTTTGCCTGGACAGGAAACAGTTTTGGTCGAGTGGCAGGATTCCTCCAAATTTTTTCAAAGGTCTTTTGGCTCATCACAGACTAGCTCGCCCCTGTGTCGATCTCCATGGAGACTGGGACCCCGTCGATGTCCACTTCCATCATCCACGGAGAACTTCCGGTGGAGCAGGTAAAGATTCCATACCCCTCTCCCAGGGTTAGAGCAGCTACATCTTCATCTGTGTTGGAGCCCCGGTGATTAGCCAACTCATCAGAGACACCGTGAGTACAGCCTTTTCTGCACATTATCTGAAGGTGCCCTTTTTCTTTGCAGCCTTTGCATGCATAGTCTTTGTAGCGGCACTGGTGGGCCCTGTGGTTTCCTCCACAGTGCCAGCACGGGGCCATCCGGTTTGCCCCATGTGGCGGACTCAGGGTTGCGGGACTCGGGGCAGCATTTCTGCTTTTAGAAGTGTTCATGCGGTGCACTGCGCTCGCCGGTTTAGAGTCCTGGGTCAGTATTCACCTGGAGTCGCTGGCCGAAACCATGTAGGCCTGGCTCACTTGAATTGCTTTCTGCAGGGTGACCGTAGTGTCAACCGAGAGCAATTTGTGTAGGAGGCCTTCGTGGCCGATTCCGATGACAAATATGTCCCTTAGTGCTTCATTAAGGTGGTCGCCAAACTCACACGGTGCAGCTAGTCTTCTTAAGTGTGCAGCATACTTGGCAATTTCTTGGCCCTCAGGTCGCCAGTAAGTGTAGAACCGGTGCCTGGCTGTGAGGATGCTTTCTTTCGGTTTTAGTTGTTCCTGTATGATTGTTACAAGTTGCTCATAGCTCTTGGTGGTTGTCTTCTCCAGGGCTAGTAAGTCCCTGACGAGATCGTAGATGGTGGGCCCACAACTGCTGAGCAGCATAGCACTGCGTTTGTTCGGTAGTGTGACCGGTGTGTCGCCATCCAGGTCATTGGCTATGAAGAAGTGTTCCAATCTTTCCACAAAAGCGTCCCAATCCTCCCCCTCCATAAATTGCTGAAAGTTGCTGAGGTTAGACATGTTGAGCGTGTAGTTTGTGATCCCGTATTCCCATCGCCAGTTGTGGTATATGCAGGCACCTTTAGTAATGACTCCATGAGGCAGGGTATGGTGCTTAAACTCTGCAGACTTGCAGTCCTTTATTACAACTCCTGAGTGCCAACAACAAACTGTGTGTTCCTTTTTATACTGGGTTACCTGCCGTGTGCAGGCAACCCCTGGGTCTCCAGCAACAGCACCCTCTAGTATGCCGGTAAGTACAAGGGTACATTCAATGTTGCATACAGTGTTACAGACATCACACAGTAAACAGGCATGCATACACAACAGAAGTATATCGCCGTTCCTTCAAAATCCTGGAACTTCCTCCCTAACAGCACTGTGGGAGTACCTTCACCATACAAATTGCAGCGGTTCAAGGCGGTGACTCACCACCATCTTCTCGAGGGCAATTATGGATGGGAAATAAATGCTGACCTTACCAGCGACTATCCCATGAACAAATAAAGAAAAGAATACAGTCTTAATATCTCTTAGTCAGAACATCCGACATTATTCTCAAAAACCCACTAGCAGTATTTCATTTTGGTTTTGTGCGGTACACTTTTATTTTTTCTTTCTCTACATTTTCCTTCCCTAACTATTCACAAAATAATGAAGCTTATTTTTTTTTTTAAAGAGGGTGGGAGAACAGGGCTGGGGGATTATGACTTTTTTGTGATGTTGAAAGCCCTCGAGATATGTATTTGTGTGGCGGGTTAGAGTTGTAACATACAATGGCAATGAGTCTTGGAATGACTGGCCTGTGCCCAAAATTCCCAATAATAGTTTTTGATATTATTATTCCACAAATGGCAAAATGGCAAGTGGAAGTCTGGCACTTTCCCACAAGGAGTATGGAAAGGAGAGAAAGCTAGCACCAGCTGATGTCTGGTCATGGAGCAGCATTGGCAGACACCTGGGGCAGGACACTCAGACAAGTGAAACCTTGAAAGAGGAAATGGGAGAAGATTGTAATCATTTAAAAAAATATAAATTAAAAAGTGGCAGCTGGTAACGAAAGTGATTTATCACTACCAGAATCAAGATCAACACAGGAGTAGCAATGAAACATAGAAACATAGAAAATAGGTGCAGGAGTAGGCCATTCGGCCCTTCAAGCCTGCACTGCCATTCAATGAGTTCATGGCTGAACATGCAACTTCAGTACCCCATTCCTGCTTTCTCGCCATACCCCTTGATCCCCCGAGTAGTAAGGACTACATCTAACTCCTTTTTCAATATATTTAGTGAATTGGCCTCAACAACTTTCTGTGGTAGAGAATTCCACAGGTTCACCACTCTCTGGGTGAAGAAGTTTCTCCTCATCTCGGTCCTAAATGGCTTACCCCTTATCCTTAGACTGTGACCCCTGGTTCTGGACTTCCCCAACATTGGGAACATTCTTCCTGCATCTAACCTGTCTAAACCCGTCAGAATTTTAAACGTTTCTATGAGATCCCCTCTCATTCTTTTGAACTCCAGTGAATATAAGCCCAGTTGATCCAGTCTTCCTTGATATGTCGGCCCCGCCATCCCGGGAATCAGTCTGGTGAACCTTTGCTGTACTCCCCCAATAACAAGAATGTCCTTCCTCAAGTTAGGAGACCAAAACTGTACACAATACTCCAGGTGTGGCCTCACCAAGGCCCTGTACAACTGTAGTAACACCTCCCTGCCCCTGTACTCAAATGCCCTTGCTATGAAGGCCAACATGCCATTTGCTTTCTTAACCCCCTGCTGTACCTGCATGCCAACCTTCAATGACTGATGTACCATGACACCCAGATCTCGTTGTACCTCCCCTTTTCCTAATCTGTCACCATTCAGATAATAGTCTGTCTTTCTGATTTTACCACCAAAGTGGATACCTCACATTTATCCACATTATACTTCATCTGTCATGCATTTGCCCACTCACCTAACCTATCCAAGTCACTCTGCAGCCTCATAGCATCCTCCTCGCAGCTCACACTGCCACCCAACTTAGTGTCATCCGCAAATTTGGAGATACTACATTTAATCCCCTTGTCTAAATCATTAATGTACAATGTAAACAGCTGGGGCCCCAGCACAGAACCTTGCGGTACCCCACTAGTCACTGCCTGCCATTCTGAAAAGTACCTATTTACTCCTACTCTTTGCTTCCTGTCTGCCAACCAGTTCTCAATCCACATCAGCACATTATCCCCAATCCCATGTGCTTTAGCTTTGCACATTAATCTCTTATATAGGCAGAGAGCCAAAAATTTATTGCAAGCAAGAATAGAAGTAGGGTCATCGAAAAAAACGTGGTCTACGAAAGGCACTCAAAGCAGAATCTACAGTATGTACTAATGTATACATGCAAACATGTTGGGGTGATACTTCCTGTGTATTTGTGCCCAGACTCATAGTCGGAATGTAAAGCAACACCCTGCATAATAGATCGAGCAAAATTGGGCACAAGAATGTCATGCACTTAATTATGCTAGGCCTGAATTTCCCCAATCTGTCTATGAATCCTTGCACCCGACACAACTCGGCTCATTAGAATGGTTCTACCTTCAGGCGAAAAAGCTGCACATGCGAATTTCCTGCATTTATGCTGGTGCAAAAAGGGTGTAAAATTAAGCCCATAATTTTAGGCACAGCAGGAAGGAATTGTCTGGTGTTTTCTTTTGTGATTTTTAAGCAATTTTCTTTTATCATCACTGAGATTGGATTGTATTTTCTGATTCTTTCAATGCAATTTTAGGGCATCAGTATAAGTCACATTAAACATTGAAAAGCTTCCATGAAATTCCATACTGTGCCTAATGTGCATAAATGATGGTTAGATGGCTTGAAACTTTAATTTCCATACCCAAAGAAGGATTATATGGTGTGAGTTCCACTCTTTTCCTTAGGTACCAATTGTTTACGTGGATTTCCGCTTGTTTAAGCCTATTTTTACATTTTTCTGTATGTTAAAGAAATTAGCTGGAAACTAGGCACACAAATAGGCGCAATTTCAAGTGTAACTTCCCAGTTTCCCAGAGGAAATGCCACCTGTTCTGATATGTTAGACTGTTTATAACAGAATTGTCCTGGGATGTGAAACCCTCACATTGTATAATTATCTAAATTAGCAAAAAAAAATAATTATTTGTGACAAAGTTCACTACATGAAATGTTATCAAGAAAATGGAACCTCAATGACTCACTTCCCATCCCAATCTTTGATATATTACTTAGAAACTATATTTAAATACTAAGCTGACAATACATGCAAAATTCACATTTCTGCAGAACTGATTATTTTAAGTAGATAAAATAATTCAACTCATTGCTGTTACAAAAGTTGTTCTCTGTACTAATAATACTTATACTTACTCTGCCTTTAGAATCACTATCACTTATAAGGCTGCAGCTGCCCAAAGCCACTGACTCGTGTGTTCTGCATCTACTTGCAATAAACAGATGTGAACCAATGAATCTGCAGAATACTAAACTGAAATGGCTATATACTGAACAAGTCACAGGCAGTGAAAATAACCATTAAAAGACAATGTGACACTTTGCTACTTTCTTGAGCAATTGAGAAAATGATTCAAAATAGATCCACGAACTCAGATCACTTTACAACATAATTTATAATAATTACTCTCTTTCAAATAAATACTCTAGAATTATTTCTGAACAACCAACAAGCAACTGATCAGAGCAGTTCATTAGTGAACCACTTGAGAGTCACTTCCTTTGGTATCTCAGAGTACCGTCATCAGGTTCAATTTTTTCATTGCCTTCTCTCTGGATGTTTCCTGCACTCAGCAGCACTTTTAAATATGCCAGCATGATTAGATTCTTTCTTTAGCACATAAGTGCTAATGACTGCCAAGCTGTAACCACATCTTCCAGTTCTGAAAATCGCACCTCTTGCACTTCTGAACAGGCTACAGGAAAAAGTTTGTTGTCCAATAGGTGAACCACCTCTTACCTCCAACCTCTTTCTCCACTGTCAGAAATCATTGCTTTTCTCTATAAAATAGATACTAATGTGGTCGGGGCTCAGGTGAAATTTACTCCCTAGTTTCTTCTAAGCTCTCTTTAAAACATGCTTCATGCTGTTCCTGCTCCTTATGTTGCCAGTATGTTGAAGTTAAGAGTGATTGCACCATCACACATGATATTTACAGATGAGGAAGGCAATTCAGGCCATCTTAATTCATCCATCCAGAACAACCCTACATTATTTCTTAAATAATTCCAGGATTCTTGCATGCACCACTCTGACTGGAAGTCCACTCCAAGAGCCTGCTGATATCAGGCCGACATTAATTTATCCAAGTTTGAACCTTTTTTCTTATGCGCTCCTGGGATGTGGGCGTTGCTGGCAAGGCCAGCATTTATTGCCCAACCCTAACTGTCCTTGAGAAGGTGGTGGTGAGCAACGTTCTTGAACCGCTGCAGTCCTTGTGGTGAAGGTACTCCCACAGTGTTGTTAGGTCAGGAGTTCCAGGATTTTGTCCTAGATGGTGTGTAACTTGGAGGGGAACTTGCAGGTGATGGTGTTCCCGTGCACCTGCTGCCCTCGTCCTTGTAGGTAGTAGAGGTCGCGAGTTTTGGAGGCGCTGTCGAAGAAGGTTTGACGTGTTGCTGCAGTTCATTTTGTAGATGGTACACACTGCAGCCACGGTGTGCCAGTGGTGGAGGGAGTGAATGTTTAAGGTGGTGGATGGGGCGCCGATCAAGTGGGCTGCTTTGTCCTGGATGGTGCCAAGCTTCTGCAGTTTGTTGGAGCTGCACTCATCCAGGCAAGTGGAGAGTATTCCATCACACTCCTGACTTGTGCCTTGTAGATGGTGGAAAGGCTTTGGGGAGTCAGGAGGTGAGACTCTCACCGCAGAATACCCAGCCTCTGACTGTCTCTTGTAGCCACAGTATTTATGTGGCGGGTCCATTAATTTTCTAGTCAATGGTGACACCCAGGATTTTGATGGTGGGGAATTCGGCGATGGTAATACCGTTGAATGTCAAGGGGCGGTGGTTGGACTCTCGCTTGTTGGAGATAGTCATTGCCTGGCGCTTGTGTGGCGTGAATGTTACTTGCCACTTATCAGCCCAAGCCTGATATTGTCCAGGTCTTCCTGCATGCGGGCATGGACTGCTTCATTATCTGGAGAGTTGTGAATGGAACTGAACACTGTGCAATCAGCAGCAAACATCACCATTCTGACCTGATGATGGAGGGAAGGTCATTGATGAAGCAGCTGAAGATGGCTGCCCTGAGGAACTCCTGCAGCGATATCCTAGGGCGGAGATAATTGACCTCTAACAACCATAACCATCTTCCTTTGTGCTAGGTATGATTCCAGCCAGTGAAGAGTTTCCCCTCTGATTCCCATTGACTTCAGTTTTACTGGGGCTCCTTGATACCACACTCGGTCAAAAGTTGCCTTGATGTCAAGGGCAGTCACTCTCAGCTCACCTCTGGAATTCAGCTCTTTTGTCCATGTTTGGACCAAGGCTGTAATGACATCTGAAGCCAAATGGTCCTAGCAGAACCCAACCTCAGGATTGATGAGCAGGTTAATGGTGAGTAAGTGTCACTTGATAGCACTGTTGATGACACCTTCCATCACTTTGTTGATAATTAAGAGTAGTCTGATGGCCAGATTGCATTTGTCCTGCTTTTTGTGGACAGAACATAACCGGGCAGTTTTTCTTATTATCACGTGGATGCTAGTGTTGTAGCTGTACTGGAAAAGCTTGGGTAGAGGCACGGCTAGTTCTGGAGCACAAGTCTTCAGCACAACAGCCGGTATGTTGCTGGGGCCCACGGCCTTTACTTTATCCAGTGCGCTCACCCGTTTCTTGATAACACGGGGAGTGAATTGAATTGGCTGAAGACTGGCTTCTGTGATGGTGGGGACCTCAGGAGGAGGCCAATATGGATCATCCATTCGGCATTTCCGGCTGAAAATGATTGCAGATGCTTTAGCCTTGTTTTTTACACTCGCGTGCTGGGCTCCGCCAACATTGAGGATAGGGATATTCATGGAGTCTCCTCCTCCCATTAGTTGTTTAATTGCCCACCATCATTCCTGACTGGATGTAGCAATTGATTGTGGGATTGCTTATTCCTGTCTAGAGCATGCTGATTACACAGCTTAGCATGCATGTCGTCCTGCGTTGCAGCTTCCCCAGGTTGGCATCTCATTTTTAGGTACACCTGATGCTGCTCTTGGCATACTTCACCTTCCAACACCGCCTTCAGTGTGCCAGTACAGCCTTTGGTCGCCTGAGGAAAAGTGTGTTTGAAGACCAGGACCTCAAACCCGGCACCAAGCTCACGGTCTACAGAGCAGTAGTGATACCCGCCCTCCTATACGGCTCAGAGACATGGACTATGTACAGTGGGCACCTCAAAACACTGGAGAAGTACCACCAATGTTGCATCCGCAAGATCCTGCAAATCCATTGGCAGGATAGGCGCACCAACGTCAGTGTTCCCGCTCAGGCCAAAATCCCCAGCATCGAAGCACTGACCATGCTCGATCAGCTTCATTGGATGGGCCACATCGTCCACATGCCTAACATGAGACTCTGAAAAACAAGTGCTCTACCCGGAGCAGGTAGAACGGGTGGACAGAGGAAATGCTTCAAGGACACCCTCAAAGCCTCCTTGAAAAATTGCAACATCCCCATTGACACTTGGGAATCCTTGGCCCAAGAACGCTCAAAGTGGAGGAAAAGTATCCGGGAAGGCGTTGAACACCTCGAGTCTCTTCACCGGGAGCAAGCTGAAGCCAAGCGTAGAGAGCGGAAGGTGTGCACGGCAAACCAGGCACCCCACCCACCAGTTCCTTCAACTACCATCTGCCCCACTTGTGACAGAGACTGCAGGTCCCGCATTGGGCTCATGTTTAATATGGAAGCAAGTTATCCTCGACTCCAAGGAACTGCCTAAGAAAAAGAGAAGACGACTCTTCTGCACTCCTCATTGAATCAGCATTGGCCCCCTGGCTTGACACCTCAAATCGCTGGAGAAATAGCACCAACGATGTCTCCGCAATATCCTGCAAATCCCCTGGGAGGATAAACGCGCACCAACGTCAGTGTTCTCGATCAGGCCTACATCCCAAGCATCGAAGCACTGACCACACTCAACAAGGACACCCTCAAAGCCTCCTTGATCAAGTGCAACATCCCCACCAACACCTGGGAATCCCTGGCCAAAGACTGCCATAAGTGGAGGAAGTGCATCCGGGAGGACATCTCGATTCTCGTCACCGAGAGCATGCAGAAATCAAGCACGGGCAGCGGTAGAAGCGTGCGGCAAACCAAACTCCCCACCCACCCATTCCTTCAACAATTGTCTGTCCCACCTGTGACAGAGATTGTAATTCCCGTCTTTGACTATACAGTCACCGATTTTGAGCGACTGTTTATGATGATGAATGGTAGAGTGAGTGATTTGCCGGGCCATGAGGTTACAGATTGTGGTGGAATACAATTCTGCTGCTGATGGCCCACAGCGTCTCATGAATGTCCAGTTTTAAGCTGCTAGATCTGTTCTGAATCTACCCCATTTAACATGGTGGTAGTGCCACACAACACGATGGAGGGTGTCCTCAGTGAGAAGATAGGACTTCAGCTCCACATGATTGTGTGGTGATCACTGCAACCAATGCTGTTATGGACAGATGCGTGTGCAACTAGTAGATTGGTGAGGACGAGCTCAAGTCGGTTTTTGCCTCGTGTTGGGTCTTTCACCACTTGGCCGCGGTCCAGTCTGGCAGCTATGCCTTCAGGATTCAGCCATCTCAGTCAGTAGTGGTGCTACTGAGCCATTCTTGGCGATGGATATTGAGGTCCCTACCCAGAGTACATTGTGTGTCCTTGCTACCCTCCATGCTTCTTCCAAACGGTGTTCAACATGGAGGACTACTGATTCATCAGCTGAGGGAGGGCAGTATGTGGTAATCAGCAGGAGGTTTCTTTGCCCATGTTTTTCCTGAAGCCGTGAGACTTCATGGAGTCCGGAGTCAATGTTGAGTGTTATGTATGTAAACTTTACTAGTGTGTAAGACTTGCCACCAGGGGGTGCACCCCGGGCAAGCAGGTATAAAAGACAGTCAACCATGCTGCTTCCTCACTCTGGAGTTACATTAGAGACCAAAATCACAACAGTTTGAGCTTACGATACACAGTCTTGTGGAGATATTGTGAACATAACAATTGGCAATGAGTAACAGATCTCGAACTTTCACGTGGTTATGGCTGCCATTGGTATTCTTGAGAGATTTGTTGAGGGTGATGATTGGGAAGCCTACGTTGAGCGTATTGACCAGTACTTTGTGGCCAACTAGTTGGATACGGAAGAGACCTCGTTCAAGCGCAGGGCGATTCTCCTCGCCGTTTGTGGGTCCACAATATATGGCCTCATCAAAAATCTGCTAGCACCAACGAAACCAATGGAGAAGACAAATGCAGAGTTGTGCACGCTGCTTTGGGAACACCTCAAGCTGAAGGAGAGCATCTTAATGGCCAGGTATTGCTTTTACACACACCATCGCTCCGAGGGCCAGAACGTGGTGAGCTATGTTGCTGACCTAAGACGCCTTGCGGGACCGTGCGTATTTGCTGGATTTTTGGGGGAAATGTTGCGGGACTTTTTCGTGCTTGGAATCGGCCATGAGGTCGCAAACTGCTCTCTGCCAAATCCCTAGATCTGAGCAAGGTCATCAGGATAGCCCAGGCTTTCAAGTCCACGAACGATAACACCAAACAGATATCTTTGCAGCATCGAAGCTCACAGACAAATACTGTGCATAAAATAACGCCGTCAGCAGGCAGAACTGTACATGGCAGGGCCTACACGCCTGCAGAGGCCAGACCTAGGATGACTCAGTCCGCCGTGGGGCGTGAATGCAAATCCATTAACACCATGTTGGCGCTGTGGGGGTAATCATCGGGCTCATCAGTGTCGATTCAAGCACTACGTGTGCAAAGGCTGCGGAACAATGGGGCACCTCCAGTGAATGTGCAAACGTGCTGCAACTCACCACGTGGCAGAGTCGGCAGAAGATGACCGATCCGGCGTGGATCACGCTGAACGAGTAAGAGAGGCAACTCAACCCGAGGCTGAAGAGGAAGTGTATGGGGTACACATCTTCACCACCAAAAGCTCAATAATGTTGAAAGTCATTCAATTATGAGCCAGGAGGCTTTGAGAAACTGTGAGGTAACAAGGCACAAAGGCCAAAACTAAGCCCGATTCACACCAAGCTGTGCACTTACACCAAAGAGCTCATACCAGTCATTGGCAGTGCGGCAGTGAAGGTATCATACGATGGAACTGTGCATGATTTATCACTATGGATTGTACCAGGTGATGGCCCAATGCTGTTCGGCAGAAGCTGGCTAGCAAAGATCCGATGGAACTGGGACGACATCAAAGCACTATCTTCGGTGGATGATGCCTCATGCGCCCAAGTGCTAAACAAATTCCCATCGGTATTTGAGCCAGGCATCGGCAACTTCACAGGCACCAAAGTGCAGATCCATCTAGTCCCTGATGCACAACCCGTTCATCACAAGGCCCGAGCGGTTCGAGAGAAAGTCGAGATTGAGCTGGACAGACTTCAACAAGAGGGGATCATATAGCCAGTCGAGTTCAATGAGTGGGTCAGTCCAATTGTTCTGGTGTTGAAAAGCGATGGGACGGTCAGAATCTGTGGGGACGACAAGGTAACAATCAACCGAGTCTCGTTACAGGACCAGTACCCACTACCCAAAGCGGATGACCTGTTTGCAATGCTAGCAGGGGGGGAAGTCGTTCACCAAGCTGGATCTAACCTCTGCTTACATGACACAGGAGCTGGCTGAACCTTCGAAAAAATTGACGTACATCAACTCACACAAAGGACTGTTCATATATCACAGATGCCCTTTTGGGATTCGCTCGGCTGCGGCCATCTTCCAGATGAACTTGGAGAGTCTGCTGAAATCGGTTCCGCGCATCGTGGTGTTTCAAGACAACATCTTGATCACTGGCCTCAACACCACCGAACACTTGCACAACCTAGAAGAGGTTCTAAAGCAACTGGACAGAGTGGGACTCAGGCTGAAACGCTCCAAGTGTGTTTTCCTGGTGACAGAGGTCAAATTTCTGGGGAGAAAGATTGCGGCGGATGGCATCAGACCTACGGACTCCAAGACAGAGGCCATCAAGAATGCACCCAGACCACAGAATATGACGGAGCTGCGTTCGTTCCTGGGACTCCTCAACTATTTTGGTAACTTTCTACTGGGGTTGAGCACTTTGCTGGAACCTTTGCATTTATTGCTACGCAAGGGTGACGACTGGATTTGGGGTAAATCTCAAGAGACAGTCTTTAATAAGGCAAGAAACCTGTTATGTTCTAACAAGTTACTTGTATTGTATGACCCATGTGAACGTTTAGTATTAGCTTGTGATGCATCTTCGTACGGGGTCGGTTGTGTGTTACAGCAAGCCAATGTGTCAGGCGAACTGCAACCGGTTGCATATGCATCCAGAAGTTTATCTAAGGCTGAAAGAGCCTACAGCATGGTTGAGAATGAAGCATTAGCATGCGTATACTGGGTTAAGAAAATGCACCAATACCTATTTGGACTCCGGTTCAAGCTTGAATACGACCACAAATCGCTCATTTTGCTGTTTTCAGAAAGCAAAGGTATTAGCACCAATGCTTCGTCCCGCATCCAAAGATGGGCATATGACTATGTAATCCGCCACAGACCAGGCACTCAGAACTGTGCTGATGCCCTCAGTCGGCTACCATTGCCCAGCACCGGGGTGGAAATGGCGCAACCCGCAGACTTGCTTCTTGTAGTGGATGCTTTTGAGAGCAAGGGGTCACCCGTCAACTCGTCAGATCAGGACCTGGACTAGCCAGGACCCTGTGCTATCACTAGTAAAAAGCTGCAACCTTAATGGGAGCTGGTTGATGATTCCCGGGGAAATGCAAAACGAAATTAAGCCGTTTTACCGAAGCAAGGATTAAATGTCCATCCATTTGGATTGTCTCCAATGGGGGAATCGCGTAGTTTTGCCAAAAAAAGGCAGGGAAATGTTTATAAGCAACCTACACAGTACCCACCCAGGCATAGTCATGATGAAGGCTATCGCCAGATCGCACGTTTGGTGGCCCGGCATTGACTCGGATTTGGAGTCATGCATACACCAATGTAACACTTGCTCACAGTTGAGCAAAGCACCAAGGGAGGCACCACTGAGTCTGTGGTCATGGCCCTTCAAACAGTTGTCCAGGGTCCACACAGATTTCGCTGGCCCCTTTCTGGGAAAGATGTTCCTAGTAGCAGTGGACGCTTACTCTAAATGGATTGAACGTATAATAATGTCGTCGTGTACGTCCACTGCCACCATTGAAAGCCACCGGGCCGTGTTCGTCACCCATGGTTTGCCCGATATCCTTGTTAGTGACAATGGACCATGTTTCACCAGCTCGGAATTCAACGAGTTCATGACCCGCAATGGCATCAAGCATGTCAGGTCTGCCCCATTTAAGCCCGCATCCAATGGGCAAGCGGAACGGGCAGTCCAAACTATCAAGCAGAGCTTGAAATGTGTGATGGACGGTTCCCTGCAGTCCTGGTTATCTCGGATTCTACTCAGCTACCGGACGCGACCCCACTCGCTTACTGGTGTTCCCCCTGCTGAATTGTTAATGAAGAGAGCACTCAAAACCAGGCTTTCCTTAGTCCACCCGGATTTCAATGATCATGTAAAAACCCAGCATCACCGGCATAACGTGTACCACGATTGCAGGGCTGTAACACATGACATTGAGGTTAATGACCCTGTGTTTATTCTTAATTATGGTCATGGTCCCAAATGGGTTGCTGGCACTGTTTTAGCCAAGGAGGGGAATAGAGTGTTTGTTGTCAAACTTTTGAATGGACAAACATGCAGAAAGCATTTGAATCAGACCAAACTGCGATTCACTGACAAGCAAGAACAGTTTGAAGAGGACATTACCATCATTGATCCACCAACACACACCCAACCAGCAATCAACTTCGCGGTCAACCACGAGGACGAACCCACCATGCCCAACAGTCCGATCAGACCAGCCGTGTTGCAGTGCAGCAATGATCTAACCAACTCGCCCATGCCAGGACTTCAACTCAGGCGATCAACCCGGGAACGTAGAGCCCTGGATCGCCTCAACTTGTAAATAACTTGTATCTAAGACTTTGAGGGGGTGGGAGGGGGGAGTGATGTTATGTATGTAAACTTTACTAGTGTGTAAGACTTGCCACCAGGGGCACACCTGTGGGAGACTCGAGGGTCACCTGCACACCTCGGGCAAGCAGGTATAAAAAGCAGTCTACCATGCTGCTTCCTCACTCTGGAGTTACATTGCCTTGTCCTCTTCTGCTGCTGCTTCTTCTCTTTGCAAGCGGATGTTGGAAGTCTGAAATAAAAGCAGAAAATGCTGGAAATACTCAGCAGGTCAGGCATCATCTAGACCTGAGACATGAACTGTTTCTCTCTCCATGGATGCTGCCTTCTCAGAGGCCTTCCTTTACTATCCAAAGCCTTCCAAGCATCCAGCACCCTTCCCTGCACACTTTAAAAACTTTTAACATCTATTGCACCAAGCCACTCCTTCAATAAAATATTTTAAAAAGTCCAGAAACTTAAATCCAAACTTACCTGAAAGACATGTGTGTCTCTTTAAGAAGCGCTGACAGCGTCTCTGTAGGTCTGCTGCAGCCATGGAAACAGTTTCTCTTTATTTACTCTATCTAACTCCTTCATGATTTTAAGCACCTCTATCAAAGCGCGTAATGCACACTTCCTGTAAGGGCCACACTTACTTCCTGTAATCCTTTCCTCGCCACACTTTGTCGATAGCACCCTGTTACAAAACCTTGTATTCTCCGACCCACTGTGAGCAGCATCACTGGCAATCTGCTAGTGTACAGTCAAACCTTTGAGCTGTATTGAAAATGTCGCAGTTTGTATAGGATTACTTACAGGCTGTTGTTTTCCTTATTGGACCCCTTAACATTGTGGGCCACCCCGACCTGCGAGAGAACATCCCCACAGGTCAAAACGAGCTGGAGTGGCATGCCACTACCACTTCCAGCGCGAGCTGGTCCAGGTGTGCGATGGCTTCGAGGTGGACGACTGGGTGATGTCATCAGGACCCAGGTTGCTGTTTGGAGCATGGGCAGGAACATAAGCGGGGCGCTGGTACAGCAGAGAAACGGGAAGGTCGTGCCGGAGGTGCAGCGAGTGATCGAGGCGGAGGAGCATTGAGGGATCGTGGCTGAGATTTGGTGGGTGATTGTGGCGGAGTTCGGTGAATGTTTGGTGCGGAGGTGCGGTGGGAGATCGTGGCGGAGGTGCGGTGAGTGTTTTTGTGGTGGAGGAGCGGTGAGGGATTGTGGCGGAGGTGCACCATCTGCAGTCACCCCCACTGAAAATCAGCAACCTTCCACCAGCCATGCTGCAGCCACTGGGCTAGCACAGCATGACATCAGTAGGATAGGCAAAGGCTCACAAGACAGTCATTAACGGAATGCACAAGGCTGATTAGTTGATTTCTTGATGTCATGTTGGATAGATGTATAAATTTGGATTGGACAGTTTGCTTTGTGCTGGTTTTTATTTCAGCATTGTGGCCAAGAGGACGCTGTGATGGTCAATAACAGAGGGAAAGAAATGTGTGAGACGGCTGCCATTTTTCTTTCCCGAAATGGGCCTTAACAGTAAGACTGCATAATTTATAAAAAGAAAGACTTGCATTTCTATATTGCCTTTCACAACCAGGGGACATTCCAAAGTGCTTTACAGCCAATTAAGAACATTTGGAGTGTAGTCACTGTTGTAATGTGGGAAATGCGGCAGCCAATTCACGTACAGCAAGCTCCCACAAACAGCAATGTGATAATGACCAGATAATCGGTTTTGTTATGTTGATTGAGGGATAAATATTGGCCAGGACACCGGGGATAACTACCCTGCTCTTCTTCTTCAAAATAGTGTCATTGGATCTTTTACGTCCGCCTGAGAGAGCAGACGGGGCAGGGCCTAAGGCTTAACGTCTCATCCATAAGCCTAAGTCTCTCCAGCAATGTTCCCTTTAAGCTGCGCAGCTGAGCACAGCACTCCAGGGGTTGTGTGTGGCCGGCTCGCCTGCTTTTCAATGGAAAAACCGCGCATACGCAGTATTTTGAATGGGCTGCACAGCCCGTTAATGTGGCCGCTTGGGCCCCCCCGCCCTCAAAGATTACAGGGAACATTGCTCTCCAGTCGTTCATGATAACTCAGAACTTTTACACTGGGGATCCACCCTTGTGGCTCTTCCCTGCACTTGAATGCCTCGTTTTTTATTTGGCAACCAGAACTGGACACAGGTGCTCAAGGTTCCGTCTGATCAGAGTATATTGGCCCAGAAATCTCGGCCTCCCTGGGTCCGGACGGAGTGTGTACGGACCCGGGAAGGCATCGCAAAAGTCGGTTTTCAGCGTACAATGCGCACGCGCTGAAAATCGGCTTTTCCGATCTGTCAAGCTCCAGCTTGACAGATCCTCTGCATCTCGGCAGCCAGGACATTTGCATGGGCAAGATTGCAGTATTTATCCATATCTTGCCCAGCGGATGTCCTGCAAACTCTTGCGCCTGATAAAAGCAGGCGCATAGCCTAAAACACAAAAACATAAAAATAAAATTTAAAAAACATATTTTGTTAAAAACCCTGCCCACTATGGTAAGTTTATTTTAAACCATAATTTAAAAAACTTAGAAAAAAATTGCATTTTTTTTTCTAAGACATTTATTAACTTTAATTTCAATAGTGTGAGGTGTGCTTTTTATTTTTAATTATGGTGTTAGTGCGTTTTTTTTTCTCACTAATAGCAATGAGAACTGGTAGATATGGAGTTCTGATTGCTATTAATGAGAAAGCTGTGGAATACTGTACCTGATTGGCTGAGCAGTCACACATCAGAACCTGGAGGACGGGAAGAGAAGGCCTCCCCACCGGAATCTCACGCTCCTCCGGGACCACCAGCTACTTTCGTAAAAATTGTCCGGTCAGAGGCGTTCATCCGAACGAAGCCTCTGTCCGGAATTTCAGGGCCATAATAGATGGTTTATTACTTGTCTGACTTGTGGTTAAACATTTTGTTGGCTTTGTTGATTGCTTCTCTGCATTGGCTGCATTTGATGAACAAGTCCTAGGTTTTTTTCATCTCCTACGATAATTCTTTCTCTGGATCTCAGAACACTGGAATACCTAGCTTTCCTTTAGACTTTGTTTCCTTATATAATCTGTAGGTTTTTAATACCTATTCTTAGTGTCACTTAATAACTATTTTATGATTTATTAATAACTTACATTTTATTATTCTCATCCTTCGGTGCGAGCTGCACTATGATCTACCATCATTTCTGAAAAAAAGTAAATAAATTCTAGCATGAGTTCAGTTCTTGCAGAACTTGTGCTAACCAACACAGACTGATTTGTAAATATAGCCTGAACATGTCCTATCAGTGCTTCTATCAATATGTCAAAGATATGACAGCATCTGCAGAGAGAGAAACAAAGTTAACCTTTCAGATTGAACTGAAACGTTAACTCTGTTTCTCTCTTCACGGATGCTGCCTGACCTGCTGATATTCCAGCATTTTGTTTTTATTTCAGATTCCAGCATCTGCAGTATTTTGCTTTTGCCGAAGATATGAGATTTGTGAAGTTGAATTAAAGACGTTTCAATATATGGGGAAAGAAAGGGCAGTTTTTCAACATTAATTCTTGGGATGTGGGCATCGCTACTAAGGCCAGCATTTATTGCCCATCCCTAGTTGCCCTTGAGAAGGTGGTGGTGAGCCACCTTTTTGAACCGCTACTGTCTGTCTGATGAAGGTACACCTACAGTGCTGTTAGGTAGGGACTTTCAGGTGATATATGTCCAAGTCTGGATGGTGTGTGACTTGAAGGGGAACTTTGAAGTGATGATGTTCCTATGTGCCTGCTACCCTTGACCCACAGTCCCACAGCATCTCAAATTTAAAATGGCCATCCTTGTGTTTAAATCCATCCATGGCATCATTCCTCCCTATTTTTATATCCTCTTTCATCGCCTCGCTCCTGCATCCCCTCCTCCATTTACCTCAACTATTGGTGGCCATGCTTTCAGCTGCCTTGGTCCTATATTCTGGAATTCCTTCTTTAAACACCTCTGCCTCTCCAGCTTTCTCTCCTCCTTTAAGATCTTTGTTAAAACCCACTTTTTGTTTAAGCTTTTGACTACTCCTAATGGCCCGAATTTTACAAGGCCTATGATGGTGTACACACAACCTACGGCATCCTAAGTGTCCTGCAAGTTCCGGGTTTCCACATACGATGCACATGCGCGAAAACCCAGAACTTGCAATTTGTCAAGTTCCTACTTGACAGATCGTACGCACCTGTTGGAAATGTACATTTGCCTGGTAAAAGCAGGCATCAGTGCTTCTTTTACCAGCATAAGGTTTTAAATAAATGTTAAAATGATTTTTTTTGAATCATGTAAACATTTCCTTGCATTTAAAATGAGTTTAGGTCATTTTTGCTCTGTTTAAAAATGTTTACTGTTATATATGTAAACTTGTATATATTTTGTACAGCTACCAGAGGGCTCATCCCCTGGAGTCCCAAGGGATCCCATAATCCCTTGGGAGCACAGGTACTTAAGGCGGCCTCACAGGCTGGAGAGACACTCTGGAGACCTGCAATAAAAGACTACGGTCACACTTTACTTTGATCTCACAGTATCCAGTCAGACTCTTTCTTCATACATAACAACTGGCGACGAGATACAGATAATGAACGATGCAGAGAACAGTGGGCATCCTGGAGAAATTCTCAGAGGAAGATGATTGGGAAACCTTTGTGGACTAACTCGACCAATATTTCGTGGCCTGGAAGGAGAAGTGAATGCTGCCAAATGAAGGGCAATTCTCCTCACGGTCTGCGGGGCACCAATGTATGGCCTCATGAAAAATCTGCTTGCTCCAGCGAAACCCACAGAGAGATCGTACGATGATTTGTGCACACTGGTCCGGGTGCACTTGAACCTGAAGGAAAGCGTTCTGATGGCGAGGTACCGGTTCTACACCTACAAAAGGTCTGAAGGCCAGGAAGTGGCGAGTTATGTCGCTGAGCTAAGACGCTTTGCAGGACATTGCGAATTTGAAGGATATTTGGAGCACATGCTCAGAGACTTTTTCATTCTTGGCATTGGCCATGAAATGATACTTCGCAAACTTTTGACTGTAGAGACCCCAACCTTGAGTAAGGCCATAGCGATAGCCCAGGTGTTCATTGCCACCAGTGACAATACTAAGCAGATGCATTCTTTATAATCTACAAAAATTCTCTGGACTCTGGGGAAGTACCAGCGGATTGGAAAGCAGCTAATGTAACGACTCTGTTTAAAAAAGGGGGCAGACAAAAGGCAGGTAACTATAGGCCGGTTAGTTTAACAACTGTAGTGGGGAAAATGCTTGAAGCTATCATTAAGGAAGAAATAGCGGGACATCTAGATAGGAATAGTGCAATCAAGCAGACGCAACATGGATTCATGAAGGGGAAATCATGTTTAACTAATTTACTGGAATTCTTTGAGGATATAATGAGCATGGTGGATAGGGGTGTACCGATGGATGTGGTGTATTTAGATTTCCAAAAGGCATTCGATAAGGTGCCACACAAAAGGTTACTGCAGAAGATAAAGGTATGCGGAGTCAGTGGAAATGTATTAGCATGGATCGAGAATTGGCTGGCTAACAGAAAGCAGAGAGTGGGTATAAATGGGTCCTTTTCGGGTTGGAAATCGGTGGTTAGTGAAGTGCCGCAGGGATCAGTGCTGGGACCACAACTGTTTACAATATACATAGATGACCTGGAAGAGGGGACAGAGTGTAGTGTAACAAAATTTGCAGATGACACAAAGATTAGTGGGAAAGCGGGTTGTGTAGAGGACACAGAGAGGCTGCAAAGAGATTTGGATAGGTTGAGCGAATGGGCTATGGTTTGGCAGATGGAATACAATGTCGGAAAATGTGAGGTCATCCACCTTGGAAAAAAAAAAACAGTAAAAGGGAATATTATTTGAATGGGGAGAAATTACAACATGCTGCGGTGCAGAGGGACCTGGAGGTCATTGTGCATGAAACACAAAAAGTTAGTTTGCAGGTGCAGCAGGTAATCAGGAAGGCGAATGGAATGTTGGCCTTCATTGCAAGAGGGATGGAGTACAAAAGCAGGAAGGTCCTGCTGCAACTGTACAGGTGAGGCCACACCTGGAGTACTGCATGCAGTTTTGGTCACCTTACTTAAGGAAGGATATACTAGCTTTGGAGGGGGTACAGAGATGATTCACTAGGCTGATTCTGGAGATGAGGGGGTTACCTTATGATGATAGATTGAGTAGACTGGGTCTTTACTCGTTGGAGTTCAGAAGGATGAGGGGTGATCTTATAGAAACATTTAAAATAATGAAAGGGATAGACAAGATAGAGGCAGAGAGGTTGTTTCCACTGGTCGGGGAGACTAGAACTAGGGGGCACAGCCTCAAGATACGGGGGAGCCAATTTAAAACCGAGTTGAGAAGGAATTTCTTCTCCCAGAGGGTTGTGAATCTGTGGAATTCTCTGCCCAAGGAAGCAGTTGAGGCTAGCTCATTGAATGTATTCAAATCACAGATAGATAGATTTTTAACCAATAAGAGAATTAAGGGTTATGGGGAGCGGGCGGGTAAGTGGAGCTGAGTCCACGGCCAGATCAGCCATGATCTTGTTGAGTGGCGGAGCAGGCTCGAGGGGCTAGATGGCCTACTCCTGTTCCTAATTCTTATGTTCTTATGTAAATCTCTCAGCACACGAGTGTTGTTACAAGTACTGTGAACAAAGTGATGTTGTTTTCAAATTGCAATGTACAGGAAAGACCCCACATGCCTGCAGTTGCACGTCCGCAGATGTCCCAGAGTCCACCATCAAGGATGATGAATGCAAGGCCATTAACACCTTGTTGGCGCTGCAGGGGTGATCATCGTTTCCATTCATGCCATTTCAAAGGATACGTTTGCAAGGGCTGTGGAACAATGGGACACCTCCAACATATGTGCAGGCGAGCTGCAAATCCTGTTAATCCTGCAAACCACCATGTTGCAGAGGAGGACAGATCCACGGAGGATCACTATGAACCAGAGCCTCAGACCGAGGAGGCAGAGGTATATGGGGTGCACACATTCACCACAAAATGTCCCCCGATAATGCTGAAGGTTGAACTAAATGGACTCCCGGTGTCAATGGAGCTGGACATGGGCGCGAGCCAGTCCATTATGAGCAAAAAGACTTTCGATAAATTGTGGTACAGCAAGGCCTCAAGGCCAGGCTTGACTCCAATTCACATAAAACTGAGAACTTACACAAAGGAACTGATTCCCGTAATCAGCAGTGCTATTGTAAAAGTCTACGATGGAGCAGTGCACAAGCTACCACTCTGGGTGATACCAGGCGATGGTCCCACGCTGCTCGGCAGGAGCTGGCTGGGAAAGATACGCTGGAACTGAGACGACGTCCGAGCGCTCTCATCCGTTGATGATACTTCATGTGACTAGGTCTTAAATAAGTTCCTTTCACTGTTCGAACCAGGCATCGGGAAGTTCCAAGGAGCAAAAGTCAGATCCACCTAATTCCGGGGGCACAACCCATCCATCACAAGGCGAGAGCAGTACCGTACATGATGAGAGAAAGAGTAGAGGTCGAGCTAGACAGCACCATCAGAATCTGTGTACAAAGTAACTATTAATCATTTCTCCCTGCAGGAACAATACCCACTACCAAAGCCCGACGACCTTTTTGCTACGCTGGCGGGAGGAAAGACGTTCACAAAGCTGGATCTGACTTCAGCCTACATGACGCAGGAGCTGGAGGAATCATCGAAGGCCCTCACCTGCATCAACACGCACAAAAGTCTCTTCATTTATAACAGATGCCCGTTTGGAATTCGATCAGCGGTGGCGATATTCCAGAGAAACATGCAAAGCTTACTGAAGTCGGTCCCGCGCACGGTGGTCTTCCAGGACAACATTTTGGTTACAGGTCGGGACACAAATGAGCATCTGCAGAACCTGGAGGAGGTTCTTAGTCGACTCAACTGTGTGGGGCTCAGGTTAAAATGCTCGAAGTGCATTTTCCTGACGCCTGAATTGGAGTTCCTGGGGAGAAGAATCACGGCGGACGGCATCAGGCCCATCAATTCGAAGATGGAGGCAATCGAGAACGCATCAAGGCCACAGAACGTGACGGAGCTGCGGTCATTTTTAGGACTCCTGAACTATTTTGGTGACTTCTTACTGGGTCTCAGCACACTGTTAGAACCGTTGCACACCTTACTGCGTAAAGGAGACAAATGGGTTTGGGGCAAAAGCCAAGAAAATGCCTTTGTAAAAGCTAGAAAATTGTTATGCTCAAACAAATTGCTTGTGTTGTATGATTCATGTAAGCGTTTGGTACTAGCATGTGATGCGTCGTCATATGGCGTTGGGTGTATTGCAACAAGCTAATGATTTTCAGAAATTGCAACCATTGCTTATGCATCCAGAAGTCTGTCCAAGGCTGAGAGCGCCTACAGCATGATTGAAAAAGAAGCATTAGCGTGCATCTATGGGGTGAAGAAAATGCATCAATATCTGTTTGGGCTAAAATTTGAATTGGAAACTGACCATAAGCCACTGATATCCCTGTTTTCTGAAAGTAAGGGAATAAATACTAATGCATCGGCCCACATCCAGAGATGGGCGCTCACGTTGTCCACATACAACTATGCCATCCACCACAGGCCAGGCACAGATGCTCTCAGTAGGCTGCCATTGCCCACCACAGGGGTGGAAATGGCGCAGCCCGCAGATATAGTCATGGGTATGGAAGCATTTGAGAGTGAGCAATCACCCATCACAGCCCGACAGATTAGAACCTGGATGAACCAGGACCCCTTACTGTCCCTAGTTTAAAAACTGTGTGCTTCACGGGAGCTGGTCCAGTGTCCCTGTGGAAATGCAGGAAAAGATAAAGATAAAGCCATTCCAGCGGCGCAAAGATGAAATGTCTATACAGGCAGATTGCCTTCTGTGGGGAAATCGGGTAGTGGTTCCCAAGAAGGGCAGAGATGCCTTCATCAGTGACCTCCACAGTACCCACCCAGGCATCGTAATGATGAAAGCGATAGCCAGATCCCACGTGTGGTGGCCCGGTATCGATGTGGACTTACGAGTCCTGCATGCACAGATATAACACATGCTCAGTTATGTAATACACCCAGGGAGGCGCCGCTAAGTTTATGGTCTTGGCCCGCCAAACTGTGGTCTAGGGTCCATGTCGCCTATGCAGGCCCGTTCTTGGGTAAAATGTTCCTTGTGGTTGTAGATGCGTACTCTAAATGGATTGAATGTGAGATAATGTCGGCAAGCACGTCCGCTGCCACCACTGAAAGTCTGCGGGCTATGTTTGCCACGCACGGACTACCCGATGTTCTTGTGAGCAACAACGGGCCATGTTTTACCAGTTCTGAGTTCAAAGAATTCATGACGCGCAAGGGGATCAAACATATCACATCTGCCCCGTTCAAACCAGCATCCAATGGTCAGGCAGAAAGAGCAGTGCAAACTATCAAGCAGGGCTTGAAGAGGGTAACTGAAGGCTCACTGCAGACTCGCCTATCCCGAGTCCTACTTAGTTACCGCACGAGACCCCACTCGCTCACTGGGATTCCACCTGCTGAACTGCTCATGAAAAGGGCACTCAAGACAAGCCTCTTGTTAGTTCACTCTGATCTACATGAACAGGTAGAGAGCAGGCGGCTTCAACAAAGTACATGTCATGATAGCGCAAATGTGTCACGCGAAATTGAAATCAATGATCCTGTATTTGTATTGAATTATGGACAAGGTCCCAAGTGGCTTCCTGGCACTGTTGTGGCCAAAGAGGGGAGCAGGATGTTTCGGGTCAAACTTTCAAATGGACTCATTCACCGGAAACACTTGGACCAAATCAAACTTCAATTCATGGACTATCCTGAACAAGCCACTTTGGACCCCAGCTTCTTTGACCCCCCCAACATACACACCAATTGCATCTGACACCATGGTTGGCCACGAAACAGAACCTATCATCCGCAGCAGCCCAGCAGGACTCCCCACACCAGGCAGCCCAACAAGGCCAGCTGCACAGCAGCCCAGCAAGGGCCCAACAGACGGTTCACCAATACCAGCATCTGCACCGAGATGATCAACCAAGGAAAGAAAGGCTCCAGATCGTCTCACCTTGTAAATAGTTACACGGTTGACTGGGGGGGGGGGGGGTTTGTTATATATGTAAACTTGTAAAAGTTTGTACAGCCACCAGTGGGCTCATCCCCTGGAGTCCCAAGGGATCCCATAATCCCTTGGGAGCACAGGTACTTAAGGAGGCCTCACAGGCTGGAGAGGCACTCTGGAGACCTGTAATAAAAGACTAAGGTCACACTTTACTTTGAGCTCACAGTATCCAGACTCTTTCTTCATACATAACATTTGCATTTATTTTTCAAAAGATCAAATTTTTATTTTAAATGCTTAATTACAGTATTTTAATTAATTTTGAACCTGTGAGCATTTATTTTTATTTCTGTATTGTGAAAATATATTTTTTAGGTGATTTCTATTATGCTTCCGGGAATCCGTATTTAACTGGAATCCCCATAAGCATAATGGGAATTCACCTTTGTCATTGTGATCCGCTCAAGATCCAGAGTAATTAAGTAGGGGCGGAATTTTCTTGCGTTTTGGAGGGGTTCTCCACGGCAAGCCTCCGACCACAATTCCCACTCCAATATCTCCTTCTTTGGCTCAGCGTTCATTTTCTCCTTATGCTTTAAGCACCATGGGAAAATTTTCTATATTAAAGGGGCTATATAGATGCAAGTTATTAATATTGTTGTTGTGAGCTTGCTCAAAATCACATCCTTCAGTTTCTCCACACTTCTGGAGCAAAAGGACAAATTTAACATCTTGCTGTTTGTCATTGTCCCAAAGGAGTTCTGGGTTGCTGAAAACAGGTTTCCAACTCCTCATAAGTTGAAGGGGATTTTGAGCTGTACAACCACTCAAAAAAAAAACATTGAAATTAACTGTCAGTGTGCAGCTCACCTTGCAAGACTTGATTAATTAGTGTCCGAGTTATTTGCCTTACTGCACCTTGGGAGAGAAAGGAATCCAATATCAATTTCTCTCTCTCCCTCAGGTTAAGGTGAAGCATATTACATGTCCCCTGAGAACGATCCGAGTTGTTTTTCCACAACAGAATCAAAAATACACTATATCTGTGTGAACACTATGAATCAATAACTTTCTCTCCTTGGAGAAATCCTATGAACCTTTGATCTTGAATCAAGGATGTGCTGAATCTCCATCTTTTAAAAAATGGGCCTTCAGAGACAATTGCAGAAATAAAATTGCTCCACCAGCATGATCTGAAACAACTATCTCATCTACTTAAGTATCTAAAATGATTTATGCTATATTTCTTGAGATTAAAAAGTAATTGCTGTGGGAATAGGGCCTAATTATTCGGACTATTTCAAGCCAATATCGAGATTATTATTAACTTGAGCTGTATGAATAATCCTACCCAAGATCATACTTCAAATTGGATTCACCGAAGAGTGTTTATGATGGGAGCATAAATGTATAAAAAAGCACTGAACCATAATGTAAATTTACATCAAATATTTTCTATTAATCTGTCTTTCGAATGAGATATCAGCCCTCGCATGTGGATGTAAAAGATTCCATGGCTCATTTCAAAGAGCAAGATGTCCTGCCCATCATTTATCCCTCAACCAACATCACTAAAACAGATGATCTGGTTATTTACCTCATTGCTGTTCGTGATACCTTGAGCAAGCTCATATTGCCTGCCATGTTTCCTATAATACAACAGTCACTACACTTCAAAAATACTTAATTGGTTGTGAAGCACTTTGGGATGTCCAGAGATCACGGGAAGTGCTATATAAATGTAAGTTCTTTCTATTCTTTCTTTCTTGCATGGCATATCATATTTCAGCTCAAAATATAATTTTATGTTTACAAAAATGTATTACATAAAAGTATTTTGGAACTTAAAAGAAAATGACAGATGGAACTTGGACTGAGCCTAGTATCTCTGAAGGAAAATAATTTCTATTTTTAGCTGGACAAAGAAACTTAAATGGTATTCTACTATATCTTTCAGTTCTGTAAACCCAGATAATTGTGTGTCAAATTACAAAGTACCAAATCACATCTGTGTCAGGTAGAGGTTTGTAAACCACTGGAAGGGTTGTCCCTTGCCCACCTGTTGATCAATTTTGCTGGAGATTGTTGGTGTAATACTCAGTCGAATGCTACCTTGATGCAGTTACTCTCACCTCGCCTCTGTAATTCAGCTCTTGTCCCTCTTACATTAAGGGTGTGATGTGACATGATCTGGAGCTAAGTGTTTCTGGTGGAACCCAAACTGAGTTATTGGTGAGCAGATTATTGGTGAGTGGATGTCCCTTGATGGTATTTTTGATGATTGGAAGGAGGCTGATAGGGTAGTAATTTACACAGTTCAATTTTTCCTGCTTTTTATGGCGAGGATGTACCTTGGCAATGAAACTGGTCATGTCCTGGGGAACATTTTTAAGAATTCAATGGAAATTAGAATAGTACCAAAGGTTTAGAGCAGGCCAAATATTATGCCAATTTGTAAAAAAAAAGGGGCATAAAGATAATCCTGGATTAGAATAGGCACAAGCTTGATATATGTAGCCAGTAAACATTAGAGGGCATCCAGAAAAAGGAAAGAATGATGTTGAGAAGTGAGGATTATTGATAGGGAGTCAGCATGGTTTTATGGGGAGGTTCTGTCCTACAAATCTATTGGACTTCTTCAAGGAGATAATGAACCTAATGGTAAAGGAAATGCAGTATATGTTGTATAGTTAGACTTTAGCAAAAAACTTTCAAGACAATGTCCTACAGGAGATTGCTTCACAAGGTCACGAGAATGTGGGAACCTATTGGAGTGGATTAATTTGGTTCAATCAGGGGCAGTAAAGAGTTATTTCACATACAGCTGCATCGGAATGGAAGTGGTTATAAGCAGATTGCCTCAGGGGTCAATACCAGGGCCATTCTTATTTACATTGTCCACACATACATAAATTAAAGATGACCACAGTAATGAAGCCATCCCAAATGGCAGACAATGAAAAGTGGCCAAGATGGAGCTGCAAAGAACAAGTGGACCAAATAAAGAGAGATGTGGATCGATTAGAGATTGAGTTGACAAATGGCAGCTGTTTAATATGAACAAATGTAAGTTGATGAGACTGGACAAGGTAGAATAAAGTGGAAATATATGATCAACAGTAATAGACAACACATGAAATGGATCTGGTGGATAGCTTGTTAAAACCATCAGTGCAGTGTACAACAACATTAAAAGTGACCAACATAATCATGGAGAGCTCAGCCAGAAGGATTGGACATTGGTCCCAAGGGTAATGGTAAGCTGGGATAGAGCACCAGCGTGAATAACATGCACAATTCTAGTCTCATTCATACCTTTATCACCTCCAGACTTGACTATTCCAATGCTCTCCTGGGCGACCACTCATCCTGCACCCTCCATAAACTGCTGTTCATCCAAGACTCTGCTGCCCATATGCTATCCTGCACCACCTGGGCAGAGGAAATGCTTCAAAGACACCCTCAAAGCCTCCTTGAAAAAGTGCAACATCCCCACCAACACCTGGGAATCTCTGGCCCAAGACTGCTCAAAATGGAGAAACATCTGGGAAGGGGCCAAACACCTCGAGTCTCTTCGCCGGGAGCACGCTGAAGCTAAGCGCAAACAATGGAAGGAGCGCATGACAATCCAGGCACCCCACCCACCCGTTCTTCCAATCGTCGTCTGTCCCACCTGTGACAGAGACTGGAGGTCTCGCATTGGACTCATCAGTCACCTGAGAACTCATATTAGTGTGGAAGCAAGTCATCCTCGACTCCGAGGGACTGCATAAGATGATCTCCCACTCACCCATCACATCACTTCTGACTTTGCTGACCTACATTGGCTGCCAGTCCCCCAACATCTCCAATTCTCATCCATGTTTAAATCGCCTTGTTGCCTTGCCCAACCCTATCTGTAATTTTCTCCAGCCGGAAACCCCCAGACCTCTCCATTCCTTGGACTCTGGCCTCTTGTGCATTCATTCTTCCCTTCGGAGCCGGGCCTTCAGCCAAATTGCCTCCCTAAACTCCTCCGCCTCTCCACCTCTGTTTCCTTCTTTAAGACCCTCCTTAAATCCCACCTCTTTCACTAAGCTTTGAGAATACGCCATCATACCGACCACAAGTTCTGCAAGTTGTTGGTGTTAAAAAGCAGGCCTGGAGATGTGTGAAGAACAAGCACTGACAAAATGCTCATGACACGTACTGCTGCTAACTGACAAAATCATATTGTACGTGGCAGGCAATTAGCTAGGGTTGGGACAAAGGCATTTAATCCAACCTTCAAATAATCTTTGGCAAGCATTCCACAATCATTCACCTGTTTTGGTGATTTCCTTTCCTTGGCAGTTTTGACACACACAATTAAACACTGACCCAAACATTACAAGATGTGGGCAGAAAGCAGCGGACAGCAACATTTAATGACATCACCATGAAAGATCAATAAACTTCAGGAAATGTCTTTGAAGCCAGTATCTTTGAATGACATATCAAGTACTTTAGCACCAGCAGCTTTCAGTTCATTTCAGATTTTCTCAGAGCATCCGCTGATGCGATAAATGTATTCCTAATGGAAATTCCAGTTAGGACTTTGGAACATAGAAAGCTTGAGATATTAAAAAAAATAGGCTGGGCAGTCCATCCAGCCTGATATATTCACAGACCCTTTCACGAATTGTACCACAGCTATTTGATTTTTCTGGAGGATGTAAATAATCCTTGATTCATAAAGATAATAATTAAGCTAAACTACTGAATATCTAGCCATTGCCACATCCCTAACATTGGCTCGGTGCCCTCATCAGGCAACAGCACCTCTCCCACACCACCAGCAAAGGACCATTTTACCCTCAGAGTATTTTGTCATCTCAAGCTACATTTATCCCTATAACTTTCAACTCCATTTGAATCAGTTATTTGTCCAGCTCTTTTTGAAAGGAGTTAATTGGCAGGGAGTCTTAGACAAATCTCCAGGCCTGATGATTTCCAGCCCAGGGTAGTAAAAGAAATAGGGAAAGAGATTGCAAATGTGTAATAATTCTCCAAAACTCTCTAGATTAAGAAATTTTGGTTTTGGATTGGAAAATTACAAATGTCACTCCATTATTTAAGAAGGGAGGAAGGGAGAAACCAGAAAACTACAGACCTGTCAGTTTAATGTCAGTTGTGGGGAAGGTACTGAAATCTATAATCAGGGATAGAGTGACTGAGCACTTGAACAAGTATTACCTGATCAAAAAAAGTCAGCATGGATCTGTGAAGGGTAGGTCAGCTAATCTAGTTGAATTTTTTTGAGGACTGGCATAGTGGACAGGGGTCTATGGATGTTGTTTATATGGACTTTTAGAAGGCATTTATAAGGTTCCAGACAAGAGATAACCTTGCAAAGTAGGTTGGGAGGTAGGAGACAAAGAGTACGATCAACAGAACTGAACAAGTGGTGTGCCCCAGGGATCTGTACCGGGGCCTCAGCTTTTTACCATATATATTAATGATTTGGATGAAGGAATAGAGTTGTATATTGAAGGCTGCAGATGACACTACATTAGGAGCTATAGTGAGCTATGTAGATGGGAGCAGGAAGATACAAAGGGACACAGACAGGCTAAGTGAATGAGCAAAACTATGGCAAGTGGATTTTAATGTGGGGAAGTATGAGGCCATCCACTTTGGTTCTACGAATGACAAATCAGAATATTTTCATAATGACAAGAGACTAGGAGCTGTGGACGAGCAAATGCATCTATGAATCCATGTATATAAATCACTAAAAGCTTGTGCACAGATACAGAAAGCAATCATAAAGGCTAATGGAATGTTGACCTTTATCTTAAGGGAGTTGGAATTCAAAATCCCATCTTAAGTACTACGTTCAGTTTTGGGCACCCACTTCAGGAAGGATATACCAAAGCAAAATACTGCGGATGTTGGAAATCTGAAATAAAACTGGAAAATGCCAGAAATATTCAGCAGGTCAGACAGCATTGGGGAACGAGAAACAGAGTTAACATTTCAGGTTGATGATCTTTCGTCAGAACTCGGAAGGATATATTGGCCTTGGAGGGACAGTGCAGATTCACCAGAATAATACCGGGGCTTAAAGGGCAGGTTGCATTAATGTGGCTCGTGTTCCCCTGAGTTTATAATCTGTAGGGTTAATCTAATCGAGGTGATTAAAATGATAATTACATTCTATAGGGTATATGTAGAGAAATTAATTCCTCTGGTAGAGAAATCCTGAATAAGGGGGCATAATCTTAAGAGCTAGACCAGTTAGGATTTTTCACACAAAGGGTAGTGGAAATCTGGAACTCTCTCCCCCAAAAGGCTGTGGTTCATATCATAGAATCATAGAAATTTATGGCACAGAAGGGGGCTATTCGGCCTAATCCCACTTTCCAGCTCTTGGTCCATAGCTTGTAGGTTACAGCACTTCAAGTGCATATCCAAATACTTTTAAAAATGTGGTGAGGGTTTCTGCCTCTACCATCCTTTCAGGCAGTGTGTTCCAGATCCCCATCACCCTCTGAGTGAAAAAAGTTCTCAATTCCTCTCTAATCCTTTTATCAATTACTTTAAATCTATCCTCCCTGGTTATTGATCTCTCGGCTGAGAGAGATAGGTCCGTCATATCCACTCTATCTAGGCCCCTCACAATGTTATACACCTCAATTAAGTCTCCCCTCAGCCTCCTCTGCTCCAAAGAAAATAACTCCAGCCTATCCCATCCTTCCTCATAGCTAACATTCTCCAGTCCAGACAAAATCCTTGTAAATCTCCTCTATATCCTCTCTAGTGCAATCACATCTTCCTTGTAATGTGATGACCAGAACTGTAAGCAGTACTCTAGCTGTGGCCTAACTAATGTTTTATACAGTTCAAGGATAACCTCCCTGCTCTTATATTGATATGGCAATTGACATTTTTAAGACTGATAGTGATAGATTGTGTGTTAAGTAAAGTATCAAGGGCTATGGAGGGAAGGTAGGTAAATGGGGTTGAGATGATCAAATAAAATGGTGGGACAGACTTGAGGGGCTGAATGACCGACTCCTGTTTGTAGAATACATTGTGATATGTTCCTACTGTATTTGAGCTTCACTAAGAACACTGTAGTTTGTTTCTGTTTTAAATAATCACATACTAAAGATTAATACAATTTTGATTAATATGATCAACTCTGGGCTAAAATATGTTTTTATCAGTTGGAAGATTTCAGAGCCAATACTGAAATGAAATTATACAAAAATAGATCATGCTGTACATTTGAGTTGATGAATTTATAATGCTTACCTGTACACAGTCACAGATATTTTTCATCAAATTGCTATTTGCACGGTTAAGGTACCTAAAGCAGAATGTTGCACAGCAATGAAACACCATTTTGTTTTCATATTTTTATTTACTGTTTCATACAGTCTTCAAAAACTGTAATTCGTTTCAATAGTTCTTTTTAACTAAAGCCAAACAACTCTTGCATATCCTGTGAAGCTCACTTTTTATGTTGGTCATTACGTCAATGTATGTGTGCTTAAAAATAAGATTAGGAGACTTACACATTGCTGATGAACTCGTAGCTCAGCGGTAGACCACTGAATAGATAAAAGGAGTGCCTATTATTTCAAAGGTACTATTGTCAAAGTATTGAAAATATCAATGGCACAACTGCAGAACTGCCTACCTCAGACTGACGGTAATAAAGATATGGGTGCATGCACCCATTGGCCCATGCAAGTTCTGGGTTTAGGTATGCGAAGTGCATGCGTCTAAATCCAGAACTTGAGATCTCTCAAGAATTGTCTTGACAGATTGCATGGATCCGGAGGAAAAGGGCCTCCACGGGTGGGAGAGTTGGGCTACTTTCCCAACTTCTGTCCAGTGAATGCCCTTGAAATTCTTATGCCTGGTTAAAAAAAATAGAAAAATAAATTATCACTCATTTGTTAATTTTTTAATCTCATAATACTCCTGTGAAGCGCCTTGGGACGTTTCACTACATTAAAGGCGCTATATAAATACAAGTTGTTGTTGCTATTGTTGTTATTTATATATTAAAAACCCTGTCCATTAAGGTAAGTTTATTTTTAGCCCTGTTTAAAAAAAAAAGTTCAAAAAAATAAACTTTTGGATAAAATATTTAATTAAATTGCATTTTAATTAATTGTAAATATGTAATGTGATTTTAAAATTTTATTTAATGTGTTTGTGTGTTTTGGGGAGTATTCCCATTCATCATCATCATCATCATCATCATCATCATCATCATAGGCAGTCCCTCGGAATCGAGGAAGACTTGCTTCCACTCCAAAATTGAGTTCTCTGGTGGCTGAACAGTCCAATATGAGAGCCACAGACCCTGTCACAGATGGGACAGACATTCGTCGAGGGAAGGGGTCGGTGGGGCTGGTTTGCCGCGCGCTCCTTCCACTGTCTGCGCTTGACCTCTTCACACTCTTTGCGTTGAGACTCGAAGAACTCAACGCTCTCCCGGATGCACTTTCTCCACCTCGGGCGGTCTTCGGCCAGGGTCTCCCAGGTGTCAGTGGTGATGTCGCACTTTACCAGGGAGGGTGTCCTTGTAACGCTTCCGCTGTCCACCGTTGGCTCGTTTACCATGAAGGAGCTCCGCACAAAGCATTTACTTAGGGAGTCTCGTATCTGGCATGCATACTATGTGGCCTGCCCAGCGAAGCTGATCGAGTGTAGTCAGTGCTTCAATATTGGGGATGTTAACCTGGACGAGGACATTGATGTTGGTGTGCCTGTCCTCCCAGGATTTGCAGGATCTTGTGGAGATATCGTTGGTGATATATCGTTGGTGATATATCTCCAGCGACTTGAGGTGCCTTCTATACATCGTCCATGCCTCAGATCTATAGAGGAGGGCGGGTATTACTACAGTCCTGCAGACCATGAGCTTGGTGGTAGATTTGAGGGCCAGGTCTTCAAACACTCTTTTCCTCAGATGGCCGAAGGCTGCACTGGCACACTGGAGGCGATGTTGAATCTCTGCATCAATGCCTGCCTTTGTTGATAAGAGGCTCCCGAGATATGGGAAATGGTCCACGTTGTCAAGGGCCGCGCCGTGAATCTTGATGATTGGAGGGCAATGTTGTGCGGCGGGGACAGGCTGGTGGAGGACCTTTGTCTTACGGATGTTAAGCATGAGGCGTTCATATGTCGCAGTGAATACATTGACTATATCCTGAAGGTCAGCCTCAGAATGTGCACAGACGCATGCATCATCCATGTACTGCAGCTCATTGACAGATGTTGGGGTGATCTTGGACCTGGCCTGGAGGCGACGTTGGTTAAACAGCTTCCCACTGGTTCTGTAGTTTAATTCCACTCCAGTGGGGAACTTGTTGATTGTGAGGTGGAGCATGGCAGCAAGGAAGATTGAGAAGAGGGTTGGAGCGATGACGCAGCCCTGTTTGACCCCGATCCAGACGTGAATTGGGCCTGTAATGGATCCGTTGGCCAGGATCACGGCCTGCATGTTGTCGTGAAGCAGGCAAAGGATGTTGACAAACTTTTGGGGGCATCCGAAATGGAGGAGGACGCTCCATAGACCCTCACGGTTGACAGTGTAAAAGGCCTTTGTAAGATTAAAGAAGGCCATATATAAGGGCTGGCGCTGCTCCCTACATTTTTCCTGCAGCTGTCGCACTACAAAGATCATGTCCGTTGTTCCCCGTAGGGGTCGAAATCCGAACTGTGATTCAGGGAGGAACTCCTCGGCCGCAGGGAGAAGACGGTTGAGGAGAACTCTACCGACAACCTTCCCAGTGGCTGATAGCAGGGCGATTCCCCTGTAGTTGCTGCAGTCGGACTTGTCGCCTTTTTAAAAAAATGGTCACAATCACTACATCTTTGAGATCTCCCAATGCTGACAGCTCCGAAGAAAATGGGAATACCCTCATTTTGATTGGTTGGGCTGGCCCATGTGATCCCAGGGACGCGTATGAAATACCTACGCTCCTGGGATACATGGGCCTCTACGCAGGCCTATGCGTAGAGGCCCAGGACCACAAGTCTCTGAATGTCCGAGTCCACCAGGTACTTTTGTTCGCAGAAAGCCTCTGACCACAAATTCTGGACCAATATTATTCTGTATCAGCTTCACGGTACAGAGCGCTTTAGGGTCAGTCAGGGTGGCAATGTCTTTAACAGCTCTAGACAAAGTAAAAGCAAACTTCATGTTTTATTCAAGATCAATACTTTGTACAGACACACTCTTATTTGTTCTCATCTTCCAATGCTGCTACTTCTCACTTTAACAATTCTATTCAATAGAATATATACTTTGCATATTAGGGACTTATTAATCTGTACTTGTAACATTTATATTGCTAATAATTTTTTAACTTTTGAAAGGACCTTAGTTATTTTTAACTCTAGTTTATGCTCCCACATTAATTCAATACTGCTGCTTGAGTTGGGTGGCCATGCTATAAACTTGTCCATGATTGGCCTACAGGAGGTGCACTTCTCCAGCGAGGAGCGAATTGGTGCTGCTGCTGCATGTCCTTCTCATCTTCAATGAGCAGCTCAGCCCAAAAAGTAGCAAAAAAGATGTTCGAATAAGTTGAGTAGGGAAATTCAACATATGTACCGTCAAACCACTTGAAGGACTTTTAAAGTTTCTAGAAAGAATGCAATGTCAAGTACAACGTATATATAATTAAAATAACAGGTTTTAAAGTTTGAATACATACTTTATATCAAATAAATAGCCTACATTGGTGTGTCCCAGACCAATTATTTTAAATATAATTACCAGCATTGTCCTTGTCTTTCTTATAAAAAAAAGATTTGGCGCAACTTCCATGTATATGCCATTTTTTGTTCGAAACATGACAGCACAAAAGAACATTTATACTACCATCATAACTCCTATGGTTCAGTTGCTACCTAATGAGAAAATAACATTTAAGGAATTCTCCGGGATAAGGCTTTGTTAACGGTTTGCCACAGAGTTTACTTCTTAAATCCAATTCCTATTAAAAAAAATTAAAACGCATTTAAAACAGTTACTTAGCTAAAAAAGCACCTTCTTGATTGGAGCCTACAGCTCACATGTTAGCATGAAGCACATGGGGTACTACCATAGCCAGGTTTGATTGTGTTATCATCCAACATGCACACTTCCAGCAGGGATTGCTGGACAACAGTCTGACAAAGGAATCCTGATTGCTATTTTCCTTTCCCGAATGATGTTGAGATCAATTCTGCACAGCTGTTGCCAGCTGAGATCACAGGGATCAAGCCTGGAATCTTTCCAGTCTGTATGAAGTACTGCCATGGCAAGTGATGGATTTATATATTGACCCACTAGGAAGGGGTGGTGGGGGTTGCACTGAGTTTTGAATGAAAATAGAAATACATATTAATAAATTGCATTCACACCACCTACAATACAGATATTGCTAACTCAACAAGCCTTCAACTTATATAAATATTGACTCTGGCCAAGGTCCAGACTAAATACAATCAAGACTTGGGAGCCTGCAAGTCCTCTTACATGCTATTGACATTCAGAAGCTGCTAGATTAGGGAAGTGTTGTTGTTTGAAGAATTATGCTTCTGTGAATCGCCTGTGGCGCACTTAATCGTTGTGATTATTTTGAAGTAAAAATTAAAAGGGCTCATTCTGATTTATTTGTCTTTTTGAGTCAAGTATATCAAATACTGCCCTTTAGGGCCATTAAATTCTACGCTGGTGAGAAACAGAAATATATGCATTTTCCTTGAAGTGAAGTAGTTGTCTAAAATATTAGAACAAAAAGTATTGCAGTGGAGTCTAGTTATTATCTGCTCTGACGTGACAAAACCTCTTACCGCCCTTCTTTTTCACTGGAATATATTTTTGTTGAGCACTATGAAAGAGCTCCTTAAAAGTCCTCCACTGTTCCTCAATTGTGCCACTGATTTTTAACATTTATACCTTTAGTGGATTTTCTGCCCAAATATAGAGTGTCAGTGTTGGAGAATGGATGATTTATTCCCTTTTGTTACCCAATGTCAATATTAAGTACTACCAAGTCATGTTTAGAATGCATAGAATGCATACTGAATTGTTTCTTTGAACAGTATGTTACAGAACCTACAAGGGAGCAAGCTATCTTAGATCTGGTCCTGTGTAATGAGACAGGAATAATAAACGATCTCCTAGTAAAAGATCCTCTCGGAATGAGTGAACACAGTATGGTTGAATTTGTAATACAGATTGAGGGTGAGGAAGTAGTGTCTCAAACGAGCGTACTATACTTAAACAAAGGGGACTACAGTGGGATGAGGGCAGAGTTAGCTGAAATAGACTGGGAACACAGACTAAACGGTGGCACAATTGAGGAACAGTGGAGGACTTTTAAGGAGCTCTTTCATAGTGCTCAACAAAAATATATTCCAGTAAAAAAGAAGGGCGGTAAGAGAAGGGATAACCAGCTGTGGATAACCAAGGAAATAAAGGAGAGTATCAAATTAAAAACCAATGCGTATAAGGTGGCCAAGGTTATTGGGAAACTAGAAGATTGGGAAAATTTTAAACGACAGCAAAGAATGACTAAGAAAGCAATAAAGAAAGGAAAGATAGATTACGAAAGTAAACTTGCGCAAAACATAAAAACAGATAGTAAAAGCTTTTACCGATATATAAAACGGAAGAGAGTGACTAAAGTAAATGTTAGTCCCTTAGAAGATGAGAAGGGGGATTTAATAATGGAAAATGTGGAAATGGCTGAGACCTTAAACAATTATTTTGCATCGGTCTTCACAGTGGAAGACATAGAAACCATGCCAAAAATTGCTGGTCACAGGAATGTGGGAAGGGATGACCTTGAGATAATCACTGTCACTATCACTAGGGAGGTAGTGCTGGACAGGCTAATGGGACTCAAGATAGACAAGTCTCCTGGTCCTGATGAAATGCATCCCAGGGTATTAAAAGAGATGGCGGAAGTTATAGCAGATGCATTCGTTATAATCTACCAAAATTCTCTGGACTCTGGGGAGGTACCAGTGGATTGGAAAGCAGCTAATGTAACGCCTCTGTTTAAAAAAGGGGGCAGACAAAAGGCAGGTAACTATAGGCCGGTTAGTTTAACAACTGTAATGGGGAAAATGCTTGAAGCTATCATTAAGGAAGAAATAGTGGGACATCTAGATAGGAAATAGTGCAATCAAGCAGACGCAACATTGATTCATGAAGGGGAAATCATGTTTAACTAATTTACTGGAATTCTTTGAGGATATAACGAGCATGGTGGATAGAGGTGTACCGATGAATGTGGTGTATTTAGATTTCCAAAAGGCATTCGATAAGGTGCCACACAAAAGGTTACTGCAGAAGATAAAGGTACGTGGAGTCAGAGGAAATGTATTAGCATGGATCGAGAATTGGCTGGCTAACAGAAAGCAGAGAGTGGGGATAAATGGGTTCTTTTCGGGTTGGAAGTCGGTGGTTAGTGGTGTGCCACAGGGATTGGTGCCGGGACCACAACTGTTTACAATATACATAGATGACCTGGAAGAGGGGACAGAGTGTAGTGTAACAAAACTTGCAGATGACAGAAAGATTAGTGGGAAAGCTGGTTGTGTAGAGGACACAGAGAGGCTGCAAAGAGATTTAGATAGGTTAAGCGAATGGGCTAAGGTTTGGCAGATGGAATACAATGTCGGAAAATGTGAGGTCATCCACCTTGGAAAAAAAACAGTAAAAGGGAATATTATTTGAATTGGGAGAAATTTCAACATGCTGCGGTGGAGAGGGACCTGGGGGTCCTTGTGCATGAATCCCAAAAAGTTAGTTTGCAGGTAATCAGGAAGGCGAATGGAATGTTGGCCTTCATTGCGAGAGGGATGGAGTACAAAAGCAGGGAGGTCCTGCTGCAACTGTACAGGGTATTGGTGAGGCCGCACCTGGAGTACTGTGTGCAGTTTTGGTCACCTTACTTAAGGAAGGATATACTAGCCTTGGAGGGGGTACAGAGACGATTCACGAGGCTGATTCCGGAGATGAGGGGGTTACCTCATGATGATAGATTGAGTAGACTGGGTCTTTACTCGTTGGAGTTCAGAAGGATGAGGGGGTGATCTTATAGAAACATTTAAAATAATGAAAGGGATAGACAAGATAGAGGCAGAGAGATTGTTTCCACTGGTCGGGGAGACTAGAACTAGGGGGCACAGCCTCAAAATACGGGGGAGCCAATTTAAAACCGAGTTGAGAAGGAATTTCTTCTCCCAGAGGGTTGTGAATCTGTGGAATTCTCTGCCCAAGGAAGTAGTTGAGGCTAGCTGATTGAATGTATTCAAATCACAGATAGATAGATTTTTAACCAATAAGGGAATTAAGGGTTATGGAGAGAGGGCGGGTAAGTGGAGCTGAGTCCACGGCCAGATTAGCCATGATCTTTTTGAATGGTGGAGCAGGCTCGAGGGGCTAGATGGCCTACTCCTATTCCTCATTCTTATGTTCTTGGCATGTTTCATAGAAGGTAAAACTCCTTCAATTCTGTTCCAACAACATTAATCTCAAAAGACAGTGTTCATGCATCTACTTCCCACACTTGCCTATCTTGTCTCTTTATAAGATGTCAACATTTGTGCAAATTTAATGTGAACAACAGGCAGCTGTGAACTGTGAACCTACAGCCATGAAGTACTGGATTGAAACTGTAAAAAAATGGATCTTTACAGGCAGCAGAGAGAGGAGATATTCATTCTATGAATTATAGGTTGGATTTAGACCTAGGCCACAGAAATGGAAGGACCTTGTATTTACAACTGGCTTCAACCAAATCCATCCAAAAAAACCCAGGCCCTGAAATTCCTGGGACTGGAGAGGAACAACATTTTATTGTATTCCCAGGATGGGGGGTAGGCAGAATTTGGATCTGATCCTGATGTGGCTGGGATTGATACACATATAGACTGGACCTTCCATTCAGGGAGGGCCATGGGCATATCTTAAATCCACTTCCTTTACATCAGGGGGTTGTGTCATGGGAACTCTTGCCAATTGAGACTTGGGGTGAATGCCTTCGAGGTCTTCTGAAGGACCCAAACCTGGAGAGTATCGATTACTTTTTCTAGTCACAGTGGTTCCAGTGGGAGCAGATGAGTTAAAAAATATATATTTTGGCTTATTTGGGTCTCTGGAGGACCGTGTTCTTTCAAGGTGGGGGGCGGGGGGTGGACTCAGGCCGCCCCAGCTATGCAAATGACCCTGCCCCCAGGTCTCTGGGTTTGGGTGAGGAAGGGTGGGAATGGTAATCTTCTGCTGGTGAAGTGTGCCTCAGGAATTTCCAGGCCCTAATCTATTAGTTCCAGACTTACATCATCTCAATAACATCAAATGTCTATTAATGGTTTATTTGGAAAAATGGAATTGGTGTCTTTGGGAGGTCACTGGAATTAACTCTTTCATTGACACTTCCTCCTAAATTCTGCCTCAATAAACAGTGAAATCATGGGAAAAAAAATGCAACAAAAACAGGGGAAACAATGGCAAGCATTAGATAAACCTGGTCTCTGTGTGATAGTAAGCTTTACACTATAGAAGAGAAGTAGTCCATGGCTTTGGCAAATCCCAGTGTCTGAAATGTACAATGTTACGGAACATTACAATGCATTTTTCCTATGAGATCAGCTGCTGGGTGAACGCAGCTTCGTGCTGGATTCTTTTTTTCTTCAGAAACTTGCTAAATTGATGATTCATCCACAGGCTCATCATCGTTCTCAGACATCAAAGGCCTTCGCTTCTCAGGGAGGTCTGTTTGTAACTTCATCCAACGATTGGGGGGCCAGATAATGTGTGAAGCACGGGCATGAACCAGTCCAAGGGAAACCTGGAAAACATGCAACATAACCTTTGAATAGTAATGTTATCACACATTTTGTTTTCCTCTTTGCTCTTTTAGATCTCTCTGCACCAGCTGCAAGGCTGCACAGGTGACCTGCTCCCCAGCCTGTGCTGCTGCTGTAACTGGCTGCTAGGAGGTGTGACAAGGCAGCATCAGAGAATGTGCCCTTACATTTTCCCTTTCCTTTCCTCTATCCTGGCCTCTGTTTCTCTTTGTTGGCATGTTCGAGATGGGAAGCTCGCCTAGTGCGAAAACATTGAAACATCTGCCGTTTTAGCTCTCTAATGACAGTAAGTTCCAGTGTAAAATCATATCAAAAGTCTGTGGGCAATTGCAAGTGTAATGAATGGCTGGTGCCGTTCATTCACAGCTGAGAGCAAAATCCAGCCCATTGTGTTACATTTAGATTAAATTCTAATGCTCAGCGTTTAATAGAAATTTTAATGCAATACTCAGTTTGAAAATTTCTTCAATTACACATTAATCATATTTATATATTCAAAATAATTAATTTCCAATAAATAGCCAATTTCAGATTAGCTACTCTACTTATAGCTGCCAAGTAACCAGTGTATAAAATGGCAATAGTATGATCCCCAACCATCTGCCTTAAGATAATCAGTACCTCAACCTCCGACAGAGCACATTGGTAACCTGAACAAAAATGAAACCATTTTTTAAAGCTTTGGGCTAAAAGTTCAGGAGCTTTACACCACCCGTACCGTGAAACAGTAGCGAAAAGAGGGCAGCCGCCGCTCATTCGGTAGCTGGTGGCGGGTCCCGCAGCATCCGCCATTTTCAGAGGCCCGGCAGCGCTGCCGGTAAGAGCGTGACCCTGAAAATTTGAATCAGGGAGAGGTCATGCCAGTTGGCGTGCAACGCCGTCTTAATGTCACCTCGTCGAATTTGGATCTTAGTGCTAAGCCCTAAGCTCACCATGAAAACACAGCATTCAGCAGACTCACAGAGGCACTGTCAGCACCTCTTAAAGGGACACACACATCTTTCAGGTAAGTTTGCATTTAAGCTTTTGGACTGAATTGTTAAAATTTTATTGAAGTAGTGGCTTGCTGCAATACATGTTAAAAGTTTTGTAAGTGTATAGGGAGTGCTGCTGGATGCTTGCAAGGCTTCAGATGGTAAAGGAAGGCCTCTGAGAAGACAGAAAATGCTGCAATAGTCCGCAGGTCAGGACACCCCTTTCTGTCTGGGATATCTGGGATGGAATCATCCGTCTGCAGTACCAGTGACCTTACTTTCTGTCACAGCATCCTCTTGGCCACAATGCTGAAATAAACGCCACCACAAAACAAACTTTTCGATCCAACTTTATACATTAATCTATCCAATATGACGTCAAGAAATCAACTCATCACTCTTATGCAATCCCTTACTGACTATCTTGTGTGTGTCTTTGCCTATCCTACTGATGTCATGCAGTGCTACCCCAGTGGTTGCAGCATGGCTGGTGGAAGGCTGCTGACCTTGAGGAGCTGGTGGCTGGGATTGTGAAATCGGGTGACTGTGTTTCTTCTTCACTCTCCTCTCCCTCTTCTTGGTCAACTACTGGCTGGGCAGGCAGTGTGTGAAATGAGGAAGTCACGAGGGTGGAGTTGTGGTGAGGGAAGGACGTGAAAACAAAAGGTGCATGCAAGAAGGAGGATACATATGAGGAGACCGTATTATTTCTGCCCCGCAGCTGGCCAAGAACTCAGCCATGCCCCTGACAAGAATGGCCTGCTCCGTCTCCTCCAAGGGGGCGAGATGAGGCTAGGAATAGGAGGTGTGCCTCGAGATTGGTACAGATTGATTGGGGTGGCCGGGGGGGGGCGGTGGAAGTTATGCATTGAGAAGTGTGCAAGGCGAGTGATTCAGTTGGTAGGAGACAGCTTTTGAAGATGCATTCACTGATCTTGACCAGTGGTCTGAGGTCATGAAGCTTCTTTGAGCACTGGAACCAGGTGGTGGTGGGGGGAGTGCCACTGCTGGCAGTGATGGCCTCGGTGATGTGGTCTCATATCATTCTTTCTGGAGGGTCTCCTGCCCCTGTGTGAAGAGGACCTCTCTTGCTGTATTGATCCCTTGCACATAGCTGGATTGCTGCGTGTGAGACCCTGGGTGCCCCTTCCCTGGTTCGCTGAGCCATTTGTATTAGTGCCGAAGCACATTTCCCATTTGTTAAGGTGCGGAGAGAATTCCGCTTTGAGAGCTGAAGACTCCTATTTTGGATTTCTTTTTAATGTTTTTTTTATTAAAAGACAGTAATAGCTAAAAGCTTCATTTTTATTTTTATCAGTTCAAAAGGCCCTTTTAATGCATGGCCCTTTTAATGTCCCACATGCTTAGCAAACTCATTGCCTCGCTTCTAGAGGCTTTTGGAAGATGGAACACTGCTTCTGGACGGCAACTTCGCTACCGATTCCTGCATTATCGGCACCAGGAGGGCATTACATGGTGAGTTAGCCTTGGGCTAAAAATCTTTAGTCCCCAGTGCAAATTTTTCTCTTGTACCGCCGCGACCATTTTCAACGGCCATTAACGCGAGGCCGCAGTGACACTGGCAACTTTCGTGGCAGCCACAAATTTCTCGACCCAAATTTATAGCAGCACCATTGCTATAACATCATTTTTTGTGTGGTTCTTAAATCAGCCTTATAAATGAAGTTTTATTGAGCATCATAAATGAAAATTGTTAATTGGGGACCACATTTGAGGTCTTTCCAAGTCTTGTGGCTTGGTATTCACAAAGAAGTAGATGAAAATCAATTCTGAGGTGAGGTGATTATACACATCTCACCTTCTACATTCACCCATTAAGTATTACAAGACTACCTACTAACCTTTATATATATCACCAGCAACAGTGGATGCACACAGACCCTAGAGAACGAGGGATGAAAGAGTCCCATATGTTTTTCCCCGACTGAATAGTGACTGAAATTGGTTCCAAATATAGGATGTCAGTATTAAGGAGTGGAACATTGTTCTACTTTAATACTTGGTGTCAGTATCAAATCTTCTCAATTTTGGAATGCCCTTCAAATTTATTTCAACCTAAAGCTACTATATTACTGGATGTTTTCATTTTCTTTCAACTTTCATCCTTAGAGAGTCTTGAATTCTTTGCCAAATTAAAGGATGTTTTGTAATATGGATTTAGAAGCTGGATTAAGGCTGCCCGTAGCCATTTCACTTAAGACCTTTACTGACACCTAAAAGAGGACATTTTGTATTCGATAAATCTGGCAGGACACAAACCTAGAAGCAAAGAAGCATTAGGTGAGTGAGGGAGGAGGGTAGTGGAATTTCACTATTTTATGTTTGAGATTACCTTTTCACTAAAATTAGCAAAGACAGGAATGCTAGTCCATGGTATTGAAGCACTTAATCTAAAGTGTTATTAAAACTTATTTTTGAAAATCCACAAAATTTGGTGCTGTGATCAGCTATCAACTACCATAACTTGAGTGATATGAACTTAAGAAATAGGAGTAGGTGTAGGCCATACGGCCTCTTGAGCCTGCTCCACCATTCATGAAGATTATGGATGATCATCGACCTCAACTCCACTTTCCCGCCCGATCTCCATATCCCTTGATTCTCCAAGAGTCCAAAAATCTATCTATTTCAGCCTTGAATATACTCAAAACTCAGCATCCACAGTCCTCTGGGGCAGAGAATTCCAAAGATTCACAACCCTCTGAGTGAAGAAATTCCTCCTCATCTCAGTCTTAAGTGGCATACACCTTATCCTGAGACTATGCCCCCGAGTTCTAGAAACTCCAGCCAGGTGAAACAACCCTGCATCTACCCTGTCAATCCCCTTCAGAATCTTGTATGTTTCAATTATATTACCTTTCATCTAAACTCCAGAGTACAGGCCCATTTTACACAATCTCTCATCATAGGACAGTCCTCTAATCCCAGGAATCAATCTTTGTTGTACAGCCTCCAAGGCAAGTATATCCTTTTTTAGATAAGGAGACAGTACTCCAGGTGTGGTCTCACCAAAGCCCTGTACAATTGTAGCAAGACTTCCTTACTCTTATACTCCAACCCCCTTGCAACAAAGGCCAACATGCCATTTTGCCTTCCTTATTGCTTGCCGTACCTGCATGCCAGCTTTCTGTGTTTCTTGCACGAGGACATCTAAATCTCTCTAAACGCCAACATTTAAAAGTTTCTCACCATTTAAAAAAGATTCTGTTTTTCTATTCTTCCTACCAAAGTGAATAACCTCACATTTCCCTACATTATACTCCATCCCTTTGCAGATTCTTTGTGTTCTCCTCACAGCTTACTGTCCCACCTAATTTTGTATCACCAGCAAACCTGGATTTATTACACTCAGTCCCTTCAGCTAGGTCATTAATACAGATTGTAAATAGCTGAGCCCCAGCACTGATCTTTGCCACATCCCACTAGAACAACTTGCCAACCTGAAAAAGACCCGTTTATCCCTACTCTTTTCTGACCGTGACCCAATCCTCTATCCATGCTTCTATATTACCCCCAACCCCATGAGCCCTTATCTTGTGTTATAGCCTTTTATGTGGTACCTTATTGAATGCCTTTTGAAAATTCAAATGTACTATACTCACTGGTATCCCTTTATCTACCCTGCTAGTTACATCCTCAAAAACCTCTAATAAATTTGTCAAACATGATTTTCCTTTCATAAACCCATGTTGACTCTGCCTAATCATGTTATGATTTTCAAAGTGCTCTGATACCACTTCCTTAACAATGGATTCCAGCTTTTCCCCGATGACTGATGTCAGGCTAACTGGCCTGTAGTTCTCTATTTTATCTCTCCCTCCTTTTGTGAATAGCGGTGTTACATTTGCTACCTTCCAATCCGCTGGGACCATTCTAGAATCTAGGGAATTTTGGAAGATCAAAACCAATGCGTCCACTATCTCTGCAGCCACCTCATTTAGAACCCTCAGATGTAGGCCGTCAGATTCCGGGGATTTGTCAGCTTTTAGTCCCATTAGTTTCTCTAGTACTTTTTCTCTACTTATATTAATTATGTTAAGTTTCTCACCCTCATTAGACCCTTGGTTCCCCACCATTTTTGGTATAATTTTTGTGTCTTCTACTGTGAATACAGATGCAAAATATTTGTTTCACCTTTCTGCCACTTCCATATTCCCTTTATAATTTCACCTGTCTCAGCCTCTAAGGGAACAACATTTACTTTGGCTACTCTCTTCCTTTTTACATACTGTAGAAGCTCTTATAATCCGTTTTTATATTTCTGGATAGTTTTCTCTCATATTCTATTTTTTCTCTTTTTATCAATTTTTTGGTCATCCTTTGCTGGTTTCTGAAACTCTCCCAATTCTCAGGCTTACTACTATTCTTCAACATTATAAGCTTCTTCTTTCAATCTAATACAATCCTTAACTTCTTTAGTTAGCCACAGATGGATCACGTTTCCTGTGGAGTTTTTGTTTCTCAATGGAATGTTTTTTGTTGAGAATTATGAAATATTTCTTTAGATGCTAGCCACGGCTTATCTACTGCCATACCTTTTAATCTATTTTTCCAATCTACCTTAGCCAACTTGCCTCTCAAACTTAAATAGGTATAAGACTCGAGTTTTGGACTTAGGCAAGTCACTCTCAAACATAATGTGAAATTCTATCATATTATGATCACTCTGCCCAAGAGTTGTAAGAATATGAGACTTGTAAGAATAAAAGTATTTATTAATGATTAAAATTGATTTTGTGTATGTATAAATGTTAAAAATGTAGATTATACAGAAAGGCCTGTTTGTATTGAAACAAAATGAAAGCCCACAGGTTGCCAGCATGGGCTGAGTTTTGAAAAAAACAAAATGGAAGCCCACGGAGCTGCCGCATGGCTTTTGTGTATTGGAAAGCCATTTAAATTAATCAAGAGATGGCTGAGCCAGGCCAGACAGCCACATGTGTGAGGAGAGCCAATAAGGAACTGTCCTGGAACCAAGGTCCAATCCTGAGGCTTTCTGAGGGACAATGGTTTTGTGAGGTATAAAGAACTCAGCCAAAGATCTTTGTCTGTCTCTGTTGGACACGCGGCACAAGACCTCCTGTTGAAGACCAGCCAAAACAGCAAGCCGTGTGTTCAAATCAGCCAGCCAAAGGGAAGTAACGTATATCGCTTGTTATTATAACCTCATTGTATCTGTTGTAACTAAGTAACTGACGACTGCTGATGTGCATGTGTGTGTGTTTTTAATAAACTGTTCCAATTGTTTTAAAAGGAATCGTCTCACTGTCGAACTTAAATGCAGAGATTTAGAAATCTTACAGATTGCTAATTAACACTGTCTGATTACACAATACAAGATATAAAATAGCCTGTTCCCTTGTTGGTTCCATGATATGAAAAATGATACTGCACAGAGAAAATGTGCTCTCTGAACTGCATTTATCTGACATGCACCTCTGAATCTTAAATCATCTGAACTTGAGCTAATCGAAAGTATTCACAAATAAGTTCAAAATGACAATATTTGAATCAGCAGATTTAATTTATTGTTTGACTATTCTGTTAATCCAGTTCAGTAATCTCGTTCTAGTGCAGCATATTTAGTTAAAATTATAATTATTGTATAACTGTGATTGTTTCAACATTTTCATTTTTACTTTAGTGATTATTTTATAACATATAATTTCTATGTAAGTAGCAAATTATTACTCATTATGCCTGCAGTTAACACGTTACAATTCTTCAGCAAGGTCATAAGAATGGAGAGTCCTGGCTCAGCAGTGCCTGATACCAAGCAGAGACATTAAAACGCCACCTCCACAGAGGTTATATTTAAAAAAGCAGGTTTGTGTGTTAGGCTGCAGTTATACTGCAGGTACCCATCTCAGATCTGGGAAGTGTGATGCACAGCCACCAGACTGTATTTATAATGCTAGCTGAGCATCCATCCAGTAAAATCAGCCTCAATAAACTTGCAAATGTTTGGACAAGAGTGTGTAAGTGGGCTCACAACACTAAAATAAATCCATACACAGTGTTTAAAAGTTCCCAAGTTATATTACAGTGGTTTGATCTCAATTAGATGTGAGAAAGTTCCTGTGCAGGCGTTTCACACTGCTTGGCTATAGAGTGCTTGCTCATCACACTGGGATCTTGTATCGAAATTATGCTGCCATTTTCACCTCAAAACGCATCCAAAATAGCTTTATATTGACACAGAAATGCCGCTGTAACTGCAGATTTCACCTCATCTTATGATTCAGATGTCGGTTGTAAAATGAAGTTTCGTTCTTGAATTTTATTATCATCTAAGATATCTTGATGAGGTTATTGCCTGGTAATAATGCCTGGGTATCCATTATTCCCTGCAGAATTTGATGAAATACTGATTGATATAAAACAACAAAAACAAAACAGATTATGTTTCGTACTTCCTTCCTCCCATTCAGTAGACTGTTGAAATCTAATTAGAATGTTTATCCCACTAAAAACAACTGAATGCCATATCAATACCATCGTTTTTTTGGAGAGTTTTAGAACAGCAAATTCTCTACTGCAATTTGCCCATGTTTTGTTGATAGGCTTTAGATTCAAATGGAACTGAAATACTGGCAATGGGAAAGTAATAGAACTCTGGCTAATCATTATTGTTTCATTAGATGTTCGGCTTGAGATACAGTATTACCGTGATAGTGTGTGTGCTGGAGCTAAAATACTTAATGCAATGCCATGGTACACATCAAAAATAGAATGTTTACATCACAAAATTGCATCTGCAGACCCCGAAAGAATAGCATTTGAAGAATTTAGCTAATCCACTCTGAACATTCTTTTACAAAGTAAACTACAGAACATAAACACGACTGTATTTAAATTCAGCCTCAAGGACATTTCTAATTAGTAATGTTCCCAATTACACTTTTAATCTGATGTCATTTTAGAGTAATGACAATTCAGATTACCTTTTGTAGTGTAAACATATTAATGCAAAGGAGATTAGGTTTGCATTACTCCAACATGCAGCATGACATTGAAGTGACTTTCAAACATATCCTTTCAGCAAAATTTATAAAGGAAACTATGAATAACATGAATTAGCTTTTGCTATCTTGGTCAAACTTCTGGAAAATGGATAAGATTATATTGTATTCAAAATAAAAATAGCAGTTCACAGTTTATCCACAGAATACTGAAAAATAAGATACTCTTTATGGTTCCTTGTGTATTAATAATTCTAAGGCATATTTATTCAACTTTAAAATGGAAAGAATATCAATTCCACAGATGTTATGTGATTGAAAGAACATTTTTCAAATGTTACCAAGGAAATTCAATAATTCTGAATTTAACCTTTTTTCTCCAAATATGATGTAACTACAGCTTGGACAAAAGTTAGGTTTATAAATTATTTTTTCTGTAATCTGTGTGCACCTTGAAAAATTGTTTTAGACTAAACCCTTGAGTATTGTCACAAGTAGGCTTAAGCTCTGATTTTAACCCTGCTCGCTGGGCAGGAATGGTGTGAACGAGTTGCAAAATGGTGGCCGGATGCAAGCCGTGCATTCCCGCCCCCGCCATGTTAACTGCCAGAATTCCTGCAGCATAGAGGCTGCTCATGACAGACAGGCCTGTTAATTAAAATGTGAAAGTCATAGTTTAATGACATCACCAGTGCTGTGACGCAATTTTAACCTGAAATTGCGCGAGGCCCAAATCGTATCAAACGCGCCAGTGAAACCTAGTGGCAGGGAGTGAGAGCGGCCAGAAGAGGCCATGGTAAGTGTCACTCAAAAAAATGTTTGGGAGTATTTCTTGTGAGATAACACGAGCATGTGTACTCCCCTGGGCTCTGCAAGGAATCATTAAGCCTCCCCAGCCTCGCCTGCTTTCTCTCTCCTATCACCGGCAGATCTTTTGATAAACCCCCACTCACATTATGTCCAGGATCGTTCCATTGGGACCCAGGGGGGTTCCCCTTCAGCCAGATTTCTCCACTCCCACCCGCTGGCTCCTACATCACTCACTCCTAGCTTTGGGCAGGAGACAGTGCAGACAAATTTAAATGAGCTGCGGAAGTTCAAATGGTCTGGTCCTCACACCAAGAATCAAGGGGAGGGACAGGACACCTGCCCCCCCAAGTTAAAAGCAGGACTTTACTGTTTCCTAGACATGCTCAGACCTCTTGCAACCTACTTGCAATATTATAACAACAATGTTTAACTCTCTCCACATAGTCTGGATGCATCCACATCCAACAAACCAAGAATTGGAATCAGAAAAATTTCAACAGCACGGTTAGGAAAATAACATTGTGGGTATTACACTTGTTTTTTCATTTTTCTAATAAGTGGGGGGGGGGCAGGGGGAGGATTCAAGTGAGCGGAAATTAAAAAAGTCAACGGATAAGGTGAAGGCAAGCGAGCAGGGTGGCACTGGGGGAAATGAAACGAGAGTATGCCAGGAAGAGACAGAATGTATAAACATAATCAGAAAGTGGGGTCAAAGCAGGAAAAAATGGTTAAAAAAAACAAATTTAAAAGCTCTTTATTTGAATGCATGTAGCATTAGTAACAAAATAGATGAATTAACGGCACAAATAGATACAAATGGGTATGATCTGATAGCCATTACAGAGACGTGGTTGCAAGGTGACCAGGACTGGGAATTAAATATTCAGGGGCATTTGACAATTCAGAAGGACAGACTGAAAGGAAAAGGAGGTGAGGTAGCACTGCTAATAAAGAATGAGATTAGTGCTTTAGTGAGAAACGATATTGGCTCTGAAGATCAAAATGTTGAATCAGTGTGGGTGGAAATAATAAGGAAAAAAAGTCGCTGATGGATGTAGTCGATAGGCCCCCTAACATTTGCTACACTGTTGGACGGAGTATAAATCAAGAAATAATGGAGGCTTGTAATAAAGGAATGGCAATAATCATGGGTGATTTTAACCTTCATATTGATTGGACAAAGAAAGCTGGCCAGGGTAGCCTTAAGGAAGAGTTCATAGAGTGTATCTGGGATAGTTTCCTTGAACAGTACACTGCGAATCAACAAGGGAGTAAGCTATCCTAGATCTAGTACTGTGTAATGAGACAGGATTAATAAATGATCTCATAGTAAAGGATCCTCTAGGAATGAGTGACCATAACATGGTTGAATTTCAAATTCAGTTGGAGGGTGAGAAAGTTGGATCTCAAAGCAGTGTCCTAAGCTTAAATAAAGGGGACTACCAAGGTATGAGGGCAGAGTTGGCTAAAGTGGACTGTGAAAATAGATTAAAGTATGGGACGGTTGATGAACAGTGGCAGACATTTAAGGAGATATTTTATAACTCGCAATAAAACTATATCCCAATGAAAAGGAAAGACTGTAGGAGAAGGGATAATCATACATGGCTAACTAAGGAAATAAGGGATGGTATCAAATTGAAAACAAGGACATACAATGTGGCCAAGACCAGTGGGAGGCCAGAGGAATTGGGAAACTTTTAAAAGCCAGCAAAGAACGACTAAAAAAATGATAAAGGGAAGGAAGATAGATTATGAAAGTAAACTAGCATGAAATATAAAAATAGATAGCAAGAGCTTCTACAGGTACATAAAAAGGAAAAGAGTGACTAAAGTAAATGTTGGTCCCCTAGAGGTTGAGACTGGGGAATTAATAAAGGAGAACAGGGAAATGGCAGAGATGTTGAACAAATATTTTGAATCGGTCTTCATGGTAGTCGACACTAAAAACATCCCAATAGTGGATAATCAAGGGGCTATAGGGAGGGAGGAACTTAATACAATCACTATCACTAATGAAGTAGTACTCGGTAAAATAATGGGATTAAAGGCGCATAAGTCCCCTGGACCTGTTGGCTTACATCCTTGGGTCTTAAAAGAAGTGGCTGCAGAGATAGTGGATGCATTGGTTGTAATCTACCAAAATTCCCTGGATTCTGGGGCGGGCCCAGCAGATTAGAAAACTGCAAATGTAACGCCCCTATTTAAAAAAGGAGATAGACAAAAAGCAGGAATCTATAGACCAGTTAGCCTCACATCTGTCGTTGGGAAAATGTTGGAGTCCATTATTAAGGAAGCAGTAGTGGGACATTTGGAAAAACATAATTCAATCAAGCAAAGTCAGCATGGTTTTATGAAAAGGAAATCACGTTTGACAAATTTGCTGGAGTTCTTTGAGGATGTAATGAGCAGGGTGGATAAGGGGAAACCAGTGGATGTGGTGTATTTGGATTTCCTGAAGGCATTCGATAAGGTGCCACATAAAAGGTTACTGTACAAGATAAAAGCTCATGGGGTTGGGGGTAATATATCAGCATGGATAGAGGATTGGTTAACTAACAGAAGAGAGAGAGTAGGGATAAATGGGTCATTTTCCGGTTGGCAAACAGTAACTAGTGAGGTGCCACAGGGATCGGTGCTGGGGCCTCAACTATTTACAATCTATATTAATGACTTGGATGAAGGGACCGAGTGTAATGTAGCCAAGTTTGCTGATGATACAAAGATGGATGGGAAAACAAATTGTGAGGACACAAAAAATCTGCACAGGTTAAGTGAGTGGACAAAAATTTGGCAGATGGAGTATAATGTGGGAAAATGTGAGGTTATCCACTTTGACAGAAAAAAATAGAAAAGCAAATTATAATTTAAATGGAGAAAAATTGCAAAATACTGCAGTACAGAAAGACCTGGGGTCCTTGTGCACAAAACACAAAAAGTTAGTATGCAGGTACAGCAAGTAATCAGGAAAACAAATAGAATGTTGGCCTTTATTGCAAAGGGGGATAGAGTATAAAAGCAGAGAAGTCCTGCTACAGCTGTACAGGATATTGGTGAGACCACACCTAGAGCACTGCATACAGTTTTGGTCTCCATATTTAAGGAAGGATATACTTGCACTGGAGGCTGTTCAGAGAAGGTTCACTCGGTTGGAGATGAGGGGGTTGACTTATAAAGATAGGTTGAGTAAGTTGGGCCGATACACATTGGAGTTCAGAAAAATGAGAGGTGATCTTATCGAAACCTAGAAGATAATGAGGGGGCTCAATAAGGTGGATACAGAGAGCATATTTCTACTCATAGGGGAAACTAAAACTAGGGGACATAGTCTCAGAATAAGGGGCGGTCCATTTAAAACTGAGATGAGGAGGAATTTATTCTCTCAGAGGATTGTAAGTCTATGGAATTCTCTGCACCAAAGAGCGGTGGAGACTGCGTCATTGAATATATTTAAGGCGGAGATAGACAGATTCTTGAGCGATAAGGGAATAAAGGATTATGGGAAGCGGGCAGGGAAGTGGAGCTGAGTCCATGATCAGATCAGCCATGATCTTATTGAATGGTGGAGCAGGCTCGAGGGGTCAGGTGGCCGACTCCTGCTCCTATTCCTTATGTTCTGATGTAAACATTTCCAGGTGCTATCTTAAGGTGGTTGCATTGAACAGAATTAATAAGAAGTGGTAATGTTGCTGGGATATTCATCTATTAAATACATAATAGCCCATTCCTGGGGAAATAGGGGATATATCGGTTTACCTCCCAAAATCTATCCAACTGACACGCTATACTAAAGACAGTGTTTTAAATATATTAAGTTAACTTTGTGTGATTTGGTTACCTTTTTAAATAGTCCTTCCCCTGTAACTGGAAATACAAAAACAACCTGCATTCATATAATGCCTTTACCATCACTGAATCAACATCCTGGGGGTCATCATTGACCAGAAACTTAACTGGACCATCCACATAAGTACTGTGGCTACAAAAGCAGGTCAAAGGCTTTGTATTCTGCAGCTCGTGACTCATCTCCTGAATCCCCAAAGCCTTTCTGCCATCTAAAAGGTATAAGTCAAGAGTGTGATAGAATGCTCCTCACTTGCCTGGACGAGTGCAGCTCCAACAACACTCAGTAGCTCGACACCATCCAAAACAAAGCTGCCTGCTTGATTGGCACCCCATCCACTCTTAAATATTCACTCCCTCCACCACCGGCTCACCGTGTCTGCAGTGTGTACCATCTGCAAGATGCATTGCAGCAACTTCTTCAGCAATTCCCAAACGCACGGCCTCTACCACTGAGAAGGACAAGGGCAGCAGGGCGCATGGCAACACCACCAATTCCGAGTTCCCCTCCAAGTTATACACCATCCTGACTTGGAAATATATCGCCGTTCCTTCATCGCCGCTGGGTCAAGATCCTGGAACTCCCTCCCTAACAGCACTGTGGAAGTACCTTCACCACATGGACTGCAGCGGATCAAGAAGCAGCTCACCACCACCACCTTCTCATGGGCAATTAGGGATCAGCAATAAATGTTAGCCTTGCCAGCAACACCCACATTATATGAATGAAGAAATTTTAAAAAAGAGGCAGAGAAATTTAATAAGAGATTTCCAAAGCTGAGGGCTGAGATGGCTGAAGGCATGGCCTCCAATAGGAGGACAAAGGGAATGGTGGATGCATAAGATGCCAAAGTTGGAGGAACACAGAGTTCTTGGAAGGGTGTAAGGCTGGAAGAAGTTACAGAGATAGGGAGGGGCGAGGCCACGAAGAGATTTGAACATGAGGATGAGATTTTTAAACTTGAGATGTTGGGGAACAAAGAGTCAATGTTGATCAGTGAGCACAGGAGTGATGTCATGGATGAACAGAACTTGGTGCGGATTAAAAAACATGAAGCAGATTTGGAGAAGCTGAAGATATAGAGGGTGGAGGATAGGAGCCTGACAGGAGAGCATTAGAATAGTCAAGTCTGGAGATGACAAATGCATGAAGGTTTTGGCAGCAGGATAAGCTGACGCAGTAGTGGAGACGACCGATGTTACGGAGGTAGAAGTAAGTGGTCTTTGTGACGGAGAGGATTATAAGGTTGGAAGTTCAACTCGGAGTCAAATACGATGCCGAGGTTCTGAACAGTCGGTTTCAACCTGAGACAGCAACCGGGAAGGGGGGTGGAATTGGAGGTGAGAGTGCGTAGTTTGAGTTGCGGGCCAAAGACGATGGCTTTGGTAGTCCCAATGTTTAACTACAGAAAATTATAGATCATCAAGATGTTGGACAAGTAGGCTGACAACACAAGGGCAATGGAGGGGTCAAGAAGTAGAGCTGGGTGAAATCAGTGTACATGTGGAAACTGACCTCATACATTCCAATGACTTTGTTGAGGGGCAGCATGTGGATGAGGAATAGGAGGAAGCCAAGAATAAACCCTTGGAGGACTCCAGAGGTAATGGTGCAGGAGTGGGAATAGAAGCCACTGCTGGCGAAGCTCTGGCTACCATTGGATAAGTTAGAGGGGAACCATACGATGGTACTACCACTCAGCTGAACAATGAATGGTGTGGTCGATTGTGTCAAAGGCTGCAGAGAGGTTGAGAAGCATGAGGAGAGATAACGAATCATGGTCACAGTCACAGAAAATGACATTTGTGACTTTGGGGCTGTCTTAGTGCTGTGGTACAGGCTGAAATCTGATTGGAAAGATGCAAATGTGGAGTTGTGGGAAAGATGGGTATCAATTTGGGAGGTTAAAAGAAAGTTCAAGGACCTAGGAGGAGAAAGAGAGGTTGGAAATGGGGTAATAATTTGTAATGACAAGGGGTTCAAAGGTGCTTTTTTGATGAGTGGGGTGATTATGGCAGTTTTGAAAGGGAGGGGGACAGTAACTGAGGACAGGGAACCATTTACAATGTTAGCTAGTAAGGGGGGCGGGGGGGGAATTGAAGGGAAGTTGGATTGTCCAGCAGTTTAGCGAGAATATGGAGTTAAGTGAGCACAAGCTGAGTCTCACGGACAAGATGAGCTCAGAGAGGGCATGAGGGGAGATACAATAGAAACTGGAGAAATATGTAGTTTCAGGGCTAGGACAGGGGACAAGTTTAACTTGTGGGCAAGGAGAAAGGTGAGGGGGGGATGCAGTAGAGGCAGCTGAATGAATGGTCTCAATCTCGGTCTCAAGCAAATATGCCCATAAGCTCCTCAGACGTTGGTGGAGTTGAGGGTGGAGGGGACAGGAAGAAGGGTTCAAGGAAATGGTTGGTAGTGGAGGAAAGAAGCCGGAGATTATCTTTGCATTCTAGGAAATCTGTAAATGCTTGTGTAACATAGGCACATTTCTGTAACAACCCTGCATTTATATTTCATTTTGTTGCTGTAATGTCATGCACTTTTTCATTGCTCATTATATTAATGTTTAATTGAAATATAATTTATGAAAAATTAGCCTGGTGCCACGTTAATTTAGTTTCAATTCCATCTGCATAATTTAGCTCTAGAAATTTGATAATGCAAAATTGCAAAATAGATTTCAACATGCACGATCAGTGAAATAGCATAAAATAATGCAGTGGAGTAATAGTCTCCAGAAAATTTAATTTTTAAACATGTTCTATATTCAAACATTAATTTTTATATGGTTAATTGGTTGAAACCTAACATCTTATGTTAGGTTTCAACCAATTTTATTTCTAAAATTATATTGTGCTGATGAACAGAAGAAATATGCAGATTATAATTAAACAGAGATAACGATTACAGCAAAATGACTCAAATTCAGATGCTGTTTTATATTTACACTTTTCCCCTTTTTCTTCATATTTGTTTACACTATGTACATTAAAAAAACTCCTCTGTTTTCTACTAATTTCATCCCATCCCCTTCTCCTAAAGCTGATAGCTACTTGCGACGGTACAGTTGAACAAACGCTCGACACCTTCTGGTAATTCGCCTAAGTCACCATTCTTCATGTGTGACAGCAAGCGATCGAATGGAGGTGGCAGTGGAAGGAGACATCAAATACAAGGCAAATTCTGTCCTCACTCAGAATTCACATGCATGCATTTTCCAGCAGGGTTCTTGGATAGCAAGCAGGACTGAGAGCCTTGAGATATTTTCCTGTCCTTAGCCCAAGGGCATTGAGCCCAATCATATTCTACTTAATCACTGTGCAACCTGAGATCAGCAAATAGGAACATTTACCTGCCTTTGCTCCATATCCCTTGATGGCCTTACCTAACAAAACTCTATCGATTTCAGTCTTGAAAATTTCAACCGACTCAGCTACCACAGCTTTTTGGTTCCAGATTGTCACTACCCTTTGTGTGAAAAATTGCTTCCTAATTAGCCTAAATGGCCTAGTTTTCATTTTAAGATTATGCCCTCTTGTTCTGGATAACCCCACCAGAAGGTAATTATGTTTGGCATTGAATTAATCACCATTATCATATTTGGCACTTTGGTCTGCACTGGGGTTTTATCATAGCTTCTGAGACGGCATTGTTCAAATCTCATTAATACAGAAGTTTGCTTCTTTCTCCCTTTTTTTTTTGCCTTATTTACCTTCTCCAGGCAATCCAAACAGCATAATGGCACACAGATCCTGTGGTCCAATTAATTGCAGGTGAGCAACCCTTTAAACACTGCTTCAGTGGCTTCGAAAGACCAGTCCCACTAGTTTTTACTGACAGGTTGGGCGCTGGGCAAGATTTCTGTGATTTTGCATTAAAACAGCATCAGAGTCCTAACTGCATCACAGGACTCTAATTTGCATGTGTTCACAAGGCCTCTACCTTCCACTGGTGGGCATCTTGGCCAACTAAAAATAGTGTGCAGTTAAAATGATGGCCGCAATTTTAACCACTTGCCCTGCCTGGTGTGCAGGGTTAAAATGGCCTCTTAGAACTACCAAAAAACCCCAGAAAATACTTGCAATACAAAGCAGGGGAGTTAGCTTGTAAAAGGGAAAGGCAGCCTAATGTTTGACTGTGAGCCCTCTTCAGAAGATGTGGTAACGCTGGAACGATTAAACTTTCTTTCACCTTTAGACATTTATATCAGTATTTATCTGAGGTTTTGGTTAACAGTAGTTCTAAAAAGCCTGGGCTAAAGTACTACTCATGGTTCTCAGACTGGTCCAAATGGTATGTGAAAATGCATAAGCTTGAAAATAATGTATTTTTTCTATTTTATAATGTGAGGGAACCTTCTGCAAAATTTCTCACTAATTTCCAAGGTAGTAACACAAATCTCCACAGTATCTACTGATTTCTATGATTTAGCTCAGTTGCATGTTTACCACTTTTGTCATGTTAGCACAAGCTCATGAAATAAAACAATGGCCCAGAATTTACGATAAAAATAACAGTGAGACTAACAGCACTCATCGTTATTTATGCGCAAATTGAACAGCAATTTCAGGCAATTGCAGGTAAGTGCAAAAATCCAGAAGTTGTTGCCTGAGATGCGCCGTTCCTCCATAAGGTGCGTGTAAACATCATCTCGCCGGCCAGCTCCTCGTTCAAATGTACTGACGCCGTCAAGTTCCTGCACTGACATCGTAGACACTCGTAAACTCGCCACAGAAAGATAGAGCTTGTCTTTTAACAGTGTGGCAAGTCTTAAATCTTCAAATACTCTTTTCCTCAGGTGGCCGAAGGCTGCACTGGCGCACTGGAGGCAGTGTTGGATCTCATCATCAATGCCTGCTCTTGTTGATAGCAGGCTCCCGAGATATGGGAAGTGGTCCACGTTGTCCAGGGCCACGCCGTGGATCTTAATGTTTGGGGGGCAGTGCTATGCAGCGAGGACAGGCTGGTGTAGGACCTTTGTCTGACTAATGTTTAGTGTAAGGCCCATGCTTTCATACGCCTCGGTAAATACGTCAACTATGTCCTGGAGTTCAGCCTCTGTGTGTGCACAGACGCAGGCATCGTCCACGTACTGTAGCTCGACGACAGAGGTTGGCGTGGTCTTGGACCTGGCCTGGAGACAGCGAAGGTTGAATAGCTTCCCACTGGTTCTGTAGTTTAGCTCCACTCCAGCGGGGAGCTTATCAACTGTGAGGTGAAGCATGGCAGCGAGGAAGATTAAGAGGGTTGGGGCGATGACGCAGCCCTGCTTGACCCCGGTCCAGACATGAATTGAGTCTGTGATGGATCCGTTGGTAAGGATCACAGCTTACATGTCACCTCAAAACTGTCACCCAACTCATGGTCTACAGGGCCGTAGTAATACCCGCCCTCCTGTATGGCTCAGAGATGTGGACCATGTACAGTAGGCACCTCAAGTCGCTGGAGAAATACCATCAGTGATGTCTCCGCAAGATACTGCAAATCCCCTGGGAGGACAGACGCACAAACATTAGCGCCCTCGTCCAGGCCAACATCCCCAGCATTAAAGCACTGACCACACTTGATCAGCTCCACTGGGCAGGCCACATAGTTCGCATGCCAGACACGAGACTCCCAAAACAAGCGCTCTAATCGGAACTCGTCCACGGCAAACGAGCCAAAGGCAGGCAGAGGAAACGTTACAAGGACACCCTCAAAGCCTCCCTGATAAAGTGCGATATCCCCACTGACACCTGGGAGTCCCCGGCCATAGACCGTCCTGAGTGGAGGAAGTGCATCTGGGAGGGCGCTGAGCTCCTCGAGTATCGTCGTCGAGAGCATGCAGAAATCAAGCGCAGGCAGCGGAAGGAGCGTGCGGCAAACCAGGCTCCCTGCCCACCCTTTCCCTCAACGACTATCTGTCCCACCTGTGACAGAGACTGTAGTTCTCGTATTGGACTGTACAGCCACCTAAGAACTCATGCTAAGAGTGGAAGCAAGTCTTCCTCGATCCCGAGGGACTGCCTATGATGATGATGATGATGATGAAGTCTTAATTACTGCCAAACAATCTCTGGCACTAAAAATTAACTTTTACTAGTGCAGAGTCTAATTCCTTCAGATTTTAATTGTTGTTGGAGATTTTTTTTTAAATATATACTTTTTACTTTTTCTTTGTCTCTTTTATCTCTCTCCGTTAATCCAATCTTTCGTTCCCTCTCTTTATTTTGTTTTCTATACCTGATTTGACATTGAATTCACATTTTCCAACTTAAACATCCTGGTTCAGACTCTGCACTGTTCATTAACATAGAAACATAGAAAATAGGAGCAGTAGTAGGCCATTTGGCCCCTCGAGTCCGCACCGTCATTCAATATGATCATGGCTGATCCTCTATCTCAACACCATATTCCCGCTTTCTCCCCATAACCCTTGATGCCTTTTGTTTCTAGAAATCTATCTATCTCCCTCTTAAATATATTCAGTGACTTGGCCTCCACAAGCTTCTGTGATAGAGAATTCCACAGGTTTACCACCCTCTGAGTGAAAAAATTTCTCCTCATCTAGGTCCTAAATTTCCTACCCCATATCCTGAGGCTGTGACCCCTTGTTCTCGACTTCTCAGCCAGGGGAAACAGCCTCCCCGCATCCAGTCTATCCAACCCAGTCAGAATTTTATATGTTTCAATGAGATCCCCTCTCATTCTTCTAAATTCTAGTGAATACAGGCCTAGTCGACCCAATCTCTCCTCATACGACAGTCCTGCCATCCCAGGAATCAGTCTGGTGAACCTTCACTGCACTCCCTGTATGGCAAGTATATCCTTTCTTAGGTAAGGAGACCAAAACTGCACACAATATTCCAGGTGCGGTCTCACCAAGGCCCTGTATAACTGTAGCAAGATATCCTTGCTCCTGTACTCAAATCCTCTTGCAATGAAGACCAACGTACCATTTTTGCCTTCCTAACTGCTCGAGGGGCCATATGGCCTTCTCCTGCTCCTATTTCTTATGTTCTTATGTTCTTATCCATGTAGGTGAAAACCAGCTCTTTTTGGGTTCTTTGTCTTGTCCTTCTTTTACTACCAGTTTTATCCCCTTGCTTTGCCCTCAAAGTGATGTTGACTCCTTTCTCAGGTACAGATGATTTGTCAGTTATGAGCCTAAACTGCGAGTATCAGCGGGCTATTTAACTGTGTAGAGCATCACAGCCAAATCTGATTCCACCCATCACCCGATATGCACTTCTCAGGATTGGTCGTAACACAGTGATCAGGGCCAGGAGGTCATGGTGATCTTTGCTCTCCTTAGCACAGGTATAATGACTTTTTTTGTCACATCACCTGAGATCAGCTAAATCAACACAGGCCAGGGATTAAATCTGGTCTGTATGGCTCCGCTGACTCACTGATTTAAACCATTGAGCCATTGGGGCAACCACTGTTGTTCGGTTTAATTAGTAATACTGAGAGATGTGTATGAACATTATTAGTGAGTCCTTTTAGAACTACAAGGTCAGTAGTTGAACAAGAGTTGAGTGCAACTTATCTTCCAGCTGTAAAACTGACACTTGTTTTGCACTGAAGTGCCAGCAAAGGCCGAGCAGCTCTGGGAACTGCTGCTGGTAAACCCATAACCTTTATTTGTATGTGTGTGTGAAGAGATGTCACTCTCATTTAGTTAAAGTCAAAAAAATGGTTTTAATCAAATCATTTTCTGGAGTCCAAAAAGCACTACTGATATGTTTATACAAAGTATTATTATGGGCCCAAGTTTCCACATGATTTGCGCCTGATTTTTAGGAGCAACTGGTGGAGAACGGACTATCTTAGAAATCGCAATTCTCCACATTTTTTTTTCTGCAGTTCTAGTCAGGTAGAACAGTTCTACTTTGGAACAGAATTTTTTCTTCAAAAGGGGGCGTGTCCAGCCACTGACGCCTGATTTGAAAGTTTCCACAGTGAAAACGTACTCCAAACTAAAGTAGAATGGAGCAAGTGAAGATTTTTGTAGAACTGAAAAAACCTGTTCTACACATTAAAAAATCAGGCGCAGGTTACAAATTAGGCGTCCAGAACGAGGTGAGGGGGGGGGGAAGGGAAGTCATTAAATTCTATAATAAATCCTTATTTATACTTATACAAATAAATCCAACCTGAATAAACATTTATAAGCAAAGAAAATATTAAATAAACCATCTTCCTACCTGTGTGAAAGTGCTTCAGGCAGGCCTTTCGGGACCGAAGGCTGAACGGGCCGGCCCGAGACTTCGGGCAGGGCCCGTCCCCAGCACCAGATTTACAGGTAGGTGGCGTTGGGTTGAGTCGGGTCGGGGAGGGGAGGTTCGGTTCGGGTCAGGGGGGGAGAGAGGGGGAGAGAGAAGGGGGGGAGAGAGAGGGGGGAGAGAGAGGGGGGAGAGAGAAGGGGGGGAGAGAGAAGGGGGGGGAGAGAGAGGGGGGGAGAGAGAGGGAGGGAGGGAGGGAGGGGGGCGGAGGGAGAGAGGGAGGGGGGGTCGGAGAGAGAGAGAGGGGGGGGGGCGGAGAGAGAGAGAGGGAGGCGGGGGCGGAGAGAGAGAGAGGGAGGGGGGGGCGGAGAGAGAGAGAGAGAGGGAGGGAGGGGAGGTCAGGTCAGGTCGGATCCAGTCCGGGAGCGGGAGTCGGGTCGGGTCCAGTTGGGGAGCGGGAACAGGAGCACGGGTCGGGTCGGGTCCAGTCGGGGAGTCGGGGAGCGGGAACAGGAGCACGGGTCGGGTCGGGTCCAGTCGGGGAGTCAGGGAGCGGGAACAGGAGCGCGGGTCAGTCGGGGGGGGGGAGGGGCACGGGTGTCGGGTCTGGTCCGGAGGCAGGGGGGGGGCGGGGAGCGGGTGTCGGGTCTGGTCCGGAGGCAGGGGGGGGCGGGGAGCGGGTGTCGGGTCTGGTCGGGGTGGGGGGGGGGAGGGGGGGAGCATGAGCTGGCCGTGGGAGGAGCCTTATTCACGCAGCCCCAGTGAGGTTATTCAGCCAGGGCTAGGGGTTGCGTGCTTCGGGCCCCTCCCACACAATTCGGCGCCTGGAGCTACTGCACTTGCGTGCCGACTGTAGCGTGCATGTGCAGAGGTCCCGGCACTGTTTTCAGCGCAGGGACCTGGCTCCGCCCCCCCACAGCTCGTGCTGCTGCGCCGAGGGCCAGAGGACCTGCAAGTCGGTGGAGAATACCGAGGATTTTTTAGGCGCACTTTGTGGCGCGAAAAACGGGCGTCCAGGTCGGGACTGCGCCGTTCTAGGCGCGTGTGGAAACTTGGGCCCAAAGTGTCTACAGCACAGAAACAGGCTATTCGCTGTATTTATGCTCCACATGAGCCTCCTCCCACCCTTCTTCATCTCATCCGATCAACATATCCTTCTATTCCTCTCTCCCCCATGTGCTTATCTAGCTTCCCCTTAAATGAATCTCTGTTATTCACCATATGGTAGGCAGGTAGGTAGCGTGTTCCACAGTCTAACAACTCCGGGTAAAGAAGTTTCTCCTGAATTCCCTATTGGATAAACATTTACAAACTAAATTTGAGCAATGCTTATTTCCAAATTCTGTTCTTTGGGGGAAGGGAAGTGGGTATTTGTGGGCACCCATATTAATCGCACTGGGCCTCTACTATTATGCAAAACTTTAAAAAAAGGAGGATCAGGTGAGCAGTGAGTAACCACTGCACATTGCTAATAAATGGAAACGCCACCACTTTCAAAAATGTTCTGATTTCGTTTTTTTTCTTTTTTTTGAACAAGCTGTTGAAGAAGCAAAAGAAATCATACACATCACTTTCACATAAGCTGCCATGCGTAAAGTAGGTTGCAAGATTTTCCGTACGCTTTAGTAATTCTGAATGTTCAAATGTCATGGAACTAATAGGGAAAAATAAAAACTGCATAATTTGTCAATGGATTATCTATTTTTAATTCCTTTCCCTCAAGTCAGTAAATGTTCTTGCCTTTGATCATATTTTTCTTATGACTATGGTGAGCATCAGTGTGGTGATGAATCTTTCTGGGTAATTTATGATACTATGAGAAATCATAAATCATGCATGTTCAATGTGAACAAATTATCAGTTGTAGGTCATTACCACTTATTTCAATCCTATTACTATAGGTACAAATTGTATAGTATGTTCGTTTTACTAGTTTCCAAAAGTACTAAAAATATTGTTTTTGGGGAGGGCCAGGTGCTAGAGTGGGGTATCATTCGATCCACAAAAAGCAGGATAAATCCAACCTAGCCAATTAATGCTCCATCAGCCTACTTTGAATCATCTGCAAAGTGATGAAAGTGACGCAACAGTGCTACCAAGCGGCACTTACTCACTAATAACCTGCTCACCGATGCCCAGTTTGGGTTCCACCAGGACCACTCGGCTCCAGACCTCATTACGGCCTTGGTCCAAAAATGGACACAAGAGCTGAATTCCAGAGGTGAGGTCAGAGTGACTGCCTTTGACATCAAGACAGCAATTGACCGAGTGCGGCACCAAGGAATCCTCGTAAAATTCAAGTCAAGGGGAATCGGGGAAAACCTTTTCACTGGCCGGAGTCACACCTGGCACAAAAGAAGATGGTTATAGGTATTGGAGGCCAATCATCTCAGTCACAGGATATCACTGCAGGAGTCCCTCAGGGCAGCATTCTAGGCTCAACTATTTTTAGATGCTTCATCAATAACCTACATTCTATCATAAGTTCAGAAGTGGGGCCATTCAATGGTGATTTCACAGTGGTTATCTCCATTTGCAAATCCCCAGATAATGAAGTAGTTCATGCCCACATGCAGCAAGACCTGGACAAAATCCAGGCTTAAGCTGATAAGCGGTAAGTAACATTCACACTACCCAAGTGCCGGACAATGAACATCTCCAACAGGAAAAAGCCCAACCACATCTCTGAGCTTTGGTATCATTATCATCGCTGTCCCCCCCCTAATCACCACCCATTGGTATTCAATGGCGATACCATCACTAAATCCTCACTCTCAACCAAAACAAAACTGGATCAGACACATAAATGCCGTGGCCACTACAGGAGATCAGAGGATAGGCATTCTGCAATGAGTGGCTCACCTCCTGACTCTCCAAAGCCTTTCCACCACCAACAAGGCACTTCAGAATGTAATGGAATAGTCTTTACTTGCCTGGATGGGTGCAGCTGCTCGACACCATCCAGGACAAAGCAGTCCACTGCATCAGCACTCCTCTCACCAGCTTAAACATCTACTTCCTCAACCACAGGTGCTCCGTGGCTGTTCTATGTACTATGTACAGGATATACTGTGGCATGTCAGCAAGACTTCTTCAGCAGCACCTCCCAAACCCATGACCTCCATGAGACAAGGGCAGCAGATGCATAGGAACACCATCACCTCCAATTCCCCTCCAAGTCATACTCCATCTTGCTTGGACATATATTGCCGTTCCTTGTCGACGCTGGGTTAAAATCCTGTTACTCCCTTCACCACATGGACTTAAGCAGTTCAAGAAGAAAACCCAGCACCACCTTCTCAATTAGGCAATTAGGGATGGGCAATAAATTCTAGTCTTGCAAGCAACACTCATAGCCCGAGTATGAATAAACTGCCTTTTTACCATCGGATCCTAGCTTGAACAGAGCCCTGCTGACTCTGCCAGCTGCAAGGGCAATTTTGACTCAGTGCTTAGTGAGATTGGCCCACCCACAAAAGTGGTAATCTCACTTAAAATCCATAAGATCAGTAGGTGTGGGAAATGGAAAGATTCACATTGTTGGTGTAGGGTCAGAGGTTTGGGCTGGGTGTACTGTTGGTGCAACATATAGAAGCTTTCCTCTGCAATGGACCATACCATACATGACAGAGGAGTATTTAATGCTGGCACTTGGAGCCTAAAGTGACAAAAGGTGTCCTATTTCCTACATCTACACGCATACAAAAATTCACCTAAATTATGAATTAAAAAACATTTTCTGCACACACAGACGTGACTTGAAAAATTATGAAGTGATTGAAAATGCTGACGCACTTGAAGGCATCAAAAACGAGGGTAACAGGGGAGCAGGAAATCAGTGACCACGACAGCTCAGGGCCCCAGCCACGTCAGAAATCTAAAAGGTCTTTCAGTTTTTAAAAGGAGAGTCAATACAGTCTATTTAAATGTCATTCAAAAAGGCCAGTCATATCTATGACCTCTATTTTACCAAGGTCTAATACCTAGACTCTATTGCTGTGTGTACCGTGCAGAGATAAATGGTAGAAACATCCACTGAATCATAACATTATTCAGTAGCCTTTTTGCTAGTGTCAAATGAAGCATTTTAAGAACATAAGAAATAGGAGCAAGAGTAGGCCATCCGCTCCTTTGAGCCTGATCTGCCACTCAATAAGATTGTGTCTGATCTTTTACCTCAACTCGACCTTCCCGCACTATCCCCATATCCCTTAGTATCCTACTTCTTTCTGTTGTCGCCCCTGGAAAAAAAACCTCTCTCCCGACTCTCTTACAACTTATCAACTCCACACTGTCCAGTCTTTGGCCTTCCATTCACCATGACATTTCTGCAGCCACCGATTTGTTCAACCACTCCCTCACCATCACCTTTGATGCCCTAGTCCCTATTAAAACCTTCACTCTCTCACCCTGGCTGTTCCCCCTGGTACGGTCGTTATCTCCGCTCCCTGAAGTCCAAGGGACACAGACTTGAATGGATATGCCGGACAACTAGTTTAGCCATTCACCGCCAGATCTAGCTGGACCACATAAAGCACTATCGGGTCCTATTCTGTCTCTGGCTGAACCAGGCTGTTTGCAACCTAGGTGTCAGATTTGACCCTGAAATAAGCTTCTGGCCACATATCCGTGGCATAACTAAAACCGCCTATTTCCACCGACATAACATTGTCTGTCTCCGCCCCTGCCTCAGCTCATCTGCTGCTGAAACGCTCATCCATGCCTTTGTTACCTCCAGACTTGACTACTCCAATGCACTCCTGGCTGGTCTCCCACATTCTAACCTATTTTAACTTGAGGTCATCCAAAATTCGGCAGCCCGTGTCCTAACTCGCAGCAAGTCCCGCTCACCCATCACCCCTGTGCTCGCTGACCTACACCAGCTCCTGGTTAAGCAATGCTACGATTTCAAAATTCTCATCCTTGTTTACAAATCCCTCCACAGCCTCGCCCCTCCCTATCTCAGTATCTCAGCCTCACAACCCCCGGAGATGTCTGCGCTCCTCAAATTGCGCCCTCTTGAGCATCCCTGATTATAACTGCTCAACCATTGGTGGCTGTGCCTTCAGCTGTCTAGACCCCAAGTTCTGGAACTCCCTCCATAAACCTCTCTATCTCTCTTTCCTTCTTTAAGACGCTCCTTAAAACCTACGTCTTTGACCAAGCTTTTGGTCATCTGCCATAATTTCTTCTTATGTGGCTCGTTTTCAAATGTATTTGTTTTATCTTAAAACATTCCTGTGAAGCGCCTTGGAGAGTTTTACTATATTGAAGGCGCTATATAAATACAAGTTGTTGTTGTCTCCAAAAATCTAGCGATCTCTGTCTTAAATATACTCAATGACTGAGCATCCAAAGCTTTCTGGGCCAGAGAATTCCAAAGATTCACGATCCTTTAAGTGAACAAATTTCTTCTCATCTCAATCCTAAATGGCCGACCCCTTATTCTGAGACTGTGACCCCTAGACTCGCCAGCCAAGGGAAACATCCTCCCAGCATTCAGCCTGTCAAGTCTTTTAATAATGTTATATGTTTCAATGAGATCACCTCTCATTCTTATAACCTCCAGGGAATATAGGCCGTGTATATTCAATCTCTGCTTCCAGGAATCAGTCTGGTGAACCTTGATTGCACTCCCTCTAAGACAAGTATATCCTTCACTGCATTTATAGGCTCTGTCTAAAGTGTTTCTTGAACAATCCTAAAGTATTCGAGCAGTCTTGTTTCAATTCTATGAACCAGAGGAGTTTACATATTGATTTGTTTTCCGATGTCGTCATTCAGTTATTTTTTTTTGGTATTCGTTCATGGGATGGGGCACTGTAATGTATGCACCTGTGCGTATGCTCACAGGTTTGTAGTGGTGAGTGGCTTAGCCAGTCACGTAATGTTCACAAGACTCAATAAAACCCCAGTCAGTTGGGTCTAGGTCATCCACGATGATGTATGCAGTTTGAGCCTAGTGGATGAACTGGTAATGTGTAGTGTGATTGTTAAACCTTTGTTAATAAACCAACAAGTTCTTAATAGCAATGTGTTGCTATGAATTCTTAAGCAAAGAACCCATGAAGCAAATACATTATAGGCATCACTGGCATGGCCAGCATTTATTGCCTATCCCTAATTGCCCTTGAGAAGATGGTGGTGAGCCGCTTTCTTGAACTGTTGCAGTCCGTATGGTGAAGATACTCCAATAGTGCTGTTAGGGAGGGAGTTCCAGGATTTTGACCCAGTGACTATGAAGGAATGGTGCTATCTTTCCAATTCAGGATGGTGTGTGACTTGGAGGGGAACGTGCAGCTGGTGGTGTTCCCATGCGCCTGCTGCCCTTCTCCTACAAGGTGGTAGAGGTCGCGGGTTTGGGAGGTGCTGCTGAAGAAGCCTTGGTGAGCTGCTGCAGTGCATCTTGTAGATCGTACACACTGCAGCCACGGTATACCAATGATGGAGGGGGTGAATGTTGAAGATGGTGGATGGGATGCCAATCAAACAGGCTGCTTTGTCCTGGATGGTGTCAAGCTTCTTGTGTGTTGTTGGAGCTGCACTCATCCAGGGAAGTGGAGAGTATTCCACCACACTCCTGACTTGTGCCTTGGAGCTGGTGGAAAGGCTTTGGGATGTCAGGTGAGACACTCGCCACATAATACATAAGAACATAAGAAATAGGAACAGGAGTAGGCCATACGGCCCCTCGAGCCTGCTCCACCATTCAATAAGATCATAGAAACATAGAAACATAGAAAATAGGTGCAGGAGTAGGCCATTCGGCCCTTCTAGCCTGCACCGCCATTCAATGAGTTCATGGCTGAACATTCAACTTCAGTACCCCATTCCTGCTTTCTCGCCATACCCCTTGATCCCCCTAGCAGTAAGGACCTCATCTAACTCCTTTTTGAATATATTTAGTGAATTGGCCTCAACAACTTTCTGTGGTAGAGAATTCCACAGGTTCACCACTCTCTGGGTGAAGAAGTTCCTCCGCATCTCGGTCCTAAATGGCTTACCCCTTATCCTTAGACTGTGACCCCTGGTTCTGGACTTCCCCAACATTGGGAACATTCTTCCTGCATCTAACCTGTCTAACCCCGTCAGAATTTTATATGTTTCTATGAGGTCCCCTCTCATTCTTCTGAACTCCAGTGAATACAAGCCCAGTTGATCCAGTCTTTCTTGATAGGTCAGTCCCGCCATCCCGGGAATCAGTCTGGTGAACCTTCGCTGCACTCCCTCAATAGCAAGAATGTCCTTCCTCAGGTTAGGAGACCAAAACTGTACACAATACTCCAGGTGTGGCCTCACCAATGCCCTGTACAACTGTAGCAACACCTCCCTGCCCCTGTACTCAAATCCCCTTGCTATGAAGGCCAACATGCCATTTGCTTTCTTAACCGCCTGCTGCACCTGCATGCCAACCTTCAATGACTGATGTACCATGACACCAAGGTCTCTTTGCACCTCCCCTTTTCCTAATCTGTCACCATTCAGATAATAGTCTGTCTCTCTGTTTTTACCACCAAAGTGGATAACCTCACATTTATCCACATTATACTTCATCTGCCATGCATTTGCCCACTCACCTAACCTATCCAAGTCGCTCTGCAGCCTCACAGCATCCTCCTCGCAGCTCACACTGCCACCCAACTTAGTGTCATCCGCAAATTTGGAGATACTACATTTAATCCCCTCATCTAAATCATTAATGTACAGTGTAAACAGCTGGGGCCCCAGCACAGAACCTTGCGGTACCCCACTAGTCACTGCCTGCCATTCTGAAAAGTACCCATTTACTCCTACTCTTTGCTTCCTGTCTGACAACCAGTTCTCAATCCATGTCAGTACACTACCCCCAATCCCATGTGCTCTAACTTTGCACATCAATCTCTTGTGTGGGACCTTGTCGAACGCCTTCTGAAAGTCCAAATATACCACATCAACTGGTTCTCCCTTATCCACTCTACTGGAAACATCCTCAAAAAATTCCAGAAGATTTGTCAAGCATGATTTCCCTTTCACAAATCCATGCTGACTTGGACCTATCATGTCACCTCTTTCCAAATGCACTGCTATGACATCCTTAATAATTGATTCCATCATTTTACCCACTACCGATGTCAGGCTGACCGGTCTATAATTCCCTGTTTTCTCTCTCCCTCCTTTTTTAAAAAGTGGGGTTACATTGGCTACCCTCCACTCCATAGGAACTGATCCAGAGTCAATGGAATGTTGGAAAATGACTGTCAACGCATCCACTATTTCCAAGGCCACCTCCTTAAGTACTCTGGGATGCAGTCCATCAGGCCCTGGGGATTTATCGGCCTTCAATCCCATCAATTTCCCCAACACAATTTCCCGGCTAATAAGGATTTCCCTCAGTTCCTCCTCCTTACTAGACCCCCCGACCCCTTTTATAACCGGAAGGTTGTTCGTGTCCTCCTTCGTGAATACCGAACCAAAGTACTTGTTCAATTGGTCCGCCATTTCTTTGTTCCCCGTTATGACTTCCCCTGATTCTGACTGCAGGGGACCTACATTTGTCTTTACTAACCTTTTTCTCTTTACATATCTATAGAAACTTTTGCAATCCGTCTTAATGTTCCCTGCAAGCTTCTTCTCATACTCCATTTTCCCTGCCCTAATCAAACCCTTTGTCCTCCTCTGCTGAGTTCTAAATTTTTCCCAGTCCCCAGGTTCGCTGCTATTTCTGGCCAATTTGTATGCCACTTCCTTGGCTTTAATACTATCCCTGATTTCCCTTGATAGCCACGGTTGAGCCACCTTCCCTTTTTTATTTCTATGCCAGACAGGAATGTACAATTGTTGTAGTTCATCCATGCGGTCTCTAAATGTCTGCCATTGCCCATCCACAGTCAACCCCTTAAGTATCATTCGCCAATCCATCTCAGCCAATTCACGCCTCATACCTTCAAAGTTAGCCTTCTTTAAGTTCTGGACCATGGTCTCTGAATTAACTGTTTCATTCTCCATCCTAATGCAGAATTCCACCATATTATGGTCACTCTTCCCCAAGGGGCCTCGCACAACGAGATTGCTAATTAATCCTTTCTCATTACATAACACCCAGTCTAAGATGGCCTCCCCCCTAGTTGGTTCCTCGACATATTGGTCTAAAAAACCATCCCTTATGCACTCCAGAAAATCCTCCTCCACTGTATTGCTTCCAGTTTGGTTAGCCCAATCTATGTGCATATTAAAGTCACCCATTATAACTGCTGCACCTTTATTGCACGCACCCCTAATTTCCTGTTTGATGCCCTCCCCAACATCACTACTACTGTTTGGAGGTCTGTACACAACTCCCACTAACGTTTTTTGCCCTTTGGTGTTCTGCAGCTCTACCCATATAGATTCCACATCATCCAAGCTAATGTCCTTCCTAACTATTGCCTTAATCTCCTCCTTAACCAGCAATGCTACCCCACCTCCTTTTCCTTTTATTCTATCCTTCCTGAATGTTGAATACCCCTGGATGTTGAGTTCCCAGCCCTGCTCATCCTGGAGCCACGTCTCCGTAATCCCAATCACATCATATTTGTTAACATCTATTTGCACAGTTAATTCATCCAGCTTATTGCGGATACTCCTTGCATTAAGACACAAAGCCTTTAGGCTTGTTTTTTTAACACCCTCTGTCCTTTTAGAATTTTGCTGTACAATGGCCCTTTTTGTTCTTTGCCTTGGGTTTCTCTGCCCTCCACTTTTCCTCATCTCCTTTCTGTCTTTTGTTTTTGCCTCCTTTTTGTTTCCCTCTATCTCCCTGCATTGGTTCCCATCCCCCTGCCATATTAGTTTAACTCCTCCCCAACAGCACTAGCAAACACTCCCCCGAGGACATTGGTTCCGATTCTGCCCAGGTGCAGACCGTCCGGATTGTACTGGTCCCACCTCCCCCAGAACCGGTTCCAATGCCCCAGGAATTTGAATCCCTCCCTGCTGCACCATTGCTCAAGCCACGTATTCATCTGAGCTATCCTGCGATTCCTACTCTGACTAGCACGTGGCACTGGTAGCAATCCCGAGATTACTACTTTTGAGGTCCTACTTTTTAATTTAGCTCCTAGCTCCTTAAATTCATTTCGTAGGAACTCATCCCTTTTTTTACCTATGTCATTGGTACCAACAAGAGAAGGTCAGAGTTTGGAGGAAAAGCAATGTGTGAGGAGGACACAAAAAATCTGCAAAAGGACATAGACAGGCTAAGTGAGTGGGCAAAAATTTGGCAGATGCAGTATAATGTTGGAAAGTGTGAGGTCATGCACTTTGGCAGAAAAAAATCAAAGAGCAACTTATTATTTAAATGGAGAAAGATTGCAAAGTGCCGCAATACAGCAGGACCTGGGGATACTTCTGCATGAAACACAAAAGGATAGTATGCAGGTATCATAAGTGATCAGGAAGGCCAATAGTATCTTGGCCTTTATTGCAAAGGGGATGGAGTATAAAAGCATGGCTGATCTGATCATGGACTCAGCTCCACTTCCCCGCCCACTCCCCATAACCCCTTATCGTTTAAGAATCTATCTATTTCTGTCTTAAATTTATTCAATGTCCCAGCTTACACAGCTCTCCGAGGCTGCGAATTCCATAAATTTACAACCCTTTGAGAGAAGAAATTTCTCCTCAGCTCAGTTTTAAATAGGCGGCCCCTTATTCTAAGATCATGCCCTCTAGTTCTAGTCTCTCGCATCAGTGGAAACATCCTTGCTGCATCCACCTTGTCAAGCTCCCTCATAATCTTATACGTTTCGATAAGATCATCTCTCATTCTTCTGAATTCCAATGAGTAGAGGCCCAACCTACTCAATCTTTCCTCATAAGTCAACCCTCTCTTTCCCGGAATCAATCTAGTGAACCTTCTCTGAATTGCCTCCAAAGCAAGTATATCCTTTCGTAGATATGGAAACCAAAACTGCACGCAGTATTCCAAGTGTGACCTCACCAATACCTTATATAGCTGTAGCAAGACTTCCCTGCTTTTATACTCCATCCCCTTTGCAATAAAGGCCAAGATACTATTGGCCTTCCTGATCACTTATGATACCTGCATACTATCCTTTTGTGTTTCATGCAGAAGTATCCCCAGGTCCTGCTGTATTGCGGCACTTTGCAATCTTTCTCCATTTAAATAATAAGTTGCTCTTTGATTTTTTTCTGCCAAAGTGCATGACCTCACACTTTCCAACATTATACTGCATCTGCCAAATTTTTGCCCACTCACTTAGCCTGTCTATGTCCTTTTGCAGATTTTTTGTGTCCTCCTCACACATTGCTTTTCCTCCAAACTCTGACCTTCTCTTGTTGCCACAGTATTTATGTAGCTGGTCTAGTTAAGTTTCTGGTCAATGGCAACCCCCAGGATGTTGATGGTGGGGGATTCGGCGATGGTTATGCCATTGAATGTCAAGGGGCGATGGTTGGACTCTTGCTTGTTGGAGATAGTCATTGCCTGGCACTTGTGTGGCGTGAATATTACTTGCCATTTATCAGCCCAAGCCTGAATGTCATCCAGATCTTGTTGCATGTGGGCATGGACTGCTCCATTATCTGAGGAGTTGCAAATGGCACTGAACACTGTGCAATCATCAGCGAACATCCCTACTTCTGACCTTATGATGGAGGGAAGTTCATTGATGAAACAGCTGAAGATGGTTGGGGCAAGAACACTGCCCTGAGGAACTCCTGCAGTGATGTCCTGTGGTTGTGATGATTGACCTCCAATCACCACAACCATCTTCCTTTGTGCTAGGTATGACTCCAGCCAGTGGAGAGTTTTCCCTCTGATTCCCATTGACTTCAGTTTTACTGGGGCTCCTTGATGCCACAATCGGTCAAATGCTGCCTTGATGTCAAGGGCAGTCACTCTCAGCTCACCTCTGGAATTCAGCTCTTTTGTCCATATTTGTACCAAGCCTGTAATGAGGTCTGGAGCTGAGTGGTCCTGGCGGAAGCCAAACTGGGCATCGGAGGCCAGTTATTGGTGAGTGTCCACTTGATAGCATTGTCAACGACACCTTCCATCACTTTGCTGATGATTGAGAGTAGATTGATGGGGCAGCAATAGGCCAGATTGGATTAGTCCTGCTCTTTGTGGACAGGACACACCTGGGCAGTTTTACACATTGACGGATAGATGCCAGTGTTGTAGTTGTAATGGAACAACTTGGCTAAAGGCGCAGCTAGTTCTAGAGCGCAAGCCTTCAGCACGACAGCTGGGATGTTGTCAGGGCCCATAGACTTAGCTGTATCCAGTGCGCTCAGCCATTTCTTGATGTCATGTGGAGTGAATCGAATTGCCTGAACACTGGCTTCTGTGATGGTAGGGGCCACTGAAGAAGGCCGATATGGATCATCCACTTTGGGCTGAAGATGGTTGCAAATATTTCAACCTTGTCTTTTGCTCTTACGTGCTGGGCTCTGCCATCATTGAGGATAGGGCTAGTCATGGAGCCTCATTCTCCCATTAGTTGTTTAATGGTCCACCACCATTCACGACGAGATGTGGCAGGACTGCAGAACTTTGGGCCCTGAACTTGGTGGAAGCTGAGATCCTGATGGTACTCTGGGCGGAAGTTTCGTGAAAAAGTCCTGGAAAGCCCGGCAGCAAAAAAGCGACATTCGCGCTGATTATGGGTGGCAGCGGATGGGAGTTCCCAATCTCGGCGGAAAATGCAATCCTCAGCAAAGTACCGCCGAGGACTGAGTCAGGCCCAGGGAAATGGAAACAGATAAAATTTTAAATTTCCAGAAAATAAGAAAAAAAACACTGGAAAACCACTTGAATCGCTGGAAAAAAATAAAGAAAAGAAGTTTACTAATCTTTTTTTTGCAGGTCTTCATACTTACCGTTGAGGTTAGACCTGCCTCCACACGGCGGTCCTTTCCCTTGCTGCAGCAGACTCCCACCCGGACCAAACTGGCAGCTCGGCGGGCAGGAGGACACTTACGCGCATTGCACGCCAGCGGACATCAGCGGGCGGACCCCAGCAGTCTTTCCTCCCTGCTGGCGGATGGCCTCCACCAAACTCACTAGGAGGAGAGACGGCCAGAAAACTCAGCGCCAGTGGGTGGCAAGTCCACCAAGTTCGGCCCCTTTGAACTGATCCGTTAAATGTGGGATCGCTTAGCCCTGTCTATGGCATGCTGATTCAGCTTTTTAACATGCATGTAGTCCTGAGTTGCAGCTTCCCCAGTTTGGCACTTCATTTTTAGGTACACCTGGTGCTGCTTCTGGCATGCTCTTCTACACTCCTCATTGAACCAGGGTTGGTCCCCTGGCTTGATGGTAATGGTAGAGTGAGAGATATGCCGGGCCATGAGGATACAGATTGTGGTAGAATACAATTCTGCTGCTGCTAATGGCCCACAGCGCCTCATGGATGCCCAGTTTTGAGCTGCGAGATCTGTTCTGAATCTATCCCATTTAGCACAGTGATAGTGCCAAACAACACGATAGATGGTGTCCTCAGTATGAAGACGGGGCTTCATCTCCACAATGACTATGCGGTGGTCACTGCTACCAATGCTGTCGTGGACAAGTGCATCTGCGACAGGTAGATTGGTGAGGACGAGGTCAAGTAGGTTTTTCTTTCGTGTTGGTTCTCTCAGCAACAGGCCCATTCTGGTAGCTATGTCCTTCAGGACTTGGCCAGCTCGGTCAGTAGTGGTGCTACCAAGCCATTGAAGTCCCCCAGAGTACATTCTGTGCCCTTGCTACTCTCAGTGCTTCTTCCAAGTAGTGTTCAACATGGAGGAGTACTGATTGATCAGTTAAAGGAGGGTGGTAGGTGGTAATCAGCAGGAGGTTTCCTTGCGCACTCTTGACCTGAAGCCACGAGACTTCATGGGGCCCGGAATCAATGTTGAGGACTCCCAGGATCACTCTCTCCCAACTGTGTACCACCCGGTGGGTCTGTCCTGCTGTTGGGACAGGGCATACCCAGGGATGGTGATGAAGAAGCCTGGGGCATTGGCTAAAAGGTTTGATTTTGTGAATATGACTATGTCAGGCTGTTGCTTAACTAGTCTGTGGGACAGCTCTCCCAATTTTAGCACAAGTCCCCAGATGTTGGTGAGGAGGACGTTGCAGGGTCGACAGGGCTGCGTGTGCCATTGTCGTGTTCATAACCATTGCCGAGGTCAATGACTGGTGGTCCATCTGGTTTTATTATTTTTGTTTCTCATAGTGGTTTTGTTACAACTGAGTGGCTTGCTAGGCCATTTCAGAGGGCAGTCAAGAGTCAACCAAATTGCTGTGGGTCTGGAGTCACATGTAAGCCAAACCAGGTGAGGGACGGCAGATTTCCTTCCCTAAAGGACATTAGTGAACGAGATTGTTTTTTTATGACAATCCGATAGTTTTATGCTCACCATAAGTGAAACGAGCTTTTTATTCCAGATTTATTTAATTAACTGAATTTAAATTCCCTAGCTGGCATTTGAACACATGTCTCTTGATCAGAAGTCCAGGCCTCTGGATTACTAGTCCAGTAACATTACCATTATGCTACTATTCCCAACAGTTGGCTTAGCCAGTAACTTCTACAAATTTAACATTTGAAACTGAGATTCTTTATTCAATTCTGCTTTTGATGTCCCTGTCTCACTGTTGTAATGAGACATGGATAAAGCATTATATCTATGCTAGATCAAACTAAACTATATTTTCCCCCACTAGAACCATCAATCGATTGAGATCACAATCGCGCACGCACACACACACTCTGTTTTGTTAAAACATAAATCTTATTTGTAGAAAGCTTTTGAAATTTGTCATCTTTGTTCTTCAAAATTATTTGAAGAAAATCTACAGGACAGAAAGTATCAGGAGGTGAAGATGATGCTCCACAGCAGAGTTGACTGAATGGTACGGAATAGTAAAATTACATTTGTTCAGAGGCTTATTTTAGACATTAGAAATTTCAGTTCATGAGAAAAAAGTGGCACATGACAATAATTTGCAGAATGCATTTTGAGCAATTTGCAGAAACCTAGTAGCTAACTTGTGCAGTCCGTGATGAGTTTACATGGGAAAAATATTAAACATGTGGATATGAGAATTTACAATGGGAAAAAGTTTACACTAAAATTATAACATAAGGAAGTTAAGTTGTGCAGATAGTAAGTGCCCACAGATACAAGATTTTTTAATATATTATAGATGAAAATAAAAGGAGGCTCCAGGATGTCCATACATCATCACACAGTCCAGTTCATTTCATTGAGAATCTAGCACTAATTATATCATGTTAATTTGTGAATTGAAACTACAGACACGTTTAATAATCTCAACAAGCAGTGCATTCTACATCAACAAGACAAAACTGGTTCATTATCACATGTGCCTCTGTTTCAGGCCCTAAGAGAGCCCAGCGACAGGTGGGGGTTTATCTAGATTACCGATATGGCAATTTAATTATTTTAAACAAACAATTTTGTACAAGTAGCCACTGATAAAGAAAAAAATACTTGGATTTCTATAGCGGCTTTCATGACCACCGGACGTCTCAAAGCACTTTACAGCCAATTAAGTACTTTTGGAGTGTAGGCACTGTTGTAATGTTGTAATGGGACAAGAGTGAATGTCATCTAAAAAAAACCTTAGAACTGAATTCAGATGAAGGATGAAACTGAAAAATGAACATGTATTTTCCTCTTTCAGATGCTTATCGAAATTACGATGCAGTTCAAACACTTTTGCAGTGAAATTGGCCTTCGGTCTTACACCCTGATTGGCCTGATTTTCATTTCCACTGAAGTCAACTGGGCAATGTGCATGCAGTCAATGGCACCCTGCACCATGGGGAAGCCTGCAATGCTTGCAAACCCTCGTGCTCGCTCCACCTGCTTCTCTCTGGCAAGACGGAATGAGATGAAGCTGTCTCTCTTTGCATTGAGAGCCTTCGTGACCTCCCTTATGCAGCAGTGCACTGCAAACTGCGAGATGTTGCTAATATCTCCAGCAGCAGCTTGGAGGGAGCCAGACACATAAAAGTTCATCGCCACGGTCACCTAGACAGACACTGGCAATGCGGTCCTTGCCTTGCTCTGAGGTTGGAGTTGTGGCTGCAGCTGTGGGCAGATTTCAGTGATGACTTCCTTAGTGAAGCATAGACATTCAAACATTGGTCGTCACTGGGATTCAGTTACAAGAATTGCTCCCTAAACACCTCCTGCAGATATTGCCTCCTGCTGAGAGCCCTTCTCCCCCTCTCTCTTCTAGCAACTTGTCCTGCTCTGCATGGCCTCTGCTCATTCTCTCAGTTATGCTCAATGCTAAGAGGAAGGCCTACTACTCCACCCATGTGTGGAACCAACTGGTTTGTGCAGAAGCCTTGAAGTCAGTAGAAAAGTACTTCAGCACCTGTCAGACCACACCCTGTAACCTTCTGAAACTTCAAACAACAGTAGAAAGCACCCAAAATGTGTAGAATTGCAGCAACAGCAGCTCAAGGGCGACTGCTGCATCAGAGTGACGCAGATGCGTTGGGTGTCCTGTGCACCGATTTCAGTTTATTAAAATATTAGAAGGCTCATTAGCTAATATTTGTAAATTACCCTCATGAGGACAGAGCTGGGTCCACTCATTCATTCCAACGAATTGGGAACAATTAACTATCAATGGTCCCATCTAATGCATCGGACACAGAGGGCAGGGGTGAGGTTCTGCTGAGCAGCAATGACCCTCCGGCACTGCTGGTTTTTGAATTCTAGATAAGATATCAGTCCTGCACCCCTTTAAGTAAAGTTTTGTGCCTGTGCCTGCATTGTAATGGGTTAATGACCAACAAAAATATCTGGTTACAGGAAATGGCAGCTCTTTCCCTTGCTGATTTGGTGGCTCTTAAAAGATCCATTGTTGTACTTGCTGCTGAGGCTGGGTGTGGGTGCTCTGTCTGTGGATGAGGTGGGCCAGCTGGATGTCTCTGGCCATGATTTTGACTTGCTTGGCGATAACAGGTAGGATTTTCAAAAAATAAATTGTGATGCCTTCTCAGATGCAGTAATATCGTTTTTATAAAAGGCTCTGACCTGTTATGAGAGTAAATTAAGCCTGTAAGCCAAAAAATACCAACTCATGATTTTGTACCAAATCTCCTGAGTTGTTAAGAATTTGTCTCATGATTTATGAGCCCATGGGTTGGCATTACTGACATTCTAATGCTTGCAACTCAGAGTTGAGAGATGAGTGTAACACTGCCTCGCTTCAGAATCAGCTTGGATCCTGATTCTAGATTTACGATACAGCTTTTGCATTGGTTCAAAGCAATACCACTTCACCTGAAGCTACTGTTGCAATATAAATGTATCCTCAGTGCCCTAACCCAAGAATGTCCACAACAAATGCATTTCCCCCAAAGTTGAGAGCAGCTAAAATCAAAAGCAGAGATTTAATATGATCCTGTTCTACAATCTTCTAAAATAAAGATGCTTTAACACAATAAAGAGTGACTTTAAATAGAGTATTGAAACTCCTTCTTAAAGAAAACAAGCCAATTTCAGTAAACAGCTGCATAGCATAAAAGCAGTAGAAAAAAGTTCTTTGCCTCATTCTTTAGATTGCATCTAAAACCTTGACATGTAAATCAATCACTTCCATTGCCGACATACTCCAATTTTTGCCTCAGCAGGGCAGAGATGACTCGTCAGGAGAGGCAAGTGAGGTACTGCCACGCTTGGAATTTTGTGTACGGGCGAGCAGGGAGTTGGTGTTGCTGTCAGCAGTAGCCTGAGCCCACGGTGAGCAGGATAGAGCTGGGCTGTTAGTCCGTGCTCAAAATCCTGATGGTGGGATTCCACAAGCAGGACTACCAGGTCAGTGGTGAGTTGGCTCGGAGCCAGAGAGAGGTCTGTGCTGTGAGATTAGAGGGAGGGATTGAGGTTTATGATGTGCATATCGGGAAGAACGATTAAGAAAAGGAGCTGTCTTTGCCAAAGTGATTGCTGGCTTTCACTCCTGCCATCTGCTCACTGGTTTCCCTCTTGCTGTATTCTTTGACCTTGCTTTCAACTTATAATGAAAGATATCTTTAGACCAGAAAGTATAATGCATTACACATGTGGGAAGGTCCCATTGTCATGGTAACACACTGGCTTGGTTAGGCATGTATAGCTGTGCCTCACTTGTCACAAAGGTCACCAGCCACTACTGCCACAGGGGAACGATGGTGAAGCGCACTTTCCTTTTACCTCGGGGATCTGGTTTGAATCCAATTCAGACCGATGGAAAGAAAATATCCCCTCTCCACCAAGAAAGTGCCTTTATATAGTGCCTTTCATGACCTCAGGTCATCCCAAAGCATATTACAGCCAATGAAGTATTTTTGAAGTGTAGTCACTGAAACGCGGCAGCCAATTTGTGCACAGCAAGCTCTCACAAACAGCAATTTGATAATGACCAGATCATCTGTTTTTCGCTGTTGGTTGAGAGATAAATAGTGGCCAGGACACCAGGAGAACTTTGAATAGTGCCTTGGGATCTTTTACATCCACCTGAGAGGGTAGACATTGGTTTAATGTCTCATCTGAAAGACAGTACCTCTGACAGTGCAGCACTACCTCAGTACTGCACGGGAGTGTCAGCCTAGATTATGCGCTCAAGTCTCTGGAGTGTAACTTGAATCCACAACTTTCTGACTCAGAGGTCAGAGTGCTACCTACTGAGCCACAGCTGACACAATGTCAAAGTGAAATGAGCTTGGGTAGTTTCAACTCAGGTCTTAGAGTACATCATCCACAGCATAAAACTACTGACAGTTCAGCAAAATGGTGACTAAACCACCAGCAGTACTGCAAGATCACAATGCAGACTAATGGAAGAAAAGGAAAAATCAGACTGGACCAAGTAATGGTCACGGTATGTTATTAGAGTATTTAAATGGCAGCTTCAACTGGCATTTAACTCACACTGTGGTTTACCGACAAGTGCTTAATGTGGACCCTGTGCAAAAATTGAAAATGATTTTCCTTACTCAGATTGAAATCTTTGACCTTAATCAGCATTAAAATCACCCCAAAACATTAAAATTACATCAGTCCATTTCTTCATTGCCACCAGTAGTAGTTATATAATCAATCATTTGAATGAGTGCTCTGATATAACAAACACTTTGCACAGCCCACTAAACACACATTATTAGCTGTAATACTGACAATAAACAGCTTCTTGTTTTATTTTTTCCTGGTTATTTGAGTACAGTTTCCTTTTGAAATAACTGAAATTTTACTGTGGCATTCTGCTTACTTTAATCCTTGAATTACGCCACCTAACACAAGGACTGCCTGGTTCATTCTGTAACCTTGAATTGCAAATCAAACTGAAAAAAAGTGCTGGCAAAGGGATAGTTAACATAAGAGCAGTAACATTTGCTGCTCAAAGAAGGGACTGTGAACATGGCCAATGTAAATCCTCACAGCAATTTCAAAATGAGGTTTACATTTATACATAATTGTGCACTGAAAGACAACGTCTGGTCAACCATTGCACACAATGAAGCCTTGGGTGAAAATTACCACACTGCATTAGCAAATTACCCAATCTGACACATTAAGGTAATTTAAAACATCAGTAATATCTGTAGGGGGTAAATTGTCCTTGAAACAAGTATGGAGAAACATAGAATGTATCATCCATCTCCTGGGTCTGACAGCATTAATTTGCGTGACAATCATCCTTGAGCCTCTGAGTTTAATACATCCCTGAGTGCATTCTAATTAGGCTGCCGATCCAAGATGGCATAAATAAAAATACAAAGATATCACAAATATCTCAGTTTATACCTGTGAATTATGTTGCATAAGTAGTAACAAAAAATGTTGTTAATGGCTTGTATTTTTGTGCGAAGATAAATGTCAGTCAGTGTGTAGAGTTAAAAATCTACCACATTAGAAATTCAGAATTGGAAACAATGAATTTACTGCGTATTGAACTGGTAATCCTTTCTATCTTAAAGACATAGGGGTGAAAATGTATCGGTACCCACTATCGGGCTTGAAGGCAGTGATTCGGCCCCATCCTGTGCCCAAACCAGGTGGCCTCAAGGTAGGACCGAAATGAGATCTCAGGCCTCAACTCAATAATCTGTCTGTCGTGCCACTAGAGGCAGCTCGCTCGACTGGTGATTCGAATTTCGGGGCCGTCTGGATTGCTCCTTCTGGCTTCACATGAAAGTCAATACTTACCGTGCCGGTGGCAGCTGGGGTTAAGGTCGCATTTCACGCCAGGTGAAGCTGAGCAAAACAGGCTCGGCATCGCTGCTTGGGACTCCCATTTTCTGAGGGGGCCTAACACAGACGTTAAGCTTTTCCTTTACATATACAAGGGGCCTAATATCTGTCTTTGGGTTGGATGCCTGTCAGGTGTCCCGGGGACACAAGATGTTGGTCCCCGAAGTTGGTCAGCGTTGCACCCATTTTATTGCTGTAAAACAGGCACAATAAGGTTCAATTTCTAGATATTCTTTCCAGATTTTTATAATTATTCTTCTGATTCATTCCAAGTAAATTAACATATCAGCACATATTATTTGCTATTTAAATTGTTAGTATATAATTGCCAGCAAATACATCTACTTTCCAATGGTATCCATATGCCCAACATTGATTGTCGACTAAACGATTCAGGGATGCTATACCATATTACATTGATACAGCCCACTGAACAGATGGAGAGTCCTTATCAGAAACCTGAAACATTGTCTTGGGATTGCTTACTCAAACACCTGCAAGCATAGATTATTTAAGCGTGTCTTTGTAAGTGCACATTTAGCTACGTATTGCAATTCAAGAGACCTTGCATCAATGCCTTTGCATGCAATGGGCAACATTTAGTCAGTTTTCCCGACATGGATTCCTGCACTGGCAGAAGTAGGCTGAAATTGGGTTCACAGCTTGCAGGAGAAATTGGTCCCCGTCATGCCCATTTTTTGGACAAAGATTTTGAGTTGAATGGACCAATTTTCAGACGCAATCTTATAAGAACATAAGAAAATAAGAGCAGGAGTCGGCCATTTGACCCCTCAAGCCTGCTCCACCATTTAATAAGATCATGGCTGATCTGATCATGGACTCAGCTCCATTTCCCTGCCCCCTCCCCATAACCCTTTCGTCCCCTATCACTCAAAAATCTATCTATCTCCGCCTTAAATATATTCAATGACCCGGCCTCCACAGCTCTCTGGAGCAGAGAATTCCACAGATTTACAACCCTCTGAGAGAAGAAATTCCTCCTCATCTCAGTTTTAAATGGGTAGCCCCTTATTCTGAGACTATGCCCTTTGGTTTTAGTTTCCCCTATGAGTGGAAATATCCTCTCTGCATCCACCTTGTCGAGCCCCCTCATTATCTTATAAGTTTCGATAAGATTACCTCTCATTCTTCTGAACTCCAATTGAATATAGGCCCAACTTACTCAACGTATCTTCATAAATCAACCGTACCGATCTCTCATAGAAGTGTGCTGGCTACTAATTTAGAAGCTGGTAACTTCCAGGTATCCGGGGCACTCGCCTAAAACGGGCGCAATGCCCTTTTAATATGTTAACCTGGGGACAATGGCCAGTTTTAGCACCTCGGTGCCAAATACGGCATAGACTGGGTAAAGCTTGCACTATGCAGTTTTTCCAGGTTACAGCAACCTAACCAGGGGTCCTTACAGAGTTTGCCAGAGACACCAACAGAAAGATGAGTAAACCTTTTCTTTACGAATGTTAATGTGGAGTCAAAGAGGAGTTGGAATGCTCCTCCTGACTCCACAGCAGAACTGCGGGACCCCGCCGGCCTGGTCTGTACCCCCTTCCATTGCCTACCCCTGCACAAACAACCTGCAGGTTGGCTCTGCGTGGAGCTGGATGATTTTTCCAGGACGCTGATTGGCGAGTTGCATTGGCACACCCAGCTTGCTGGTTTTATGTAGTTGATGCCCAAGGCCCAACTTGGAGTGAACTTTAGTCCGATGTCTTCGGGCACATGTTCCAAGTGTGCTGCCCACTTTGCGCCGTTTTCTGCCGCAAAAAAAAGTCCCTCAGCCCTTGTATCCAGAAAAACAAAGCATCAAACTGTAACACCAAGTGTAAATTGAATCTGAAACACTGTCAAGTTAGTCAATGCATATTTGTGCTGATGCAGAAATTGAACTGGACTGAAGCATGTTCAAAGAAATGCTGCCATGTACAATATGAGCCAAAGTGTGGAGATACTGCAGCAGATTATAAAATGCCTTTGCCAAGCAGTAATCATAAAACCATGTTGACTCTACTTGACTATTATTGTTTTCTAAATGTCCTGCTACTACTTCCTTAATAATGGACTCCAGCATTTTCCCAATAACAAATGTTAGGCTAACTGGTCTATAGTTTCCTGCTTTCTGTCTCCCTCCTTTCTTAAATAGGGGCGTTACATTTGCGGTTTTCCAATCCGCTGGGATTGCCCTTGGGAAGGTGGTGTTGAGCCACCTTCTTGACAACTGACTGGCTTGCTCGGCCATTTCAGAGGGGCAGTTAAGAGTCAACCATATTGCTGTGGATCTGGAGTCACATAGGCCAGACTGGGTAAGGATGACAGATTTCCTTCCCTAAAGCACATTAGAATGGACGGTTAGTATTGAAATTGTGGGAAAAATCAAGTCAATCTACATAGTCACAAGAAAAAGTGGCTTTGAACCTGCATGCTGGTCCTGAACAAATAAGTCACTATGATTCCCTGCTTTTATGTTGATTCTATTATTGCTTCTCTGCTGTAGAGTGATTAATGAGCTGGATTGTCCAGTTTTGGTCTGAGCATGGGTCTCATATATATATATATATATATATTTTTTTTTAGCCGGTGTGCTGTACATGGTGCTGGAAGAACTTGAAGTGGGGAAGGGAAAATTGTTGACTTACTATCAAAAATGAAACCCCAAATTATTTTCTTTCCACGGAGAGCCCATACTGCTGTCCCAGATAATATCAGTGGCAGTGTTCTGACGGGATCCCTCCAGCACCATCGGAACTCTGACCTAATTTCCTGGGCTGGGGGATCATTTGGTTTGCTGGGCAGGCTGCGAGCAGGATCACTGCCATCAAGGGGCATCTCACCCCGCAGAAGAGGGAAATTCTGCCAGTGCTGCAGTGCGACCAGAAGAGCTGGGAGCACCCATAAAGGGGCAGAAGCACCCCAAATAACAAAAAATATATGCCGCTAAAGGACTTGGAGAAGACTGTGGTTTTTTGCAGGTAAATTCTAGGGGTGAAATAGAGTGAAAGAAAGCTGCCAAAAGGCCCTCTCCCTCCTTGAGCCATTACCACTGCTTTCAAGTGTCCTATATCCACCTTCCCAATGGCAGCCTTGAGAAGCAGCAGTAACACAGGGGCCCAGGTCCCACCCATACAGTTTGTATGCAGCAGGCAGGGAAGCAGCAGTCTCAGCAGGAGCAGAGGAAAGGAAATGCAGGTCAAACGTTGAGGTGGCAGTAGCCCTCACTGCCCCAATATCGCTTCATTTCCCGCTGCTGTCTCACCGAATTTTAAGTGGGACCATGGAGGAGAATGCAAGCTTGGAAATGAAACATAGAATCTTCCTGTTCTAGATAATTTAAGTACCACTGGGCAGGTGGAAGGGGTATCAGTGGGAGAGCACTTGGGTGCCAGTGACCATAATTCAGTCAGATTCAAGGTAGTCATGGATAAGGAAAAGAATAGACCAGGAATAAAAGTTCCAAATTGGGGAAAAGCTAACTTTGCTAAGTTGAGAAGTGATTTGGCCACAGTGGACTGGAAACAGCTACTTGAAGGTAAATCAGTGTCGGAACAGTGGGAGACATTCAAGGAGGAGATCCGGAGGGCTCAGGCCAAACATGTGCCCTTAAAGAAAAAGGGTGGGAATAACAATTCTAGAGCCCTCTGGATGTCTAGGGACTTACAGGGAGGATAAAGAAAAAAAGGGAAGCTTATGTCATATACCAACAGCTAAATACTATAGAATCTCTGGAGGAATATAGGAAGTTCAGAGATGAAATTAAAAAGAATATTAGGTATGCTAAGACAGAGCATGAAAAATTTTTGGCAAGTAAACTCAAAGATGTTCTATAAATATATTAAGAGCAAGAGGATAACTAAATAAAGGGTAGGATCTATTAGAGACCACCAAACAGTAGTAATGAGGATGAGGACAGCATCAAACAAGAAATTAGGGATGCGTGCAATAAAGGTACGGCAGTTATCATGGGCGACTTTAATCTACATATTGACTGGGCTAACCAAACTAGGTGGAGGAGAATTTTCTGGAGTGTATTAGGGATGGTTTTCTAGCCCAATATGTCGAGGAACCAACCAGAGCGCTTGGCCATCCTAGACTGGGTGATGTGTAATGAGAAAGGACTAATTAACAATCTTGTTGTGCGAGGCCTCTTGGGGAAGAGTGACCATAATATGGTAGTATTTTTTATTAAGATGGAGAGTGACACAGTTAATTCAGAGACTAGGATCCTGAACTTGGGGAAAGGTAACTTCGATGGTATGAGACGTGAATTGGCTAGAATAGACTGGCGAGTGACACTTAAAGGGTTGACAGTGGATAGGCAATGGCAAACATTTAAAGATCACATGGATGAACTTCAACAATTGTACATCCCTGTCTGAAGTAAAAATAAAACGGGGAAGGTGGCTCAACCGTGGCTAACAAGGGAAATTAAGGATAGTGTTAAATTCAAGGAAGAGGCATAAAATTGGCCAGAAAAAGCAGCAAACCTGAGGACTGGGAGAATTTTGTAATACAGCAGAGGGAGGACAAAGGGTATAATTAGGAGGGGGAAAATAGAGTATGAGAGGAAGCTTGCTGGGAACATAAATAGTGACTGCAAAAGCTTCAATAGATATGTGAAGAGAAAAAGATTTGTGAAAACAAACGTAGGTACCTTGCAGTCAGATTCAGGTGAATTTATAATGTGGAACAAAGAAATAGCGGACCAGTTAAACAAATACTTTGGTTCTGTTTTCACGAAGGAAGACACAAATAACCTTCCAGAAATACTAGGGGACCGAGGGTCGAGTGAGAAGGAGGAACTGAAGGATATCCTTATAAAGCGAGAAATTGTGTTAGGGTAATTGATGGGATTGAAGGCCGATAAATCCCCGTCTGCATCCCAGAGTACTTAAGGAAGTGGCCATAGAAATAGTGGATGCATTGGTGATCATTTTCCAACAGTCTATTGACTCTGGATCAGTTCCTATGGACTGGAGGGTAGCTAATGTAATACCACTGTTTGAAAAAGAAGGGAGAAAGAAAACGGGTAATTATAGAATGGTTAGCCTGACATCAGTAGTGGGGAAAATGTTGGAATCAATTATTAAAGATGAAATAGCAGCGCATTTGGAAAGCAGTGATAGGATCGGTCCAAGTCAGCATGAAAGGGAAATCATGCTTGACAAATCTTCTGGAATTTTTAGAGGATGTAACTAGTAGAATGGACAAGGGAGAACCAGTGGATGTGGTGTATTTGGATGTTCAAAAGGCTTTTGACAAGGTCCCACACAAGAGATTGGTGTGCAAAATCAAAGCACATGGTATTGGGGGTAATGTACTGACGTGGATAGAGAACTGGTTGGCAGACAGGAAGCAGAGAGTCGGGATAAACGGGTCCTTTTCAGAATGGCAGGCAGTGACTAGTGGAGTGCCGCAGAGCTCAGTGCTGGGACCCCAGCTATTTACAATATACATTAATGATTTAGATGAAGGAATTGAGTGTAATAGCTCCAAGTTTGCAGATGACACTAAACTGGGTGGCGGTGTGAGCTGTGAGGAGGACGCTAAAAGGCTGCAGGGTGACTTGGACAGGTTAGGCGAGTGGGCAAATGCATGGCAGATGCAGTATTATGTGGATAAATGTGAGATTATCCACTTTGAGGGCAAAAACACAAAGTTGGAATATTATCTGAATGGTGGCAGATTTGGAAAGGGGAAGGTGCAACGAGACCTGGGTGTCATGGTTCATCAGTCATTGAAAGTTGGCATGCAGGTACAGCAGGCGGTGAAGAAGGCAAATGGTATGATGGCCTTCATAGCTAGGGGATTTGAGTATAGGAGCAGGGAGGTCTTACTGCAGTTGTACAGGGCCTTGGTGAGGTCTCATCTGGAATATTGTGTTCAGTTTTGGTCTCGTAATCTGAGGAAGGATGTTCTTGCTATTGAGGGAGTGCAGCGAAGGTTCACCAGACTGATTCCCGGGATGGCGGGACTGACATATGAGGAGAGACTAGATCAACTGGGCCTTTATACACTGGAGTTTAGAAAGATGAGAGGGGATCTCATAGAAACTTACAAGATTCTGACGGGATTGGACAAGTTAGATGTGGGAAGAATGTTCTCGATGATGGGGAAGTCCAGAACCAGGGGACACAATCTTAGGATAAGGGGTAGGCCATTTAGGACTGAGATGAGGAGAAACTTCTTCACTCAGAGAGTTGTTAACCTGTGGAATTCCCTACCGCAGGGAGTTGTTGATGCCAGTTCATTGGATATATTCAAGGGGGAGTTAGATATGGCCCTTACCGCTAAAGGGATCAAGGGGTATGGAGAGAAAGCAGGAAAGGGGTAATGACGGAATGCTCAGCCATGATCTTATTGAATGGTGGTGCAGGCTCAAAGGGCTGAATGGCCTACTCCTGCACCTATTTTCTATGTTTCTATGAGGGGAATCTATGTTTGGAGGCGGAAGATGTGGGTATGCTTCTTAATCAATACTTTGCTTCTGTTTTCACAAAGGAAAGGGGCAATGTAGATATAGCTATCGAGGAGGTGTGTGAAATTCTGGACGAAATAGACATAGTGAGAGAGGTGGTATTGGGGGGTTTGGTAGCTTTGAAAGTGGATAAGTCCCCAGGCCCGGATGAAATGCATCCAGGCTGTTGAGCGAAGCAAAAGAGGAAATAGCAGAAGCTTTGACCATCATTTTCCAGTCCTCTTTGGATTCAGGCATGCTGCCGGAGGACTGGAGGGCTGCTAATGTGGTACCCTTGTTTATGTTGCAAAACAGATTATCTGGTCATTATCACATTGCTGTTTGTGGGAGCTTGCTGTACACAAATTGGCTGCCGTGTTTCCCACATTATGACAGTGACTACATTCCAAAAGTACTTCATTGGCTGTAAAGATATCCAGTGGAAGTGAAAGGCAATATATAAATGCAAGTCTTTCTTTAGACTAGGCTTGTTGTAGGACCCCTTTCTGATATAGGACTTCTCCAATGCCTGACTTGCCCAGCAACTTGTGGAGCTAACAGGCAGGAAGGAACCTTCAGCAGTACTATTTAAAGCGCTAAGTGTGGGCAGGTACAGCAGGGTGGCGAGGTCGGGGTGAAGGAGTGGCGAGAAAATGTAGAGGAATGTGATTGGGACCCAGGAGAGGCGTGAGTTCCGGGCCAGAAGTGGTGAGGGCCCAGGGGCAGCACAGGCCAGCCCACACTGTGATATGTGTGCGCACTAGGTCCGTGCAGCTGAGCAGGTCTCCAGTTGTCTTGGGTAATCCTTGCTACTGGACCAAGACCTAGCTCTGTCAAGCCCGTGTGGTGGCTGGTGTGTAATGGCCACCATACGTTAAAAAAATCCACGCACAGGCATCTTCCATCCTTCAAGATGTAGTTCGGGATCTGGAATATTAGGTCCTTCATTGAAGCACCTGTGAACTCATCCCTTTTTGGCGTGGAAGCAAGTCATCCTCGTTTCAAGTAACTGCCTATGATGATGATGATGATGATGAAAAATACACCTCTTCATTAAGTTCGATATCCATTAAAACTGGAATGCAAAATTGACATCTTGATGTATTCCACCACAAATGATGCAATGCACAAAGTTGGCTTCCAGCAAGAACACCATAGAAACAGGATTAGGCCATTTAGCCCCTCAAGCCTGCTCTACCATTCAATTAAATCATGGCTGATCTGTACCTCAACTCCATTTACCGACCTTAGCTCCACATCCCTTGATACCCTTACTTAACAAAAACACCAGCTGCAATAGGCTGGATCTAACTGGATGTGATTTGATTGAACCTCTATCTCTGCTCTAGAATGGAAAGATAAAAGTATCCATGAAGCAAATATTGCCCAACAATTTAAAAGATCAGTCGGACATGTGTTTAGGTTGAATAGCAGTCAGAAAAATACTCAGAATAGACTTTCATGGATTTTTTAATATTAATAGTGATGCACCTTTCTTGTGGCCACACCACAGAATGTATTCTCATCACCTAAGGACCTGAAAACTGAGCAAGGCAACTGCAAAGAGTTCAACAGCATTCACCATCATGTCTTAGAATCTAAGCTTGGAAGGTCGATGATGCATGGCAAAAAGTGGCCCAGGCTGTACTGCTGCTGTGAGAATGCAGTTTTAAATAAGAGATATTCCTTTCTACAGTCACCAATTTAGATGGCACAGATGACAGACTTAGAAGTAATTGAAGATCACAGCTGTCAGTATGGTTAGAAGCCTCTTCTGAGTACTGCAGTTCCCATTTAATTAGTTTAAGTTACCAGCAGAAGCAGGAGGCCCAAATGAAAGAATTTGTTTACACTATTATGCAATTAAATTGTTAATTATCATTATGGCTTTCTGTGCATTCTAAAACTCAAAGCATAAAAATGCCAAAAATTGAACAGATGCGCCATATTTTCTCATAAACAAGGGAATAATAAATCAAGTCTCGATGGTACTGAAATTCATTGTCTTTGCTAATTTTAGCAAAAAGTAGACATGAGCAAAAAGTGATATTTCATCACTTGCTTCTTCCATCTACTTTTTGTTAAAATTGGCAATAATAGGAATTTCAGCTCCTGTAATACCACCTATCATTCAAAGGGAAACCAGCAGTTAATGTACTTCATGTTTCAGCTGCTCTTTCCAAAGATTGTGCTCTCAAGTTTCTGACTAAAAATAAGCTACACTGAAACTTGAATATGCCCTGTGCAACACAAAATCTGCAGCTATTATTTGAGAAAACTGAAAAATAATATATGGGATTCTGAAATGAAAAAGTATGATTTCAGTGACTATAGGGGCCAAACTTGGTCAAGGCCTCTGCCCGCCCAAGTGTCGCCGAGGTAAAGGATGGTACTTTTGGTGGGGTTTTCATCGCCGAGGTCCCTCGAAGGTCGGCAGGTGGCAAATCAACGACGTACACCACCAATCTGGGCGGGCGGGAGGTCTCATTCTCGGCGGCAGAGGCACTTGCCGCCCAAGTGCTGCCGAGGATGGAGTCGGGCCCACGGAGGGTTGAAGAGGTAAAAATAAAAATCATCACCAACAAAAAAAAATATCTGAGGACCTTCAGGGGATCCCATCCAGGTAAGTACCTGTAAAGAAATAATTTAAAAACATTCCATTTACCTTTTTTTTTACAGGATCTTGACACTCACCATTCAGGACAGAGTAGCTTCCATGCACCAATCTGGCATCTCGGCGGGCGGGAGTGTACTTACGTGCATCGGCCGTCCACTGACATCGGCGGGCACTTCCTGATGGCTCTCCCCTCCAGGCCACTTCGAAAGTGGCACTGGGCGGTTCGAGCAGCGGAATGTCGGCGGTAAGTTCATCAATTTCAGCTCCTATAACATATCTAAAATAGGGAGCTGAGGCCAGCTGGAGCTTTCCTGAAGTTTACATGCTGTAAACAACAGTCATATCATAAAGAGTGCTGCTGGTAAATAGCAATACTTAACTCTCCACAGGCTCAGCTATTGTTTTGTAGATGTTCAATTTCCGGGAAGCTATTCAATTTGTTTCTGAAATGATTTTTAAAAAGAAAATGTTGCTAACTGCACTCCTTCAGTTTCACACGCACTGATATTCAGTCCATGACAGGGAAAATACTTTTAACCCTTCACATGGTGAATATCCTTTGATGTTTGTAAAATGTAGTCAATTCTAGACTTTAAAAAAGAAAAATCAACAATGGTCAAGAAATGACTGAAAAGTTGCAGATTTGATTTACTTAATGGGCTGCCATCACCCCAATCCCCAGCAACACAGCACACCTATTTCACAAGGGTGTCCTTTAGAAATTATGTCCCGAATGAGCTCCTACTCATTTTTGAAATGGACATTTCTGATGGCCCCTGCCCTAGGAAAAATTAAATCAGTGCAAAGTGGGCAGAATTATAGCTTAAAAGAACTCCCATCCAATTTCTGTTTCCAGTTGCTCAATTTATGCTGGTAGAATGGGTGGAAGTTGAAATTCCAGGGTTCTGAATATACATTTATTTAAATATTTCCTTTTTATATTTAAATACCAGCCTTTGTAATTAGTTGCGTTCTGTTTACCTACAGTATATTGGTATCACTTCTAGTTAAGTAGACCTTGTCCTGCCCCTGGCGACTTGGACAAGTGCCCTTCATGGTTGACCACCCAACTCGCAAATGTCATTGGTTTTAATAACTAAAGAACCGATAGGGCTGGAAATTGCCCTTTGCCGCAATAGGGGGCAGTAATCTTCTGGGGCCGGGACTTCCTGCGCCCGGCCCGGAGGTCCCGCCTCCGACACAGTATTGAACCGTGCGCCTCTCAAATGAAGCAGAGCACTGCCTCTGGTGCTCTGCTTCCTTGAAGGGGCGCTCCCGGGGCGGCAGTGTGGCACGAGCTTTGCTCATGTGTGCCAGTATATTCCGATATCAGTTAAGACTTTGCCCTTGAACTCATGCAGACTGATGTATGAAACCCCTGACAAATTCCAGACACTGAGAAGGGGAGGGCCGCTAGGCACTCTGCAGCCCCTTTGGTGGCAGCCACTGGCCGGCAACGGAGGCGATCAACCGGGCCAGCGTGGGGCGGAGTGCCGGGCTGCACGATGGCGGCCCGGTCGACGTGAGGACCGCCATTGTCAGGCCGACGCAAGAGTCAGCCAACAAATAAAAATGGCGGCCCGGGGCGCTAAAGGCCTCCCTTTTAAGGCACGTCCCGACCTCAGATGTCTGCCAGCTTTGCGACCCGCGAAGCTGCCGTTGACATCCGCCCGCGCCAGCCTCGCTGCCCCAGGGGCAATTTTCCCCGCGGTGCGCAAAGGGGTCGGGACAGGGCCGGCGAGCACGGCGATTATGTCATCGTAGTTGAGCGCTGGCCTGGGATACTAATCATCATGCACGGCGCTGCCGAGATGGTGCCTCCCAAACCGCCGGGGCAATTCCCTCGGAGATGCCTCCCCTGGGCGAAAACGCCATTGTACCCAGTTAGCGCCCCGTTAGGAGAATGGGAGGAAGATGATATGAAAACCAGAAAGAATCCCCGGTATGAGGCAGGGAAAGCTGAACTAGGATGAGGATGGATTTACAAAGTTGAATTTTGATCTTCACAACCTAGCAGAATGAATGAATGTTTACTAATGAACCACGGGAAGCTCATGTAAAACAAATCAATGTTTTTTTGCTTGTCAATGTCAATAATACATCTTAGAAACATGGAACTCTGAATACCCATGGCAAATTGTCTAATGAGAATTGGCAGTTCCCACATCTCTCCAAGGTAGTATTTTGAAATCAGGGCCTTCAGGCATGTGATGCTGATTAGCCAGACCAGAGATTCTGTTCATTACATGACAAGCTTTGCTCATGTGTGCCAGTATATTCCGATATCAGCTAAGACTTTGCCCTTGAACTCATGCAGACTGATGTATGAAACCCCTGACAAATTCCAGACACTGAGAACAGGATAAAAGCTGGTGACTGGCCTCTACAAATGTCAGACATAACAATGCCAGTGTGCACATTATTTGTGTGCAAGATATTGAATTCGACATTTGCATGTCACTGGTGTTAGAAATTAGGGATACTTAAAAATATATGGTTATGTGGATGAAGCCAAGTTCATGGCACCGTTGGTGGCTCTGCTGCACAGGAGGGCAGGAAAAATAGTGGGAGAGCTATAGTGATAGGGGATTCGATAGATAGGCGTTTCTGCGGCCGCAACCAAGACTCCAGAATGGTATGTTGCCTCCCTGGTGCAAGGGTCAAAGATGTCTCGGAGCGGGTGCAGGACATTCTGAAAAGGGAGGGTGAACAGCCAGTTGTCGTGGTGCATATAGGTACCAACGATATAGGTAAAAACGGGATGAGGTCCTACGAGACGAATTTAGGGAGCTAGGAGCTAAATTAAAAAGTAGGACCTCAAAGGTCTTAGGATTGCTACCAGTGCCACGTGCTAGTCAGAGTAGGAATCGCAGGATAGCTCAGATGAATATGTGGCTTGAGGGAGGGATTCAAATTCCTGGGACATTGGAACCGGTTCTGGGGGAGGTGGGACCAGTGCAAACCAGACGGTCTGCACCTGGGCAGGACCGGAACCAATGTCTAAGAGGGAGTGTTTGCAAGTGCTCTTGAGGACGGGTTAAACTAACATGGCAGGGGGATGGGAACCTATGCAGGGAGACAGAGGGAAATAAAATGGAGGCAGAAGCAAAAGATAGAAAGAAGAAAAGTAAAAGTGGAGGGCAGAGAAACCCAAGGCAAAAAACAAAAAAGGCCACATTACAGAAAAATTCTAAAGGGGCAAAGTGTGTTAAAAAGACAAGCATGAAGGCTCTGTGCCTCAATGCGAGGAGTATTCAGAATAAGGTGGACGAATTAACTACGCAGACAGCAGTTAACGGATATGATGTAATTGGCATCACGGAGACATGGCTCCAGGGTGACCAAGGCTGGGAACTCAACATCCAAGGGTATTCAACATTTAGGAAGGATAGGCAGAGAGGAAAAGGAGGCAGGGTGGCATTGCTGGTTAAAGAGGAAATTAATGCAATAGTAAGGAGGGGCATTAACCTGGATGATGTGGAATCGGTATGGGTGGAGCTGCGGAATTCCAAAGGGCAGAAAACGTTAATGGGTGTTGTGTACAGACCACCAAACAGTAGTAGTGAGGTTGGGGACAGCATCAAACAAGAAATAAGGGATGTGTGCAATAAAGATACAGCAGTTATCATGGGTGACTTTAATCTACATATTGATTGGGCTAACTGTCAGCAATGCAGTGAAGGAGGATTTCCTGGAGTTTATTAGGGATGGTTTCTAGACTAATATGTCGAGGAACAAACTAGAGAGCTGGCCATCCTAGACTGGATGATGTGTAATGAGAAGGGACTAATTAGCAATCTTGTTGTGCGAGGCCCCTTGGGGAAGAGTGACCATAATATGGTAGAATTCTTTATTAAGAAGGAGAGTGACACAGTTAATTCGGAAACTAGGGTCCTGAACTTAAGGAAAGGTAACTTCAACGATATGAGGTGTGAATTGGCTAGAATAGACTGCAAAGGATACTTAAAGGATTGACGGTGGATAAGCAATGGCAAACATTTAAAGATCACATGGATGAACTTCAACAATTGTACATCCCTGTCTGGAGTAAAAATAAAACGGGGAAAGTGGCTCAACCATGGCTAGCAAGGGAAATTAAGGATAGTGTTAAAGCCAAGGAAGAGACATATAAATTGGCTAGAAAAAGCAACAAACCGGAGGACTGGGAGAAATTTAGAATTCAACAGAGGAGGACTAAGGGTTTAATTAAGAGGGGGAAAATAAAGTACGAGAGGAAGCTTGCAGGCAACATAAGAACTGACTGCAAAAAAAGCTTCTATAAATATGTGAAGATAAAAAGATTAGTGAAGACAAACGTAGGTCCTTTGCAGTCGGATTCAGGTGAATTTATAATGGGGAACAATGAAGTGGCAGACCAATTGCACAAATACTTTGGTTCTGTCTTCACGAAGGAAGACACAAATAACCTTCCGAATGTACTAGGGGACAGTGGGTATAGTGAGGAGGAGGAATTGAAGGATATCCTTATTAGGCAGGAAATTGTGTTTGGGAAATTGATGTGATTGAAGGCCGATAAATCCCCGGGGCCTGATAGTCTGCATCCCAGAGTACTTAAGGAACTGGCCCCAGAAATAGTGGATGCATTGGTGATCATTTTCCAACAGTCTATCGACTCTGGATCAGTTCCTATGGACTGGAGGGTAGCTAATGTAACACCACTGCTTAAAAAAGGAAGGAGAGAAAACGGGTAAGAAAAGACCGGTTAGCCTGACATCAGTAGTGGGGAAAATGTTGGAATCAATCATTAAAGATGAAATAGCAGCGCATTTGGAAAGCAGTGACAGGATCAGACCAAGTCAGCATGGATTTATGAAAGGGAAATCATGCTTGACGAATCTTCTGTAATTTTTTGAGGATGTAACTAGCAGAGTGGACAAGGGAGAAGCAGTGGATATGGTGCATTTGGACTTTTAAAAGGCTTTTGACAAGGGCCCGCACAAGAGATTGCTGTGAAAAATCAAAGCGCATGGTATTGGGGGTAATGTACTGACATGGATGGAGAACTGGTTGGCAGACAGGAAGCAGAAAGTCAGGATAAACGAGTCCTTTTCAGAATGGCAGGCAGTGACTAGTGGAGTGCCGCAGGGCTGTGCTGGGACCTCAGCTCTTTACAATATACATTAACAATTTAGATGAAGGAATTGAGTGTAATATCTCCAAGTTTGCGGATGACACTAAACTGGGTGGCGGTGTGAGCTGTGAGGAGGATGCTATGAGGCTGCAAGGTGACTTGGACAGATTAGGTGAGTGGGCAAATGCATGGCAGATTCAGTATAATGTGGATAAATGTGAGGTTATCCATTTTGGGGGCAAAAACATGAAGGCAGAATATTATCTGAATGGTGGCAGATTAGGAAAAGGGGAGGTGCAACGAGGCCTGGGTGTCATGGTTCATCAGTCATTGAAAGTGGGCATGCAGGTTCAGCAGGAGGTGAAGAAGGCAAATGGTATGTTGGCCTTCATAGCTGGGGAATTTGAGTATAGGAGCAGGGAGGTCTTACTGCAGTTGTACAGGGCCTTAGTGAGGCCTCATCTGGAGTATTGTGTTCAGTTTTGGTCTCCTAATCTGAGGAAGGACATTCTTGCGATTGAGGGAGTGCAGCGAAGGTTCACCAGACTGATTTCCAGGGATGGCCGGACTGTCATATGAGGAGAGACTGGATCAACTGGGCCTTTATTCACTGGAGTTTAGAAGGATGAGAGGGGATCTCATAGAAATGTATAAGATTCTGACGGGACTGGACAGGTTAGATGCGGGAAGAATGTTCCCGATGTTGGGGAAGTCCAGAACCAGGGGACATAGGCTTAGGATAAGGGGTAGGCCATTTAGGACTGAGATGAGGAGAAACTTCTTCACTCAGAGAGTTGTTAACCTATGGAATTCTCTGCCGCAGAGAGTTGTTGATGCCAGTTCATTGGATATATTCAAGAGGGAGTTAGATATGGCCCTTACGGCTAAGGGGTTCAAGGGGTATAGAGAGAAAGCAGGAAAGGGCTACTGAGGGAATGATCAGCCATGATCTTATTGAATGGTGGTGCATGCTCAAAGGGCCAAATGGCCTATTCCTGCACCTATGTTCTATGTTTCTATGAATATGTTTCTCTGTTTCTGTGCCATATATCCTATGTAAGAAGGAGAACGAATCAGAAGAGTTGTTTGCATATGCCAGCCGTCTGTCCGATTGGGTTCGGTACCAGCTACTTGTCACAGTCGTATGTTTTTGTTGTATAACTAGTATTATGTCTTGAATAAAGAGTCAGACTAGATACTGCAAGCTCAAAGTAAGTGTGACCGTAGTCCTTTATTACAGATCTCAGAGTGCCTCTCCAGCCTGTAAGGCCTCCTTATATATAGGTGCTCCCAAGGGATTGTGGGATCCCTTGGGACTCCAGGGGATAAGCCCTCTGGTAGTTAGACATGGTAATTACAGGTTTACATACATAACAACACTCCCCCTCAAAGTCAAGAGTGTAACTATTTACAATGTGAGTCGATCTGGGGCCTTCCTTTCCCTGGTTGATCATCTAGGTGCAAATGCTGGTGCTGGTGAGTCATTTGTTGGGCCTTCGCTGGGCTGCTGCGCAGCTGGCCTTGCTGGACTGCTGGGGGTGATGGGTTCTGCTTCGTGGTCAACCGCTGGGTCAGTTGCCACTTGTGTGTGTATTGGAGGGTCGGAAAAGGTAGAGTCTATTGTGGATTGTTCTGGATAGTCCGTAAATGTGAGTTTGGTTTGGTCCAAGTGTATTCTGTAGGTGAGTCCATTTGCGAGTTTGACCACAAACACTCTACTCCCCTCTTTGGCCAAAACAGTGCCAGCAATCCACTTGGGACCTTGTCCATAGTTCAACACAAATACAGGATTCATTTACTTCAATTTCTCGTGACACATTTGCGCGATCATGATATGTATTCTGTTGAAGCCGCCTGCTTTCTACCTGTTCATGTAGATCAGGGTGGACTGATGAGAGACTTGTCTTAAGTGCCCTTTTCAGGAGCAGTTCAGCTGGAGGGACCCCGATGAGCGAGCGGGGTCCTGTGCGGTAACTAAGCAGGACTCTGGATAAGCGAGTCTGCAATGAGCCTTCAGTTACCCTTTTTGATTGTTTGAACTGCTCGTTCTGCCTGACCGTTGGACGCTGGCTTAAACGGGGCAGACGTGATATGTTTGACCCGATTGCGGGTTATGAATTCCTTGAATTCGGCACTGGTAAAGCATGGCCCATTGTCACTTACAAGGACATCAGGCAGGCCATGCGTGGCAAACATGGCCCGTAGGCTTTCAATGGTGGCAGCGGACGTGCTTGCCGACATTCAATCCACTTGGAGTACGCATCTACAACCACTAAAAACATTTTTCCCAAGAATGGGCCTGCATGGTCGACGTGAACCCTAGACCACGGTTTGAAGGGCCAAGACCATAAACTTAGTGGCGCCTCCCTGGGTGCATTGCTTAACTGGGAACATGTATTACATTTGTGCCTGCAGGACTCTAAGTCTGCATCGATACCGGGCCACCACACGCGGGATCTGGCTATAGCTTTCATCATTACAATGCCTGGGTGGGTACTGTGGAGATCACTAATGAAAGTGTCCCTGCCCTTTTTTGGCACAACTACCCGATTACCCCATAGGAGGCAGTCTGCCTGTATAGACATTTCATCTTTGCGCCGCCGGTACAGCTTCATTTCTTCCTGCATCTCTAACGGGACACTAGACCAACTCCCATGGAGCACACAGTTTTGTTATTAAGGACTGTAAGGGGTCCTGGCTTGTCCAGGTTCTAATCTGTCGGGCGGTAACAGGTGATTGCTCACTCTCAAATGCTTCCATTACCATAACTGAATCTGCAGGCTGTGCCATCTCTACCCCGGTGGTGGGCAATGGCAGCCTACTGAGAGCATCGGCACAGTTTTCTCTGCCTGGCCTGTGACGGATAGCATAGTTGTATGCAGACAACGTGAGCGCCCATCTCTGGATGTGGGCCGATGCATTCGTATTTACCCCCTTATTTTCAGAAAACAGGGATATAAGCAGCTTATGATCGGTTTCCAATTCAAATTTGAGCCCGAACAGATATTGATGCATTTTCTTTACCCTGTAAACACACGCTAACGCTTCTTTTTCGATCATACTGTAGAGGCCCTCTCGGCCTTAGACAGACTTCTGGATGCATAAGCAACTAGTTGCAATTTCCCAAATTCATTAGCTTGTTGCATCACATGCTAGTACCAAACGTTTACATGGACCGTACAACACAAGCAATTGGTTTGAACATAACAGCTTCCTAGCTTTCTCAAAGGCATTTTTTTGGTTTTTAACCCATACCCATTCATCTCCTTTACACAGTAAAGAGTACAGGGATTCTAACAATGTGCTAAGACCCGGTAAGAAGTTACCAAAGTAGTTCAGGAGTCCTAGAAACGACCGCAGCTCCGTCACGTACTGTGGTCTTGCTGCGTTTTTGATTGCCTCCGTCTTCGAATCAGTGGGCCTGATGCTGTCCGCCGCAATTCTGCTCCCCATGAACTCCATTTCAGGTGCCAGGAAAACGCACTTCGAGCGTTTTAGCCTGAGCCCCATACAATTAAGCCGACTAAGAACTTCCTCCAGGTTCTGCAGGTGCTCGACGGTGTTCCGACCTGTAACCAAGATGTCGTCCTGAAAGACAACGGCGCGGGGACCGACTTCAGCAAGCTTTCCATGTTCCTCTGGAATATCGCCGCGGCTGATCGAATCCCAAACGGGCATCTGTTGTAAATGAAAAGACCTTTGTGCGTGTTGGTGTAGGTGAGACCTTTCGAAGATTCCTCCAGCTCCTGCGTCATGTAGGCCGAGGTCAAGTCCAGCTTCGTGAACATCTTCCCTCCCGCCAGCGTCGCAAATAGGTCGTCTGCCTTTGGTAGCGGGTATTGATCCTGCAGTGAGAAATGATTGATAGTTACTTTGTAATTACAACAGATTCTTATGGTGCCGTCTCCCTTGAGGACTGGAACAATCGGACAAGCCCACTCATCAAATTCGATCGGCGAAATGATGCTCTCTCATTGCAGCCTGTCCAGCTCGATCTCCACACCCTCTCTCATCATGTAAGGTACCGCGCTTGCCTTGTGATGGATGGGTCACATCCCCGGAATCAAATGAATCTGCACTTTTGCTCCTTGGAACTTCCTGATGCCTGGTTCGAACAGCGCAGGGAACTTGCTTAGGACCTGGGCACATAAGGTGTCGCCAACGGACGAAAACGCTCAGATATCGTCCCAGTTCCAGCGTCTCTTTCCCAGCCAACTCCTGCCGAACAGCGTGGGGCCATTGCCCGGTACCACCTAGAGTGGTAAATCGTGCACCACTCCATTGTAGGAGACCATTACGGTAGCACTACCAATTACAGGAATCAGTTCCTTTGTGTACGTTCTAAATTTGGTATGAATGGGAGTCAGGACTGGCCCTTGAAGCCTTGTTGCACCACAATTGATCAAAAGTCTTTTTACTCATTATGGACTGGCTTGTGCCCGTGTCCAGCTCCATGGACACCGGGAGTCCATTGAATTCAACTTTCAGCATTATTGGGGGACACTTTGTGGTAAACGTGTGCACCCCATATACCTCTGCCTCCTCAGTCTGAGGCTCTGGTTCGTCATGATCCACTGTGGATCTGTCCTCCTCTGTAACATAGTGGTTTGCAGGATTAGCAGGGTTTGCAGCTCGCCTGCACATACGTTGGAGGTGTCCCATTGTTCCACGACCCTTGCAAACGTATCCTTTGAAGCGGCATGAATGGAATCGATGATCACCCTCGCAGCGCCAACAAGGTGTTAATTGCCTTGTATTCATCACCCTTGATGGCGGACTCTGAGTCATCTGCGGAAGTGCAGCTACAGGCGTGTAAGTCCTGCCAGGTGCATTTCAATTCGAAAACAATGTTACTTTGTTCACAGTATTTGCAGCAGCACTATTGTGCTGGGAAATTTGTTTGGCATCGTCACTGGTGGAGATAAACGCCTGGGCTATCGCTATGGCTTTACTCAAGGTTGGGGTCTCTACAGTCAAAAGTTTGCGAAATATTACTTCATGGCCAATGTCAAGTACAAAGAAGTCCCTGAGCATAAGCTCCAAGTGCTCTTCAAATTTGCAATATCCTGCAAAGCGCCTTAGCTCAGCAACATAGCTCGCCACTTCCTGGCCTTCAGACATCTTGTACGTGCAGAACCGATACCTCGCCATCAGAACGTTTTCCTTCGGGTTTAAATGCTCCCAGACCAGTGTGCACAACTCATTGTACGACTTGTCTGTAGATTTTGCTGGAGCGAGCAGATTTTTCATGAGGCCATACGTTGGTGCCCCGCAAACGGTGAGGAAGATCGGCCTTTGTTTAGCAGCGTTCCCTTCTCCTTCCAGCTCGTTGGCCACGAAGTATTGATCAAGTCGCTCCACGAAAGTTTCCCAATCATCTCCCTCCGAAAATTTCTCCAGGATGCCCACAGTTCTCTGCATTTTTGCATTGGGTTCGTAATCTGTATCTCATCGGCAGTTGTTATGTCTTGAATAAAGAGTCAGACTAGAGACTGCAAGCTCAAAGTAAGTGTGACCGTAGTCCTTTATTACAGATCTCAGAGCGCCTCTGCAGCTTGTGAGGCCTCCTGATATACAGGGGCTCCCAAGGGATTGTGGGATCCCTTGGGACTCCAGCGGATAAGCCCTCTGGTGGTTAGACATGGTAATTACAGGTTTACATACATAACAACTAGTGTGTTATATTCCATCTTAAACTCCAATTAAATACAATATACCCATCTTATTGGTTTGCACTTGAACTTGATTATTTGAAAGACTAGATCTAAGCAAATCTCAACACTGGTCAAGTGTTGCTTGCAGTGCTGCAGGCAAGAAGTCCAAATTAAACATAATCCATGAAACAAAAAAGATGCTATACATCAGCATGCAAAATTCCCTTACTTTGCATTTTCTCTCAAAATATAGTCAATAAAAGTTCTTAAACCCCTAAAGCACTTATTACAAACCAGAGCCTGGATTTTCTTGTACTATTTCACTCCAAATTCAGCAGGATAACCATGGAAATAGTGGAAAGATCAGACAGAAGGCTTACTGCCACCTCCCCACCCGATCTATATCTTTCTCCCACCACCCCAGCAGAGAAGGTTACTGGCCACCCCTTCACCATCCCATTGCAGGTAAATGACAGCAGGTAAGTGGGGTCGAGCAACCTAGCCATTTCCCCTGACTGAAGATCACTGGTCCTTGTGATAACATGAGGTGGGTAGCAGTGGACTAGGGGGCAACAGTGGAAGGCCTGCTGGAGTCCCCTTTGAAGAGACAGGGGCCCATTCACTGAATCAAGGTCTCAGTTTGTGACCCAAACAAAAATTTAACACTGATAGTCGATGCTTTTCTGCCCCCTCGTCCTCCTCGTCAGGTGCTGCAACACCATTGGTATTTTACTCCCTTGGCAATGATGGACTTGGCTCTTAGCTGTGGGAATTCTGTTGGACCCCTTCCTTGGCAACAAAACATTTCCATTCCAGAACAATGGGTCAGGGTCACGGTTGCAGTGGGTGGAAGTCCAGCCCTAACCTGCCTGAGGTGGCTTGAGGAATATCCAAGCTTATGTGTTGGACATCTGGTACAAGTAGAGATAGCAGCTTGTAAATGACTTTTACTGAGCGCTCTGGGAAAATATGAGTTATTTGACAGAATCCAGTGTTTCTTCTTCTCTTCAATATGCCAGCATCAGAATCTAGCTGCTATATGAGTTTCCTTTTGCCTGGAAACATCATGTATTATTGTGTTATCTGCAGGTCAATTAATTGCTTTTATATTGCCTTGCAAGTAGCATGATAATGATAGTTGGAGTTATTTTCCTCAAAGGAGACTGGGATTTGTAAAGATCATAAAATCTACTCTATAAATCATAGCAATATACAATTTTCACTTAGCTCCCATTCTGTGGTTTCTATATTAAAAAATCCAGATTTAAAACACCAGTACTCTTTATATTATGAACTCTATTCTACTGTTTGCTGCACTGTGTCTTTGAAAAAGATGTTCAAGGTTCGAGTGCAGACTTCTTTTTGCTGTGTCGGTTCTTCTTCCAGTCATTCTTCCTACTGCTGTGACTCCTGCATTCTGATCTTTATCACCAGATTGCATGTGATTTTGAAAGGAGCTGAAGAGACATATTATAGCCAGCAAGGTTTTACAGGGCTGTTACTTCATAAGCATATTTCCATGACCTGTAATTTTGCAGGAATGTTACGAGTAAACAAAAGAAGCTCAGCAAGCAATTAGTGAACCTCCTTTGTGCGTGCATTAACAGTATTGCTGCCTGTCTGTCCCTCTCCGCGACACCCCCCACCCTCCCCGCTCTAGATTTCACTTACAACCATCAGTAATTTTCCAATTAGATTCTCTCAAGCAAGTGCAAATAAAACCAATGTCAACCACACGCACGCAGACAAAAATAAAGTGACAAAGCTACCAATCTCAGAAATGCACGTGTAATGCAGAAATCAAAGTTGAATGCACTATAAACTGCCAGCATACCTCAGCTGTGGCTGAGTTGGTAGCACCCTCACCTCTGAGTTAGAAGGTTGTGGGTTCAAGTCCCACTCCAGAGACTTGAGCACAAAAGTCTAGGCTGACACTCCAGTGTAGTGCTGAGGGAGTGCTGGACTGTCGGAGGTGCCATCTTTCAGATAAGATATTAAACCGAGGCCCTGTCTGCTCTCAGGTGGATGTAAAAGATCCCATAGCACTATTTTGAAGAAGAGCAGGGGAGTTATCCCCAGTGTTCTGGTCAATATTGATCCCTCAATCAACATCACTAAAACAGATGATCTGGTCATTATCACATTACTGTTTGTGGGAGCTTGCTGTGCGCAAATTGGATGCCACGTTTCCCACATTACAACAGTGACTACACTTCAAAATTACTTCGATGGTTGCAAAGCACTTTGGGTCATCCCAAGGTTGTGAAAGGCGCCATATAAATCCAAATCTTTCTTTCTATCTATCTCATTAAGTTTTAAAAAAGAACTGCATTCTAATCAATGGCAGGAAATTTGCTGGCCCATAGCGCCATAGTTATGGTGAAATAATGGCAAACGCCATGACTATCGGCGCTAAAGTTACAGCATTGCTGAGACTTTAACGCCACTCTGCCGGAACCATGACTGAAACCGGGAAAATATCATTACCCAAACTCCGATCCCACATTGAAAACATTGATAGTCAATTTGCTGCATTAAGCCCAGTTTTACTGCTGCTTGTGGGAACATTATTTCAGAAAGCACTGGAAAATCGGGCTCAACAAATCTGCTTCTATTGGGTTATGACGTACTGATGGTTGTGGTTCAAATATCCAGGTAATAAATCAGATGTAAAAATCATTTATAACATAGATTCTCATATCATAAAAAGTTTGGATAACGGAACAACACTGCTCTTCAAATGATAAATTTGATTTATAGACAACTGATAAAACTGTTTAAACATACATTTTCCATTTTATTGGTAGGGCCTGTGCATGGCATTGGTCTGAGATCACATTCACATGCCCCACTTCCAGTTCAACCCTGGTGTCTCTTCCGCTGACACTGAATCCTGGGTGACAGGCACCTGTGTTCAACTTTTCTGCATGTCTAATGGGGGCAAAGGCTGGGGGGTTTGTGCTGCCAGAACCAGCCAATGGAATGCAGCAGGGTGGTGGGGATACAGCTATACACATCCCGAGCTGCCTTTCCACCTTCTCCTGCCCCAGATCCTCTGATAAATTGGTTGGAGAAAATGGAAAGCCAAGCCTTTTCAGTATGAAAATTACTGTACACACCTGGTACACAATTAGTTCGATGAAATTTCTGATTGCAAGCCTATAATGCCCCTATTTAAAACAAAGTTATGGGCTGTAATTTTTGGCCTGTACGGGCACGTATGAGATGCGCAAAAACCCGGAACTTAGATCTGTCAAGAATTTTCTTGACAGATCCAATGCATCCCCAGGAAAAGGGCATTGATGGGCGGAGAGTTGGGCTATTTGGGCTATTTTTCTTACGTCTGGTAAAGGCAGGCATAAGATTAAGAGATTTAAAAAACATAAAAATAAAATGTTATAAATCATTTATACATTAAAAACCCTGTGCAATAAGGCTGGTTTATTTTTGACCTGTTAAAACATGTAAATTTATTTTTCAGTAATTACATTTTTGTTTAAAATATTTAATTTTAAATAATTAATTCATACCACTGTCATTAATTTTAATGATGTAACTTATTTGAAGTGTAGGTGTATTTTTTGGGCTGTTCCCATTCATGTTTATGGGGTTTCCGTACATATGGAATCCCCATAAGCATGAATGCGGATTCCCTTCTTTCATTCATTGGCTTGGCCCACGTGATCCCAAGGGCGCTTGCAAACCGCATGCACCCGAGATCGGCCCAGGACCTCCCGGGCCACCAGGTACACAGGCATTTTATTTGCGGATTGGAGGCATTTTCCCGCGGGAAGCCTCCAACTGCAAATTCAGGGTCGATATGCTGTCGGTCTGCCAGATATTTAACAAGGATTTTGTCTGTTCGAAGGCAGCTGTCCAAAGAGTATATTTAATATAATCTCATTTCATACAGGTAGAAAATAGGCTTTTTATGTATTATAGTATATATATTTCCCAAAGCTACTCTATATTCTCTGTTCAAATATAACATAATATTAATCTAGTAATTAACAACTTATACATATAAATTAGGTTAAATTAGACCAATTCATTAATAAACCACCTCAACGACAGAATAGTTATATACTCCCAAGTTTTATAAAGAGGAGACAGGCTTTTTTTGTACTTCAGCTGTGTAGGATAAGGTTTATTTTTTATGAATAATTTGCAAAAATGAATTAAATACGATAGAATTAACTGTTAAATCAAAATACTCTACTCTCCCAATTTGTTTTGTTGAGTTATACTTGATAGTCTAAGGGTTCAAATTTGGCCCACCCGGTTTTCCGGCGCACTCACGTGAGATGCACTGACTTCCTACGATCCAAACGGCGCCAAAAAGATGTCCCCGGATTGCGGCCCCTCTGCTGACTCTCCCTGGGCTAGGCGTGGTGTGGTGAGTCCACTGGGGGGGGGGGGGGGGGCGGAGCTAGGGCCCTGCACCTAGAAGAGTGGCGGCAGCTGTCCGCATGAGCAGTAGAACATTCTCGCATGCGCAGTAGCTCTTCCCATGATTGTGATGATGCGTACCTGCAGCGTGGGACCCAACGCGACCCGCCCCTATCCTGGGCCGAGTGGCCTGCCGCACAGGCCGGCCGCTGCCTTCCCGCGCTGAGGGCTACAAGAAACAGGTTGGTGTGGGGAGACTTTTGATCGGGGGGGGGGGAAGAGTTTTGATCGGGGTGGGGGGGGGCGGGAAGGAGTGTTTTGATCCGGGGGGGAGGAGAGAGGAGAGCTTTGATGGTGGGGGGGGGGGGGGAGGAGAAGAGAGTTTTGACAGGGGGCGGGGGGAAGAGAGGAGAGTTTTGATTGGGGGGGAAGGGGGGGGCAGTGTGATAACTGTGTAGCCAGTAATTGTAATGAGCTTACTCAAGACTTTCCTTAACCCTGTTGATGAAAATACTTTCCTACGAACAGGAGGTACTTCTATTTTTTATTTGGATATTTTGAAAAAATTATGTAAATATGTTTTGTCTCTACTTCTTTTATTTTTGTAGTTTAAGCTTCCATGAATGCTTCTGTTGTAAAGTAAATTAACTTTGCAAAGTTTGTCAGTCCTGTATAGCTGTTTGATCCTGTTCACATTCTTTAGTCAAGTCATTAGTACCTACCTGCACTGATTTCTTAACTCTCCACAAGGGTTTTCTGTGCGACCACAAGTGGCCACATACGCTGGCCTAAGTTAGTTTGGAGCAACTATTAGCTGTCCAAACTGGCTTAAATGGCCAAAACAGCTGTAGGTGGCTGGTAACGCCCCTTTTGAAAAAAAATCCTAACTAACTCACTTACACTGGCGTAAATTAAATGTGCAGAATGGAGATTTTTATGATACTCCAGAAAAATCAAGTTGCTCCAAAAAAAACGGAGCAACTCCTGGGCAAATTTGGGCCCTATGTTTCAACCTAATGTTTATATGCAAATTGGCAGCAAAAGTATAAATCATTAACCTATTTTTCCCAATAGCAAAATGATTATGATTAATTTTAAAACAATGGTGCAAGCAGCCAGATCTTTGCCTTTTCCAATATACTTTGCTCTGATGCACAGAGAAAGTAAAAATTATACATTTCAATAATTTTATCCTGGACGAATTCCAATTCCACTTTCAGCAGCAGCTAGCACTAGATTTATTGTGATCCAGAACAAAACAAGCATTCCATTCAATAGCACTATATGGTATATTGTAATGTGCTTTGCTTATATAAACCATTTTGCTCACAGCACTGCTGCATCTACTGCAGTGCACAGACCTGGGAAGGAATGAGTGCACATATCGCAAATAGAAGGATCATCTGCCTTCTCTGGACAAACTGAGATGGGGATCGTAGATCTTGTTATGTTGGGGAAATGGTGCTTGGACACCACTGCTGTGTCAGTGTCAACATGATCATCGTACTAAACAAAAATAAAGATGCTGAAAACACACAGCAAGTCAGTCAGCACTTGTAAAGAGAAAAGATAGATTCTATGGGCTCAAATTTGGCCCTCCGGTTTTTTCGGCGCACTTACCTGAGATGCGGCGACTTTCTGCTCTCAAAATGGCGCCGAAAATATATCGCCGAATTCTCCCCGCTCTGTGGATTGTCCTAGTGCTTGGCGTGGTGTGGCAATCACAGTGGGGGGGGGGGGGGTGGAGCTAGGGCTGTGCGGCTGAAAGAGTGCTGGCAGGGGAGCGCATGCGCATTGGAGCGTTCGTGCATGCGCCGGGAGTCTCACCCACCGCACCTATCCCCGGCTGAATGGCCTTTTGCACCATGGCCACATACGCTGGCCTAAGTTAGTTTGGTGCAACTATCAGCTGTACAAACTGGCCTAAATGGCCAAAACAGGCGTAGATGGCTGGTAACGCCCCCTTTTGAACAAAACTAAACTAAACTAAAAAATATCCTCACGAACTCACTTACACTGGCGCAAATTAAATGTGCAGAATGGGGATTTTTAAGATACTCCAGAAAAATCAAGTTGCTCCAAAAAAAAAACGGAGCAACTCCTGGGCAAATTTGGGCCCATGGTTTGGGTATAATCCTTCATGAGAATGAAGAATTCTACCAGAAGGATTAACCTGTTCTTTCCTCTTTTACAGATGCTAACGTGCAGTGGAATTCCAGCATTTTCTGTTTTTGTTTCAGATTTCCAGCCTACACAGATTTCCTTTCCCCTTTTTCTCGGTCATAGTGCTATTTACGGCACCAATGGTCAAGCAATGGCAAAATTGGAATGGAACGTTATTACCGATGTACGTTTCCTTCTCTTTGCCACCTCCCCAATATCTACGCACTGAAACCACACATCTCCGCCAAGGTTTGAGGTGAGGCAGCAGGATATAATTTTGGTTATTTCTGCAGTACTGCCAGAATTTCTTATGTTGATCACTGTTGTGCCAAATTTGTTTAGCAACACTTCAATAGAATGTTATCCACATCTCACTGTTGTATGTTCTGCACCATATGAAATTGATGCCGATTGTAACATCGCACCTTGTCTCAGCACCAGCAGGATTTAAATGTTATTTTCTTAACTAGGAAACATGTGTTATTGGGTGTAACTATCACTGCTGAGAGATCTATTAAATAGCAAAAACACATTGAGGCATGTTGCGAGTTTCAAGCCAATTAAGCAACGTGTGCAGTTCAGGCAGATTTTAGAGTCTTCACACATTTCTATTGCTCAAAGCAATACTTAACAACATACATCATATAAGTAGGTTGATTTTCTTTTAGTGCCACCCACATCACTACATCCATCAGACTGTAAATTCTGTCTAAAATGTTTTACCTCAGATTAGTTCCACTGTTGGCTGTGTACACATGTACATTAAGCTAACCAGCTGCCACAAAAGTAAATGTACCAATATTATGTTCAGACACTACCTTTATCTATGTACGTAGTCTGCTTGTTCTTTTTAATTTTTTTCTGACTTTTCTATTGTCTTTTTTTCTCTCTCTCTTTATGCACTCTCTTGATTTCCCCCTCCATTCCTCTTTCTGTCCCAATATTTCATCTGATTTAAATTCACCCCATTTCCTTCTCCGTCTTGCACTCCGTTTCTTTCTCTATCCTTTTCTTTCATTGCTCAAGGAGATAGACCATTGGGCATGACAGTCACGAGGTCCCAGATGCAACTTTGACATCACTGTGCTATTTGATCAATGTTCCAGCAAATTGTGGCGCAAATATAGTGTAATGTCAATGGTGAGCATAAAATCCCAATTAACCTCCTTCATCGCCAGACCTGCCATTGCAGCAATTTCTGGCCCATCCATCAAAACTGGTTCTAGTGAAGGATCTACACCTGAAACATTAAAATATATAGGGCTGAAATTGCCCCTTTCTATCAGAGCCGTAACCGCCTTAAAGAGATGGCAATGGGTCGGTAAGGATTCACTGCTCGGTTGGCGTGGAGCGGCCACCATTTTGAAAATTGCCCTCCTTTATTTTTGGAACAGTGTACGGGACCACCCCGGTCATCTTCCCGCCCCGTAGGATGCGTGCCGACCCCTTACCGACCGGCGGTGATCCTCTTTCCACCCCACGGGAAATTGCCCGGCAGGAGCGGATCGGCCATCGCTCGGTGCCCTCGACAGTTTTCCCCGGCGGGAAGCTGCCTGTGGCTGGGCGGCGCGTCCGCCCTTAAAGTGGAAGGCGCACTGCCAGTTTGGCCCGACAATGGTGGCCATGGGTTCGGCTGGGCCGCCAACAGGTAGCCCAGCACCCCCTCTTGGGTACCGGATCGCTGGCAAGGCCGAAACCTTCCCTGGTGGCCCAGTGTTTGCCACTAAAGTGGCTGCAAAGTTTGCAGCGGCCTTCCCCTTTAACTGACCCACCCGCATTTCCGCCCTGCTGATGACACCACATCTGTAAAAAAAAATAAAGAGCTGAATTTCGCCGGATTCTCCACCCCATGCATTTGCGTTTTAAAAAAATGGTAAGTGCGTTCCATTTGGGGCGAAGGGCAATTTCGGCCTCCTATTCACTCCACAGATGCTGACTGAGCTGCTGAGCATTTCTATACTTTTCTGCTTTTGCTTCAGATTTCCAGCATCTGCAGTCTTTTGCTTTTGGTTTGGCGTCATTCCTTGGTTCCCCATTTGGAAACAGGAATATTCACCTAGCGGAACCAAGCAAAGCATGCGAGCTTAAAGACTGAAAGACAAAACCTTATACTGAGTTGCAGTTTTCAATTCTGACGGCTTCTTCAGAAAATACTTGCAAGATTGGTGCCTTCTGTGAGGGATGAGAACAACTCAGCTTACATGTCCCTGAATGACTACGAGACAGCAAGCCAGTAGCGTGATTACAAATCACTTTCACCCAAGGACAGTGTGGGATCAGTGTGAGATTGATCAGAGCAATGTCATCATGATGCCCAAGGACATCATAAGAAGGATGTACGATACACATGTGGCTGAGGACAACATGTCCATTAATTCCAGATGTCAATTCGGTGCCAAACTTCTCATGCCTCAGCATCTGGAGTGACAGTATGTGAATGGCATTTGCGATTGATATGACTTTCTTGACCCCTAATATCAAGTGGCGTAGTCCCTTTACATTTACATGCCACCTTCATCTTATCTGCCTGCCCCCTCCCCTGCTGCTAACTACACATCTGTTGTTTTGTGCTTACAGATGACTAGCTAGAAGTGCATCAGCCTTCCCATGAGCCATCGGGCCATGGGGGAGATGATGAGGGAGGGGAGGACAGTCTACGTCAGACCCTATCAGTTCCACCGTGTGGGGACACAACATTGGGGGAGGACGGTGACTTTGAGGGGTTTGAGGACACTGAGGCTCCTGGTCACAGTAGCCTACAGCACGCCCAGTGGAAGGGGAAGCTCAGAGGCCAGCTCCCCGTAGGGTGAGTCAACACAGTACTCCTGCTCAGAGATAGGCAGACGTGGACCTGGAATTAGTGGCTATATCCAGGGAGAACACGGAAATGCATCGTGAGCTCATGGGTGCATTGGATAGGGTCCCACAGAGCATAAACGTACTTGCCGTGGGTGTGGCAGCGGCCGTCTCATGCATTGTCCGTGTATCTGAAGACTCCATCAAGCCCATCCTTGCCCTCTCACAGAGGCAGATGGGTTCCAGCAGCGACAGTGGAGTTCCAGAGTGCGTGGCACATGCCATGGGTAATGTTGCAGCAGCTACGATCCAGCTTGGTGATGTCATGCAGTCTCTGACTGTTGCCATCCTCTCTGTGTTCCCCACTGTCCAACAGGCAAGTGACGGTGCTGAAGCAGGCCAGCAAGTTGTGGTCAAACATCGTGCTCCGGATGCTGAGGCCCAGTCCCGTGTGAGTGACAGTGGTCCCCAGGAAATGGAAGGTGCTATCCTTCCTCAAGATGACAGCATTCTGGCTCCCACCACTGACTCTCCGATCATGCACCTAACGCGGTCCACTCCCGATCCAGCAGAGACTGCTACCGCCGATGGTGAGGTGCAGCAGTCTGCAGCAGCCAGGCTTTCCAGGCCCAGACCTGGTCTAGGGCGTCGTCCTAGGCCATGTGCATTTTCTGGCCCACCAACACAGCAGCCCTCAAGCAGCCTTGTTGTAGGCAATGAGGCGTCGTTGAGGAGGAGCAGTAGGCCTGGGAAGTAGGTAAAGGGTAGGGGTGGCAAAGCTCAAGGCAAGTCCAAATAGTGTGCAGGACTAGGTTGTGGAGATTCTCTGACTTTTTATTTCATCTGTAAATAGTTACGTTGATTGTTGGTCTGTGCCTTGCAACAGAACGTTGTATAATGTATGGTTTTCTTTCGGTGGGGGGAACGTTTGTTACTTTGTTGCAGTAAAATGTCACTTTGATCTTTTGCCATTGGTGTCGTGTGCATCATTCCAACATTCACCGGAGATATGCCTTTATGGGGGCACATAGCGTAGCCAGTATTAGCTCCATCCCTCAGCTTCCTCCATTCAGGAGAAGCAGTCCATTATAAGCTGGTGACATGCGGCTCTTGGTCCGGCAGTATCTCCATGCTGCCTCCACCGTGGATGGTGTGGCTGTCCAATGGGAGCCTCGCCAGGCTCCTCTTCGTCCTCCCCCTCCTGAGCTGAGCCTGCAATCCCCACTGGCAATGCCTGGCCTCTCATGATGGCCAAGCTGTGCAGCATGCAGCACACCATAAAAATTCGGATACCCGTTGAGGGGAGTATTGAAGGCTGCCTCCAGAACAGTCCAAGCAGCGTCTGCCTGTAGAAGATGGCATATTTCTGTCAACATTTCCTTTTGGAAGCTCAGCCTTCTCACACACTGCTCCTCAGAGAGCTGGAGGTAGGAGCGCTGGTGTCTGTAAACCTGTGGGGGAGTAAGCCCTCCTCCCCAGATGTCTTCGGCCTCTCCTCAGCCGTGAGCCCTTCTATCCTGACGCCGCCTAGCAATAGCATGGAGGATGATATGCTGGTGAATTAGTAATGCCCCCATTAAATTCTTTCATTGAAGTTGTAAGGACACTTAATGGCAGATAAAAGTACCACATTCAAGTCAGAGCTTCAAGCAGCGTGCTGTGTGTAAAACGTTGCAGTCAATGTGACCTGCGATGTAGGAACCTCTTCCCTCAAATACCGCTTACTGGAACGTGGGACCGCCTGGTTTTTCAGGCGTCTCTTGGGGCGGGAGTATAATGCGGCGTTACAGCCTAATTTTGCAGCCGGGGCACTAGCGGAGCGTTGCACGATAATTGACGTCATGATCTCATTGAAACTAGAGGGCGGACGCTAAGTTTCTGCGCCGCCACAAACCCGGAGTCAAATTTGCCGACCGGGTGGTAAAAGCTGGCCACCCACCGTTACGCCTTAAAACACCTTTTACCGCCCCTCTGGGGTGCTACCAGAGGTACAAGGCAGTCGAATATCCAGCCCTGAGTATTTTAAAAATAAATCATTGTTTATTTTGTATTAATGTTTATCTTCAATTAGAATAGTTATAACTAATGACTTTAATATTTGGAAAAAGGCCAATGCAAATGCATTATTCAAATATGCACCCTTAGTATAACTGCAACTAATGAAGTGGCTGACACATGCCCTTTCTTAATTGTTCAGCCAGTGGTCAGATAAGTATCATCACTACTTTAATCACACTGCAGTCAAAGCATGTTTTATTAGGATGTAATTAGCATAACTGGATTATCTTTGGACACTCATTGCCATCAACCTGTGAGCAGCTGATATTAAGCCCATAAAAGATTGAAGTCAATGAAATGATGTGGATATGTTAATGGAAATCTCTCAGAAAGTCTCACCCCACTGTACTTCTAACCTCCTCCAGCCCGTCACAGCTGAAGCCTTGGTCTGCGGACCCTGGCTTCCTAGGCATCTCTCTTCCACTGCTCCACCATCAGTAGCATAGCCTTGAGTCATTTTGATCCTAATCTCTGGATCTCTCTTCCCTAACTCTCTATCTTGCCACCTCCAATTAACCTGATGGCTTGCATCCTGGGGTCTTAAGAGAAGTAGTGGCAGGGATAGTGGATGCATTGGTGGTAATTCCCTGGATTCTGGAGAGGTCGCAGCAGATTGGAAAACTGCAAATGTAACGCCCCTATTTAAAAAAGGAGGCAGACAAAAAGCAGGAAACTATAGACCAGTTAGCCTAACATCTGTGGTTGGGAAGATGTTGGAGTCCATTATTAAAGAAGCAGTAGTAGGACATTTGGAAAAGCAAAATTCGGTCAAGCAGAGTCAGCATGGATTTATGAAAGGGAAGTCATGTTTGACAAATTTGCTAGAATTCTTTGAGGATGTAACGAACAGGGTGGATAAAGGGGAACCAGTGGATGTGGTGTATTTGGAATTCCAGAAGGCATTTGACAAGGTGCCACATAAAAAGTTACTGCACAAGATAAAAGTCCATGGGGTTGGGGGTAATATATTAGCATGGACAGAGTATTGGCTAACGAACAGAAAACAAAGAGTAGGGATAAATGGTTCATTCTCTGGTTGGCAATCAGTAACTAGTGGGGTGCCGCAGGGATCAATGCTGGGACCCCAACTATTTATAATCTATATTAACGATTTGGAGGAAGGGACTGAGTGTAACATAGCCAAGTTTGCCGACGATACAAAGATGGAAGGAAAAGCAATGTGTGAGGAGGACACACAAAATCTGCAAAAGGACATAGACAGGCTAAGTGAGTGGGCAAAAATTTGGCAGATGGAGTATAATGTTGGAAAGTGTGAGATCATGCGCTTTAGCAGAAAAAAATCGAAGAGCAAATTATTATTTAAATGGAGAAAGATTGCAAAGTGCTGCAGTACAGCGGGACCTGGGGGTACTTGTGCACGAAACACAAAAGGTTACAGCAAGTGATCAGGAAGGCCAATGGAATCTTGGCCTTTATTGCAAATGGGATGGAGTATAAAAGCAGGGAAGTCTTGCGACAGTTGTACAGAGTATTGGTGAGGCCACACCTGGAATACTGCGTGCAGTTTTGGTTTCCATATTTACAAAAGGATATACTTGCTTTGGAGGCAGTTCAGAGAAGGTTCACTAGGTTGATTCCAGAGATGAGAGGGTTGACTTATGAGGAAAATTTGAGTAGGTTGGGCCTCTACTTATTGGAATTCAGAAGAATGAGAGGTGATGTTATCGAAACGTATAAGATTATGAGGGGGCTTGACAAGGTGGATGCAGAGAGGATGTTTCCACTGATGGGGGAGACTAGAACTAGAGGGCATGATCTTAGAATAAGGGGCCACCCATTTAAAACTGAGATGAGGAGAAATTTCTTCTCTGAGGGTTGTGGATCTGTGGAATTCGCTGCCTCAGAGAGCTGTGGAAGCTGGGACATTGAATAAATTTAAGACAGAAATAGACAGTTTCTTAAACAATAAGGGAATAAGGGGTTATGGGGAGCGGGCGGGGAAGTGGACCTGAGTCCATGATCAGATCAGCCATGATCGTATTAAATGCCGGAGCAGGCTCGAGGGGCTGTATGGCCTTCTCCTGCTCCTATTTCTTATGTTCTTATGTTCACATCCTCCTCAAAACCTATCTGCTAGACCATGCTTTCAGTTGTTCCCCAAACCCGATTAGTGCTTGGCATCAGCTTTTCCTTTGTGAAGTACCTATGTTAAGGCCGCTATATAAATGCAAGTTGTTGTTTCTTGTAAAATGCTTAGTCAGGAGAAATTGCTGATGAGCAGAGAAACTTGTCCCAATCAAACAAACAATTCCACCAACTCTTCTCAAGTGGGTTCAAAGTAACATAACTGCATTGAAAGAAAAGCAAAATACTGCAGGTGCTGGAAATCTGAAATAAAAACAGAAAATGTTGGAAATACTCAGCAGGCCAAGCAGCAGCTGAGGAGAGAGAAACAGAGTTAACGTGTCAGGTCGAATTCGTACAAAGGTCCCCTCCCTCCCCTTTTTTTTCAGTATATTGATGACTATCAGCGGAGCTTCCTGCTCTCGCCCTGAACTGGAAAATGTCATTAACTTTGCTTCCAATTTCAACCCCTCCCTCCCCTTCAGATGTTCCATCTCCAAGTCTTGGCTTCCCTTCCTCAACTCCTCTATTTCCATTTCTGGGGATAGGCGGTCAACCAATATCTACTAGAAGCCTACTGACTCTATCAGCTACCTTGATTACATCTCCTGTAAGGACTCTATCCCATTCTCCGTTGCATCTGTTATGACAATACCACCTTTCACACCACTGCTTCCAATACGTCTTCCTTTTTCCCCAACCAATGATTCCCCTCCACCACTGTTGACCATATCTGTTCCCTTTTCCCACACTTCTGCTGTTACTCGTTCCCCTTCCTCCCATAACAATGATCGAGTTCCCCTTGTCCTCACCTTCCACCACCAGCCTCCACACTGAACAAATTATCTGCCATTTCTGCCACCTCCAGCGTGATGCCACCACTAACACATCTACCCCTTCCTTCCCAGCATCCCAAAGGAACGTTGATAAGGTAGTTAAAAAGGCATATGGGTTACTTGGCTTTATAAATAAAGAAATAGAATATTAAAGGAAAGAGGTCACAATAGAGCTTGAAAATCACTGGTTAGGCCTCAGCTAGGGAATTCTGGGCACCACATTTCAGGAAAGGTGTAAAGGCCTTTGAAAGGGGGCAGAGGAGGTTTATCAGGATGTTACCAGGGATGAGGGATTTCAGTTATGAGGAGAGATTGTAAAAGTTGGGACGGTTCTCCTGGAACAGAGAAGGCTAAGAGATGACCTAATAGAAGTTTTCAAGATGATGAGAGGTTTTGATAGGGTAGATAGAACAAAAAACTATTCCCTCTGGCAAGTGGATCAATAACCAGAGATCATAGATTCAAAATCACTGGCAAAAGATCTAGAGGGGCGATGAGGAGAATTTTTTTCACGTAGAGAGTTGGCAGGATCTGGAACACTCGAGCTAAAAAGGTGGAGGAAGCTGATTCCATAAATAATTGCAAAAAGGAGTTGGACAGGTACATCAGGATGAGGAACTTACAGGGCTTCCGACAAAAAGTGGCAAAGTCAGACTAAGTACAACTGCTCTTTCTAACAGCCAACAGAGACATGACAGGCCAAATGGCCTTCTTCTGTGCTGTAACTTTCCATGATTCGATCCCAATTGTACCCAATGTGAAGCACTCACCACTACAAACTTAACCACGCACCTATCTAAATTCCCTGGAGTTTTTTTAATGAAAAATATAAAGCAAGTTCAGATTTTTGCCAATTACCGTTGTATTTTTATCCCCTGTGCATCTGTTAACATCCCATGTGTCCTTAATAAAGGGTCTCTGCGGTGAGATTCAAAGCTATTGTCTTTTGAAAGTACTGAAGTAAACTCACAAAACGTTATTGTCCATTTTAAAATACTCTTCTTTCTCCTTGAAGGTTATACTGTGCCATATACCATTCCCAACTGTGTGGGCTGGTGACTGACCTGTTCCTAGCCTTTTGGAACCAGCTGCTATACTTGCCCTCTATTCTTTCCCTCCCTGCCTGTAGGGGAAGTATTCTGACACAACTTCACTCTCACAACCTGCGGTCTGGCTTATTAAGACTGAGAATGTGCCTTGTTGGCAAATTAAAGTTAAAAATCTGTTCCCTTTCATTCTGTGACATAATACTTTCAGCAAGAAAAAGTGCAGCTTTACAACTACACTGCAGCAGTTGTGACTTTAGACACATTTTGTAAGTTGGTGTAATTCAACTGTCAAAGCCTGCCTTTGCATCGAATATCTGCTGAGCTATATAGGTATATGGCCTGAGCGCAATTTATACTGCAATATGACTTAAATTCGTAAAAGAGAATTTACTTTTACAAGCACTTTTTTGAAATTAGAAAATCAATTTAATGTTGAGAAGAATTGACTGTACAAGGAAGCTGGTAACAGACAAAAGGGGTGTAATTCGATAGCGCATCATTCAGAAAGGACAGGTAGCACATTAATTTAGTGCTGCCTATTAATTAACACTATGGGCCCAAGTTACAGCCTCAGTTGCTCCTGATTTTTTGGAGCAACTGGTGTAGAACGGAGTGTCTTAGAAATTCAAATTCTCGGCATTTAGTTTGCTCCAGTTCTAGTCAGTTAGAACAGTTTCACTTTGGAACAGAATTTTTTTTTCAAAAGGGGGCGTGTCCGGCCACTTACGCCTGTTTTCAAAGTTTCGGCAGTGAAAACTTACTCCAAACTAACTTAGAATGGAGTAAGTGAAGATTTTTGTACGCTAGAAAAAACCTTGTCTACATTTTAGGAAATCAGGCGTAGGTTACAAATCAGGCGTAGGGAATGGCGGGGGGGTTTAAAGGGAAGTTTACAAACATTAAACACTTCAGTTTTACAAATAAAGAGCCATCATCAATAATAAATGATAAAAACATAAATAAATCAACCAATGAATCAATCAAAAAAATTAATAAGAAATAATTTTTTTCAAAATCAAATAAAACATTTTCTACTTACCGACTGCAGCACCGGGAGCCCTCCAACAGCATGCTGGGATGCCCCCCACCCCCGCCGCCCCCAGTGTGTCTCGGTCAGTGTCTCTATCTCTGTCTGTGTGTCTCTCACTCTCTGTCTGTCAGTGTCTGTGTTTCTGACAGCGAGGGGAGGGGGAGGAGGGGGGTAGAGGGAGAGAGGGGGGGAACGGGGAGGGATGGGAAGGAGGAGAGGGAAGGGGGAGAAGGGGGAGGGAAGGGAGGGAAGGGGGAGAAGGGGGAGAGAAGGGGGGGAGAGGAGAAGGGGAAGGGGGAGAGGAGAAGGGGAAAGGGGGGGAGAGGAGAAGGGGAAAGAGAGGGGAAGGGGAAGGAGAAGGGGGGAAAGGAGAGGGGCGGGGAAGGAGAAGGGGGGAAAAGAGAAGGGGGGGAAAAGAGAAGGGGGGGAAGGAGAAGGGGGGGAAAGGAGAAGGGGGGGAAAGGAGAAGGGGGGAAAGGAGAAGGTGGGGGAGGCTGAATGGGCCGGGCCCAAGACTTCGGGCAGGACCCATCCCCAGCACCAGATTTACAGGTAGGTGGCGTTGGGTCGGGACGGGTCCGGGGTCGGGAGCGCGGGTCGGGTCGGGGGGGCGGAGGGAGGTCGATTCGGTTCGGGTCGGAGGGAGGGAGGGAGAGGGAGGTCAGGTCGGGTGGGCGGGAGGGAGGAGCGTGGGTCGGGTCCAGTCCGGGGGCGGGGGGGGAAGCGGGAGTCGGGTCGGGTCGGGAGGAAGCAGGAGCTGGGCGTGGGAGGCAGCCTTATGCACGCAGCCCCAGTGAGGCCATTCGGCCAGGCTAGGGGCTGCATGCTTCGTGCCCCTCCCACACATTTATGGGCGCCTGGAGCTACTGCACATGCGCGCCCATTGTAGCGCGCATGTGCAGAGGTCCCGGCACTGTTTTCAGCGCAGGGACCTAGCTCCGCCCCCAACTGCTCGTGCTGCGCCGCGCCTGACTCAAGTAGACCAGCAGGGAGCCGGAGAATCTGTAATTTTATTTAGGCGCATTTTGTGGCGCGAAAAACGGGCGTCCAGGTCGGGGCTGCGCCGTTCTAGGCGCGGCCCGAAACTTGGGCCCAATAAGAGCACACACCTAGCGTGGAATATGCTGCTGACAGGCTGTGTGCTCACAGGGGGCCGAATTTCACGTCACTGGAGCAAGGCTAGCGACACTTAAAGCTAGCCTGCGCTTCTTCAAGGCAGACTGCAGCTCTTAAAGCTGAACTGCCTTCTATTGTGTTCTTAACACAGATGAGGCTGCACACAGGGAGGTTAAAGTGACACTGACCTCAGTCTTTAATGAGAGACTCCAGAGTGAAGAACAGTGCTCCCAAGGGATGCTGGGATCCCTTGGAACTTCAGGGGATGAGCTCCCTGGTGGCAGAACATGGGAGTGCATGCTTTACAGATACACAACATCACTCCCCCCCCAAAATCAAAGTGAAAACTATTTGCAAGGTGAGGCGGTCGGGAGCCTTGCTTTCCCTGGTAGACCGCCTCGGTACAAATGTCTGTTCTGCTGCGTTGGCTGTGCCCTCGCTGGGCTGGCGTGTTGTTGGCCCTGCAGGGCTGCTAGGTGAGCCTGGCCTTGCTGGGCTGTTGGGCGTGATGGGTTCGATTTCCTGGTCCGGCGTGGTGTCGTTGATCCTTTGGGTGTGTGTTGTGGGCTCGAAAAAGGTGGTGTCTGCTGTGGGTTGTTCAGGGCAGTCTGTGAACCACAGCCTCATTTGGTCCAGGTGCTTTCTGCAAATGTGTCCATTGTCTCGTTTGACTACAAACACTCTATTCCCTTCTTTAGCTATCACCGTGCCCGCGATCCACTTGGGACCATGTCCATAATTTAGCACATACACAGGGTCATTCAGATTAATTTCCCGTGACACAGTGGCGCGACCATCGTTTACATTTTGTTGCTGCCGCCTGCTCTCTACCTGATCATGCAGGTTGGGTTGAACCAACGAGAGTCTGGTTTTAAGTGTCCTTTTCATGAGTAGCTCAGCCGGGGGCACCCCTGTGAGCGAGTGGGGTCTCGTGCGGTAGCTGAGCAGTACTCGGGACAAGCGGGTTTGGAGTGAGCCTTCTGTGACTCGTTTAAGGATCTGTTTGATGGTTTGTACTGCCCGCTCTGCCTGCCCATTGGAGGCTGGTTTAAACGGGGCCGAGGTGACATATTTGATCCCATTGCGGGTCATGAATTCTTTAAATTCGGCACTGGTGAAACATGGCCCGTTGTCACTGACCAGTATGTCAGGCAGGCCGTGGGTGGCAAACATGGCCCTCAGGCTTTCAATGGTGGCGGTGGCGGTGCTTCCTGACATTATTTCACATTCAATCCATTTTGAAAAAGCATCCACCACCACCAGGAACATTTTACCGAGAAACCGGCCCACATTGTCGACATAGATCCTCGACCATGGACTGGAGGGCCAGGACCACAAACTTAGTGGTGCCTCTCTGGGCACGTTGCTCAACTGAGCACACACGCTGCATTGCCATATACAGGACTCCAAGTCAGAGCCCACAACACACACCCAAAGGATCAACGACACCACGCCGGACCAGGAAATCGAACCCATCACGCCCAACAGCCCAGCAAGGCCAGGCTCACCTAGCAGCCCTGCAGGGCCAACAACACGCCAGCCCAGCGAGGGCACAGCCAACACACCAGAACAGACATTTGTACCTAGGCGCGGTCCACCAGGGAAAGAAAGGCTCCCGACCGTCTCACCGAGCCACCACACGTGGGATCTGGCTATCGCTTTCATCATTACTATACCCGGGTGTGTGCTGTGGAGATCTGAGATGAATGTCTCCCTGCCCTTTTTTGGTAGCACTACGCAGTTACCCCACAACAGGCAGTCTGCCTGAATGAACAGCTCGTCCTTTCGCCGCGGGAACGGCTTGATTGGCTCTTGCATTTCAACGGGGATGCTGCCCATGCAGTACACAGTTTTTTACTCGGGACAGCAGAGGATCTTGGCTGGTCCAAGTCCTAAACTGCCGGGCCGTGACAGGTGACTTATCATTTTCAAATGCTTCCATGACCATCAACAAGTCTGCGGGCTGCGCCACCATCAACAAGTTTGCAGGCTGGGCCATTTCCACCCCCGTGGTGGGCAATGGTAGCCGACTGAGAGCATCCGCACAGTTCTCGGTGCCTGGCCTGTGGCGGATGGTATAGTTATACACTGATAGCGCGAGTGCCCACCTTTGTATGCGGGCTGAGGCATTAGTATTTATCCCCTTGTTTTCAGCGAACAGGGATGTGAGGGGCTTGTGATCGGTTTCCAGCTCAAATTTGAGGCCAAACAGGTACTGATGCATTTTCTTTACCCCGAACACACACGCTAATGCCTCTTTATCAATCATGCTGTAGGCCCTCTCGGCCTTCGACAAGCTCCTGGAAGCATAGGCGACAGGTTGCAACTTCCCCGCAACGTTAGCTTGTTGTAATACACACCCGACTCCGTACGACGACGCGTCACATGCTCGCACAAGTCTTTTACACGGGTTATACAATACAAGCAGCTTGTTGGTGCATAAAATGTTTCTGGCTTTCTCAAAAGCAATTACTTGTTTTTTTCCCCATACCCAGTTCTCACCTTTGCGCAATAACACATGTAGGGGCTCTAAAAGGGTGCTTAACCCCGGTAGGAAGTTACCAAAATAGTTGAGGAGTCCCAGGAACGACCGCAGCTCCATGACATTCTGTGGCCTGGGCGCATTCCTGATAGCCTCTGTCTTGGTGTCTGTGGGCTTAATGCCGTCCACCGCGATTTTCTCTCCAAAAACTCCACTTCTTTTGCCATGAAGACGCATTTCAACCTCTTCAGCCACAGCCCTACGCGATCCAGTCGCTGGAGGACCTCCTCCAGGTTTTGTAGTTGCTCGGCGGTGTCCTGACCCGTGACCAATATGTCGTCCTGAAAGACCACCGTGTGTGGGACCGACTTGAGTAGGCTCTCCATGTTTCTCTGGAAGATCGCTGCAGCCGACCGAATTCCAAACGGGCATCTGTGTAGATGAACAGTCCCTCGTGTGTGTTGATGCAGGTGAGGCCCTTCGAAGACTCCTCCAGCTCCTGCGTCATGTCGGCCGAAGTCAGGTCGAGCTTGGTGAACGTCGTGCCTCCTCCAGCGTCGCAAATAGGTCGTCTGCCTTAGGTAGCGGGAATTGGTCCTGTAGCGAGAAACGATTAATAGTTACTTTATAATCGCCGCAAATCCTGACCGTGCCATCACTTTTGAGTATTGGAACAATCGGGCTGGCCCACTCGCTGAATTCCACTGGGGAGATGATGCCCGTGCGTTGCAGCCTGTCCAGCTCGATTTCCACTCTCTCCCTCATCATGTGAGGTACCGCTCGCGCCTTGTGGTGAATGGGTCGTGCGTCTGGGACCAAGTGGATCCGCACCTTCGCCCCGGAAAAGTTTCCAATGTCTGGCTCAAAAAGGGAAGGAAATTTGTTAAGAACCTGTGTACATGAGGCCTCATCGACATGTGATGGCACTCGGATGTCATTCCAGTTCCAGTGGATGTTGCCCAGCCAGTTCCTTCCAAGCAGTGTGGGGCCATCGCCCGGGACAATCCAGAGTGGCAGTTCATGCACCGTGTCCTCGTAGGTGACCTTGACCATGGCACTGCCCAGGAAAGTGATAAGCTCTTTGGTGTATGCTCTCAGTTTCGTGTGGATGGGGCTCAGGGCTGGTCTGAATGCCTTGTTGCACCACAGTCTCTCAAACATCTTTTTACTCATGATGGATTGGCTAGCGCCAGTGTCCAGTTCCATGGATACGGGTAAGCCATTCAATTTTACGTTTAGCATTATAGGTAGACTTTGACAAAAATGTGTGCACCCCGTGTACTTCAGCATCTGCCTCCTCTCTCTGAGGCTCGAAATTGCTTTGATCCACCATGGACCGATCTTCCTCTGCCATGTGGTGGTTAGCAGGTTTTGCAGAGCTTACAGCTCGTTGGAGCTGCCCAATTGTTCCACAGCTCTTACAAACATTTGAAGTGGCATGAATAGGCTGAATGGAAGTCTCCATAACGCCAACAAGGTGTGAATTGCCTTGCATTCATCCATTGTTGGGGACTCTGAGTCATCTGGGTCACCTGAGGCCTGCTGGCAGTTGCAGACTCGTGGGTTCTGCCCTGTACATTTCTGCTCGCAAACACAGTTCCAGTTAATTTATGAACATTGCTCGCACTTGTGTGCTGAGAGATTTGTTTGGTGTTATCACTTGTGGACATAAACGTCTGTGCTATTGCAATGGCCTTACTGAGGGTCGGTGTCTCTACAGTCAAAAGTTTTCGTAGGATGGTCTCGTGACCAATGCCCAGTGCAAAAAAGTCTCTGAGCATTTGCTCCAGGTAGCCATCAAACTCACATTGTCGTGCAAGTTGCCTTAGCTCGGCAACGTAGCTCGCCACTTCCTGACCTTCAGATCGCTGGCACGTGTCGAACCGATACCTCGCCATCAGCACGCTCTCCCTCGGGTTAAGATGCTCCCGAACCAGTGTACACAGCTCCTCACACGTCTTATCTGTGGGTTTCACCGGAGCCTGAAGATTCTTCATGAGGCTGTAGGTCGGTGCCCCGCAGACTGTGAGGAGGACCGCTCTGCTTTTTGCAGCGCTTCCTTCTCCATCCAGCTCGTTGGCTACAAAGTACTGGTGTAGCCGTTCGACATAGGCTTCCCAGTCCTCACCCTCCGAGAACTTCTCCAGGATGCCCACAGTTTGCTGCATCTTTGCATTGGATTCGTATTCTCGTCGCCAGTTATTGTGTTCCTAACACAGATGAGGCTGCACACAGGGAGGTTAAAGTAATAGTGACCTCAGTCTTTAATAAGACACTCTAGAGTGAGGAACAGGCCTTAGGGGCCGGCTTATATACAGTGCTCCCAAGGGATGCTGGGATCCCTTGGGACTTCAGGGGATGAGCTCCCTGGTGGCGGAACATGGGAGTGTATGCTTTACAGATACACAATACCTTCTGTACATAAAAAGTGCTAAAAGTAGCCCTCTAGAAAGAAGGAGGGAGGACCCGATGGCCAAATCCATCACTGCCGGCAGAGTTATCCCCAGAACCTGGCTCCAGTGCCCAAGGAAGTTTCATGACCTCAGACGAGTTGTCAAGCTCAGTGAATGCATCTTCAAAAGCCATCGCCTACCACCTGCACCACTAGGCTCTCACACTATTCAATGCACAACCGCCCTCTCCCCATCGCTCACTAACTAGCAATCTCTAACAAACCTCAAGCACACCGCAGATTCCTTGCTTCACCTCACCCCCTTGGAGGAGACGGTGCTAATCATTCTTAGCAGGGGCATGGCTGAGCCCTTGGCCAATGGCAGGGCTGAAAGAATACATGATGCTGGTATCCTCATATGTTATTCTCCTTCTCACATCCCACTTCCCCCTCAACCCACATTCTCTTCTGATTTATTAGTTACACATGGTGAAAGCATGCAGCTCTTGCTTTACCCCCTCCCCTCACCACAACCCTACTCTTTAGACCTCCTCATTTCACACCCCCTCAAGAAATGCAACCTGCCCAGCCAGTGGTTGACCAAGAAGAGGGAGAAAAGAGTGAAGAAGAAGCAGAAACAACATCACTCAATTTCACACTCCCAGCCACCAACTCCTCCAGGTCATCCTGCAAGGCAATCTGCAGTATCCCCCAATGAAAGTCAGCAGCCTTCCACCAGCCAGATTGCAGCCACTGGGGTAGCACTGGGGGACATCTCTAGGATAGACAAAGGCACACGCAAGACAGTCACTAAGGGAATGCACAAGGGTGATTAGTTGATTTTATGATGTACTATTGGATGCATATATGGATAAAGTTGGGTTGGAAGGAGTGCTTTGTGGTGGCTTTTATTTCAGCATTGTAGCCAAGAGGACGCTGTGATGGTCAGTAACAGAGGGAAGGTAAGGTAGGGTGTGGGACAAATGTTGAAAGGGGAATTGGAGTTGGGTTCACTGATATCACTGGCGGATTCGATCCTGGATATCCCAACCAGAAAGGGGCTGTCTCGGTTGCCTCCTTCCTTCCCCTTTTTCCTCTTCTGCTTCCTCCTCACTCCTGCTGCCTCTGCTCCATCTCCATATGATGCTGCAGCCCAAGGGGGACTGCAACTAAAGCCCCCAGGACTGGGAGAAAGTAGTCTTCCTTTAACTCTAAGACCTTCCTTTAACAGCCAAAGCCTTGCAAACATCCAGCAGCACTCCCTGCACATTTTAACAACTTTTTAAATGTATTGCACTAAGCCACTACTCCAATAAAATGTACAAATGCCAGTCCAAAAGCAAAAATCTAAACTTGCCTGAAAGTTGAGTGTGTCCCTTTAAGAATTGCTGGCAGTGTCTCTGTTGTACTGCATCATGCGTGTTCTTATGTACATGGTTTGGAGAGGGCGGTATTAAGAGCAGCAGCAGAATCAACAATGGTCTCGAGAGGGCGACAAAACCAAAGTCTGCGACAAAATTAGACGCCATCAGAATGCAGGTAGATGATTGGTGACATATCTTGGAGCGGCGTGGAGCAGAGGTCGGGACCGGCGAGGTCCGGAGAGGAGAGGACAGACGAGGCATGGAGGAGCGGAGAGGTCGGAGCCCAGAGGTGGAGCAGCCTGGACAAGACCAAGGGAAGGCGCAGCACAGGCCAATAGCAAGGCTGTGAGGTCGTGAGGCTCACATTGCGTGAGAGGTCCTGTGGGAAGGAGGACAGTAGGAGTACGTTTGAGTTTGTGTGTATGTATTGGCACATGCGACGGACCCTGGTCTCCAGTCGTTTTGGATCCCCTTGCCATTGGACCAAGACCTTGCACTGTCAAGCCCGTGTGGTGGCTGGTATGCAACGGCCACCCCACGTTAAAAGAATTCATGCACAGGCATCGTCCTCGGTTTAAAATCAGTTTATCAATCACCTGAGTACTCATTTTTAGTGTGAAAGCAAGTCATCCTCGACCCCGAGGGACTGCCTATGATGATTAAGAGCAGCGATGTTGAAAATCACAGATCGTGCATCAATTCAGGCACTGCACGCTGACTGACGTCACGATCTACAACATTTACATATGGGCGGTGAGTGACATCAATGGCAGCACTGATGACCTGCCCAAAATGGTGACCACCACGTTCCTCACGGAAGTGAGTAGAAGCAAGGTAGCCGCCATTTTGTCTGCACAACCGGCCTTAATGGCCGGTGCTAAAAGTTCCAATTTCATGTCCAGAATCTGTTATTCAGGTTACAATGCTAACTTTTTAACGTGGCTGTTTATAAAATTAGGGCAGCAGAAAAGGGCTATTACATTTGTAGTCTAAAATAATTAGATATCAAAGAAATCAGAAAATTATAAGGCATTTTTACTTCATTTTTAAATGACAAAATCACATACTTGGAAAGCCATAGGCTGAACTGGTACAGCAGTTTGTTTCCTGGTCATGCTTTAAAATATCTTCTTTTCATATTTTGTGCTTATTTAAGAGATATGAATTTAAACTCTTACACATATAAAGAAAATCTTTTGGCAATGCTAGATCACATGCCAGAATGAGATCAACATGACATCAACTGTATATAGAATGTGTCAAGTCAATAAATTGAAAACAACCTCAATTTGATGTATGTCACTTCAAGTTACTCAACCAGCTTAGACCTCTACCTCACCTGCTATTCTATCCCCTCACCACCTGCCCATGACCCCTACAACCCCTACATCACCCTAATCTTTGCAATGTCTGTTGCCAAAGCATCAGTATCTATTTACTGGATCAATTCCTCAATCATTTGAAAGAAATGTCATCTTTTATTTAGATCATAATTCTTTTAATTAAACTAAAGTAACATTGTCAAAGAATCTCTTGGTCCTGTATCCGTCATTTTATGCTTTTTTTTTACATAGAATGCTTGCCAAGTACTTCACAGAAAAAGAAATGTTTCTCAAAATACTGTCTTACACAAGATTTTATTAACTTGGGAATTTACATCGTAACACTTGACCACTGAACCTCTTAGCAGTATCCATTATCAGTCATAACCAATAATATGAACACTTGGTAACACAAGTCAACAGACTACCCCAAATATAACATACAAATATATGCATTGCAATTGAAAGTTGTACTGCTCAACTACAGACCACTGACCCTAGATTTTCCTGAGATTGTCAGTAGATGAGGCAAGGGGGCGGGGGTGGGGTGGCTGTGGCACTTTCGGAGGTGCTGTCTTTTGGATGCAATGTTAAACCGAAGCCCTGTCTGCCCTATCAGGTAGACGTGAAAGATACCATGGCACTGTTTAAAGTAGTGCCGGGGAGTTCCCCCAATTTAATTGCAAATATTTATCCCTAAATATCCCTAGTGTTGGGACCACTACTTTTTTAAATTTACATCAGTGACTCGGACTCAGAAACTCAATGCAAGTTGGTCAAATTTGCAGATGATACCAAAGTAAGAAGAATCAGAGGTAGCAGCTCAGGAATTACAGAATGAGTTGGACAAGATATACAAGTAGGGAAAAGAACAGATGATGAAAAGTGACACAAATAAATGTGAAGAATTGCACAAAGTAAGGGAAAATGGGGAACACACAGTGCATGGAGTTGAAAAAGCTAAGGATGAAACTGAAAAAGATCCAAGAGTCTGAGCTGACTTGTCACTCAACACACTCAACCAATGTCGAGCAGCAATGTATGAAGCCAAAAGAATATTGATCTACATATCCAAAACAGTCGAATACAAGCCAGTCAAAGTCATGATCAAACTGCACAGTGATCTGCTCAGCCCACATTGAGTACTGCATCAAGTTCTCATCAAAGACACAAAGGGAGACAGTCAATTCCCAGAGTCAGTGCAGAAAAGAAGAAACATGATGATCCCTAGTTTTAGAGGTCGAACTTTGAGGAAAAACTGGAGAAACTTGAGCCTAGAAATTTGATAAAGTCCTATTGGAGGGCAAGGCTTGTTCGTGCCTGTAAAAAGATCACAGGCAGCACCGGAACCCATTATCATCAGTTGAATGCCCAGCAAGGACTGTGAGGTGGGGCCAAGATTGGGAGGGAGGTCATGGCCATGACTGGGTGGGAGGGGGCAAAGAGATCCAGGCCAGGATCGGGAGGGAGGTCATGGCCAGGATGGAGGCGGTGAGTTTGTGGCCAGGGTTGATGGGCCAGGGGGGATGGGGATGGGGGTCAGGGCTCAGGGCCCAGGGCCAGCATCGTAGAGAACTGGAGGTCAGAGCCAGGATCAGAGGGAGATCGTAGAGGTCCTGGAGGTCAGAGTTGGGAGTGAGGATAATGGTAAGTACTTAGCTTTTTCCCCATTCGGCGCTGTTTAACATTTATTTTCCTGAGAGTAAAACATCGGCGGCGCTGACTGATCAGACGCAGGCCAAATTTGCATTAGGGAGCAGAAGCAGGCATTATTCCCCTTACTTGAATATATTAATCATCTAATGCCTGCTTCAGACGAAGCTAAACAGCAGCTCCTTTATTGGCCTCACCAATATGGCTTGCACCAGAAGCAAGGTGGACACCATTCTTTCCACAAAACTGACCTTAACAGCCACACTAGACTCCCGAATTTCTAGGCCTTGGTTATTTAAAGCTTTGAAAGCTGATCTTATAGAGGTATACAAGATTGTAAATGGTAAGGGAAAGGTAAAACTGGATAATTACTTTAAACTGTGAGAGGAGGAAAAGATTTTATTAGTTCAAACTAATAAAAGATAGGACTGCTATCACAAAGTTTCACTTCACACTAAGAATGATCAACATACGGACTAGACGCCTGGATAGAGGATTGAAAGCAAAAAGCCTGGAATAATTTCAGAAGCAATTGGATGCTGCAATGGTATGCTTTAGGGTCATTGTGGATGGATGAACTAAGATGGGCCAAATGGCCTCCTGCATCCGTAATGATTTTATAACTGCCATATGACTGAGTCCCAGAATAGCAACTCTGTATTCACACAGCTGCAGCAGTTTTTCATGATAGTAAGCATCATAGAATAAAGATACCTTGTCATTTCAATCTTTTAAAGAAAAAATGAAAATATGGAGTAATATTTTCAAAATGGACTATTCCCTATAGCTGTGTGGTGTGAAAAAAACCTACTTCATGTTGTTAGATTATCGGTTACTTTTTGTCTCCTGTTGAGAACTGGCAATTGAGATTTCCCCTGTCAGTAGGAAGTTAGCTATGGACATGTCATTAAATAGCTCCATAGGAAATAATCCCACCAATTTTCTTCCCCTGGTTCAGGTTGCACTGTGCCAGGAAGGTTCAGCACTGAGTGGGTACTGCTGTGTAGTTGCCATCCACTGAGCAGCTCGCTGCAGGGAGGGAGGACCTAAAACAGAACGAAAAACAACAAAATGTCTAAAGTATGAGGTAATGCAATTTTTTTTTAGTAACGGTTTCATATTATAGAGGGAAATAATTTATACAGAAGGCTTTACCTCCACAATGTATCTCATTTAAATAAACTAAAAAAAATAGTCAATGTGTAGTACTATAAAGAAAAGGCACAGCAGGGCTTGGGGGTCTATCCAAAAATAGACCACCAGGGACTCAGATCTGCATAACTCACTTGCCTTTTCTGTTCGAGAGTTCAAGTGCCAACATCACTCAATGGTTTGTTCTTCAGTAAATCGCTGAGCCTCATCTATTTAATCCTTCCTTTCTGAATGAATGAGGACATTTTTTTTTATTGAGGGTGAGGAAACACATACATTCGTACAAATCATTTACAAGGATGCAACTGTGATGGAAACTTTGGGGAGGGGGGGAGGAATAAGAACATAAGAAATAGGAGCAGGGGTAGGCCATTCGGCCCCTCAAATCTGCTCCGCCATTCAATGAGATCATGGCTGATCTTCTACCTCAACTCCACTTTCCTGCACTATCCCCATATCCTTTGATTCCCTTAATATCCAAAAATCTATCAATCTCTGTCTTGAATATACTGAACCACTGAGCCTCCACAGACCTCTGGGGTAGAGAATTACAAAGATTCACCACCCTCTGAGTGAAGAGGTTTCTCCTCATCTCAGTCCTAAATGGCCAACTCCTTACTCTGAGACTGTGACCCCTGGTTCTAGACTCCTCAGCCAGAGGAAACATCCTCCTTGCATCTACCATGTAAAATTTTGTATGTTTCAATTAGATCACCTCTCATCCTTCTAAATTCTAGAGAATATCGGCCTAGTCTACGCAATCTCACCTCATAGGTCAATCCCCCCATCCCAGGAATCAGTCTGGTGAACCTTCGTTGCTCTCCCTCAATGGCAAGTATATCCTTCCTTAGGTAAGGAGACCAAAACTGTACTCAATACTCAAGGTGTGGTTTCACCAGGGCCCTATATAATTGCAGTAAGACATATTTAATCTTATACTCAAATCCTTTTGTAATAAAGGCCAACATACCATTTGCTTTCTTAATTGCTTGCTGTACCTGCATGTTAACTTTCAGTGATTTGTGTACAAGGACACCCAGGTCCCTCTGAACATCAACATTTCCCAATCTTTCACCATTTAAAAAATACTCTGCTTTTCTATTTTTCCTATCAAAGTGGATAACTTCACATTTCTCCACATTATATTCCATTTGCCATGTTCTTGCCCACTCACTTAGCCTGTCTATATCCCTTGAAGTTTCTTTGCATCCTACCTAGCTTTGTATCATCAGAAAACTTGAATATATTACATTTGGTCCCCTTATCCAAATCATTGATATAGATTCTGAATAGCTGAGGCCTAGGCACTGTTCCTTGCAATACCCCACTAGTTACAACCTGGCAACCTGAAAATGACCCGATTATTTCTACTCTCTGTTTTCTGTTCTTTAACCAATCCTCAATCCATGCTAGTATATTACCCCCAATCCCATGAGCCCTAATTTTGTTCAATAACCTCCTGTGTGGCACCTTATCGAATGCCTTCTGAAAATCCAAATAAACCACATCCACTGGTCCCCCTTATCTAGTCTGCTAATTACAACCTCAAAAAACTCTAACAGATTTGTCAAACATGATTTTCCTTTCATAAATCCATGTTGACTCTGCCCAATCATATTATTTGTTCCAAGTGCCCTGTTACCACATCCTTAATAATAGATTCTAGTATTTTCCCTACTACTGATGTCAGGCTAACTGGTCCATCATTCCCCGTTTTCTCTCTCCCTCCTTTCTTAACTAGCGGGGTTACATTAGCTACCTTTCAATCTGCGGGAACCATTCTAGAACCTATGGAATTTTGGAAGCTGACAACCAATGCATCCACTATCTCCAAAGTCACCTCTTTCAAAACCCTAGGATGTAGGCCATCAGGTCCAAGGGATTTATTGGATTTCAGTCCCATTAATTTCTCCTGTACGATGTTTTTACTAATACTAATTTCTTTCAGTTACTCAGTTAGAATAACCTTACTAATATACACAAGAACATAATAAGAACATAAGAATTAGGAGCAGGAGTAGGCCATATGGCTCTTCGAGCCTGCTCCGCCAGTCAATAAGATCATGGCTGAACTTCGACCTCAAATTTACTTTCCCACCCGAACCTCATATCTCTCGATTCCCCTTGAGTCGAAAAAGCGATCTATCTCAGCCTTGAATATACTCAACGACTTTGCACCCACAGCCTTTTGGGGTAGAGAATTCCAAAGATTCACAACCCTCTAAGTGAAGAAATTTCTCCTCATCTCAGTCTTAAATGGAACAAGAGAGATGATCTTCATGGCAGAGAATGGGGATTAGATGTTGGTGAAATATCTAATTTGTTGTTTCATGGAAGGGGGAAATAAAGCTTGCTGTAAAGGTTAGGAATTTCCTTGGGTGGTAGCGTAAAACAGGTTGCTGATTTCCTGCGGCTCATTCTGCACTCCCGCCCAAGATGCTTTGTACCCAAAGTTTCACGGAGAATGTAGGCTGTAATGCAGCAGATAATGTGTTATGCTTAAGGTTTTTATGAAAGTGAACTGTAGAGGCTTTGTGACCTTGACTATAGACAGCTCTCAGAGTTAAACGTTATTCATTCAATCATAAAGGTAGGAGCCACGAGAACCAGTGTGTTAAGGGAATTAGAAGGTCTAAGACATTCAGGGCATTGGTATCTTAAACAAAAGCAAAGTTGAATATATCTAAAAAGGGTATATTTTGGGTGATTTGAAGTGATCTTCAAGGTCAATAAAGGTCACTCATCAAAGTAAAGTCAAGGTTTATATTAACTGTGCTTCCACTTTAAATGTTATTTGTCATGCCAATAATCAGAACTACCAGGCCTCTCATGTTCAGACATCAGTTCACATCAAGTCCAAACACGTACATATTTGTTGTGCAGGCAAGATATCCAGAAATCTATTCTTTAGCAAACACTTGCCATCTCAGAAGGGGTCCCATAAAAGCAAGCTCCCTGTAGGGACAATTGCAACCCATTATATTTTCCATCAAGATTGATTTTCAGTGGTAAGTATGTTTTTGGCTATTGCAGCATTTTAATGTTTCCATTTTTGGTTTGCTCTGCTTTCAGTATTTTCCTCTTTTGCCTAAGCTTATAAATGATTAGAAAAGAATAAAAAATGCTGTGCAAATCTTTTTGAAACAAAACCTGAAAAAAATGTATTAGAGTGTCAAAGAGTTCAATTATATCATCATATTCAAAATATTAACACCCAAACAGCATTCAAATTCAGAATATTGAATTTAGTATAAACTTGTACTTACAATGTTTCTCCTCACTGTTCAAGTACATTCTACTTTATTGTATTTGGACAGGACTCACGAATAAGTGAATTATGCATTTAAACTAATTGGTACTTAGTTAAATGAAGAAGGAGATGCACATTAGCATTCTGTTATACTGATGCTGGACTTTCTAATGGAGGTAGTTAGATCTATATGCCATAAAATATGAAATATCAATAAAAACTTAAAATGTTATTTAATTTACTTTCATTTACTCTTAATTATCTTTTAACCTTTTCTTAATTTCATTTGGGAGGTCTAAATGCCTTGACCATCATCTTCCCACATCCATTATCCAGCTGACTGCAGACAGGGATCAGGTTGGGCTAAACAGACTCCATTCCATCCCCTTTTTGCCTTTTCCCTGATACTAGGAGCTTTTCTAAGATATTGATAATTGACAGAATACACCTTCTTGATTCCCAATTTGTTAACAGATATCCCGATGTACTTTTGACGTAGCCCTTTCTGGCTTTATTTTTCTTTCCATTAAGAAGTCTAACATCAGCATTGCCGAATGCTATTGTACATCCCCTTCCTAATTTAGTTAATACCCATTAGCTTTCTTTATTTCTCATTCTATTTCTCTTTCTTTTCCCTTCAACTTTTAAGTTATCTGAACAAAACTGATTTGTTTCTAAAAAATAGGCCGTACGGGATGAAAAAGTTAAATTTTTTTTAAGAACTTGTAATACAAATATAAATTAAGCCAATGTACCATGACATAGAATTACATATTCAGATGATTCATTTGCAATCTGGGGGGATTGTGCATTATCTCTCCTTCTGTACATCCAAGTAAAACAGAAATATAATATCATTGGTACCATAAAGGGAAATGTGTACCTTTCCTGAGAATACCTACTACACAATCGTTCAGCTTTTCAGCTACCTTAGTGTCAGCTGTGGCTCAGTAGGTAGCACTTTCGCCTCTGAGTCAGAAGATTGTGAGATCAATTCTCACTCCAGAGACTTGAGCACAAAAATCTAGGCTGACGCACTCCAGTACAGTACTGCACTATCAGAGGTGCCATCTTTCAGACAAGACATTAAACTCTCTCAGGTGGGCGTGAAAGATCCCATGGCACCATTTTGAAGAAGAGCAGGGGAATTATCCCCAGTACCCTGGCCAATATTTATCCCTCAATCAATATAACAAAAATAGGTTATCTGGTCATTATCCCATTGCTGTTCATGGGAGCTTGCTGCGCGCATATTGACTGTCACGTTAAAAGTACTTCATTGGGACATTCTGTGGTCCGGAAAGATGCTATATAAATGCAAGTCTTTCTTTTTTGTTTCATAGCTTGAGATCAAGATGGCCAAATTTCCTGATTTAACTGATTTACTCTGGCTTTATGCCAAAACTTTGCTATGTGCGAATTTCATCGATCATGTGCACTGTTCCTGTGGTACGTCCACTGAAACCATATTTGCTTATTATTATAGCACCGACTCCATACAAAAGACTCAGGGAATGCATGTTTCCTGCATTTACGTCCATTCTGAACGGGCATAAATTTACATCTATAATTTTAGGATAGCAAAATGCAAAATCACTATTTATGGTGTTTTATAGCAATTTTATTTTATTTCTTCTTACTGAGACCTGCAATGTATTTTCTACATCTTTGAATGCGTTTTTTTAAAGGCATCAGAATCTGTTATATTAAAAAGAGAAAAGCTTCCATAATTGAATTTACATGCTGTGTTGACACCACGCACAACGAAGACGGACAAATCACCATTCCCCGGATACTAAACAAGCCTGTTTTATAAGGGGGCAGGAGGATTTGGCCTTTGTCAATTCGATTTAAGCAACCGGGACTCCTGAAACCGCGTGACTGGCCAGCACGTTGAGGCAGGGAGTACCGGGCCGTGCACAAAATCTAATAAAGGTCGAATGGTCGGTTAAAAGGGGACTAGGACTAGTCCCTTTACCGAAAGGGGGAGTTGTTGTAGGAGGTAGGCACCTTTAGAACATACCAGAATACTAGGCATTAGGCACCTGCTAGATATATCTAAACGCATATAAGTTTAAAGTGGACACACACATAAAATGGCTGCCCAGGCATGATGGGAAATCAGGTAGTCAAGCTGTGAACTGTTAAACATTCAATGACCAAGCAATAACCCTGTGAGGCCCACTGTAGGAATGCCTGGGATGCGGGAAGACAGAGATAAGAAGGAAACCATCTCCTGTGAACAAGGTCATAAACCAATTAATTCCCCAGGAAGAAAGATAAGAGGGAAACCATCTCCTGTAAACAAGGTTATAAACCAATTATTTCTCCCAGATGAAAGAACTAGGGAGAGAACCTATAAAGTCATCGATCAGCCCAAGCTGACAATAACCGAACATATGGTTCCCGGGATAATAGGGGAATTCTATTGGGTTAAAAGAACCTATATGTAATCTATAATCGTTGTGATTGGCTTGTGTCCAGCCGTGATGGGCTGTGTAGCTGTAGTAAACTGTTTTGTAACTGTTGTGAAACATATAAAAGGTGCATGTAACCCTTTGTTCTGTGGAGAGAAACCTGGATACGGTCCTGAGTTTTTCCTCCCCGCTGAGCGTAATAAAAGCTGCATCAGCATTGGAACCGACTCTGAGTGTTGAGTGATTCTTCTAAGAAAACACTAACGCTAACAAATAGCAACATAAGAAATAGGAGCAGGAGTAGGCCAGAGATCCCCTCAAGCCTGCTCTCTTTCATTCAATAAGATCATGGCTAAACTTCTACATCAAACTACACTTTCTGGTCTGATCCCTATATCCCTCGATTCCTTTAGTGCCCAAAAATCTATCAAGAATTTCAAATATTCACAACCCTCTGAGTGAAGAAATTTCTCCTCATCTCAGTCCTAAATGGCGGACCCCTTATCCTGAGACTATGATCGCTCGTTCTAGACTCTCCAGCCAGGGGAAACAACCTCTCAGTATCTACCTTGTCAAGCCCTCTAAGAATTTTCTATTTTTCAAAGAGATCACCTCTCATTCTTCTAGAATCCAAAGAATATTTGTAATCAATCTCTCCTCACAGGGCAGCCCTCTCGTCCTAGAATTCAATCTAAGGCAAGTTTATCCTTCCTTAGGTATGGGGACCAAAACTGTACACAGTATTCCAGGTGTGGTCTCACCAAAGCCCTATATAGTTGCAGTAAGACTTCCTTACCCTTGTACTCTAATGCCTTTGCAATAAAGGTTAACATACCATTTGCCTTCCTAAGTGTTTGCTGTACCTTGCTGTGCTTAATGTGCATAAATGATGGTTTGATGCCTTCAAAAGTTAATTTTCATAACATAAACAAGACAAAAAGGGACTTAAAGAATGAGGATGGTGTATGTTCCACTCTTTGCTCGGGTCCCAATTGTTTGTATTGAATTGCACTTATTTTATGCTGATTTTTACGGCGATTGCTAACGCGATTCTCAGATAATTTGTGCCTGTGTTTACGTTGGCAAGATTGATGTAGAAACTGGCGTAAATATCAGTGTAATTTCTGCGTAAATGCAGTCCAGGAAATTCCATACCTATATATTTATTTATATTAATAATCACTCTTACAAATGACTTTCTTGCAAAGTTATCTCCTAGATCTCACTTGACCAAACCTGGATGCCTGTGTCTAGTGAAACCTTCTCAATATCCTGATCAAGGTAGCCACCCTACAATTACTATAGCTCCGTGAATTTTTTTTCTAAACTACCAACATAATCAAATTAAAATGTTTTAAAGTAGCAGTTCAGTGTGTTGCACCAGGAGTTAGTGCAAGTGAATCCACATATAGAATCATACAGCACAAAAGGAACTCATTGTGCCTGTGCCAGCTCTTTGAAAGAGCTAACCAATTAGTCCCACTGCCTTACTCTTTCCCCATAGCCCTGTACATATTTCCTATTCAAGTACATATCCAATTCTCTTATGAAAGTTACTATTGATTCTGCTTCCCCCACCCTGTCAGGCAGTGAATTATTACTAACAGCTGCATCGTAACAGTGCTTTATCATATTGAAATGTCTCAAAGTGCTTCATACTATGAACTAGTTTTCAAGTGCTTTGACTAATGTTATATACCAGCAATGTCTCATGAACAACAATGCCCAATCGGTTTGAGGGAGGAATGTTGGTCATGACACTAGATACACTCCCTACTGTCCCCCGGTCATCAAAATCCACAATGTTGCCTTGGACAACGTGGACCACTTTTCATACCTTGGGAGCCTACTATCAGCAAGGGCAGACATCGACGACGAGGTCCAACACCACCTCCAGTGCGCCAGTGCAGCCTTCGGTCGCCTGAGGAAGAGAGTGTTCGAAGTCCTCAAATCTGGCATCAAGCTTATGGTCTACAGGGCTATAGTGATACCCGTCCTCCTGTATGGCTCAGAGACGTGGACCAAATACAGCAGACACCTCAAATCGCTGGAGAAATACCACTAACGTTGTCTCCACAAGATCCAGCAAATCCCTGGGAGGATAGGTACACCAACATCAGTGTTCCCAATCAGACCAACATCCCCAGCATCGAAGCACTGACCACACTCGACCAGCTCCGTTGGGCGGGCCACAATGTCCACATGCCCGACACAAGACTCCCAAAGCAAGTGCTCTACTCAGAACTCCTGCACGGCAAGCGAGCCCCAGGTGGGCAGAGGACACCCTCAAAGCCTCCTTGATAAAATGCAACAACCGCACCGACACCTGGAAATCCCTGGCCAAAGACCGCCCTAAGTGGAGGAAGAGCATCCGGGACGGCGTTGAGCACCTCAAGTCTCGTCGCCGAGTGCATGCAGAAAACAAGCGCAGGCAGCGAAGGAGGCAAACCAGACTCCCCACCCATCCTTTCCTTCAACGACTGTCTGTTCCACCTGTGACAGAGACTGTAATTCCCGTATTGGACTGTACAGTCATCTGAGAACTCACTTTTAGAGTGGAAGCAATCTTCCTCGATTTTTGAGGGACTGCCTATGATGATGTTCTTTGAATAATGCCCTAGAATCTCTAACGTCCAGGTAAACTATCAAAACACACATACCTGGTTTAACATTTCGTCCAAAGGACGATACCTGAGATAGTACAGCACTCCCTCAGTACTGTATAGGCTGTCAGCCTATGTATTGAGATCAGAGACTGGAATGGAACTTAATCCACAACCTTCTGATCCCAGAGTTAAGAGTCCTATCAGTTCAGCCAGTTTGGCACACAAATCATAACCTCGCCATTGGGAATTAAGTTCAGACATTCTGTTGTCTGCCTATGAAAATATAATTTATGGTGCTTAAACAGCACATTCTCAAAGGTATTTTTAATACTAAAGCGTGTAAAGATCATCTCTATAAATGTATGTTACCATAACGGTGATTTTGGATGGTTGAATTTTTAATATTTCACATTTGGTCAGGATCATCTTTCTTCAAAAAAATATAAACTGATATAGCTAAATTCAATTTAATATTTTTTAAATGGACTAGGAAGATTTAGTTATGGTTTAAAATGATAATTTGTGGTGAGTTACATAAAAGAATGGTGCATATTTTCAGTTCTGATCAGTAGTGTTCACCTTTCAGTCTACCCATTACAGAGCAGCATCCTCTGTGGAACCCGGCAGCAGTGCGCTGCTTTGTTAGTTTTCTGCAGCACCATGAATCATGTGCTCACGGGGTTACTGGCAAACTCATTTTACATGAGCCATCTGTCTATTCCCAAGAAACAAAGTCCTTTGGTGCTTCTCTCAGCAAATGGAAAGAAATCCACACCTCTATCCTCCCAGAAAATAGACTGTCACTCAATCAATCCTTCTGGGACTTTTTTCCCTGAATGTGTAAACTGCAGAAAAAAATAGTTGAACAGAGGGAAAAGAATCAACATATCTGTAGGATATTTTGCTTCAGACTCCTGTTCTCATAAGAGCAATCTTGAGGCAGTCATACTGAGCTCACAAGTCCTCCAACAGAACAAAAGAGCTGCCTTCTTGCAAATCAATGCATGAAGTTCCCATTTGTTGCAAGCTTCATATAATCCTGTGAAATGTTTTCCACCTAATCCCTGCCTGTAATTTATTTTGATAAGGTTCAGCTTTGAATTTTGTTTCAGGACCTTATTGAGCTGTGGTTTCAAGTTCTTTCAAGAGACTCTCCAAATGCTTTATCATTAACTCAGCAATTGCTTCTACTCACACAAACATTGCCCACTGCTCTCAGCCATCACTCTCTATTCTAGCTGCAATGCTACTAGCGAATTGCAGACCCTTTAATAAACATCTATTTTTTAAATCCTTTACTATACAAAAGAATTATTGAGATTCCACAAAATATATGCATTCCCAGTTTAGAATAATTTGGAAAATGCTGCTGAAACATCTGATGGTGACGGTGAGAGTGCCACGGCCAGAGATTTTGTAACCTGGCTGCCAGTTGATATCTGCTTATTACTTGTATGTAAGGTTCGCGGATATCTCACGATCTCATATCATACAGGTAAACATTGACCATGCTAAGCTATTTTAATTCATTATAAAATGCTATATGTTCTTAAATACGTGAAGCAATGCATAAAAACACTGAATTCATATCAAGATATACATAATTATGTGCAACACCACCCATAGCATCAATAATAGAAGCTTGATTTGCAACAGCTTAATGTGACAAACAGGGCAATCTGCAATTGAAAAATGAACAGCGAGTGAGATAGATATGATAAGTAGGCCTGATGATACAGGATGATACTTGCAATGCTATTTCTTTGGAAGTATCTTGGTTTCATATGAGTTTCTGATAAAGATCATCAACAAAGATTATTAAATTCAAGATTCTGTCCAGAAATATCAATACAGTTTTGGTTTGTTAATAGTCATAAATGGAAAATGTAGTGCATTGTATTACCAAAGATTGTTATTGCAAAATATTTATACTGTTTGCTTTAGAATTGAATCATAGAATGATACAGAACAACAATAACTTGTATTTACATAACGCCTTCAACGTAGTAAAACGTCCCAAGGCGCTTCACGGGAGTATTATAAGACAAAAAGTTTGACACATAAGGAGAAATTAAGACAGACGATCAAAAGTTTGGTCAAAGAGGTGCTTTTTAAGGAGCGTCTTAAAGGAGGAAAGAGTGGTAGAAAGGTGAAGAGGTTTAGGGAGAAAATTCCAAAGCTTAGGGCCCAGGCAACAAAAGGCACGGCCACCAATGGTTGAGCGATTATAATCAGGGATGCTCAAGGGGGCAGAATGAGGAGCGCAGACATCTCGGGGGGTTGTGGGGCTGAAGGAGATTACAGAGACAGGGAGGGATGAGGCCATGGAGGGATTTGAAAACAAGGATGACAATTTTGAAATTGAGGTGTTGTTTAACCGGGAGCCAATGAAAATCAGCGAGCACAGGTGTGATGGGAGAACGGGACTTGGTGCGAGTTAGGACACAGGCAGCCGAGTTTTGGATCACCTCTAGTTTACGTTAGGTAGAACGTAGGTGGTTAGCCAAATGTACTTTGGAATAGTCAAGTCTGGAGGTAACAAAGGCATGGACAAGGGTTTCAACAACAGATGAGCTGAGGCAGGGGCAGAGACGAGCGATGTTATGGAGGTGGAAATAGGCAGCCTTTATGCCATGGATATGTAATCGGAAGCTCATTTCCGGGTCAAATATGACACCAAGGTTGCGAACAGTGTGATTCAGTCTCAGACAGACGTTAGGGAGAGGGATGGAGTCAGTGGCGGGGACCAAAAACAATGGCTTCAGTCTTCCCAATATTCAATTGGAGAAAATTTCTGCTCATTCAGAACTGCATGTTGGACAAGCGGTCTGACAATTTAGAGGCCATTCAGCTCATCGTGCCTGTGCCGGTTCTTTGAAAGAGCTATCCAATTAGTTCCATTCCCCTGCCATATCCTCATATCCCAACCAAGTTTTCCCCTTTAAATATTTATCCAATTCCCTTTTGAAAGTTATTATTGAATCTCCTAGTATTTATACATCACCTGTAATGCAAAAAATGGGCATAACAAACTGTTCTGGTTGATTTCCATCACAGCTAAATTAGCAACCTTGGCCGTACTTTACATGTTAGGTGACTATTTAGCCACTTGAGTGGTACAAAATTATTATTATTAGGGGCAAATCTGATTGACCATATTTCTGGTGCTGAGGATAACTGAATTCCACTGAAGGAACTCAGCCAGCGGAGAGTGGATGTCAACAGCATTTCAAGTGGTCACTGTTAAAATTTGAAAAAATTAACACCCTGCCCGCTGCCCTCAGCATTTTAAACGGGAAAACATCTCAAATTTTAACTTTAGCATTACGTAAACTATCTGTACTTGATTTGCACTGTGAAATTATGTTACAACAGCTATATAAGATATAAGGTATTAGAAATAAAATCCAGAGCTTCCTACAGGTTTTTGAAATATATGGAGCCAATAGGGATGACATGATCAGCAATCCAATAAAAATCAGTTTGTGTATTTGCTAGCATTCTGAACAGGGAAATGTAACATTTTAAATGCAATGTATATTAAGCCAATAAACTAATATTTTCTAATAATAGCCCGAAAATTGCAGCCTCTCCAGGTGCGTACGATGTGCGCATGCACGCGAAGAGGCCTCGCAAATGCCGGTTCTCGGTGCGTGATGTGCATGCGCCGACAACCGGCTTTTGCAATCTGTCAAAATGTCTTTCGACAGATCGCATGCATCCTCGGGAGAAGGACACTTGCGGGCGGAGATTTGGGCTATTTGCCCATCTCTCGCCCAGCAAATGTCCTTCAAACTCTTATGCCTGGTAAAAGCAGGCGTATAGCCTACCTTTACCAGCGTAAGAGTTTTAAAACATAGAAACATTAAATGTTATTATTTATTTTTGCATTAAAAACCCTGTCTATAAAGATAAGTTTATTTTCAACACTATTAAAACATTTTTTTTTAAATTTCAAAAAAATAAATTTTTCTCGAAAACATTTAATTTAATGTAATTGCTATAAATTTTTTTTAAAGTGAAGTGTTTTTTTAAATTTATGTTGGTGTTTTATTTGATTTTAGGGGTATTTTCATTGATAGTAATGGGAGCATGGTGCTCCCATTGCTATGAATGAGAATACTACATTGTGTTTAGTGGTCCAGGCCCATGTGATCCCAGGTTACGTATATGCTCCTGGAAGAAATGGGCCCGTAAGCTGGACTGCGCAATGAGGCCCCGGAGCGGAATTCTGTGTTTCTCCGGGACCACCAGATATTATCGTTAATAAAAAATTTGGCTGGAGGCATCCGTCCGCAGGAAGCCTCCGACCGCAGTTTTCGGGCCAATATTGATTTGCTTATGAGAGGTATTTTAAAAAGTGGCAAGATGCACATTGGTTCTGCAAAAAAGTATTGTGCTGATGGGCTGCTCAGATTTTGAGACACTTAGTTAATAGGGCTTTACCATCTTATATAAAATTTATATTTCACTGAGCCAATTCGAGTGTATCCAATATAACAGCGGTTATACTGAATCTAGCATCATTTTCAAACAAACGTTTTGAAATTGCTTCAGAGATGTGTTAACATCACATATCACATTTATGTTTCAAGGGACAATAAACCCTCTGACATCCTGGATTAAACAGTGATAACTCCATAATGGCAAATTTCAGGGAAAGTGAGTTAGAAACACTCATCATATTTCATATTTAGAAGTAGTTTACAGCTGATTATAATATTCTTCTTCTAATTCTTAAAAATACATTGTCCTAAATGATATATAAGCAAACCGATTAATAAAGAAGCTGCATCACATCAGTGAACGTGTCCAAAAGTATAATTATTGTGGAAATGATGTCAATTCTGTGAGCAGTGCTACGTTGGATGCCCTTGATTTGGCTCTGCAGGTAGTTTTTATATTGCTAGATTATTTTAAACAGTATAAATACAGCTCCTTTCAAGCCAAGTGATGCAGCATCACCACATACGGGCCTGTGGGAAACACTTCATCTGGAAACTCATTTTATGGAATCATTTTGTTTACCTAATGACACAAGACAAGATTACCTGTGGAATCCAACATGGAGAAAGGAAGGGTTTAAGAGTCTCTGAAGAGGTAACTCAAAAATGAAAGTGTCATTAAAATGAAAACTGTTTATTAGGCTGCTGCTGCTGGGAATTCTGTCAGCTGCTCCTGCCAATAGGAATCAGGGACTCTGGCAAATACTGCAAACAAACTCGCTTTCAAGATAGATGGGCAGATATACATGTTCTATATTTGCTGTTCTTTCTGCATATGCAAGCTCACTGCTCCTCTCTACCAATTTGCAACTGTAGGACTAGGGCTGTGGATTTTCCAGCTCTGCCTTTTCATTTTCCTTTCTTCTTGTAACTCCCCGGTGCTTTCATGGCCATTCAATCCCAGGCTATGCTCCTTGCTTTTATTTGTGTATTAGTACAACCCCTGTGCAGTTGTTGATGGAGAGTTCAGGCACCTGAAGTGCAATTGCTGACGTTTGCCGCAGTGCCCTTACAGTCTACACACAATAGCGTTTCGTCCAACACTGTAATGCAGCAAAATTACTGAAGCAATCTATCATGACTGGCTCAAGGCCAAAAACAAATTATGCACCTTTCTGATACTGAACGATACACACCGACACATGCTTTTGTATTACTTAAGATACAAGTAAACTTTGTTACAATTTTCCCCAAATCTCTTGCTGCCAATTATTTACATAATAACTTTTTAAACTCTATCTCACAAAGTAATTTGCAATATTTTCCCTTCATTCTCAAAATGTTCATCCTTTTTCTATTATTTAGCTGATTATAAAGATTCCCGCTCCCGCACCCCCTCCCCCACCCTGGCCACCTCGCCAATCACTTTTCACAGTGGACTTGCCCCCATGCCCTGCCAATCACTCAATCACTTTTCAGAGTAGACTAGATCTTGCTGAAGCTCTCATTGATTTAACACTGACCAGCGAGGTTTTGACCCACTGTCTCCAATGTGTAGCACCTAAGCAGATGTCTATCCACAACGGTTTGGCTGACTGATGACTCCAGATGCAGCTTCTGAGGTCAGAATAAACTGTATAAAAATGATGGAAAAAATTTATTATTTTTTGGGATGTTTTTCCCTCCACTACTCCTCACAATTGGTTCTGCCTGATTCATAACTTCTGCCATGTATATCTCTCTCACACATAATTTCTTCAAAGCAGCTGGAATTCTGTAGCCTTCAGATTCAAGGGGGAAACTCCAACTCAAACAGGAACTTAACTCAGTAAATCATTAATTTAATGGCTACTTTTAGTTTTCTTTTCTTAATTCTGCAATTTGTGTATTTATTATGCTATATGTGTTATTTTATTTCCTTTTATTATTATTTATTATTTTATTATGTTATGTTATTTTTCATTGAAAACACTGATCTAAGCAAGAAACAAAATAGTGTCTGAAAATAAATCATTTAAGCAACTTGATTGATTGGTTTTGTGAACTTGCTGTTTCTTGACTGGCAGCCTTAAAACACAATTGAGTTTTCTGCTGGCTATAATTTCATTTGTCACTGTTCTGCCTACTTATATATTTTGTCCAACTCATTTTATAGTTCCCAAGCTGCTTCCTCTGATTCCATTGTCCCTTAGTTTCCAAATCTGCCTGACTGGAGTTTCTGAATCCAAGTTGCTAATGTAAATTAGGAACAGAAGAGATCCCAGCACCAATTCCTGGGAAACCCACTTAGCATTTCCCTCCTAACACAACAAAGCACACGCCAGCTCATTTCTTATCCACTCCCAAAGATGAATCCCCACTATTTTCAGCTTAACTAGTAGCCTTTCATGTAGAGTGTTGTCAAATGATTTTTGAAAGTCGAGGAATATCGCTTCGTACGGCTTTCTACAGTCCAGTTGGGATAACAAGGTTAGTCATGTAGGATCTTCTGCTTCTCAAAGCATGTCCACTGTCTATTAGGCTATTATTCAGGCAATCTTCAAGTTTACTCCTGATAATTCATTCCATTATATTTTCCTGTATTGAAAAAATTAGTGGGCTGTAGCCATTTGCGTCTGCTTTGTCACCCCCTATTTATGCCCAATCTATTAGTACATCCCTGTGTTAATTAGCGCCCTCATAATGACAATCAATGGCTCATTGCTCTACCATAAATACCATTTAGCCCAAAAGATTTATTTGTTTTTTAGCCATTCTTCCTCTTCATTGAGATAAGTATTTACAGCTTGAAATAATATTTATTAAATAACACATAACAAAAATTATAATTAAAGTTATCCATAAAATTGGTTAAGCAGCAGTTGAAATGGTTGCAATAGGCCTGCCCTTCATTATGGAGCCTGGGGTTTGAATTGGAAATTCACTTGGGCCTGTGAGCTGGAGTTTCCAACTGCTATGGACAAATTTTGCACTTGTTTCACAAAATCTTTGTCAAGATGCAACACCGTAGTATACTTAATAACACTGATGCCTGTGTGATTAGCAGGCAGTTCTGGGTTGGATTCTCGTAGACAGGAAGTTGTTATTCATTTTATGGATCTGTGTGGGGACAGGGTGTGTGGGGACAGGTTACTGTGTGGGGACAGGTTACTAGTGGAGAGGTGCATCATCAAGCACAGAGAGGCAATCAGTGCCCGCTGGAAGGAACACTTCGAGGATCTCCTTAACCGAGACTCTGTCTTCGACATGAGTGTCCTCAACTCCATCCCGTAGCATGCCACCCGTCACCATCTCAGCACAAACCCAGCCCGGCAAGAGGTTGAATAGGCCATCAACTGAAGAACAAGACATCAGGAGCAGATGGAATCCCCGCCGAAGCACTAAAACATGGCGGAGAAGCACTACTGGTGCAGATTCATGACCTCGTCTCTCTTATCTGGAAGGAGATCATCATGCCAGGAGATCTCAGAGATGCTGTAATCGTGACCACCTTCAAGAAAGGTGAAAAGTCCGATTGCGGTAACTACAGAGGAGTTTCCCTGCTGTCAACCACTAGGAAAGTCATCACAAGAATCCCCTCAATCACCTTCTCCCTGTGGCTGAAGAGCTACTCCCAAAGTTGCAATGTGGATCCCGCTCACTAAGGGGCATAATGGACATGATCTCCACTGCGTAGCAGATACCAGAGAAAGGCAGGGAACAGCACCAACCCCTGCACATGGCCTTCTTTGACCTCACAAAAGACTTCAACACTGTCAACCGTGAGGGATTATGGAGCGTCCTCCTCAGATTCGGCTGCCCTCAAAAATTTGTCACCATTCTCCGCCTGCTCCACGATGACATGCAAGCCGTGATCCTGACCAATGGATCCACCACAGACCCATTCCACGTTCAGACCGGGGTCAAGCAAGGCTGCATCATCGCACCAACACTCTTCTCGATCTTCCTTGCGGTAATGCTCCATCTCACCCTCAGCAAGCTCCCCGCTGGAGTGGAGCTAAATTACAGGACAAACAGGAATCTCCGCTGCCTCCAGGCCAGATCCAAGGTCGTCCCATCCTCCATCATCAAATTACAGTATGCAGATGACGCTTGTGTCTGCGCACACTCGGAGGTCGAAATCCAAGCCATCATCAACACCTTCACCGAGGCGTCCGAGAGCATGGGACTTATACTAAACATCTGTAAGACAAAGGTCCTCTACCAACCTGTCCCTGCCACACAGCACTGCCCCCCCCCCCACCCCCGCCCCCCGCCGGTCATCAAAATCCATGATGAGGCAACGAGGACCATTTTCCATACCTTGGGAGCCTACTGTCAACAAGGGCAGACATCGAAGACGAGATCCAACATTGCCTTCAGTGTGCCAGTGCAGCCTTCGGTCGCCTGAAGAAGAGTGTTTGAAGACCAGGACCTCAAACCCAGAACCAAGCTCATGGTCTACAGAGCAGTAGTGATACCTGCCCTCCTGTATGGCTCAGAGAAATGGACTATTTTAAGCAGGCACCTAAAAACACTGGAGAAGTACCACCAACGCAGCCTCCGCAAGATCCTGCAAAACAATTGGCAGGATAGGCGCACCAACGTCAGTATTCTCGCCCAGGCCAACATCCCCAGCATCAAAGCATTGACCATGCTCGATCAGCTCCTCTGGACAGGCCACATCGTCCGCATGCCTGACACGAGACTCCCAAAACAACAAGCGCTCTACTCGGAGCTCTGACACGGCAAGCAAGCCCCAAGTGGGCAGAGGAAATGCTTCAAGGACACCCTCAAAGTCTCCTTAAAAAAGTGCAACATCCACATCAACACCACAGACCCATTGGGAATCCTGGGCCCAAGATCACCCAAAGTGGAGGAAAAGCATCCAGGAAGGCACTGATCACCTCGAGTCTCTTCTCCAAGAGCAAGTTGAAGCCAAGCGTTGACAGTGGAAGGAGCGCACGGCAACCCAGGCACCCCAACCTCCCATTCCTCCTGTGACAGAGACTGTAGGTCACGCATCGGACACTTCAGTCACCCGAGGACTCATTTTTAGTGTGGAAGCAAGTCATCCCTGACTCCGAGCGACTGCCTAAGAAGAAGAGAAGGAGTCTGGCAGGGATTAGTTTTTGGGCTGTTGCTTTACAATATTCAAAATGACCAATTGGGTATCTTATTATGATGACACCCAATGAAAGTTACATTATCTGCTCTACAGGATTAGGAAATGGGCAGCAGAGTTTTGGATGTGCTGAAGTTTAAAGGAGGGTGAAGAATAGGAGGCGGGCCCGAACAGCATTGGAATAGTCAGATCTGAAGGTAACAAAGGTATGGATGAGGGTTCCAGTGGCACATGGGCTGAGGCAGAAGAGGAAACGGGTGATGTTACAGAGATAGAAGTGCTGTTCATTGTGATGGAGAAAATATGTGGTTGGAAGCTCCGCCAGGGTCAAATGAGACATCGAGGGTGCGAACAGTGGGCTGGGAAGAGGGATGGAATTGATGGCGAAAGTACGGAGATTATGGTGAGGCCAGAGATGATGGCTTCAGCCTGCCCAATGTTTAACTATGGAAATTGTGGTTCATCCAGGACTGGATATTAGATAAGGACAAAAGCAAAATACTGCAGACGCAGGAATCTGAAATAAAAACAGAAAATGCTGGAAATCTCAGCGGGTCAGGCAGCATCTGTGCAGAGAGAAACAGAGTTAAAGTTTCAGGTCGATGACCCTTCGTCATATATTAGATAAGGAATCTGACAACAGAGTCAATGGAGGGGTCAAGAAAGATGGTGGAGAGGAAGAGCTGAGCGCCATAAGCATATATGTGGAACTTGATACTACATCTTCAGATGATGTCGCTGAGGGGCAGCATGGAGATGAGGAAGAGGAAGGGGTCAAGAATAAATCTTTGAGGGAGTCCAGAGGTAACGATGTGGGAACAGAAATAAGCGCCATTGCTGGCTACAACTAGATAGGTAAGGATGGAACCACACGACAGCAGACCCACTGAGCTGGACGATGAAGGAGAGGCATTGGACAACGAAGATGAGGATAAAGGTTACAGGGGGGGCAAGGTGGATGAGTCTGAGAGAGCAGCATTGTCACTGTCATAGAGGATGTTATTTGTAAGTTGAATTCGGGCCATTTCAGTGCTGGAGCAGGGGAGGAAACCAGATCAAAGCGCTTCAAACACGGGAAAGCTGAATCCAGGAAGTGACGATAAAGTTCAAGGACTTTGGAGAGTAAAGGGTGATTGTAGATGTGGTGGTGGGTTGCAAGGACAGAGGGGTCAAAGAATAGTCAATAAGTTAAAAAAAAGATTACCATTAATTAAAATGTTTATCGTGAGTCCTGAAAACCTGACTGGATTATTCATTATGAAAGCAGATAATTTCCTAACACAGGAACTTTTACTGAATGTGATGCAATGCACAACTATAACAGTACATTGTGCCACTGCACTGCCAATACACATCTAAAAACATTTTTGCTAACACTACAGCTTCTAGACTGTGTTTCGTAGTCCAACTTTCAGTAAAAGTGCTTAATGTTAGCAAATTAGGTAATTTCCCAATCAATACTCCAGTCAGCGTTTGGGGACTTGGGATAAAAGATTTTAATTAGTGATAACGTTTGCTTTTTAACTTAATGGCCCTGAAATACGGAATACGTATGGACCTGGTGACGACTCACAAAATAAATTTTTTGGCGCGCAATGCGCATGCGCCGAAAACCAGCCTTTCCGATCTGTTAAGATATCTCTTGACAGATCGTCAGCATATCCGGGAGAAGGACATTAGTGCCCATCTCTTGCCCAGCGAATGTCCTTCAAACTTTTACACCTGGTGAAAGCAGCCACATAGCCTACTTTTACCAGCGTAAGAGTTTTAAAACATATAATAATAAAATTTAAATACACATTTTTATAGTTAAAAACCCTGTCCACTAAGGTAAATTTATTTTAAACCCTATTAAAACACATTAAAAAAAAAAAAATTTTTCTAAAACATTTAATTAACGTTAATTTCAATTAATTTTAAATATTTGTAGTGCTTTTTTTTTTTAAATGTTGTGTTTGGGTGTTTTAGGGGGTTATTTTCATTGATAGTAATGGGAACTCATAAAATTGGAGTTCCTATTACTATCAATGAGAATACTTCACAGTGATTGGTGGTCCAGGCCCATGTGACTCCAGCTTCTCTGTCCGTATCTAGAAGACGTGGAAGCGCTGCGAAGCGTGTGGAAAGAAGGTCTCCAACCAGAATCCAAGGCACCTCCGGGACCACTAGGTACATTCGTAGAGAAATTTCGGGTCGGAGGCGTTCGTCCGAAGGAAGCCTCTGACCAGAATTTCAGGGCCATTGACCTGCTTTAGTTCTGTACAACCATTAGAAATTCACAATAAACTGTGGCTTTCAGAAATATTCAATTGCTATTGATCGACAAAAGAGTCAGGTATGGGGTTTTGAAAATTACCTGAGAAAGGTCCCAGGAAAGTGAAAGTGCAACATGATGTTATTATGTTCATAAAAATCTTATTTTGTTTGGATCACTCATATTAGTGCAGCAAAAAATATATGAGAAATCCACTGTTGCACCTGTATAGAGTAACATGGACTAAGATACTCCACAAAGTCAGTTTTCTTGAGCATTCAGTTTCAAAGAACCCTAATGTGGACATTCATAAAGCCACTCCATCCCCATTTGAGTTGCATTACTTGGATCAAACAGATGCACCACTACTACAAGGCCTAATATCTTCCTACTAATAAGAAGCTCGACACCATCCAGGACAGGGCAGTCTGCTTGATTGGCACCCATCCACCACCTTAAACATTCACTCCCTCCACCACCGGCGCACCGTGGCTGTAGTATGTACCACCTCCAAGATACACTGCAGCAACTCGCCAAGGCTTCTTCGGCAGCACCTCCCAAACATACAACCTCTACCAGCTAGAAGGACAAGGGCAGCAGGTGGATGGGAACACCACCACCTCCACAATCCCCTTCCAAGTCACACACCATCCTGACTTGGAAATGTATCGCCATTCCTTCATCGTCGCTCGGTCAAAATCCCAGAACTCCCTCCCTAACAGCACTATGGGAGTACATTCAACACACCGGCTGCAGCGGTTCAAAATGGCGGCTCACAACCACCTTATCAAGGGCAATTAGGGATGGGCAATAAATGCTGGCCTTGCCAGTGACACCCACATTCCATGAACAAATTTTTTTAAAGCGCAGAATTGTGCACAATACTCCAGCTGAAACCTAACTAGTGATTTGTAAAGGGTTAGCATGACTTCCTTATTTTTTTATTCAATACTCCTATTTTCAAAGCCCAGTATCCCATATGCTTTCTTGACTGCCTTATCAACTTGCCCTGCCACCGTCAATGATTTGTGAATATGCACCCCTAGGTCCCTCTGCTCTTGTACACCCCTCAAAATACAGGCTGAGCATCCGAAATCTGGAATTCCGAAATTCGGAATGTTCCGGAATCCAGACATTGGGCTGATCTGTGGCGGGGTCATCCGCAATCCGGAAAATGTTCCGAAATCCAGATCTGTAGTGCAGAGGGACCTGGGGTGCATATTTGAAACCAATTACCGCTGAGAGTTGGGCCGAGAGAGGGGGAAAAACACCAACCAAAAAATTCAAAAAACAAAAAATAAAAATTCACAAAACATTCACAAAACCCTTATCTCCTAAATCGCTGAAAAAGAATTAAAAAAATAAAAATCTTAACTTATCTTTTTTGTAGGTCTTCAACGCAGGTTTTTCCTGGTCGCCGCCGACCCCTGACCTGGAACCGCTGACCCCCCACCCCGCTCCGCCGCCGGACTCACTCACCCCGCTCCGCCGCCGGACTCACTCACCCCGCTCCGCCGCTGGACTCACTCACCCCGCTCCGCCGCCACCCGCACCCCCCCACTTTACCTCGGCCCAGGCATTTACGAATTCGGGATGTCAGAAAGACGTTCTATAATCCGGAAGTACACAAAATCCGGAACGGCCTCGGTCCTGAGGTTTCCGATTTCGGACGCTCCAGCCGTAGTACCATTTAGATTATACTGCCTCTTAATGCAGTTCCTCCAAAAGTGCATCACTTCACACTTATCTGCATTAAATTGCATCTGCCATGTGTCTGCCCATATCACCTGTCTCTGTCCACCTGATAAAATGCTGAAACTCAGGATTGAATCAGGGACCTTTCAATCTTCAGTCAGTGCTCTCCCAACTGCCCCAAAGAATTTAACTATTGAATGGCTGTCCTATAGTGTAGGAAGGAAGCCCGCTCCAGTTTGAGGGCCGGACCTTGTTACCATGACACGGTGACCGCCAAATGGCACCCCACTGCTCTGGCTGCAGCAATATCGGGAAGCCCAGAGGCTAACCTGGTCATTACTCCTTTATTTATAGTTGTGTATAATTTGTTTTTACATTGTTATATTACTTTCAAATTCATTTTGTTGATATTATTCATTTACAGTGACCATTGTAATAATTTAGCAAAAGGTGACAGTGAATGAAAACACTTGAAACATTTAAAAATGAATCATCCCAATGAAGAAAATAATTTAAAGGGGTTCTACTGTAATAATTAAGTAAAAATGGTACCAATCACTTCAAGCTGCAAGCTTCCTTCAGGAAAGAAATTCCAAGGAGCATAAAGTTTTGGTTTGATCCATCGTATATAATGGATATGATGCTATTTCTTGTGTTGTCACTGAATATAAAGAAAGATTGAAACAAATGTTCAAAACTTTGTAACCAGCTTGACTGCTTCCCCTCCCTTCAGAAGTTTAGAGGATGACAGAAACTTCTTCCTCAACCCAGGTGTCTGGTTATTCTGGCCCCAACTACACGGTCTCCAGATCACACTGCAGACCGCCCTCCACATTCCAGATGCTACTATGGTTTCTGAATATATTTCTTTGATGTGAGTAACTTCAAATAGAAAATAAATGGGGTTAATTACAGCCGAATATAAATGCACATTGTTCAAGCCTGGAAAATTATTGGGAAGAGCTTTAACACCTCAACAACATATCTAAACTTGGACACCATAGAACAGGAAGTATCTGTGTGAAAAATCATAAGCATAAGTGCAAATCATTCACAGAATAGCAAAATATGAAAAAACTATAACAGCTCTGATCATCCCCTCGTGAATAATTTGGCGAGAGCTAAATTTGCTTCTTTTATGAAAATCATCACAAGTGACAAATAACACTGCGTGCCAAAATTTCCCACTTTATTGTACATCTGTCTTTCATATTTGAGAAAACTAGCTCGAAATGCCTACGAAGGAAGCAGTGCCATCTGTACATTTAATTTAGCAAAACTGTTAAAATTTCACATAGTCTTGTGGGGCCTCTGTGTGAAGACTTCTCACAGATGAGAATGCAGTGAGATAAGCTGTTCAAATTTCTTGTGAAAAATAGGAATCTCTCAGTAAAAATAAATCATTCTAACAGAGAGTAGAGTTGAAACATTTTTTTTAACAGAATCGATAATTTGCAATATAAATTGCTCCCACGGATAATTGTAGATTATTGCTGGACATGAAAGTGACATTTTATTTAAATTGAGCAACGTAGGTGGAGGATCAAGGCTCTTAATGCAGGATATCCTTCAGGTCAAACAAACAGGAGAGAAGACGAGGCAAATCAGGAAAGCAATGATTGAGCGATACAAAATTTGCATTTTAAAAGCATGTAAATTGTAAGATGAGGGCAAGATTGGTGCATGCAAAGAGTTCCACGGTTGTGAGGTTTTAGAAATGAATAAATTGGAGTAGGAGACTTCCACTCTAACTTTGGCGAGGCAGGAAGGGGTAAAACTATCATCAGAGTGGCTGCCTGCTGTACATCCTGCCCAATCTTCCTTTCCATTAATTTCAAGGAGAATTGGACATGGTGTCGAATGACCAGTGATCCGATAGCGCCAGCTTTCCATGCCTGCCAAAGATGAGAGTTACCATGCTTCCCTGCGTTCTCAGTCTGGGAAAAGTACAACAGTTATCGGATTATAAGCAAAACAGTTATTAATGTACAGCTTTTTCTTACCAAGGCTCTTATTTTCCACTTGCTGGATTTTTGGCACTCACACATGTTAACGAATGATTTTTTTTGTGTACGTTTGTGCCAGGAAAAAAAAAAATCGGGACTTTTGCCAAATAAATATTTGAATTTGGTGCAATGCTCTCCGAAGTTAGTCTGGCGGGGTGGAGCTTCAAGTCTGCGCTAAAAACTCTCTGGGCACGCGTGAAAAGCTGAAGTTGCCAGGACAACCAGAGACGTTGAAGCAAGCTGAAGCCTGCTTCCCCGAAAGGACTGCTACCCCACCGCTGCCGAAAGGGCAACAAAGGACCTCCTCCCCAGCTGGACCCGTGGCCACCGCTCCCCCCGGATGGACCCGCTGCCACTTGTACCCCCCCCACCCCGGCTGGACCCGCTGCCACCACTCCTCCTGGCTGGTCCCGCTGCCACCACTCCTCCTGGCTGGACCCGCTGCCACCACTCCTCCTGGCTGGACCCGCTGCCACCATTCCTCCTGGCTGGACCCGCTGCCACCACTCTTCCTGGCTGGATCCGCTGCCACCACTCCTCCTGGCTGGTCCAATGCCACCACTCCTCCTGGCTGGACCCGCTGCCACCACTCCTTCTGGCTGGACCCGCTGCCACCACTCCTCCTGGCTGGACCCGCTGCCACCACTCCTCCTGGCTGGACCCGCTGCCGCCACTCCTCCTGGCTGGTCCAATGCCACCACTCCTCCTGGCTGGACCCGCTGCCGCCACTCCTCCTGGCTGGTCCAATGCCACCACTCCTCCTGGCTGGACCCGCTGCCACCACTCCTCCTGGCTGGACCCGCTGCCGCCACTCCTCCTGGCTGGTCCAATGCCACCACTCCTCCTGGCTGGACCCGCTGCCACCACTCCTCCTGGCTGGACCCGCTGCCACCACTCCTCCTGGCTGGACCCGCTGCCACCACTCCTCCTGGCTGGTCCAATGCCACCACTCCTCCTGGCTGGTCCAATGCCACCACTCCTCCTGGCTGGACCCGCTGCCACCACTCCTCCTGGCTGGACCCGCTGCCACCACTCCTCCTGGCTGGACCCGCTGCCACCACTCCTCCTGGCTGGACCCGCTGCCACCACTCCTCCTGGCTGGACCCGCTGCCACCACTCCTCCTGGCTGGACCCGCTGCCACCACTCCTCCTGGCTGGTCCCGCTGCCGCCACTCCTCCTGGCTGGACCCGCTGCCGCCACTCCTCCTGGCTGGTCCAATGCCACCACTCCTCCTGGCTGGACCCGCTGCAATCCCGGGCGAAATGGCCCTCCCGCTCCAGATCTTCAACTCGCGGAGGGGGGGGGCCATTCGGCTCGGGATTGCAGTGGGAGGAGCAGTCCTTTCGACCCGGAAATCTTCTTCCCTTGTTCCAGAGTTTCCTGTGAAAAAAAATATTTTATTTTGTGTTCTTATTGCCTCGCTCCTGTCCTCTTGTGTGCCGTGCCGATTCCTTAACTTAACAGATGTGGGATTTTTGTGGTGCTTATGGCCAGTGTGCGCCGCGCTGAAAAAAATCGCGGATGGCCAAAATTGGTTAAAGGGCCAAAAACGGCACAGAAATCAGTTTTCAACCAGACCTGCGCCAAAAAATCTTGCATACAAAAAACTGACAGTCGCCGCTGGCGTACACACTTTGAGCAAAATTGCAAAATCATAATTGCTCAAAAAAAATCAGCAGATGCCAAAAAGAATGGTGCCCAATGGTGGCGAAAATAGAGCCCAAAGTATTTATGCACAGAAACCGGCCATTTGACCCAACAGGTCCATGCCGGTGTTTATGCTCCACACGAGTCTCCTCCCACACCTAGTTAGCTAATCCCATCAACATTTCCTTCCATTCCTTGTTCCTTCATGTGCACATCTAGCTTCCCCTTGAATGCATCTATCCTATTCACCTCAACTACTCCTCATGGTTCCACAATCTAACCACCCTCTAGGTAAAGAAGTTCCTCCTGAAATCGCTACTGGATTTATTAGTAATGGCCTTATATTTATGGCCCCTAGTTCTGTTCTCCCCACAAGTGGAAACATCTTCTCCACTTATACCCTATCAAACCCTTTCATAATCTTAGACCTCCATCAGGTCACCTCTCGCCTTCTCTTTTCTCTGGAAAAGATCAAGGGCCTGTTCAATCTTCTCAGCTCTGGTATCATTCTAATAAGTATTATTTGCACCTTCTCCAGTGCCACTATATCCTCTTCAAGCTTGTTCAAGGAAACAGTATTACTTAGCCAACATGCCAGCTGACTATCTAATACCGTACTTCTGCAAACAATCTCACAATTAAAAAGTCCCTCCAACATTTGTCTGTGACAGTTGATTTTTTGGGAGAGAATTAGACCTTGTTGCAGAATGAGGGACAAAGGCCAGCTCGAAAATTGCAGTGCCATTTTAAGTGTATGTGGCCATGGCAGTCCCTCGGAATCGAGGAAGATTTGCTTCCACTCTTTACGAGTTCTTAGGTGGCTGTACAGTCCAATACGAGAACCACAGTCTCTGTCACAGGTGGGATAGATAGTTGTTAAGGGAAGGGGTGGGTGGGACAGGTTTGCCGCATGCTCTTTCCGTTGCCTGCGTTTGATTTCTGCATGCTCTCGGCGATGAGACTTGAGGTGCTCAGCGCCCTCCCGGATGCATTTCCTCCACTTAGGGCGTTCTTGGGCCAGGGACTCCCAGGTGTCAGTGGGGATGTTGCATTTTTGAGGGTGTCCTTGCAACGTTTCCGCTGCCCATCTTTGGCTCGTTTGCCGTGAAGGAGTTCTGAGTAGAGCGCTTGCTTTGGGAGTCTCGTGTCTGGCATGTGAACTATGTGGCCTGCCCAGCGGAGCTGACCAAGTGTGGTCAGTGCTTCAATGCTGGGGATGTTGGCCTGATCGAGGACGCTAATGTTGGTGCGTCTGTCCTCCCAGGGGATTTGTAGGATCTTGCGGAGATATCATTGGTGGTATTTCTCCAGCGACTTGAGGTGTCTACTGTACATGGTCCATGTTTCTGAGCCATACAGAAAGGCGGGTATTATTACAGCCCTGAAGACCATGAGCTTGGTGGCAGTTTTGAGGGCCTGGTCTTCAAACATTCTTTTCCTCAGGCGGCCAAAGGCTGCACTGGCACACTGGAGGCAGTGTTGGATCTCATCGTCAATGCCTGCACTTGTTGATAGGAGGCTCCTGAGATAAGGGAAGTGGTCCACGGTGTTCAGGGCTGCACTGTGGATCTTGATGACTGGGGGGCAGTGCTGTGCAGCGAGGACAGGCTGGTGGAGGACCTTTGTCTTACTGATGTTTAGCGTAAGGCCCATGCTTTCGTATGCCTCGGTAAATACGTCAACTATGTCCTGGAGTTCAGCCTCTGTATGTGCGCAGTCACAGGCGTCATCCGCGTACTGTAGCTCGATGACAGAGAGGTTGTGGTGGTCTTGGATCTGGCCTGGAGATGGCGAAGGTTGAACAGGTTCCCACTGGTTCTGTAGTTTAGTTCCACTCCAGCGGGGAGCTTGTCTTGTCGACTGTGAGGTGGAGTATGGCAGCAAGGAAGATTGAGAAGAGGGTTGGGGCGATGACGCAGCCCTGCTTGACCCAGTCCAGACATGGATTGGGTCTTTGATGGATCCGTTGATAAGGATCACAGCCTGCATGTCATCGTGGAGCAGGCGAAGGATGGTGATGTACTTTTGGGGGCATCCGAAACGCAGGAGGACGTTCCATAGACCCTTGCGGTTGACAGTGTCAAAGGCCTTTGGAAGGTCGAAGAAGGCCATGTATAAGGGCTGGCGCTGTTCCCTGCATTTTTCCTGCAGCTGTCGCGCTGCAAAAATCATGTCCGTTGTGCCCCGTAGGGGACGAAATCCGCACTGTGACTCCAGGAGGAGCTCCTCGGCCACAGGGAGAAGTCGGTTGAGGACGACCCTAGCGACGACTTTCCCAGTGGCTGATAGCAGGGAGATTCCTCTGTAGTTGCCGCAGTCGGGCTTGTTCCCGTTTTTAAAGATGGTCACGATCACTGCATCCCTGAGATCTCCTGGCATGTTGTCCTCCCTCCAGATGAGAGAGGTGAGATCATGTATTTGCGCCAACAATGCCTCTCCTCCATACTTCAGTGCCTCAGCAGGGATTCCATCCGCTCCCGTAGCCTTGTTGTTTTTAAGCTGTCTTATGGCAGTATCAAGGACAGCGAGGCAGTCAGGGTCCGCTGGAAGGAGCACTTCGAAGGTCTCCTCAATCGAGACTCTGCCTTTGACTTGAGTGTTCTCGACTCCATCCCGCAGCATGCTACCCGCCACTACCTCAGTAAGACCCCAACACTGCACGAGGTTGAGAGAGGCGGGAGTCGGCGAGAGGCAGCGGCCTATAAAGGCTCAGCAGTCGGGCAGTCCGGGGAGAGAGGCGGGAGTCGGTGAGAGGCAGCGGCCTATAAAGGCTCAGCAGTCGGGCAGTCCGGGGAGCGGCGAGAGAGGCGGGAGTCGGTGAGAGGCAGCGGCCTATAAAGGCTCAGCAGTCGGGCAGTCCGGGGAGCGGCGAGAGAGGCGGGAGTCGGTGAGAGGCAGCGGCCTATAAAGGCTCAGCAGTCGGGCAGTCCGGGGAGAGAGGAGGGAGTCGGTGAGAGGCAGCGGCCTATAAAGGCTCAGCAGTCGGGCAGTCCGGGGAGCGGCGAGAGAGGCAGGAGTCGGCGAGAGGCAGCGGCCTACAAAGGCTCAGCAGTCGGGCAGTCCGGGGAGAGAGGCGGGAGTCGGTGAGAGGCAGCGGCCTATAAAGGCTCAGCAGTCGGGCAGTCCGGGGAGAGAGGCGGAGCTTGTACAGCTCCAGCTGGGAGAGAAAGCAAAAAGAAGTAGAAAGAAATCAAAAGGCGACGTCACAGCCAAGGGGGTAAGTGATTGGCGAGTAGTTTTTCTTTTTCTTTTTTATATCAGTCAGTAACTTTTAACATTTTTGTTGCCAATTTAAGGGTATTTAAGGGTTAAGTCATGGCAGGAGAGCTCGGTCACGTGATATGCTCCTCCTGTACCATGTGGGAACTCAGGGACGACACCAGTGTCCCTGACGACTACATCTGCGGGAAGTGTATCCGCCTCCAGCTCCTGACGGACCGCATTGCGGAGTTGGAGCTGAGGGTGGATTCACTCTGAAGCATCCACGATGCTGAGAATGACGTGAGTAGCACGTGTAGCGAGTTGGTCTTATCGCAGTTTGAAGGGTCCACAGCCAGATAGGGAATGGAAGACCAGCAGGAAGAGCAGTGCAAGGAAGGTAGTGCAGGGGTCCCCTGCGGTCATCCCCCTGCAAAACAGATACACCGTTTAGATTACTGTTGAGGGGGATGACTCATCAGGGGAGGGCAGCAGCAGCCAAGTTCATGGCACCGTGACTGGCTCTGTTGCACAGGAGGGCAGGAAAAAGAGTGGGAGAGCGATAGTGATAGGGTATTCAATTGTGAGGGGAATAGATAGGCGTTTCTGCGGCCGCAACCGAGACTCCAGGATGGTATGTTGCCTCCCTGGTGCAAGGGTCAAAGATGTCTCGGAGCGGGTGCAGGACATTCTAAAAAGGGAGGGAGAACAGCCAGTTGTCGTGGTGCACATTGGTACCAACGACATAGATAAAAAAAGGGATGAGGTCCGACAAAACAAATTTAAGGAGCTAGGAGCTAAATTAAAAAGTAGGACCTCAAAAGTAGTAATCTCGGGATTGCTACCAGTGCCACGTGCTAGTCAGAGTAGGAATCGCAGGATAGCGCAGATGAATACGTGGCTTGAGCAGTGGTGCAGCAGGGAGGGATTCAAATTCCTGGGGCATTGGAACCGGTTCTGGGGGAGGTGGGACCAGTACAAACCAGACGGTCTGCACCTGGGCAGGACCGGAACCAATGTCCTAGGGGGAGTGTTTGCTAGTGCTGTTGGGGAGGAGTTAAACTAATATGGCAGGGGGATGGGAACCAATGCAGGGAGACAGAGGGAAACAAAAAGGAGACAAAAGCAAAAGACAGAAAGGAGATGAGGAAAAGTGGAGGGCAGAGAAACCCAAGGCAAAGAACAAAAAGGGCCATCGTACAGCAAAATTCTGAAAGGACGAAGGGTGTTTAAAAAAACAAGCCTGAAGGCTTTGTGTCTTAATGCAAGGAGTATCTGTAATAAGGTGGATGAATTAACTGTGCAAATAGATGTTAACAAATATGATGTGATCGGGATTACGGAGACGTGGCTCCAGGATGATCAGGGCTGGGAACTCAACATCCAGGGGTATTCAACATTCAGAAAGGATAGAATAAAAGGAAAAGGAGGTGGGGTAGCATTGCTGGTAAAAGAGGAGATTAATGCAATAGTTAGGAAGGACATTAGCTTGGATGATGTGGAATCTATATGGGTAGAGCTACAGAACACCAAAGGGCAAAAAACAGGAAATTAGGGGTGCATGCAATAAAGGTGCAGCAGTTATAATGGGTGACTTTAATATGCACATAGATTGGGCTAGCCAAACTGGAAGCAATACGGTCGAGGAGGATTTCCTGGAGTGCATAAGGGATGGTTTTCTCGACCAATATGTCGAGGAACCAACTAGGGGGGAGGCCATCTTAGACTGGGTGTTGTGTAATGAGAGAGGATTAATTAGCAATCTCGTTGTGCGAGGCCCCTTGGGGAAGAGTGACCATAATATGGTGGAATTCTGCATTGGGATGGAGAATGAAACAGTTAATTCAGAGACCATGGTCCAGAACTTAAAGAAGGGTAACTTTGAAGGTATGAGGCGTGAATTGGCTAGGATTGATTGGCGAATGATACTTAAGGGGTTGACTGTGGATGGGCAATGGCAGACATTTAGAGACCGCATGGATGAACTACAACAATTGTACATCCCTGTCTGGCGTAAAAATAAAAAAGGGAAGGTGGCTCAACTGTGGCTATCAAGGGGAATCAGGGATAGTATTAAAGCCAAGGAAGTGGCATACAAATTGGCCAGAAATAGCAGCGAACCCAGGGACTGGGAGAAATTTAGAACTCAGCAGAGGAGGACAAAGGGTTTGATTAGGGCAGGGAAAATGGAGTATGAGAAGAAGCTTGCAGGGAACATTAAGACGGATTGCAAAAGTTTCTATAGATATGTAAAGAGAAAAAGGTTAGTAAAGACAAACGTAGGTCCCCTGCAGTCAGAATCAGGGGAAGTCATAACGGGGAACAAAGAAATGGCAGACCAATTGAACAAGTACTTTGGTTCGGTATTCACTGAGGAGGACGCAAACAACCTTCCGGATATAAAAGGGGTCAGAGGGTCTAGTAAGGAGGAGGAACTGAGGGGAATCCTTATTAGTCGGAAAATGGTGTTGGGGAAATTGATGGGATTGAAGGCCGATAAATCCCCAGGGCCTGATGGACTGCATCCCAGAGTACTTAAGGAGGTGGCCTTGGAAATAGTGGATGATTTGACAGTCATTTTCCAACATTCCATTGATTCTGGATCAGTTCCTATCGAGTGGAGGGTTGCCAATGTAACCCCACTTTTTAAAAAAGGAGGGAGAGAGAAAACAGGGAATTATAGACCAGTCAGCCTGACCTCAGTAGTGGGTAAAATGATGGAATCAATTATTAAGGATGTCATAGCAGCGCATTTGGAAAGAGGTGACATGATAGGTCCAAGTCAGCATGGATTTGTGAAAGGGAAATCATGCTTGACAAATCTTCTGGAATTTTTTGAGGATGTTTCCAGTAGAGTGGACAAGGGAGAACCAGTTGATGTGGTATATTTGGACTTTCAGAAGGCTTTCGACAAGGTCCCACACAAGAGATTAATGTGCAAAGTTAAAGCACATGGGATTGGGGGTAGTGTGCTGACATGGATTGAGAACTGGTTGTCAGACAGGAAGCAAAGAGTAGGAGTAAATGGGTACTTTTCAGAATGGCAGGCAGTGACTAGTGGAGTACCGCAGGGTTCTGTGCTGGGGCCCCAGCTGTTTACACTGTACATTAATGATTTAGATGAGGGGATTAAATGTAGTATCTCCAAATTTGCGGATGACACTAAGTTGGGTGGCAGTGTGAGTTGCGAGGAGGATGCTATGAGGCTGCAGAGTGACTTGGATAGGTTAGGTGAGTGGGCAAATGCATGACAGATGAAGTATAATGTGGATAAATGTGAGGTTATCCACTTTGGTGGTAAAAACAGAGAGACAGACTATTATCTGAATGGTGACAGATTAGGAAAAGGAGAGGTGCAACGAGACCTGGGTGTCATGGTACATCAGTCATTGAAGGTTGGCATGCAGGTACAGCAGGCGGTTAAGAAAGCAAATGGCATGTTGGCCTTCATAGCGAGGGGATTTGAGTACAGGGGCAGGGAGGTGTTGCTAGAGTTGTACAGGGCCTTGGTGAGGCCACACCTGGAGTATTGTGTACAGTTTTGGTCTCCTAACTTGAGGAAGGACATTCTTGCTATTGAGGGAGTGCAGCGAAGGTTCACCAGACTGATTCCCGGGATGGTGGGACTGACCTATCAAGAAAGACTGGATCAACTGGGCTTGTATTCACTGGAGTTCAGAAGAATGAGAGGCGACCTCATAGAAACGTTTAAAATTCTGACGGGTTTCGACAGGTTGGATGCAGGAAGAATGTTCCCAATGTTGGGGAAGTCCAGAACCAAGGGTCACAGTCTAAGGATAAGGGATAAGCCATTTAGGACCGAGATGAGGAGAAACTTCTTCACCCAGAGAGTGGTGAACCTGTGGAATTCTCTACCACAGAAAGTAGTTGAGGCCAATTCACTAAATATATTCAAAAGGGAGTTAGATGAAGTCTTTACTACTCGGGGGATCAAGGGGTATGGCGAGAAAGCAGGAATGGGGTACTGAAGTTGCATGTTCAGCCATGAACTCATTGAATGGCGGTGCAGGCTAGAAGGGCCGAATGGCCTACTCCTGCACCTAGTTTCTATGTTTCTATGTATAAAAAGCCTGGGTAGTAAACAGCAGCTGACACGATCTTCCCAACTCCAGCTTGACCCTGTTTTCCTATGCAGCACGTAAGGCAATAAAAGATGGCACAAGTTCTCAATTACATGAGAACATAAGTATATTGTTAAATGTCATTCCGCTCAAACTTATTTGTTTCATATTCATTTCAACACAATGATACTTGGATTGTCGATGCATATTACACACACAATTTTACAAGATACAAAAAGTGACCTTCGTCAGCTAAAGGTGCCTGTTAAAATGCAAATAAAATTGGCCTTGGAATAAAATGCCCTGATTTCAGCTGTCGTTAATTTTTTCATTTTTAGCAAATTTATGTTGAAGAGAACAAATTGAAGACAGGGATAAATATGACTAACAAGGCAAATTTGCTATGAAGTCACAAGAGGGACTTGGTTAAAACTGTTAAATATCAAATCTTTATATATGATCAATCTATAGACAAAGTAGGCTGAGCGCACAATGGCTAATATCACAAATTAGTTTACAATGTTGCTTATTTAGATTCTGAAATCTAAATTTGCAATTGTTCTTGCAGTAATAGCTGCTATGGCCCCTGTGTACATGGAGAGAATTTTGAACTAGGTATCAATTTTTAAATGTTATAAAAGTCGGATTCCGACTTCTCACGAAGTAGATAGAGCTCAATGTACAGATAACACTTAGGGCTCAATTTTCCCCAGTTATCTGCGCCATTTTTTTGGCGTGCGCTACTTTTTTTGGCCAGCTTAATTCAGTTAGCTACGATTTTTTTAGGTTAGTATTTTTTTGCGTCATAAGGGGTGTAACCTGCCACCCGCGCCAATTCTGGCCATTTAAGCAAGTTTGGCCAGCTCCGATTTACTCCAATCTTTCTTAGAACAGCCGTATGTGACCACTCTGGGAAAATCTTTTGGGCAGTTAACAAAATCGGCGCAGGTAAGAGAATCAGCACAGCAGCTGCAGAGAGTGGGGGAGAGGGAGCGAGGGGGGGGAAGAAGAGGTGAGGGGAAAGAGAGGGGGGAGAGAGGAGGTGGGGGGGGGTGGGGGAGGCCTTACGGCCAGGGTTAGGAGTGGTAACCGGCACCGGCAGGGGAGGGAAGCCTTTCGGCCAGAGTTAGGAGCGGCACCAGACACCGGGAGGAGGGTGGCCCTTCTGCCAGGGCTAGCAGCGGCAACCGGCACTGGTACCAGGAGGCCTTTTGGCCAGGGTTAGGAGCGGTATTGAGGGGGGGGGGGGGCAGGGGGGTACAGACTTTTGGCATAAACACTTTAATAATTTAATGATGGAATGCTGCTGCACTGTGCAAGGTGCTTATGCAGGTTGCTGTGAGCTGGCCAGAATGTGTTGTATGTTTCACTTTCCAGCCACAGCCCGCAGTGTGTCCTTTGTTACCCTGGCAACCCGATCTTTTTGGCGCAGATCTTAGGCTCCACCACAAAAACTAAAGGACAGGCTCGGCAGCGCCAAAATCAACAATTCAAACGGGGAAAGTTGGATTTTTTTTTGCCGTAGTTGGGCCCCCAAAAAACGGGCGTAACTCTTCAAATACGCCAAAAAACGGCTTTGGGAAAAATTGAGCCCATAGTATTTACTGTGCAGGTAACATTTAGGATTCACTGTGCAGGTAACATTTTGCACTTACTGTACAGCTTGCTAGAGGATCATCCCTTCACTGGGTCTAAATCCAAGCATTTCAGACAAGAATTGACACACTACTGACAATATCGTACAATACAATAAAAGTGCCACTGTTTCATTGACATGATAGCTTGAACAGCACAACATGCAAGAGAGCTGCTATAATGTATGCAGAATGCATTTCTAACTGGTGGCACGTTACGTGAACTTTTGCCCTGCTGGAAATAACAAGAAAAAAAACTAATAGCTTTCTGCTGGACACGGTAGGGTCCTGATGGATTAATTTCACAAGTCTGAAGTCATTACGGGATTCATAGAACTGAAATCATTAAACATCACATAACATATTTGAAAATAATACCGGAAAACAAATTTCAAATTTATGATATTCTGATATCTGGTTTATCATCTAGTTAGTGTCAATTCCTTTTAGAGAGTTGCTTTCAATTTTACCATAATCTCAACGGAGTACTCAAACCATCTTCGGTAATAGATGTGTAACAATAATAGAAAGAGGCTGGAGGGGATGTGGTTTTCTGGGAAATGTATTTCATCATGTGGCACACAGCCACCCAAGGAATAAATTTGTTAACTTGACAGTTCAAGAATGCACACATCATTTCAAAGGCGACCTCATACAAATCTTCGTTAGGAAACATCAATATCACTAAAAAGAGTGGACTTTGCCTCCCTACTTTCTTCAGCACATATTCATACGATGTTATTTGCCATTGAAATCATGTATGTATTAAAATAATGCTCTGTGGGGACACATGCTTTATAGGTGTTTATCTGCAGTCTGCAGCCATCCAGTTAATTTAAGGCCATGCAGAAAACCATCATTTCCTTAGACTGATAGGTGCAGCTGCTGGAAACAAAAAGACTGGAAGCTTGGTTACAAGTCAGATATGCGGCATGTTTACAAATCAAATAATGACAGGTAAACACACATCAAAACCAAAAGCTGCTGCTAATCTTTGAATAAAGATGTATTTATTGTGATGTTTTTCAGGGTTAGATTCTGGGAGGTAGGTGTCTGTACTGCTGAATCCAGCTCCCTTGTACCTCCAACAGAATCATAAACAGTTATATGTTCCGTGCTATCCAATGCTGCCAACTCCCAATGCATGGGTCTCTTGCAGAACCTTGTAAAAAAAAGTCTCCTTGACCATTGGCCTGAGTAAATTCAGCAAGTTTACTGTGGTGTTGCCAGATCTGCATGAGACCAGCATGCTGGGATCCAGCACCAACTCAAACCGAAGGATCGCCAATAAGCGAAGCCTTGCCAGTAATCCCACCGCAAAGAACAAATTAAAAAAAGACCCAGTATTCATGGGTTCTTGATTTTGCCACTAGGATAAGGGAGCTGGATGTTGCAGCATCAGTGACAGTGTAAATTTCTGTGTAGTAAACCTAGTATATGTTTCCATAAATCTATTTTCGCTGTCCACATGAAGAATTAAGTTTATTTTATTGTTGCTGTGATGTTTAATGATTTAGTTCTGCAGGTTGACGGAGTAAAAATCCAAAGTCTGCAGTGCAAGAGGAGTTTAATTCACTACAAAGACAGCATGTTCTACACAGGTATGGGCATAGGTACCTCACCCACGAAGAGCATTTCCTTTGGTCAGGTGGCTTCACACCAAGTTAAATTTGGGCCTATGTCAGCTTTTTATTTTCATTAATGCAGATAGGTCTTTTATACTATAAATCAACATATCCACTGCATGTAAGCAAATTGACTTTGCCATGCAGTATAAGAAAAACAAGTTTACAGTGCATTAATAATATAGTACACATTTAATTTTGTCTACATAATGGACTCTGCACTTTAAAATTAATTCATTGATGAAGCACTTTAAGATTTTTCGACATACTATGCAAATGTAATTCTCATCCAACAAGTAGCTCGTTAAGCTTTGGCAATGAAAAGAATTCCCAGATTCAATCCATTCCTGATCTGTGCTGGGCTGGCTATAGATTGGTCCAGCGCCTTTGCAGGAAGCATGTAGGGTGTGGACCTCAGATGCTGCCTGGATTAGACTCGGCTGTGAAGTCCTGCAGTCAAACAGGCTGCCAATACTCTCTGTCAAGGGTTAAATATGAATAATGCCACTTGAGTGAGGTATCAAAGAGCAACCAGTGCTCAGGACACTGTGCCCCAGTTAGGAGTCAATGGGGTAGAAATTGCCACCCCCCCTGCCCGAAACAGAGTGCTCCCACCCCCTTTCAATGTTTTTTTTACTACAACTGCAGTCAAATCGCCTCTTGCACGACATTTGGCATCTATGTATTTTTTTGTTTTGATCCGGAAGCCAGTCATAAAGGGGAGAGCCTCTGCGCTTTTAAAACTTCAGCCCATTGGGTTTTGGCCGGGCCAGTGGCCTGGCACCCAAGAGGGGGTGCCGGGGTGCCAGGCTGCCTGCTGGTGGCCCAGCCGAACCCGGGGGCATATTTGTCGGACGGCCAAAAAAAACATGGCGGCAGTGGCAGTGCATCCTCCCCTTTAAGGGAAGCCGCACCGCCATTTTAGAAGGCCACAGCCTCACTGGAACACCGGGGAAAAGCTTGTTTTAGCACCGCTGGGCGGGCTGAAGATTTCTCGAGGGGAATGTCACCATCGGGGGGTTTAGATCATCAGCAGCGGAACGGTAAGGGGGGGGTGGGGAAACGGGGCACCGCCGGGAAAACTCGGGAAGGCAATTGGGCTAGCAGCAACCATTCCACCAAAGGTCGGTGGCCACTCCACTCCGCAGTGTGGCCGCCAATTTGCAGTGCTCACGGTCCTTAAGGAAAGGGGCCATTTCTGCCCCAATGCCTTCAAGAGGGAAAGGACAGAAAATTGGCAAGAAAAAAAAGTACATGTGGAAAATGATATTCAATACCATTGAGATGTTCATTCTTTTACTCTAAATACCAAATAAAATATCAGAGGCAATGAAAACTTTAATTAATGATTTTTGCAGCATCTGTTATGATTCTTTTCATATATAATTAAAACTGACTTTATGAGGCATCTCAAATTATAGGGATCTACCTAACTTGGTTTACTGCTCTTCTTTCCTCAAAACACAAACACAAATTATGTTAAATTACATCAAAGATATTATCCATCATCATTAGGAGATGTATAAAGCACATTTCTCAAACATTCGCATTTTATTCTCAGCATGAAGCACAGAAAACTCAAAGCTATTACAATTGTTGTACTGTGACAGAACAGTACAGTCCCTGATAAGTGACTATTTGTTTGGTTGTTGCTGGTTTTGCTTCGTAGGACAGCTCGGCCATCAACCATTATACTCACAGATTAGTGTTTGCACTCGGGGTTAGCCTGAAAGGAAGTGCGTCAGAAAACAAATTCATTGCACAATAGCAGCTGAAAGAGACTAGCAAATTCCAGCTGAATTCACTGTGACCTTGATAACATGTTTTCATATCATAGTTACTCATAGCAGTATTTAACCGTGCCATGGTAACCTTTAGTGAACAAGATCTAACAATATGGTGACATTCCAAACCAGAACCTCTTCATCTACTGACACTTAATTTAACTTTTCACTGAGAATCAATTGCACCTTTTTATATTGTGGAGGAATACAGATACCAATAATTAACTGAGCAATTAAATTGAAACGGAAAAATAACCAAAGGATCCAAGGAGACCTATCAGAAAAAGGAAGGATTACTGTCCTGTGTGCATTACAATGTACATGCCTCCAATCTATTTGAATGAGGAGACAGTTGGCAGATCTTAACTGGATCTGCAGATGGGTTTTAATTGTTTCCCTTTATTGACGGGTCTTTAGAGAGACTAGTATGAAGTCCTGGTAAAAAACAGTAACAACCTGAGATTCATGCAGTGTCTAAGTAAAGCAAGTACTGGAGCTGTTTGCCATTTTAACTGTACGGAGTTCTTTATCTTTGTAATTTTATTCACTGAGGCTGATCGTAGTGCATTCAAAATGATTCTTTACCTGGGTGAAGTAACTGACACAGTTTATGAATGCTGCACATCCCAATCTACACAAGTCAGGTTCCAATTTATTTGAATGGGCAAAGAATCTGTGGGCCTTTAGTGACTTTAGGGCATGCTGATGGGACAGTGTATTTCTGCCTCATTAGATAAGCCTTTGGAAGTATGTCAATGATTTGTTTATGGAGCAACATTGGAACATATGGGTACAAAGGCTGTTGAATGTTGTACTGTTGCACTGAGTCTAAACAATTTTAGCAGCCATAAATAGTGTTCATACACAGATGGATAAATTTAATTACACTTTAGTCAAGGCAAGAATATGCTTGTGTTGATGGTTAGAGCACCAATGATACCTTCAAGTGCTGGAGTGCAAGTTTGCGACACACTAGTGAGTTGCTAATATTGGCCATGATGCTGTGTTGTGGAGCTGATTCAGGCTTGTTGGAGGGAGAGTGGGCTGATAAGGCATCACCAGACAGTTCTAAATGTAAAGGCAAGATAAGGGAATTCCTAGTTATGTCAAAAGACAGTCCAGCTGGGATGCAAATTACACGTTGTATCCTTTTTGTTACTGTGCATCTATTCTGTGGCATGTCCAAGGGGTGGGGTCTGACTGAATCTGGCACCCAAGTAAAACCCAATCTATTTAATTTGAACAGGTGGTGCCTACTACAGGATACTTATCCCTTCTGAAGTACAATGGCATATGAAGAAAATTACATTTACAATAAATGTGTTAAATACACTATTTTTGAAGAAATTATTCCAAAAATCTTTAAAATTTGTTGATCTAAGGAGGAAAAGTCTGGACTTTGTGTGCTACATAAGTTATTTTTTCTGCAGGATCTCTTTGGCACATAACATTATACTGAAAGGCCAGGAAAGTTGGAGTTGAATGGCTAAAAATAGACCTTTGATACATTGAGGCACAGTGATCCAGCTCTTCAAAAATATTCTACCCATAACTTGACTTTTTGTTTTAAGATGCTGCTTTACATAATAAAATGTATTATGTTTGTACTGTACCTATGAATGACTCCACGAGGCAATGTGTTGTACTCAAACTGTAGTGACCTTGGTCCTTTATTCCTAACTGCAGAGTGAGGCAGCCGCATGGTGGCTCCCCTTTTATACAGCCCCTGCCATCAGGGCAGGACAGGAAACCCCGGTCTCCACCAGTTGCACTCTCTAGTGGTGCCAGCATGTATATACAGTGTAAACCTTATTGATATTACATCAGGTAAACAAGTCTCCATCTTATGCAACTATACAGTGACTACACAGAGAATATATCGATAGTCTGCATATATAACAAAATGCTCAATAATAAACCATGTAACATATTGTCAGACAATATACTCCCTTCCTTATGTACAGAATAATGGGTGATCAAGAGTGAATAACAAAAATGTGCTAGATGCCATTCTGAAACTGAATTTTGGCTCGCAGATGCACGTTCAATCCCGAAACCAATAGAATATTTTGTACGCACTCCATCCATAAACAATTCATTGTTTTGTTTCATGTATACAAAGTACTTCCCCCCCAAATTCTGTTGGTATAAAATAGCTGCTGATGCATCTGGGCACAGTGAACAAGTCAAAGTTAATGAAGTGGAATGGGTGTACAATGTCACAGTTGCACAAAAGCACATTTACAGAGCAATAATTTCCACATTTTGACAGTTGAACACAATGACACTTAGCAGAGAATACAGGGAGTACCATGTATAACCCAACATTATTTGCTTATGAGAAAAAAATACAGCAGACTATTAATTTAAAAGCAAATACTTAACCAAATTAATATTTATTGGATAGCCCTTTCAATGTGTACTGGAGTAATTTATTATTTACTATATAGTACTGCACAACAGCACATTGAAATCTCATATTCGACAGCTCAGCTGCATTTTTGTGTTGTTTTAAACATTGAAACAAGCTTCACAACTGAACAGAATGTTGTTATATATAGAACTGAGAAGTGATAAAGCTGTATTTCAAACAGTACTGTCCAGCAGGTGCTTCACCTCAAATTTGACATCCTTAGAAAATTCAGTCTCAACACAAAACGAGAGCAATTCTAATATCAACAAAAAAATCAACATAGTGGTGTGGAGTTTCCACTTTGTGTGCAAATTTCGTCCAAAATTGCACCCATTTTGAGTGATTTCCCCACCCGAGTTTCTGCTCAAATTCATTCGCATGTCGCCGAATGCAAAATCTGCCATTTTTTTTTAAAATGTTGCTTTATTCCTTGATGTATTTAAGTGGTAACTTGGTAAAGTTTGATTAACACAGCTGAAAATGGGTTTATCACAAAATATAAGCATTTTTAATCACCTGTGAGTAACCCAATTTAAAATGACTGAAAATTACTTTAAAAAAAAATACAAAACAAATTTCTAGTTAGATTAGGGTACAGTAGTTAGTTCCTTAGTAATTGTTTTAAAAATAATTCATTCAAAAGCCAGTTTCAATTGGAATTAGTCAAAATGGTGCTGGTGTTTTCCATGTTCATGACATAAGGGAAGCTCTCAGTGAGGTTTGAGAAGTTTCACATCTAGATTAGCCAGTGGTTTATTCAAAAATATGGAATTGTAGAGGCTAAACTACTTTCATACAAATTTCACCTCTGCTTATTGCAAGTTAATGTTGCATACAAGCACGAGTGTATGTTTCTCATCATCATCGTCATAGGCAGTCCCTCGGAATCGAGGAAGACTTGCTTCCACTCTCAAAATTAATCCTTAAGTGGCTGAACAGTCCAATACGAGAGCCACAGTCCATGTCACAGGTGGAACAGATAGTTGCTGAGGGTAAGGGAGGGTGGGACAGGTTTGCCGCACGCTCTTTCCGCTGCCTGCGTTTGATTTCTGCATACTCTCGGCGATGAGACTCGAGGTGCTCAGCGCCCTCCCGGATGCACTTCCACCATGGTATATGGTATGTTTCTACCATGTGCAGAACAATCATATAACTTGTAGAAGACAAATACTTTGGTTGAATCAACTAACTGATCAATTCCACTTCTATTATTTTGGCAAGTTAATGCTGTAGACAAGCATGCATGTAACAAGCCTGCCATGTATCTAAGCAGCTAATCTTGCTTTTAAACTAATTTATTAAGAGATAGAACCGCATAACAGTTTGGGTTACAAGCTCAAAATCCAGCTCTTCAGATGATTCTTCACCCTGCCATCTCTAAAAGTGAATGGCTAGTCACCCTATCATATTTCCCTTCCCTTGAGCTGAAGAAACAAACTTATCCCAACTGGGCGTAAGGGTAGACGGCATTGTATCGGATGGCCAACAACGAAGTTATTCTGCCCCTATAGGAGTTTGCTTTATTAATTATTGTGCCTATAACAAATTGATTTTCTCACAATTCTGTCACTAGAAGGTTTTACTTTAGACTTTAATGCTTCTGCTGTTCTTACCGATGGAACAACACAATCGCACAGAAAAAGTATTCAATGATGAGAATAATATCTCAGGGAGAGGGTGCTCAACTAGGAGGCAACAACTGAAACAGGAGGATCTTCAGTCTCAGCTCCACTGACTGGTGACAGCAGCTCAGTTGTAGGCTGCAAATCCTGATCCAACTCACCCTCCTTTGAACTTCGAAATAACTGTTTTATCGTTATTTGATCACTAAGTTCCAGGTCTGGGAGTACTCCAACTAAAGGTTGCTGATCCAATGGATCCTCTTCATTTTTTGTCAGCTTGCTTGATCACTTTTTTGCTTATCCATTTTGATTTCTTTTCCACTGTATCAATGGTAGATCATCTAGTCATTACAATGTATCCACCCAAGACTGCACTGTGATCTAATAAGACCACGAAGAATTCCTCTTAGTTCGGAATTCTTTCTGCAATTTGTACTGACCTATCATCCTGCTCATTAGCTAATGAGGTAATAGTATGCACAAGTCATAGAATGCCCAAGTTCAACAACCATAAAACGTCTCATTATTGGCTACAATTTCTTCAGAATATTCCAAGTGTACATATTTTTAAAGTATTCAATAATAAAGTAGCATGTTATACCTGACAATAAGCAAATTCAAGAAATTTGGAATAATAGAGCTCACACAAGCCAGCTGCAATCTTGTGCAACAGTCATTATGCTAAGTGTATTATCGAAGATTATATCCTAAAAGTCATCCATTACTAAAAATATATAGTATTTTGTATAGTATTATATATAGCATCTCCATTCCTCGAGCATACCTTGACTATACCAAAGACAACCTTCCTCATTATGCTTGACACCATTTTGCAGTTTTCTTTCTGCCATTGTTGTCTCTCTTATAGATGCAATTCTTTTCCCATAAAACTGGCTTGCTGACTGCAACTACTTCAAATAGGCTCATATCCCATTATCAGTTCTACTATCTCGAGTAAGATTTCTGAATAGTGTAAGTCATCCTCACAGCCAGTCCCTCGAAACGAGAATGACTTGCATCCACGCCAAAAAAAAAGGATGAGTTCACAGGTGTTTCAAAAGAAGAACCCGAACTACATCCTCAAGGGTGGAAGATGCCTGTACGTGGATTTTTTTAACGTGTGGTGGCTGTTGCACACCAGCCACCACACGGGCTTGACAGAGCTCGGTCTTGGTCCAGTGGCAAGGATTACCCAAGAAAACTGGAGACCTGCTCTGCTGCACGGACCCAGTGCGCCCACATATCATAGTGTGGGCTGGCCCGTGCTGCCCCTGGGCCCCTGGCCCCAGACTCATGCCTCCCCTGGCCCCGATCACATCCCTCCACGGTCTCTCACAGCTCCTTCGCCCGATCTCATCGCTCCTGCTGCATCTGCCCACGCGCCAATCACCGACCTGGACCTTGCTGACGTCACTCTTCGCTGCCATTGCCCTCCTGCACCAGCTCACGCTGTACCTTGTAGTGGCATGCCTCCACGCTGCTCCCAGGCCGCCGCTCGCCGCTCTTTTTATGGCCCGACCTGCCGCTGATGGTCTCTTACAGGTCGAGGCCTCCACGCTGCTCCCAGTATCGGCTATGCCTCTCACAAGCCTACACGCGTCGAACACATTCTTTCTTGATTTGAGTGTATCTTCTTTCCATTTCCATCAAAACGCAACAGTGCACCTCCCAAGCCGCAAGTGTGTGCCTCTGCACTCATAAGTAAGCTAGCTTATATCACATTATCCTTCGCAATTGGCTATTCCAATTCAAGATTCCAAATATTTCCCAAATAGACTTCGGGCTAGAATTTCAAAATAATCCACCAACGCCAGATTGTCGCCCAAAATACCGCTAAGATGTTAAAATTACCGCTGGCAAAAGATTCCACATAAAAAGGAAAAAATTCTGCTCGGCGAAAAAAAATGGACCTTACACCCCGATTCTCAGTGGAAAATGCAATCTTGGGCCAATTGGCCCATCTTAAACAAAATGGGCGGTAATTACTAAAAGTTAGTCTGAGGCTGCGGGTTGGGCCTAGGAGGGGCGAAAACACAAAAAATATTTTTTCCAAAAGACATAAAATAAAAAAATCAGAAAACATTCTCAGGACCCTTTTCAACTTAATCACTGTAAGAGAATTTTAAAATAATAATTAAAAACCCATTAACTTACCTTTTTTTTGCAGGGTTACTTACCTACTGTCCAGCTCCCACTGCTTCTCGTGGGCGTTTTTTTTCTACTTACCTACGGGTCACCGCTGAGTCAAAACTTGGGTGAAAGCGGTCGTTGGACGGTGTACGCTGGCGGTCTGCTCCCCAGCGGTATTTCAAAACCGTCAGCGGAACTCTTAATGGAAATTTTCGCCGACCCAGTTTTCGCCCAAAGCGACCAATACCGCCGGGAAACTGAGCGGAGATGCAGTGCAAATTCTAGCCCTTAAACTTTACCGGGCTCTGGTTTAATACACTTCTACTGATGAGTCATCCAAAATACCATGTTACCGAGCTGGTATTAACTGTTCAATTTCAATCCTGACTCCAATACAATGGTCAATACTGTCTCCAGACATGTATTGGTGAATGCAACTGATTTTCCAACACAAGATCATCATAATTACATCTTCCAATTCTTTCAGAAATCAGTTATTTTGCAGTTAAGATATTTCTGGCATGGACATAATTCCAAATGGCACTCGACGGAGGCACAACCTACCAAATGAACTAATACAAACTATAAGCAAGAGTATGGAAAGAGTAACATCTGCAAAAATCCCATTGGTGAAGAACATCAAACAAAACTTGATATCTGAGAGAGGTCTCAAAAATCTACCAATCAAATGAAAAGACTGAAACAATAACATTTTGTAGCACTTTTCAAAATTCTTTCAGCTATGAATCACAACTCAGCAAATATGAAGACTTAAGAAAATCCACCAATTTAAAATACAATGTCCAGAATCAAAAAAATAGACTCAAAATCTTGTATAAATTTTTCAACCATCATTTTCCTTCTCATAAACTGAAACCTACAAATTTGAAATAAGTTGTCTAACAATGATAAAATTACAAAGTTACATTTTTTAATTTGTTCGAAGTCCATAGTTTGCAGTCTAGTGGGGGGCGGGGGGGGGGGGGCGGGGGAGGGGGAATTGCAGCCAAAAATATTTGGAGTAATTTGATTAGATCCCCTTCTCCTTGCTAACAAATTTGCATATGAGCAAGTCAAAATTTAGACATTTGCAGATCAGCTGAAAAAAATTGCTTCAGCTAAAATAAATTTGCATCAATGGCAAGAAATCTGCATATAATAAATGTGCATATAGTTAGTTGATACAAAGTGTGACTAGCAAAATGCAACAGAAGAAAGTGTGATGCCTGCAGTGTGAAAGACAGAAAGTGCTCACAGACGTATGTTTTTTACAATATTATACATAGATACAATTTTATCTTTAACATTCTGCAACCTACCTGGCAAGGAAATACTAATGACCCTGCTTCCTTTCATAAAACACAAGTTACAGTGTCTGAAACCAACTCTCAAGAGTATTTTTATGAACACAAAAGCTAATGATAATTTAACTACATGTTGGGACTACCTGTGACACACAATTAATTACTGAATTGATGCATCGTTGAAAGGCCTCAGTGTTTTGTTATTCGATGTGCTTTGCACTCCAGGAGGCATTTATGTCCTAGCTATTAATTTTAAAGTTAATTTCTGATATTTTGTACCATAGTGATAGGTTTCTCCCCATTACAGCTTGTATGGTTTCTTCATGCTGGAGTCACCATAACCACTTTTATCAACCAAAACAGATCAAGACCAAAATAGTTCTCATCTGAAAATTAAGTGTGAATAAGCTGCTCTATTTTCAATCAATTCAGCAAAGCCACCACTAAAAACCTTTACAAATTTGAAAACTGCATTGACAAGCCTAATTAACAAATATATGTTCTATACTTAGACTTGTAAATTGGATCCAAATTAAATACAATCACACTAGCAAATAGTTACTGAATATAGTAAGTGTATCATATACGACTAAAAGTAATGCTGTAGGGTCATATTTTATTTGCTACTTCACACTTATTGACATTCATTCATATAATTTTTGCAAGCACACAGCAGACAGAGAGTTCAGATGGAGCATGATTGACTGTGTACAGCAGCTTTGTTCAGCTAGCAGCTGTGAATTAATAGTATCCTTGAACAGACAGGCTCTAAAATGCTGGTAAATGGGACAGTGACAGTGGATGAGTGGCTTATTACATACTGGAGACATGAAGCGCACGAGAACAATAACAGGAGCTGAACCGTGAACTTTGGAAAGTAGGCACATAACCTTCTGGGTTACTTTATTTGGAAAAGATAAGCTGGAACCTGCCATATAGAGCGTTTCATCGTAACTAGTAACACAGGCTTAAGAATTTATAGTTAATAATTAAAATTATAAATTAAGAGTTTGGGAACTGAAAGATTATTAATAAAGATTCAGGATCGACAGAACATAAATTGGAAACCAACCTCAGCATGCCTGTGGTCAAGTGTCTTGGATCTTGATTAGGATGTAAACTGAGAAAGGAGATTAGGATATAGAACATAGGAACAGGAATAGACCATCCATCCCATCGAACCTGTTCCGGCATTCAATGAGATCATGGCTGATCTGTATCCATCCACCTTGGCTCCATATCCCTAATACGCTGGGCGAGCAAAAATCTAGCCATCTCAGATTTAAAATGATTAATTAGCATGTATTGCTTTTTACGGGAGAGAGTTCTACACTTCTATCACCCTTTGCGTGAAGAAGTGTTTCCTGAATGGCCTGGCTCTGATTTAAAGGTTATGTCCCGATGTCCTAGACTCCCCAAACAGCGGAAAAAGTTTTATCTCTATCCCTCTGTGTCAGCTGTGGCTCAGCGGGTAGCACCCTTGCCTCTGAGTCAGAAGATTGTGGGTTCAAGTCCCACTCCAGAGATTTGAGCACAAAAAATCTAGGCTCACAGTGCAGTGCTGAGGGAGGTGCCGTCTTTTGGATGAGACATTAAACCGAGGCAATGTCTGCTCTCGTAAGTAGACGTAAAAGATCCCATGCAACTATTTCGAAGAAGAGCAGGGGAGTTATCCCCAGTGTCCTGGCCAATAGTTAAACTCTGCGTTAGGATTCTTCAATCTGCTTGAAGAGGCATGCTTTTGCTTGGCCTGTTCACACAGGTCCCAGATCCGCTGTAGAGGGCACGTGCTGAAATGGCTCTCTAATTACCGTAAGTTGCGGCGCAAAATCCCACGAAAAGTCTGTGGGCAGCTTTTTGCCTCTGAGTCAGAAGGTTGTGGGTTCAAGTCCCACTCCAGGGAGTACTGCACTGTCAGAGGTGCCATCTTTCGGATGAGATATTAAACCGAGGCCCCGTCTTCCCTCTCAAGTGGACATAAAAGATCCCATGGCACTATTTCGAAGAAGAGCAGGGGAGTTATCCCTGGTATCCTGGCCAATATTTATCTCTCAATCAATGTAACAGAAAAAACAGATTATCTGGTGATTACCATATTGCTATTGTGGGAGTTTGCTTGTGCGCAAATTGGCTGCCGCGTTTCCTACATTTCAATAGTGACTACATTCCAAAAGTACTTCATTGGCTGTAAAACACTTTGAGACGTCTGGTGGTCATGAAAGGCACTATTTAAATCCAAGTCTTTCTTTCTTTCTATCAATTTCTTTCAAATTCCTAAAAAAACACAATCAAATCACCCCTTAACTTTTTATATTTCAAGGAACACAAGCCTAGTTTATGTAATCTCTCTTCATAATCTAACCCTTGGAGCCCTGGTAACTTCTGGTGAATCTACACTGCATTTCTTCTAAGGCCGTTATAACCTTTCTAAGGTGCACTGTCCAAAACCGTACACAGTACTCCAGATGTGGTCTAACCAGGGCTTTGTATAGCTGTAACAAAACTTCCTCCTTTTATATTCTAGCTCTCCAGTAATGAAGGTTAACATGCTACAGTTATTAGCCTTTTTGATTTTTGTTGTTCCTGTTTACCACATTTTAGTGTACATGGAACCCTAAATCTCTTTGGACCTCCACTATTTTAGCTTTTCACCATTCAAATAATATTCAGATCTATCTTTTTTTGTTCCAAAATGATCTCCCAGCCACTTGCGTTGAAATTCATCTGCCACAGTTTTGTCCACTCACTTAATCTATCAATGTCTCTTTGTAACTTTAGTGAGTTCCAATCCTTGACTCTTTATTAATTTCCTTGGAATGTCAGGTATATTATTCTCTTCCTCTGCATCTATACTATTTACCATGTCACCAATCTATACGACATCAGCAAACCTGAACATATGGCAATCTATTGCGTTATTTAAGTCATTAATAAATATAGTGAACAGTTGAGGCCCTAGCACAGATCCTTGTGGGATAACACAGGTCACTTCCTTCCAATTCGAGCACCTAGCTATTATCCCTACTCTCTGTCTTCTACTGCTTAACCAATCTCATTACCAGGTCAATAATTTGCTTTCAATTCCATGAGTTTTAATTTTAGCTAAGCGTCTCTTATGTGGAACCTTATCAAATACCTTGTGGAAGTCCATTTAAATTACCTCTATAGACGTTCTCATGTCTACTACTTCAGTTACTTCTTTAAAAAATTCAATTAGGTTTGTTAGGTATGACCTACCCTTCTCTAAATGCTCAGTCACTTTGTTCTTACTTATAGATTCCAATAACTTTCCCACAACAGATGTTAGACTAACAGGTCTAAAATTTATTGGTTTCTCTCTCTCTCTCTCTCTCACCTTTCTTAAATAATGGCGTTATATTTGGAATTTTCCAATCCAAAGGGACAATTCCTGACTCAAGGGAACTTTGGAAGATTATGGCTAAAGCATCTGCAATTACTTCACCTACTTCCTTTAAAACCCTGGGGTGGCAACCATCTGGTCCTGGGGATTTGTCGGTCTTTAGTGCCAGTATTTTTTATAAAAATGTTTTCTTGATTATGTTAACTTTAGTGAGTTCCAGTTCTTCGGTCATTATTAATTTCCCTGGAATGTCTGGTATGTTATCCTCTTCCTCTACTGTGAAGACTGACACAAAGTAATTATTCAACAAGTCTGCCATTTCCTTATATCCATTTGCAATATTACCTATATCTATTTTTAAAGGGCTCACATTACCCTTGACTGCCCTTAATCTTCTAATATAATTGTAAAAATGTTTTATGTTAATCTCGATATCGTATTTCCTTTTTAAAGCTCTTTCTGTCTTTTCTTGCTGTTCTTTATATCTCTCCCTGTCACCTAGATCTACAGTACTCTTTGACTTTTGTATGCTCTTTCCCTTAGTTTTATGTTATCTCTCATCTCTTTTGTCGACCACGGCTGTTTTATTTGTGAAGTAGAGCTCTTCCCCTTTAGTGGTATATACTGTTCCTGTATTAAGCTAAATTATTTTTGAACACCTTCCACAGGTCATCTATAGTTTTATCCAATAACAGTTTTGATCAGTTTGCTGTCATCAGTCTCTGTCTCATCCTGTTAATGTTAGCCTTCCCAAAATCTAGAATCTTAATAACCATTTTAAGTTTCTCTTTTCCAAAGTGGTTTTATAAACATAAATAGTTATTGGGTAGTCAAAAAAAAGGGTGGGTCTGATTAGGGACCAAAAAAGAAATCTGCTTGGAAGTAGAGGGCATTGCTAAGGTACAAATGAGGAGGTAGTAGAGAAATTGGATAGGATAAAATAGATAAAGAGCAAGTACTTAAAAGTTTGGCAGTGCTCAAAGTAGCAAATTTACATGGTCTGCATGGGATGCTGAGGGAAGTAAGGATGGAAATTGCGGAAGCTCTGGCCACAATCTTCCAATCCACTTTAGATATGGGAGTGGTGCCAGAGGACTGGAGGTTTGCAAATGTTACACCCCTGTTCAAATAAGGGGAGAGAGATAAACCGGCAATTATAGGCCAATCAGCCTAACGTTTCTGTTAGGGAAACTTTTAGAGACATTAATCTGGGACAAAATTCATTAGCACTTGAAAAAAATGGGTTAATAAATGAAAGCCAGCACTGATTTGTTAAAGGCAAATCGTGTTTGACTAACTTGATTGAATTTTTTGATGAAGTAAAGGTTGATGAGGGTAGGGCAGTTGATGTATATATGGACTTTCAAAGGGCGTTTGACAAAGTACCACATAAAAGACGTTAGCAAAACTGATGCCATGGGAATGGCTAGCACTCTTGCCTCTGAGTCAGAAGGTTGTGGGTTCAAGTCTCATTCCAGGGACTTGAGCACAAAAAAAAAATCTAGGCTGCCATTCCGGATGAGACATTAAATTGAGGCCCCGTCTGCTCTCTCAAGTGGACGTAAAAAAATCCCATGACACTATTTCAAAGAGCAGGGGAGCTATACCCAGTGTCCTGGCCAATATTTATCCCTCAATCAACATAACAAAAAAAACGATTATCTGGTCATAATCAAATTGCTGTTTGTGTGAACTTGCTTGTGCGCAAATTGGCTGCTGCGTTTCATAGAAACATAGAAAATAGGAGCAGTAGTAGGCCATTCGGCTCTTTGCGTCTGCACCACCATTCAATATGATCATGGCTGATCCTCTATCTCAACACCTTTTTCCCCATACCCCTGATGTCTTTTGTTTCTAGAAATCTATCTTCCTCTTAAATATATTCAGACTCGGCCTCCACAGCCTTCTGAGATACAGAATTCCACAGGTTCACCACCCTCTGAGTGAAGACATTTCTCCTCATCTCGGTCCTAAATTTCCTACCCCATATCCTGAGACTGTGACCCCTTGTTCTCGACTTCCCAGCCAGGGGAAACATCCTCCCCGCATCCAGTCTATCCCAACCCAGTCCTATATTACAACAGTGACTACACTCCAAAAGTACTTAATTGGCTGTAAAGCGCTTTGAGACGTCCAGTGGTCGTGAAAGGCACTATATATATATTATTTTAAATCCCAAATCCAATACTGTGACTGCATGGGACCACTGATTTTTTTGATATATGTTAATGACCTGGAATTAGGTAGACAGGGCATAATTACAATGTTTGCAGATGACAGGAAATTCAGAAATGTAGTAAATAGCAAGGAGGACAGTAACAGACTTCTGGAGGACTTTGACAGACTGGGGAAATGGACAGACACTTAGCAGATACATTTAACGCAGTGAAGTGTGAAGTGATGCATTTTGGCAGGAAGAGACAATATAAATTAAATATAAACTAGGAACAGAGAGACCTGGGGGTGTACACACACAAGTCCTTGAACGTAGCAGAACAAGTTATGAAGGCTATTAAAAAGGCACACAAGATCCTTGGCTTTATAAATAGAGGCACAGGGTACTAAGGCAAGGAAGTCATGCTAAATCTTTATAAATCACTGATTAGGCCTCAGCTGCAATATTGTGTACAAGTCTGGGCACCACACTTTAGTCACAATGTCAAGGCCTTAGAGAGGGTGCAGAAAAAGATTTACTAGACTGGCACCAAGGATAAAGACTTCAGTTACGTGGAGACACTCGAGAAACTGGGGTTGTTCTCTTTAGAGCAGAGAAGCTTAAGGGGATAGAGGTATTCAAAATTTTGAAGGGTTTTGTTAGAGTAAATGAGGAGAACCTGTTTGTAGTGGCAGAAGGGTCGATAACCAGAGCACACAGATTTAAGATAATTGCCAAAAGAACGAGAGGTGAGACAAGGAGAATAATTTTTTACACAGCAAATTGTTATGATAATGGGCTCAATTTTCCTCAATGATGTGCGCCGTTTTTTTGGAGAAGGCTGCTTTTTTTGGCCTAAGAAATCACAGTTTCCCAATCAATTTGCACCAGTGTAACTCAGTTAGTTACGATTTTTTTAGGTACGTTTTTTTCAGCCAAAGGGGGCGTAACATAGAAAATAGGTGCAGGTGTAGGCCATTCGGCCCTTCGAGCCGGCACCGCCATTCAACAAGATCATGGCTGATCACCCACCCCAGCACCTCCCCCCCCCAATTCCCCACCACACCCCCCCCGACCCCCCCCCAGCCGCAAGGACCACATCCAACTCTCTCCCGAACACATCCAATGAACTGGCATCAACAACTCTCCGTGGCAGGGAACCCCACAGGCCAACAACTCTCCGAGTGAAGAAGTCTCCCCCAATCCCAGCCCCAAACAGCCCACCCCCCATCCCAAGAGCGTGCCCCCCCCCCCCCGGCTCCGGACCCACCCAACACCAGGAACATTGCCCCCGCACCCAACCCACCCCGTCCCGTCAGAATCCTTCCCAAATGCCGAATACCCCCGGATGTCGAGCCCCCAGCCCCCCTGGAGCCACGTCCCCGCGCTGCCAACCACACCACATCCACCAACCACCATCTGCACAGTCAACCCGTCCACCCCACTCTGAACACTCCCCGCACCGAGGCACAGAGCCCCCAGGCCCGCCCCTCCAACACACTTCGCCCCCCCCCCAGACCTTCGCTGCAATGTGGCCCCTCCTGTCCCCCACCCTGGGTTTCTCCGCCCCCCATCTCCACCACTCTCCCCTCCAACAAACCTGCCACCCGCACCAATTCTGGCCAGTTAGGGAAGTTTGGCCAGCTGACAGTTACTCCAGTTCTTCTTAGGCCAGCGTATGTGGCCGCTGCAGAAAAACCTTCTGGAGAGTTAAAGAAATCAGCGCAGGAAATCGGCGCAGATATGTGCAGAAGATGCCCGGACAGCAGCAGCAGCAGGAAAGGTAAGAGAGAGGGGGAGAGGGGGCAAGAGAGAGATAGGGGGGAGGGGGCAGGGGAGAGACAGGAGGGAGAGAGAGGGAGGGAGAGAGAAAGAGGGAGGGAAGAGAGAGGGGGGAGGGGGAAAGAGAGAGGGGGGAGGGGGGAGAGAGAGGGGGGAGGGGGGGAGAGAGAGGGGGGGGGAGAGAGAGATGGGGGGAGGGGGGAGAGAGAGATGGGGGAGAGAGATGGGGGGAGGGGGGAGAGAGATGGGGGAGAGAGAGAGATGGGGAGAGAGAGAGATGGGGGGAGAGAGATGGGGGAGAGAGAGAGATGGGGAGAGAGAGAGATGGGGGGAGAGAGGGGATGGGAGGAGAGAGAGTGGGTGGGGAGAGAGGAGGGGGGGTTGGGTTGGGGGAAGCCTTTCGGGTGTAGTTAGGTGCGGGGACCGGGAGGGAGGATGCCATTCGGCCTGGGATAGGATCGGGGGAGTGGACCGGGAGGCCACTCAGCCTGGGATAGCGGCGGAAGAGTTGGATCGGCACCGGCACGGGGCTCAGGGCTAGTGGGGGAGCGGAACCGGCAAAGCACTCAGGGATGGGTGGGGGGGGAGAGTGGGACCTGCAAGGCACTTGGGGCTGGGGGGGGGGGGGGGAGGGAGCGGGTCCGGCAAAGCACTCGGGGATGGGGTGTAAGAATAAAAGTGTTCAGTAATAAAATTGATTCTCTGAATGTATAAATGTTGAAAGTGTAGACTATACAAAAAGACAGTTTTGAAAGATTCAAAATGGAAGCTCACAGGCCTCCAGCATGGTGTTTATATATTGTGTTAATTGGAAAGCCATTAAACCTAATCAAGGGATGGCTGGGGCAGTCCAGCAGTCACATGAGTGAGGGGAGCCAATAAGGAACTGCCCTCGAACCAAGGTCCAATCCTGAGGCTTTCGGAGGAACAATGGACTTAAGGGATTTAAAAACTCAAGCCACAGTTTTGCTCGGCCCTTGTTTTTCTTAAGCACACAGCAAAGCAGACCTTCCTCTACCGACCAAGAAGCAGGTCGTGTGCTGTACCAGAGAGAAGTAAAGTATAGCGTTTTTATTATAACCTCACTGTATCTCTGTTGTAACTAGGCAGATCTGTAGGCTAACTGACGATTGTTGATAAATGTGCATGTGTGTGTTTTTAATAAACTGTTCCAAATTGTTTTAAAAGAATTGTCTCGCTGTCAATTTAATGCCAGAGATTTAGAAATCTTCCGGGGGGGGAGGGGGGGCGCGGGAGAGCGGGACCGGCAAAGCACTCGGGGATGGGGGAGCTGGACCAGTACTGGCAAGGGGCTCGGGGTGGGCTAGGGAACCAGACCGGCAAGCCCTACAGCCAGGGCTAGGGGCAGGGGAGCTGGACCACCAAGGCACTCGCGGCTAGGGTCGGGCGAGGGAAGCAGACCGGGAGGCCCTTTGACCTGGAATAGGGTCAGGGATCAGCACCAGTATCGGGAGGTAAGTTGCTGGAATATATTTTAACGTGTTTTTAAGTTGATGCAATGTATTTTAATGTGTTTTTAAGTTGATGCAAAGTATTTTAATGTGTTGCGAGCTGGCTGTATGTTTCACTTTCCAGCTGCAGCTCTCATCGTGTCCCTAGTTACCGTGGCAACCCGATCTTTTTGGCGCAGATCAAGGCTCCAGCCCCAAAACTAAAGGACAGGTTAGGCTGTGCCAAAATGAAGAAATCCAACAGGGAAACTTAGAACATTTTTTTTTGGCATACTTGGGCCCCAACAAAAACGGGCGGAACTCTTCAAGTACGCCAAAAAAAAGCTTTGGGGAAAATTGAGCCCATAGAATGTATTGCCTGAAAGGGTGGTGGAAGCAGATTCAATAATAACTTTCAGAATTGGATAATTACTTGAAAAGGAAAAATCTGATGGGCTATGGGGAAAGAGGAGAGTGGGACTAATTGGATAGCTCTTTCAAAGAGCTGGCACAGGCACGATGGGCCGAATGGCCTCCTTCTGTTCTCTGTGATTCTAGGATTCTAACATTGAATTCAATCATATTATGAGCTCTGTTAGATAAAGATTCCTTTACTGTTAGATTATTAACTAAGTCTGGCTCATGACTAAATCTGGTATGGCCTGCCCTCTTGTTGGTTCTAGAATGTATTTCTCCAGAAAACTCTTGAACGCACTCAAGAAATTCACGACCTTTCTGACTTGACCTCTTTCCAATCTGTATGAAAATTAAAGTCGTCCATTAAAACAACTTTGCATTTGCTATAAGCCTCTCTAATCTTTGAATTAATACATTCTGCCACTTTATTGCTGCTATCAGGAAGCCTGGAGACAACTCCAATTACAGTTTTAACTCCTCTCTTATTGCTCAATTCCAAACATAAAGTCTCCACTGATCGCTCTTTCTTACCTATAATCCTCTCTTACTAGTGTTGTAATGATATCTTTAATCAAGAATGCTACCCCTCCTCCTCTTCCAATTTCCCAATTCTTTCTAAAGACCTTATAACCTGTAATATTTAACTATTCTTTTATTAATTCCAGGATGTGGGTGTTGCTGGCAAGGCCTGCATTTATTGCCCATCCCTAATTGAGAAGGTACTCCCATGGTGCTGTTGGGGAGGGATTTCCAGGATTTTGACCCAGCGACGATGAAGGAACGGCAATATATTTCCAAGTCAGATAGTGTGTAACTTGGGGGGGAACTTGCAGGTGGTAGTGTTCCATACGCCTGCTGCCCTTTTCCTTCTAGGTGGTAGAGGTCGCGGGTTTGGGAGGTGCTGCCAAAGAAGTCTTGAAGATTTGCTGTAGATGGTACACACTGCAACCACAGCGCACTGGTGGTGGAGGGTGTGTATGTTTAAGGTGGTGGATGGAACGTCAATCAAGTGGGCTGCTTTATCCTGGATGGTGTCAAGCTTCTGGAGTGTTGTTGGACCTGCACCCATCCAGGCAAGTGGAGAGCATTTCATCACACACCTGACTTGTGCCTTGTAGATGGTGGAAAGGGAGTCAGGAGGTGAGACACTCGCCGCAGAATACCCAGCCTCTGACCTGCTGTTGTTGCCACAGTATCTATATCACTGGTTCAATTAAATTTTGGAATGAATGGTGACCCCCCCAGGATGTTGATTGTGAGGGATTCGATGATGATAATGCCACTGAATGTCAAGGGCTAGTGGTTAGCTTCTCGTTTGTTGGAGATAGTCATTGCCTGGCACTTGTGTGGCGCGAATGTTGCTTGCTACTTATCAGCCCGAGCCTTAGTGTCGTTCAGGTTTTGCTGCATGCAGGCATGGATGGCTTCATTATCTGGGAAGTTGTGAATGGCACTGAACACTGTGCAATCATCAGCGAACATTCCCACTTCTGACCTTATGATGGAGGGAGGGTCATTGATGAAGCAGCTGAAGATGGTTGGGCTGAGGACACTGTCCTGAGGAACACCTGCAGTGATGTCCTGGGGCTAAGATGATTGACCTCCAAAAACCACACGTCTTTTTCTTTTGTGCTAGGTATGACTCCAGCCAGTAGAGAGTTTCCCCCCAGATTCCCATTGACTTCAGTTTTACTAGGGCTCCTTGATGCCACACTCAGTCAAATGCTCCCTTGATGTCAAAGTCAGTCACTCTCACCTCACCTCTGAAATTCATCTCTTTTGTCCATGATTGGACCAGGACTGAATTGAGGTCTGGAGCCGAGTGGTTCTGGCTTATCGAGCTTCTGCTAAAATGCATCTATGCTATTTGCCTCAACAATCCTTGTGGTAGCACATTCCACATTCTTACCACTGTTCAGATAAAGAAGTTTCTCCTGAATTCCCTATTGGATTTATTAGTGACTATCTTATATTTATGGTTTCTAGTTTTGGTCTCCACCATAAGTCAAAATATTTTCAGTACAGTACCAGTTGCTATTCAGTAACAAAAACAATGATGCTCCATTAGAGGTAAAGGAAGAAAGGGTTAAGGTCCTACTTTAATCTAAATTAAATAGATTCTAGTTTAGATTACAACCTGCAGTACAATATGAATCAAACTGTTTAATGCCAATTGGATATCTGATTTTTACATCCCAATAATCAATAATCTATAGAATTTTTACATTTCTTTAACTTATCCTGTCATCTTGACATTTTTTAACCTCTCCTGCCATTTTGACATGGATAGACAGAACCACAAACTTATATCTCTTCCTATTCTCAAGGTTAATTTACACACTTTTTCCAGTGAGATCTGTACAACTCTATTTGTGTTCTACTCTTTTTCTCAACTCTCTGGCACTACCAAAACATCTCGATTGCCTGAAACGTCTTAATGTTCACTTTATACTGGATACAATTATCTTACAGTTAGTACAAAATCAAAGAGGAGATTTGTTCACGTTTGTTAGAATTTCATGCACCACCATCATGGCATCCTCATTCTTTTATTATGCTGCAAGTTTTATACTGATACATCAAAATTGCATTATATTATCACAAACATTGCAGCTTAACCTGAGCATCTTTGCTGCCACAGACACAGTCAGAATTGCAGTTTAATCTAACTAAACTGAATACTAAAACTCCAAGCTAGTCTTTAGGTAAACTGTGCATTTTACTCCTTCTCACAGAATCTGCCCAGGCAGAAGGGGTTTCCTTAGACATTCATTGATCATTCAAAAAGAAAACATGAGTATACAGTGACATCCACTCCATAAATTAACCAGATCTCATTAGATTCAACTCCAAACCTCAGCTGACTTGTCTTGCTTCCTGCTGGAGGTATTCCACTCTGTTAGAATTTGCCACGATATGCAAACACCTTACCCTTTGAGCTTCACTCAGTACAACAATCATCTGGATTTTGAAGTACTTCTCCTTGCGCTACTACAAATTTTTTCACAGTAATAATTATAATAGTTTGTTCATTATTAATCTAAGGCTAAAAATTAAATTACCTACAGTCTAAAGATGACAACTTTCAATCAACTCGGAAGTGAGCATTTGAAAAAATTATTTTTCTTTCATTTCACATAGGTTTTTTAAATCTTTCTCTTTCATTCTATTTTGAAATGTATTTGAATCCTATTTCATTTTTCATAAGAACATAGGAAATGCTGGATGAAAAAAGACCAAGATCCATCAAGTTTGCCTTCTACTATTCTGGTAGTCACATGATACAATGATAATGGAGTTATTGACGGATCAAAGCAATCAATCTCTATCAATTAGTCTGCAAAAGATTCAGAGATGAGCGGGAAAAATTCCCAGTGATAGAAATCTTTTAGAACCACAGGTCCAAAGTCACTTGTTCCTCCCAAGCATGTTACACTTACAAAAATGTCATGTCACAAATGATTCATTACTCTATCCCTAAATGTTAGTTTCTGCAAGAAATCTATCTAATTCCCCTTCAAGGACAGGCTGTGTCCTCTGGTTCTACAATGCTGGACAAGGTGAGAAACGTTCTCTTTTTCAGTGAAAACATGCCCAATTTACATAATCACTCCTCATAATATAATTCCTCCATTGTCTGAATCATTCTGGTTGCTCTTTACTGTATCCTTTCAATAACTGCAATATACTTTTTGTGGTAACTAGAATTGTACATAGTATTCCAAGTTAAATTGCACTGGTGATTTATAAAGTGCAAGATTACCTCACTATTTTGGCTCAATACCCAATACAACAACTTTTTAAATAATTTCTGGAATCCTCACTATTCTTTGTTCAGTACAATCTCTTTCGTTCCTATAAAAATGTCAGTTGTATATCGCAAATCTTTATTCCCCATTGTTTTCTACTTGCAATTTTTCATCAGCTTCAAATGGCAACCCCAAAGATGTTGCTAGTGAGGGACTCGGCAAGGGGAGTGTCGTTGAAGGTCAGGGTTAGGGGGTGATGGTCAGGGGGTTTTCTCTTTCTCTTTGCATGGGAAATTGAGAAAAATATCATACTGGTGCAAAACCTGACCACCTGGTCCCAGTATCAACATCAAGTAGAAGTGTGATTTTATTCTACGCCGTGGGACGTTTTACTGCATTAAAAGCACTTTAAAATTCCAAGTTGCAATTGTTGTTGACATTGGGGGATAGAATCTGTCAAATGTCCCATTCCCCAGCACCAATCTTGCTCATGTGTACAAAAGTTCAGCAGAAATAAGGAAACGAATTTCAAAGTAATAGCGATAAAAACTACTGGGAGTTCTCTTTAGCCTGGAACATCTGTCTGGCTGCAGGTGTCTAACTGTCTTGCTGTGAGTATAAAAGGATATGTCTGGGATCATGGAGAATCAAAAGTCCTTTAACAAGCATTTACTGCTAGAATTTTTTAGGCGTGTGCATATGAATTCAGAAGAACTATTATTACTATAATTATGTAGTTATCAGAGACAATAAGACCCACTAATAAAGCAATAAAGTTTGATTCATGAAGGCCTCTCTGGTCCTGGCAACTCTGTAATCAAGGGCCCAAGTTTCGAGCCGCGCCTAGAACGGTGCAGTCCCGACCTGGATGCCCGTTTTTCGCGCCACAAAGTGCGCCTAAAAAAAACTTCCAGATTCTCCAGCTCCCTGCAGGTCGTTTGCAGCTCGGCGCAGCACAGCACGAGCAGTAGGGGGCGGAGCCAGGTCCCTGCGCTGAAAACAGTGCCGGGACCTCTGCACATGCGCGCTACAGTGGGCACGCATGTGCAGTAGCTCCAGGCGCCCAAAACTGTGTGGGAGGGGCCGAAGCACGCAGCCCTTAGCCCTGGCCGAATGGCCTCACTGGGGCTGCTCCCACGCCCAACTCCTGCTTCCTCCCGACCCGACTTGACTCCCACTTCCCGCCCTCAGACTGGACCCGACCCGACTCCCGCTTCCCCGCCCCTGGACCGGACCCGACCCCACTCCCACTTCCCCCCCCCCAGGACTGGACCCGACACCGACCCAACTCCCACTTCCCCCCCCCCCCCCTCCCGCCCCGACCCGAACCCCCGGACTGGACTGGACTGGACCCGACCCCCCCGGACTGGACCCGACTCCCGCTCCCCCCCCGACCCGACCCCCTGGACTGGACCCGACCCAACTCCCGCTCCGCCCCCCCCCCCCCGACCGGACCCGACACTGACACCGACCCGACCCCCGCTTCCCCCCACCCCCGCTTCCGGACTGGACCCGACCTGACCTCCCTCCCCCCGACCTGACCTCCCTCTCCCTCCCTCCCCCCGACCCGAACCGACCTCCCTCCCACCACCCCCCGACCCGCGCTCCCCCCAACCCGACCCGTGATCCCGACCTGACCCAACGCCACCTACCTGTAAATCTGTTGCTGGGGACGGGCCCTGCCCGAAGTCTCGGGCCCAGCCCGTTCAGCCTCCCTCCCCCTTCTCCTTTCCCCCCCCCATCTCCTTTCCCCCCCTTTTCCTTTCCCACCTCCCTTTTCCTCCCCCCACCCTTCTCCCCCCCCTTCTCCCCCATCCCTCCCTCTGCTGCCCCCCTCTCTCCCTCTACCCCCCTCCTCCTCCTCCCCCTCCCCTCGCTGTCAGAAACACAGACATTGACAGACAGAGAACGAGAGACACACACAGACAGACAGAGAGATAGAGACACTGACAGAGACACACTGGGGTCGGGGGGCATCCCAGCACGCTGTTGGAGGGCTCCCGATGCTGCAGTCGGTAAGTAGAAAATGTTTTATTTATTGATTTTTTTTGATTGATTTATTGGTTGATTTATTGATGTTTTTATCATTTATTATTGATGATGGCTCTTTATTTGTAAAACTGAAGTGATTAATGTTTGTAAACTTCCCTTTAAACCGCCCCCCCCCCCCATTCCCTACGCCTGATTTGTAACCTACGCCTGATTTTCTGAAGTGTAGACAAGGTTTTTTTGAGCGTACAAAAATCTTCACTTACTCCATTCTAAGTTAGTTTGGAGTAAGTTTTCACTGACGAAACTTTGAAAACAGGCGTAAGTGGCAGGACACGCCCCATTTTGAAAAAAAAATTCTGTTCCAAAGTGAAACTGTTCTAGAACTGGAGCAAACTAAATGGCGAGAATTCCGATTTCTAAGATACTCCGTTCTACACCAGTTGCTCCTAAAAATCAGGAACAAATCTTGGCGAAACTTGGGGCCCAACTTTCTACTTCTACAAAAGCAAAATACAGCGGATGCTGGAATCTGAAATAAAAACAGAAAATGCTGGAAATCTCAGCGGGTCAGGCAGCATCTATGGAGAGAGAAACAAAGTTAACATTTCGGGTCAACAACCCTTCATCAGAACTGGCAAATTTTCGAAAAGAACAGATTCTTAAGAAGTACTGAAAGCGGAGGGGAAGAAAGAACAAAAGGGAAGTTCTGTGATAGGGTGGAAGGCAGGAGAGATTAGAGAGACATTACCATTTAAATTTGGCCCATCATCCCTTTTGTTCTTTCTTCCCATCCCCCTCGCCCTTTCAGTGCTTCTTAAGAATGTGCTCTTTTCAAACATTCACCAGTTCTGACAAAGGGCCGTTGACCCAAAACGTTAACTATGTTTTTCTCTCCACAGATGCTGCCTGACCTGCTGAAATTTCCAGCATTTTCTGTTTTTATTTCTTCTACTTCTCCCAACTCTGCAGGCAATGCCTTCCCCCCACCCAATCTCCTGAATCTGCAGCCATCCACTCAGCAAGCATTCCCACTTACAGCTGGTTTGCATGTAGCCTCCCCACTTCCTGCTTGCTGGCTGACTGGCACCCCACCATAACACATGTAAAATTAAACCTCTAGCTCAGCTTGCAGCCCCAGATCGCAGGTCATTTTACAGAACTTCCCTACTGCCCCCTCGTGGTCCAACTGTGTCAACCACACCACGTCATGACCCGACACATAGGTTCACACTGGACCTCACCCAGACATGCATCATCCTCTGCCTTGACTTCCTTTCTCCAAACTGACCCACCATTCCAACCTCCGACTTTGAGAAGATCCACGTAGCTAAACAAACCCTGTCAGAGAAAACTCAAGTGACGATTACAACTTTTATATTTAATATTCAAAAAAGCAGGCTGCAAATCCACAAAGATTTTGTTTTGCAACATGTTCTATTTAATAACTGATACCGCTATTTGTTCAGGTACAATTCATTAGCTAAACATAATCCTTGAAAGTACTCATTTGCCTCTTTTGTATTCATTGAAATATTGAACATAGTACTTATAATTTCATAACATAATCAGATGTAATTATCTCTAATATATTTATATGTACGCCATATCAGATATTTGATGCATTCAAATATACATTGTAGTTGAATGTACTTTTATACAATGCACCCTTTCCGGTGGGGGAGGGGTTGCCATGGATGCGATCCCCACCCCATTGTCACTTTTTGTAATGTGCTTCCTGACCTGATGTATGCTGGCACTTATGTTGGGATCCGCGCATTTTTGAGGCCAACATGTCATCAAGGGAACCCTACTATTTTCTTTCTGGGGAACAAGCAGCTACGGTAAGATCAGTATTATTTACTCTATTGTAAAATGTTGTTTAAGTTGATTATAATCAGCAGAAATGTAAGCACAAAACCAACTGTGCTTACTTAACATAGATTATCTTTATCCTCGAACCTGACCCGTGTGGCCATTTCCAGAAAATTCCACACACTGTAACAATTTAAAAGACGGGCTTATTTCTGAAATCTTTTAAATTGAGTAGTTCTATTTTGTCATGCTGGCATCAATATGATCTATTTGAGAGTAAATGACACTAATTGCTACCACGACAAATTAAAATTAAAAAGCTACCAGGGGACACTCTGTGCAGAAACTCTTATACTTGCCATCAGTCAAGTGTGCATTTATAACATTAGTAATTATACAATCACACATGGAAAATTATTAACACAATAGGTGTACAACTACTTTCAGAGTTTAAAAAATAATAACGATCGCCCTATTGATTGGATTTTTATTGGAAGATGTGACTTCTGCAGGAAACATTAAATGTTGAACATCATCTACTTTTAAAGTGGTGCGACAAATATTTCAACTAGCCATACATCTCAGGTAAACTAAAAGTAAAATTGTCCACCACCTTCATCATTCTTCGACTGGAGGCATCTCTCACATACTACAGGAATCTGTTCAATCCTGACTGGCGCTGGGAATTGCCTTTTTTTGGCCCGATGTCATTGGAACTGTGCCCATGTGACCCCCCTCCCCCACCCCCTTACTTCTTATGCCTTACACTGTAGTGATTGTGATCATCTTTAAAAAATGGGACGTCTGACTGCAGCATCTACAGGGGAATCTCCCTGCTGTCATCCACTGGGAAAGTTGTTGCTAGAGTCCTCCTCAACCGTCTTCTCCCTGTGGCCGAGGAGCTCCTCCCGGAGTCACAGTGCGGATTTCGTCCCCTACGGGGCACAACGGACATGATTTTTGCAACGCAACAGCTGCAGGAAAAATGCAGGGAACAGCGCCAGCCCTTATACATGGCCTTCTTCGACCTTACAAAGGCCTTTGACACTGTCAACCGCAAGGGTCTATGGAGCGTCCTCCTCCGTTTCAAATGCCCCCAAAAGTTCGTCAACATCCTCCGCCTGCTCCACGACGACATGCAAGCTGTGATCCTTACCAAAGGATCGATTACAGACCCAATCCACGTCCGGACTGGGGTAAAACAGGGCTGCGTCATCGCCCCAACCCTCTTCTCAATCTTCCTTGCTGCCATGCTCCACCTCACAGTCAACAAGCTCCCCGCTGGAGTGGAACTAAACTACAGAACCAGTGGGAAGCTTCGCCGTCTCCAGACCAGGTCCAAGACCACTCCAACCTCTGTTGTCGAGTACGTGGACGCCGCCTGCGTCTGCGAACATACAGAGGCTGAACTCCAGGATATAGTCGATGTATTTACTGAGGCATACGAAAGCATGGGCCTTACGCTAAAAATCCTAAGTCAAAGGTCTCCACCAGCCTGACCACAGCACACAGCACTGCCCCCCAGTCATCAAGATCCACGGCGCGGCCCTGGACAACGTGGACCATTTCCCATACCTCGGGAGTGATACGTCCTTACTATACAGTATAAATGCACACGAGGCCAATGCTTGAGAGAAGGTCAGTCTGTGACCTGTCCTTTATTTCATAGCACTCAAGTGATGGAAGTGGGTGGAGCTTCCCCTTTTATATCTGAAGGTCTAGGTCAGGAGTGTCTCCCACAAGTTCACCACCTAGTGGTCAGTGTTCTCACAGTGTACAACTTAGGTCAGATTATACATGGGTTACAATGCTGGTTGAATACATGACAGGGAGCCTCTTATCAACAAGAGCAGACATTGATGACGAGATTCAATACCACCTCCAGTGCGCCAGTGCAGCCTTCGGCCGCCTGAGGAAAAGAGTGTTCGAAGACCAGGCCCTCAAATCTACCACCAAGCTCATGGTCTACAGGGCTGTAGTAATACCCGCCCTCCTGTATGGCTCAGAGACATGGACCATGTATAGTAGAGACCTCAAGTCGCTGGAGAAAGACCACCAACGATGTCTCCGCAAGATCCTACAAATCCCCCCGGGAGGACAGACGCACCAGGCCAACATCCCCATCATTGAAGCACTGACCACACTTAATCAGCTCCGCTGGGGGGGTCACATTGTCTGCATGCCAGGCACGAGACTCCCAAAACAAGCGCTCTACTGGGAACTCCTTCACGGCAAACGAGCCAAAGGTGTGCAGAGGAAACGTTACAAGGACACCTTCAAAGCCTCCCTGATAAAGTACAACATCCCCACCAACACCTGGGAGTCCATGGCCAAAGACCGCCCTAAGTGGATAAAGTGCATCCAGGAGGGCGCGGAGCATCTCGAGTCTCATCGCCGAGAGCATGCAGAAATCAAGCGCAGGCTGCGAAAAGAGCTTGCGGCAAATCTGTCCCACCCTCCCTTACATAAGAACATAAGAATTAGGAACAGGAGTAGGCCATCTAGCCCCTCAACAAGATCATTACCCACAACGACTATCTGTCCCACCTGTGACAGAGATTGTGGCTCTTGTATTGGACTGTTCAGCCACCTAAGGACTCATCCTAAGAGTGGAAGAAAGTCTTCCTCGATTCCGAGGGACTGCCTATGATGATGTTTTAGTGCCTTACCTAATCCCACCTGCACTAAAATATCATCCAAATTTAATTCACCTCAGTGCTTAATTTCTCCATGCGCTCCCTAGCAACCTTGATGCTGTATAAAGGATCAGAACTGGTGCAATAGTTCAGCTCTTTTTCGTAAGAACATACAAAATAGGAACAGAGTAGGTCATACGGAACCTCGAGCTTGCTCCGCCATTCAATAAGATCATGGTTGATCTGATCATGGACTCAGCTCCACTTCCCCGCCCGCTCTCCATAACCCCTTATAGTTTAAGAAACTGTCTATTTCTGTCTTAAATTTATTTAATGTCCCAGCTTCCACAGCTCCCTGAGGCAGCGAATTCCACAGATTTACAACCCTCTGAGAGAAGAAATTTCTCCTCATCTCTGTTTTAAATGGGCGGCTCCTTATTCTAAGATCGTGCCCTCTAGTTCTAGTCTCCCCCATCAGTAGAACCATCCTCTCTGCATCCATCTTGTCAAGCCCCCTTATAATCTTATTTATTTCGATAAGATCACCTCTCATTCTTCTGAGGAGTCAGTAGAGGCCCAACCTACTCAACCTTTTCTCATAAATCAAACCCTCATCCCTGGAATCAACCTAGTGAACCTTCTCTGAACTACCTCCCAAAGCAAGTATATCCTTTTGTAAATATGGAAACCAAAACTGCATGCAGTATTCCAGGTGTGGCCTCACCAATACCTTATATAGCTGTAGTTATAAGGCTGTGACTTTCTTGATCACTTGCTGTACCTGCATACTATCCTTTTGTGTTTCATGCACAAGTACCCCCAGGTCCTGCTGTACTGTGGCACTTTGCAATCTTTCTCCATTTAAATAGTAACTTGCTCTTTGATTTTTTTCTGCCAAAGTGCATGACCTCACACTTTCCAACATTATACTCCATCTGCCAAATTTTTGCCCACTCACTTAGCCTGTCTGTGTCCTTTTGCATATTTTTGTGTCCTCCTCACACATTGCTTTTCTTCCCATCTTTGTATCATCAGCAAACTTGGCTGCGTTACACTCAGTCCCTTCCTCCAAGTCGTTAATATAGATTGTAAATAGTTGGTGTCCCAGCACTGATCCCTGCGGCACCCCACTAGTTACTGTTTGCCAACCAGAGAATGAACCATTTATCCTGACTCTCTGTTCTCTGTTAGTCAGCCAATCCTCTATCCATGCTAATATATTACCCCCAACCCCGTGAACTTTTATCTTGTGCAGTAACCTTTTATGTGGCACCTTGTCAAATGCCTTCTGGAAGTCCAAATACACCACATCCAATGGTTCCCCTTTATCCACCCTGTTCGTTACACCCTCAAAGAACTCCAGAAAATTTGTCAAACATGACTTCCCCTTCATAAACCCATGTTGACTCTGCCTGACTGAATTATGTTTTTCCAAATGTCCTGCAACTGCTTCTTTAATAATGGACTCCAACATTTTCCCAACCACAGATGTTAGGCTAACTGGTCTAGTTTCCTGCTTTTTGTCTGCCTCCTTTTTTAAATAGGGGCGTTACATTTGCAGTTTTCCAATCTGTTGGGATCTCCCCAGAATCCAGGCAATTTTGGTAAATTACATCCACAATCCCTGCCGCTACTTCTCTCAAGACCCTAGGATGCAAGCCATCAGGTCCAGGGGATTTATCTGCCTTCAGCCCCATCATCTTACTGAGTACCACCTCCTTAGTGATTGTGATTATGTTAAGTTCCTTCCCCCCTATAGCCCCTAGACTATCCACTGTTGGAATATTGTTAGTGTCCTCTACCGTAAAGACTGATACAAAATATTTGTTCTGCCATCTCCATGTTCCCCATTACTAATTCTCCATCTCATCCTTTAAGGGACCAACATTTATTTTAGCCACCCTTTTCCTTTTTATATACCAAAAGAAACTCTTGGTATCTGGTTTTATATTTTGCGCTAGTTTACTTTCATAGTCTATCTTCCCTTTCTTAATCATTTTTTTTGTCGTTCTTTGCTGGCTTTTGAAAGCTTCCCAGTCTTCTGTCCTCCCACTAGTTTTGGCCACTTTGTATGCCCTTTGACCCTTTGATCTACACCATCCATTATTCAAAATCCTCTGCAATAAGATATCAGGGCTTACACTCTAGTCTTTTCACGGCACTACTTCATCACTGAGTTATCTAAACTTTGCATATGACAGAATAACTGCTGGGATTTCCTAAAAGTCTTGGTTTTAGTAAACATTTTTTTTAAAAAGCATTCGGTTTACATCTACACAGGGAACCCTGCAGTGGTAACGAGGGTTCACACTACTGCATTACCTCTGCTGGGTTGTCTGTGGGACCAGCAGATAATGGCTTGAACTTCCGATCCTGAGGCCTTCACTCACTGTGCATTGGAGCGCGTGCACGTTGGGAGGTCCGCATGCTGGAGCTGGAGTCACATGGCTCTGGGCAGCCAATCAGGGTGCAGTATTTTCTCATTCATAATAATGGGTACTCCGTAAGTTGGAGTTCCCATTATGAATGAGAAACCCCCTCCCAAACACACAAAACACAAAAAAAATAGAAAAATACACTACATGTTTAAGATTCATTTAAATTAAAGTTCTTATAAAAAAATATATTTTCCCGACTTTTTCAAAAAGTTTTTAAAATTATGCCTTAAAATAAACGTACCAGAGTGGGGAGGGTTTTTAACAATAAAATATGTTTTCATATGTGTCTATTTAATTTAATTTTAATGTTTATGTATGCTTTTAAACACTTGAGCCTGTAAAAGTAGGCTATATGCCTGCTTTTTCAGGCGCAAGATTTTTGAGGACATTTGCTGGGCAAGATATGCGTAAATATCACAACTCTTGCCCTGCAAGTGTCCTTGCTCCCGATATGCGCGAGGTCTGTCAAGCCAGAAACTTCACAGATCGGAAAAAATGGTTTTCAGCGCATGCGCATTGCGCGCTGAAAACCAGCTTTTCCGATGCTTTACCGGGTCCATAGAAACTTCGTACGGACCCGGGACATCGGAATTTCAGGCTATCACGGCTAAAGGGATCAAGGGGTGTGGAGAGAAAGCAGGAATGGGGTACTGAAATGCATGATCAGCCATGATCATATTGAATGGTAGTGCAGGCTCGAAGGGCCAAATGGCCTACTCCTACACCTATTTTCTATGTTTCTATCTGTGTTAAAACAGCTTTCTGCTGTGTTGTAATTTGTGTAAACAGGCCTAAAAGCAAGGGTATGTGCATAGCAAAGTAAAATAGTAGAATGTATAAGAGTCATTCAGCCATATTATAATAAGAACATGAGAAATAGGAGCAGGAGTAGGCTATTTAGCCCCTCAAGCCTGCTCCGCCATTCAATAAATCATGGCTGATCTGATCATGGACTCGGCTCCACTTCCCTGCCCGCTCCCCTGAACTCTTTACTCTCTTATCGCTCAAAAATCTGTCTATCTCCACCTTGAATATATTCAATGACCTAGCCATCACAGCTCTCTGGGGCAGAGAATTCCACAGATTTACAACCCTGAGAGAAGAAATTCCTCCTCATCTCAGTCTTAAATGGGTGACCCCCCTTATTCTGAAACTATGCTCCCTAGTTCTAGATTCCCCATGAGTGGAAACATCCTCTCTGCATCTACCTTGTCGAGACCCCTCATTATCTTTTATGTTTCAATAATTAGCTCTCATTCTTCTAAACTTCAATGAGTATAGGCCCAACCTGCTCAACCTTTCTTCATAAGTCAAACCCTTCATCTCAGGAATCAACCTCATGAACCTTCTCTGAACTGCCTCAAATGCAAGTATATCCTTCCTTAAATACGGAGACCAAAACTGCACGCAGTACTCTAGGTGTGGCCTCACCAATACCCTGTACAGTTGTAGCAGGACTTCTCTGCTTTTATATTCCATCCCCCTTGCGATAAAGGCCAACATTCCATTTGTCTTCCTGATTACTTGCTGTACCTGCATACTAACTTCTTGTGTAATGGTCTGGTACATGTCAGCTTGGTCACTTATGTTTAGGGGAATGTGAAGAGTTTATGATGGCAATTAGATCACTTGTGTTTATGGAAGTGCATGTTTGTTTAGTTCATGTTGTTATTGTGTTGGCATTTTTATGCATCTTTAATATACTATGATGTATTGGTAGTATGCATGGAATGTGGTGATCAAAAGTAAAGAATGGTATAGGATTGCGAATGAGTTTTTGTTTTAGCAGCTCGCTCTCATATTAGAATGGTGTAGAATGCAAATACCTAAGCTCTCATACCAGTTTTGTGAAGTATTAAAAGACCTGTGAGCTCACACTGGAATTATGGATAGTGTGATGTCTCACAGAGCCCAAAGTGGATAGTATGAGATTTCAATAAAATCCTGATCCTACATTGCTATGACAGAGTGTGTGTAATCTGGCATTTAAAGTAACAAGATGAAAAAGTACAAGAAAACAGTCCAACACCAAGATCTTCATTCGACTAATGAGCAAGTGGATAAAAAAGGAGTACAACAGTTTCCTGACTTCATTTGAAATTGTGAGATCACTTTAGCGTGAAGCGAGACACAATTTGATGAGAACTCATGTGAAACAGATGCAAATAGTTCAATAACAACCACAACTTGTATTTATATCGCGCTTTTAACATAGTGAAACATCCCAAAGCACTTCACAAGACTATTATGAGACAAAAAAATTGACATCAAGCCACATAAGGAGAAATTAGGGCAGGTGACCAAAAACTTACTCAAAAAGGTAGGTTTTAAGGAGCGTCTTGAAGGAGGAAAGAGAGGTAGAGAGGCGGAGAGGTTTACGCTGGGAATTTCAGAGCTTAGGGCTTAGGCAACAGAAGGCTCAGCCACTAATGGTTGAGTGATTATAATCAGGGATGCTCAGGAGGGCAGAATTAGAGGAGCACAGACATCTCGGGGGATTGTGGGGCTGGAGGAGATTACAGCGATAGGGAGGGGCGAGGCCATGGAGGGATTTGAAAACAAGGATGAGAATTTTTGAAATCGAGGCGTTGCTTAACCGGGAGCCAATATAGGTCAGTGAACACAGGGGTGATGGGTGAGTGGGACTTGGTGTGAGTTAGGACACGGGTAGCCGAGTTTTGGATCACCTCTAGTTTACGTAGGGTAGAATGTGGGAGGCCAGCCAGGAGTGCATTGTAATAGTCAAGTCTAGGTGTAACAAATGCATGGATGAGGGCTTAAGCAGCGGATGAACTGAGGCAAAGGCAGAGACAGGCGATGTTACGGAGGTGGAAATAAGTGTTCTTCGTTATGCTGTGGATATGTGGTTGAAAGCTCATTTAAGGGTCAAATATGACACCAAGGTTGCAAAAAGTCTGGTTCAGCCTCAGACAGAAGTTGAGGAGAGGGTTGGTGTCTGTGGTTAGGGAACGGTATTTGTAGTGGGGAGTGAAAATAATGGCTTCGGTCCTCCCAATGTTCAACTGGAGACCATTTCTGCTCATCCAGAACTGGATGTCGGGCAAGCAGTCTGACAATTTAGAGACCGAGAAGGGATCAAAAGAACTGGCAGTGAGGGTGTCATCAGCATCCATGTGGAAACTGACTCTGTGTTTTTGGATGATGTCGCCAAGGGGCAACATGTAGATGAGAAATAGGAGGGGGCCAAAGATAGATCCTTGGGGGACACCTGAGGTAATGATGCGGGAGTAGGAAGAAAAGCCGTTGCAGGTGATTCTCTTGCTACAATTAGATAGATAAGGATGGAACCAGGCGAGTGCAGTGCCACCCAGCTGGACGACAGAGGAGAGGCGTTGGAGAAGGATAGAGTGGTCAACCATGTCAAAGGTTGCAGACATCAAGAAGGACAAGGAGGGATAGTTTGCCTTTGTCACAGTCACAAAGGATGTTATTTGTGACTTTGATGAGAGCTGTTTCGGTACTGTGGCAGGTGCAGAAACTGGATTGGAGGGATTCAAACATGGAGTTGTGGGAAAGATGGGCATATATTTGGGAGGTGACAACACATTCAAGAACTTTGGAGAGGAAAGGGAGGTGGGGCAGTAGCTTGCAAGGACGGAGGGGTCGAGGGTTGGTTTTTTGAGGAGAGGGGTAATGACGGCAGATTTGAGGGAGAGGGGAACAGTACCCGAGGAGAGCGAACCATTAACAATGTCAGCTAACATGGGAGCCAGAAAAGGAAGTTGAGTGGTCAGCAGTTTGGTGGGAATAGGGTCAAGGGAGCAAGAAGTGGATCTCATGGACAGGATGAGCTCGGAAAGGTCATGAGGGGAGATCGGAGAGAAACTGGAGAAAGATGTGAGGTCAGGGCTAGGGCAGGGGGGATCGTAAGAGGATGTTTGGCCTGGTGGGCTCAAGGAAGGAAGGAAAGTGGTAGAGGTGGCCAAACGGATGGTCTCAATCTTAGGACAAAGAAGTCCATGAGCTCCTCACACTTATTGTCACAGGTGAGGGTGGAAACTGGGGAGAGGGGTTTAAAAAGACGGGCAACAGTAGAGAATAGAAGCTGAGGTTTATCTTTATGTTTCAAATGATTCTGGAATACTGAGCAATTTTGGCAGACAAGAGCAGGACCCGATAATGAAAGTTGATGAAAGGCTACGATGGCCACAGTTAATCGAGAATATAACAAACATCGTATGTGGCCAGGAGAACAGATCTAGCCACACACCATTCTACAAATTTCCACCACTTAACATGTTAAATCCAGTTTTTCTGGAATTTAGTAAGATCTCAATCTTGGATCTTGAGAGCAGAACTTGATCGGGACGTCAACACCATTGAAGAACTTTGCTGTCAATCAAAGTTATTCCTGCTCTATATACAGAATCTAATCCCCATTGTGACACAGCTCCCAACTGTGGGGTAGAGGAATGCTGCAATGCTCATTGCCAAGATTAACAAGAAGCAAAGGTGACAGAGCCAGCAGTGATGAGAATGAGTTTCATCTGGTCTATCTGAAAACACTGGGAAAGGAGGGGGGGCAATGGAGGACACTAAGAACACGGGTGATAGCAGTGTGGAATTTAACTCAGGACATGATAGGATACAAGTAGCATGATAGGGAAAGCATGGGCGAAATCAAGCACTGAGGTGAATAACATTTGGATTCGGGTTCTAGTGCAAGTGGGATTCGGTAAGGGCAGAGGTGGACAATGTTGCAGAGATTGAAATAGGCAGTCTTAGTAGTGGAATAGATGTGGAGTTTAAAACTTGGCTTAGGGTTGAGCAGGACACAGAGGGTTGTACACCATCAGGTTCAGCTTGACCTAGCAACAAGAAAGTGGAATAAATTAGTGCCAGAGATGAAGTTTCTTGCAGGAGACAAATAGATTGTCTGAAATAAAAACAGAAAATACTGGAAACACTCAGCAGGTCAGGAAGCATCTGTGGAGAAAAGGTGGTAGAGTTAACGTTTCAGGTCTGTGACCCTTCATCAGAACCGTGCATGTGAACTGTTAACCCTACCTTCCTTTCTCCATAGCTGCTGCATGACCTGCTTTCAGCATTTTCTGGTTTCATTTCAGATTACCAGCATTTTCAGTATACCACTTTTTGACAAATAGTCTACCATTTTGTAGATACTGGGATGGTGGAAATTTTGGCTCATTTAAGACGATATCTGACAGAAAATATAGTGGTAGTTGTGGAAATGTAAAGTTTATTAGCATGGATACTGAAGCAAAGCCTGCATTTAAGGATGATGTTGCTGAAAGTAAAGCAGGGAGGGGTCGAGGATGTAGCCCTGGGGACATTAGAAATTATTGTGAGCATGGGAGGGGAATCAATTAGACAAGCTGTGACAGCTACATTAGGACAGGTAGGAATGGAACTGAGAAGGGGTAGTGAAATTACATTAGAAGCATTTGGATGATGATATACAGTACAAGTGATATTTGAGTGGTTTACACTGTCTTTCAGACCAGAGTGTCTCACAGTCTTGAACACACTGTCAAACAACTTATTTTATAAAATATACTTCAACAAGTGTTATGTACGTTTTCTAAGCTTTCCTGTTGGAATGATACAGAACTTGTACATTCTGCTACTGCCACAATTATAATTGCAGAGCTTTTTTTGTCCCCATGTGACCTTATACCACTTGATAAGAAAATAACAATGACATAGGCTAGACTGAAGTGTAATGAGGTCAGTTGACAGGAAGAAGAGGTGAAAAATGTAATAATACATAATCTTTTATGACAACTGTTACTCTTATATACAAGGTAATTTAAGCTCAGGTTTCTTTCAAACTGGTTTTCTGGTATTGGAACCTTAAGTACGATAAATGCAAATTTAATTGAATGCAGTATTCTGTCAACCTCTCTTTCCAGTAGCATTGATTCAATGTACATTGTAGCTGATGTGACCATCAGTTTTACTTCATTCTTTGGGCTCAATTTTCCCCAGTGATTTGCACCGTTTTTTTGGCGTAAGTTTAAAAACTTAAAGTTTCCCCAAGGAATGTGCGCCAGCGTAACTCAGTTAGTTACGATTTTGTTAGATTCGGGTTTTTTTGCGTCATAGGGGGCGTAACCTGATGTCTGTGCCAGTTTTTGTCAATTATGGAAGTTTGCCCCCCAAAAAATGTCTCCTAGGTCAGCGTATGTGACCACTCCCGAAAAACCTTCTGGTGAGTTAAGAAAAAGCAGTGCACATTGAAAAATCGGCACAGAAAAACGCCACTGCTTTTCAGCGAAGTTTTGGAGGGAGTCAAGAACACTTAAATATGTATAATAAAGATGAAATGTTTTACCTTATAATGCAGTAAATGGAAATTTGAAGGAATTCTGTAAGTTATAATTTTTTTCAAATGGACATATCACCACCGAACATTTGCAAACAGGGCTCGAGGGTTGGAGCGTCGTTCGGCAGAATCGGTCCAGCGTCTGGACATGGGCTCAGCTGCAAAAGAAACCGGGGTGGGGGGGGGGGGTGCTGTGGAAGGCATACAGAAGACATCAGAAGCCTGAACTACCCATCAAACCAAGCCTGGGTGGGTGGGAGGCTGTGGAAGGCATACGGAAGGCATTAAAAGCCTGCACTATGCATCAAACATAGCCCGTGGGGTTGGGGGGGTTCCTGATCACTGTTCCTGCTCAGACCTGGGTGTGGTCCATACAGACCTTGTAGGGAGAGAGAACAAAGAACCTTGTCCTGTTTGCCTGCCGTTTTGAGCTTCTTGCAAAGGTAAAATTTAAGCATGGGGGCAATACTGACAATGCCATACCTTGTGCAAACTTTATGCATGATGGTGCTGCGGAGGAGACAATTGATTTGACGTCATCGCATGAGGAACCTCAGAGCACGTAGGATGATGGGCAGAAGGTCTTACCCACCTCGGGTATATCGAGACAGGCATTCGTACCTGCACCCTAGTAATGCAGACTGTGTCAGCAGGCTGTGTTTCCGCAAAGAAGTTGTAATTGAGACCTGTGAGTTGGTGAAAGCAGATCTGCAACCTAGAAGCATCAGGAGGACTGCTTTGTCAGTTGAAGTGAAGGTTCCAGCTGCACTTTCATTCTATGCCTCCGGATCGTTTCAAGCTACAACTGGGGATGTGTGCACCATTTCTCAACATGCAACACATGTCTGCATTTGGCAGGTGACTGCTGCACTATATGCCCGGAGGAATGACTACATAAAGTTCCCCATGACCGCCCAGGCAATGCATGACAGGGTTGTCGGCTTCTCGAGGATTGCTGGCTTCCCAAAGGTACAGGACTGCATTGATTGTATCCACGTCGCCTTGCGAGCAGCTTTGGATGATTCCAAGATGTACAGGAACAGAAAAAGCTTCCACTCCATTAATGTACAGCTTGTGTGTGACGACATGCATCGCATCATGTCAGTTGATGCAAGATACCCTGGCAGCACCCATCAAGCGTTCATCCTACGTGAGAGCGTTATATCTGTCATGCTTCAGCAGCCAGAAGGGCAGAGCTGGCTACTGGGAGACAAAGGGCACGGCCTCCCTCATGATGCCCCTATGTGTAATCCGGATGGAAGCTGACCGGGAATACAACATGTCGCACATTGCGATGCGCAGCATAATAGAGAGGACCATTGGCAGCTTGAAACAGCATTTCCGATGCCTGGACCATCCTGGAGGCCACTTACAATACTCCTCTGAAATTGTCAGTCAGTTCACTGTTGTATGCTGCATGCTGCATCACTTAGCCATCAGGAAGCAGCAACAGCTGGTAGTAGGTGAAAGTGGCTGATGATAATGATTAGGAAGATGCAGATGACGAGAAGGAGGAGGAGAATGAGGAAGCCATGCAACTACATGAACCCGAAGCATGACGGCAGAGGAGGGTGGGCCATCGTGCCCCTTTAATGATTGCCCGAACCTTGTGCGAGCAGCTAATCCGTGAACATTTTTCTGCCTGGAGGCTCAGCGGCAACTATTCCACATGGACTATGTTTACTGTTTGGACCTGTTCCGTAATGTTGTGTTGCGTTAATGGAACAAATGATGGAAATTATTCTCGTTTATTTCAAAATGTTGTGTTAATAATGAAATAAATAATGTAAATAATTCAGTTATAATTTAAAATATATTTTATTCAAAAGTTTAACAAACATTTGTTTGTACTTAACTTTAATGAACATATTCTTGTATCAAACTTTAAGGTTTTCAGTTAAGATCACTTACAAACTTTCAGATCACTAACTTTTAAACTTGTAAATTTACATAACATCCCAAATTAAAAGTTTTTTGTAACAGTAACAACAATAACAACAACAGCAGCAAAGAAAGGCTGCACCCATCTCTCCTCCACCTTATTCAAAGACTGCCCGCTGTGCGTGGTCTTGGTGACTCCACCACCCCTGTCCACAGGCGATGACACAGTGTTTCTTGGGTTGGTACCAAGATTATTCTTCCAAACATCTCAGGTAATACACACTTCTTGATTGGGGGCAGGCGGTAATGTAGAGGGTCCGGCTTGCGTCTCGCCAGAGGCTGGTGTGGGGATTGGATTGAGTGTGGCAGTTGGTTCTGTCAATGGGCGCGGGGTCTGGACGTGTTCCCTTATTGCAGTAGCTAACTCCAACATTCCCTCTCTCATGTGTCCTAACAGTGTCTCAACTACCTCCAACATTCCTTCCCTCATGTTCGCCGACAGTGTCTCACCTACCTGTGACCTGCCCTCCCTCATGTTGAGCAAAAGTGTGTCAACTACCTGCAACGTTCCCTCCCTCATGTTCAGTTACAGTGTTTGAACTTCTTTCAACATTCCCTCCCGCATGTTCACTGACAGCACATCAGCTACCTGCGACATTCCCTCCCTCATGTGCACCTACATTGTTTCTGCTGAGTGAGATATTCCCTCCCTCATGTTCCCGGACAGCGGTCCCATTTCTCGTGAGAGTGTTGTTACTTCTCCCGACAGTCCTGATACCTCATCACCCACCCCACTGATAGTATCCAGGAGTGATTGTGTAAGGCCAATGCTCTCTGCACTCATTGCCATCATGTGAACCACATCTGTTAGATCCTGCACCTCAGGAGAGCGCGGTCGAGCTCCCACCAACACAAACCACTATTCAGGGAAGGGGTTAGCACCTCAATGGGCAGCACCTGCACCTCCTCCAAAGTGAGTATAACAGTGGGAACTTCATCCATCTCCTCTCCCTTCCCCTCACCCCCATGCTCTTGGTCTGGAAGGTGGGATTGGAAGATGTTCTCCTCTTAAGGCTCGTCCTCGTCTGAATCTCCTTCTGCATCGCCAGGGTTGACCTCAAGTTCTGCAAAATATAACAGAACAGACAAATGGTTAGCAGCAGATGAGGGGGCAGGGTGTGTGGCATGAGTAGGTACATACAACACAGGCAGCAGGCTGATTTGAAGGACCACGATGAATGATAGCACATTGCATCAACCGAAGCGTAGCTGAGGGAAACATCCCCATGAACCGAAGCCTGACTAGTCCCACATAAGAGGTTAGTGTGCACAATTAAAGCACATAGGATCGGGGGTAATGTATTGGCCTGGATTGAAAATTGGTTAACTGACAGGAAACAGAGAGTAGGAGGAAACGGGTCTTTTTCGGGGTGGCGGGCCGTGACTAGTGGGGTACCACAGGGATCAGTGCTTGGGCCCCAGCTATTCACAATATATATAAATGATTTGGATGAGGGAACCAAAAGTAATATTTCCAAGTTTGCTGACGACACAAAACTAGGTGGGTTTGTGAGTTGTGAGGAGGATGCAAAGATGCTGCAAGGCGATTTAGGTTGAGTGAGTGGGCAAACACATGGCAGATGTAGTATAACGTGGATAAATGTGAAGTTATCTACTTTGGTAGAAAAACATAAGGACAAAGTATTATTTAAATGGTGATGGCTTGGGAAATGTCGATGTACAGAGGGACCTGGGTGTCGTTGTACACCAGTCATTGAAAGCAAACATGCAGGTGCAGCAAGCAGTTAGGAAGGCAAATGGTATGTTGGCCTTCATTGCAAGAGGATTTGAGTACAGGAGCAAGGATGTCTTACTACAGTTATACAGGGCCTTGGTGAGACTGCACCTGGAGTATTGTATGCAGTTTTGGTCTCCTTACCTAAGAAAGGATATACTTGCCATAGAGAGAGTACAGCGAAGGTTCACCAGACTGATTCCTGGGATGGCGGGACTGTCGTATGAGGAGAGATTGGGTCGAATAGGCCTGTATTCACTAGAGTTTAGAAGAATGAGAGGGGATCTCATTGAAATGTATAAAATGCTGACTGGATTAGATAGACTGGATGCAGGGAGGATGTTTCTCCTGGCTGGGAAGTCTAGAACAAGGGGTCACAGTCTCAGGATACAGGGTAGGAAATTTAGGACCGAGATGAGGAAAAAAATTTTCACTCAGAGGGTGGTGAACCTGTGGAATTCTCTACCACAGAAGGCTGTGGAGGCCAAGTCATTGAATATATTTAAGAGGGAAATAGATAGATTTCTAGAAACAAAAGGCATCGTGGAGTATGGGGGAAAAAGCGGAAATATGGGCCCCAAGTTTCCACATGATAAAAAACGGGCGCCCCTCCGAGCTGGGCGCCCGTTTTTCGCGCCGAAAAAAAACCGCGCGATTCTGGAGCGCACTGCAGCTCCATGTCTGCTTGGCGCGGCGCCCAGGGGTGCGGAGCCTACCACTTACGCCGATTTTGTAAGTGGGAGGGGGCGGGTACCCTTTAAATTAGTTTTTTTCCTGCCGGCAACCCTGCGCGTGTGCGTTGGAGCGTTCGCGCACGCGCAGTGTGAAGGAAACATTGGCACTCGGCCATTTTTGTAGTTCTTTGTAGCTGTTTAATTTTTGAACATTTTTTAATAAAAGCACATTGCCATCAGCACATCAGCACTGAGGCTTCTTGCAGCAGTGAGAAGGCTGCAGGAAGCCTCAGAAAGTTGAGGCAGCCGTTTCCCGATGGCCTCTCCCGCCCCTGCCGTCGGGAAATGACTGCTGAACTTGAGGCTTCCTGCAGCCTTCTCACTGTCTCCTTCCCCACCCGCCCGCCGTCGGGAACGGCTTCATCCCCCGCCCCCCGCGGGAAGGAACAACTGCCTCCTTCCCCCCCCCCCCGCGGGAACGAACGACTGCCTCCTTTCCCCCCCCCACCCACGGGAACAAACAACTGCCTCAACTTGTGAGGCTTCCTGCAGTATTCTCCCTGGCTGAAGCACTTTCACACAGGTAGAAAGATGGTTTATTTAATCTTTTCTTTGCTTATAAATTTTTATTCAGGTTGGATTTATTTGTATAATATTTGTATAAGTATAAATAAGGATTTATTATTGAATTTAATGACTTCCTTTCTCCCCCTCCCCCTCGTTCTGGACGCCTAATTTGTAACCTGCGCCTGATTTTTTAATGTGTAGAACAGTTCTACAAAAATCTTCACTTGCTCCATTCTAAGTTAGTTTGGAGTACGTTTTCACTGTGGTAACTTTGAAATCAGGCGTCAGTGGCCGGACACGTCCCCTTTTGAAGAAAAAATTCTGTTCCAAAGTGAAACTGTTCTAACTGACTAGAACTGCAGAAAAAAAAATGTGGAGAATTGCGATTTCTAAGATAGTCCGTTCTCCACCAGTTGCTCCTAAAAATCAGGCGCAAATCATGTGGAAACTTGGGCCCATGGTGTTGAGATAGAGGATCAGCCATGATCATATTGAATGGTGGTGCAGACTCGAAGGGCCGAATGGCCTACGACTGCTCCTATTTTCTGTTTCTATGTTCACTTAACATTTAGGAAAGTCAAACTGTGGAATTTGCAGGACTTATCCTCTCCCTCGAGTGTGGGCCCAGCAGTGGTGATTGCTTTTCTCCAGACAGGACCCATCAAAGCAGCGACCCTCTCTTCCAAGGGTGTCAGTGGGTGCAGATTTGCCGGGCCTCCTCCTGTTCGGGTTCTTTCTTGTTTGTTGTGTGCCACCTTCCTCTGCAAAGATGAAAACATAACTTTTTAGAGAGGGTGTCTTTCTGCTGGGTGGGACATATGCAGATGGTCACATTTACAATTCCATTGAAAAATGAAAATATTACTTACACTAATTACTTGACCAAGGTCCTGCCACTTCTTTTTGCACTGGCCTCCACACCTCAAAGTGCTCACCATTGCACAGTAATCTTCTGCAAGCTGGCTCCAGCATTTCTTTGGGTGGAACTTTAATGTGACCTCTGCTGGTGTCTAGCTCCTGCCATCTGGTCTCAATCACAGTAACTAGTGCCTCCACTTCATCCTGGAAGAAATTCTTGGTCCTGGCGCCGCATTGCATCTTGTATTGAGGCTCCGATTTTTCCAATGATAATTAAAGTTCTCACACACACACAACTGGATCTTTAAAAATGGCCGATTGGTGACCGGGAGCTGTACTGCGCATACGTGCCCATAGGAATCACATCAAAAACGTCCTTTTTTGCGCGCGTGTGCAGAAGGGGCAGCATCATTTTTTTCGGTGCAGGCATTAGGCTCCACCCCGAGGCCACAGGACACATTGCACGCCGCCAATTTTAAAAAACAAAGCGGGGAAACTTGGCACATTTATTGTTGGAGCAGTTGTGGCCTAGAAAAACGGGCATAACTCTGGCAATACGCCAAAAAACGGCTTTGTGCAAAATTGAGCCCTTTATCTTATTTGCTGCTGTAACAAATTATTCTCTCAGGAAGCAAGGACAGAAACTTAAGCAACGGAATGAGAGCTAATTCCCTGTTCCCTTCATTCCTTCACTTTCTCACCCCATTTTTGTCCAGGTGCGTATTTGCTGGCTTTTTACTGTTTCATCTTATCTTTCGCCACATTCACCTTCATGCTTCTTGGACCAAGACTCTCTGCTTCCCTGTGATTCTAATCTCTTCTACTGCTTCTAACCATGTTTCTCTCCAATCCCTCTTTTAATCCTCTTCTCTGAACCTTTTATTGATAATTACCATCATTATATTAGCATTTTAGTTTCTCTATTCTCCTTTATTCATCTAATCTATCTGTCTCAGAACTTCCAGCTCTACTTTCTCTTGGTTCCAACCCTATCAATAAAACTTAACAAAGGTAGCATTGTTGTTGTGCAGCACAAATATCTCTAATTCACTCAAGGCAAACATCAACTGTGAGTCGTATTCCAACTTTTCCCATAACCCTCTATTTAACACCAAGCCATGTCTGATTTATCTTTGAGAGATTTTCAACTGCCTTCTATCTAATTGTTCTGTAATCCAACAATGCCTGTTTCCATTTACTTCCCAAACAGGACTGTCCAAACTGTTTCAGATCACTATTATCCTACCAAATATATCTCCATTCTTTCTGCTCTTGTCTAGCCTTTACCCACTGGCGTCCATTGCTTTCCTGCTCTTGTCCATCACTTTGATAATTTCAGGCTCTCTAGCCCTAACGTCTATTCTTCATTATGAACATCCAGTCCTCAACATCTTCCCTTACCAAGATAGCCGTCAGATCCTCTGCTGCCTCCTTGAATAGCAGCCTAGCAAGTTTCCATCTGCCACCATTTGGCTGAACCTGTTCTCACCTTTCACTTTTTCAAGGTTAACAGTGTTGGTTCATGTCCCAACTATGCTTGCTTTTTGTGAGATATGCAACGTAATGTTTGCCTTTTTAGAGGTTAATGGTCCTGCTCTGTTTTTTCTACATTTTATGCTTTTACAATGTGTCTTTCTATTTCTATTTATTTGTATTAAAGGTGATAACTATATACGCTGATGAACAAAAAAATTAAATTCAGCCTTCAATTGAATTGGCCTCAACAACTTTCTGTGGTAGAGAATTCCACAGGTTCACCACTCTCTGGGTGAAGAAGTTTCTCCTCATCTTGGTCCTAAATGGCTTACCCCTTATCCTTAGACTGTGATCTCTGGTTCTGGACTTCCCCAACATTGGGAACATTCTTCCTGCATCTAACCTGTCTAAACCCATCAGAATTTTAAATGTTTCTATGAGATCCCCTCTCATTCTTCTGAACTCCAGTGAATACAAGCCCAGTTAATCCAGTCTTTCTTGATATGTCAGTCCCACCATCCCAGGAATCAGTCTGGTGAACCTTCACTGCACTCCCTCAATAGCAAGAATGTCCTTCCTCAAGTTAGGAGACCAAAACTGTACACAATACTCCAGGTGTGGCCTCACCAAGGCCCTGTACAACTGTAACAACACCTCCCTGCCCCTGTACTCAAATCCCCTCACTATGAAGGCCAACATGCCATTTGCTTTCTTAACCGCCTGCTGTACCTGCATGCCAACCTTCAATGACTGATGTACCATAACACCCAGGTCTCGTTGCACCTCCCCTTTTCCTAATCTGTCACCATTCAGATAATAGTCTGTCTCTCTGTTTTTACCACCAAAGTGGATAACCTCACATTTATCCACATTATACTTCATCTGCCATGCATTTTCCCACTCACCTAACCGATCCAAGTCACTCTGCAGCCTCATAGCATCCTCCTCGCAGCTCACACTGCCACCCAACTTAGTGTCATCTGCAAATTTGGAGATACTACATTTAACCCCCTCGTCTAAATCATTAATGTACAATGTAAACAGCTGGGGCCCCAGCACAGAACCTTGCGGTACCCGACTAGTCACTGCCTGCCATTCTGAAAAGTCCCCATTTGCTCCTACTCTTTGCTTCCTGTCTGCCAACCACTTCTCAATCCACGTCAGCACACTACCCCCAATCCCATGTGCTTTAACTTTGCACATTACTCTCTTGTGTGGGACCTCGTCAAAAGCCTTCTGAAAGTCCAAATACACCATATCAACTGCTTCTCCCTTGTCCACTCTACTGGAAACATGCGTAAAAAATTCCAGAAGATATGTTAAGCATGATTTCCCTTTCACAAATCCATGCTGACTTGGACCTATCATGTCACCTCTTTCCAAATGCGCTGCTATGACATCCTTAATAATTGATTCCATCATTTTACCCACTATCGATGTCAGGCTGACCAGTCTATAATTCCCTGTTTTCTCTCTTCCTCCTTTTTTAAAATACTCAAATAAATTCAGCAAACATTTTCATTTGTTTGGGCTAAACTTTATAAATGATATAGGTTTTTGGTAATTTATGCCTCGACTCTTGGTTTTGCAGCTAAAAATTTAATCATTGAGGATTAAAGACATGAGACTTTAATGTGTTACTTATGCATAAACTGAAAAAAATCATTTTTGCAAATGTTCTTTGGCTAGATAAATAAATATGTGTCTATAGAAGTGTGCCTTGTAGTTATGGCTGAACGATTGAAAGTTCCATACCTATTCAGCATATGTACACCAAGTCATCATCATCATAAGCAGTCCCTCGGAATCGAGGAAGACTTGCTTCCGCTTTGATGGCTGAACAGTCCAATACGAGAGCCACAGACCGTGTCATAGGTGGGACAGATAGTTGTTGAGGAAGGGGTGGGACTGGTTTGTCACACGCTCTTTCCGCTGCCTGCGCTTGATTTCTGCATGCTCTCGGCGTTGAGACTTGAATTGCTCAGCGCCCTCTCGGATGCACTTCCTCCACTTAGGACAGTCTTGGGCCAGGGACTCCCAGGTGTCAGTGGGGATGTCGCACTTTATCAGGGAGGCTTTGAGGGTGCCTTGTAACGTTTCCGCTGCCCACCTTTGGCTCGTTTGCTGTGAAGGAGCTCCGGGTAGAGCACTTGCTTTGGGAGTCTCGTGTCTGGCATGCGAACTATGTGACCTGCCCAGCGGAGCTGATCGAGTGTGGTCAGTGCTTCAATGCTGGGGATGTTGGCCTGGACGAGAACGTTGGTGCGCCTGTCCTCCCAGGGGATTTGTAGGATCTTGCGGAGACATCGTTGGTGATATTTCTCCAGCAACTTGAGGTGTCTGCTGTACATGGTCCATGTCTCTGAGCCATACAGGAGGGCGGGTATTACTACTGCCCTGTAGACCATGAGCTTGGTGGCAGTTTTGAGGACTTGGTCTTCAAACACTCTTTTCCTCAGTCGGCCGATGGTGCACTGGTGCACTGGAGGCGGTGTTGGATCTCGTCGTCGATGCCTGCTCTTGTTGATAGGAGGCTCCGGAGATATGGGAAATGGTCCACGGTGTCCAGGGCCACGCCGTGGATCTTGATGACTGAGGGGCAGTGCTGTGCGATGAGGACAGGCTGGTGGAGGACCTTTGTCTTACGGATGTACACCAAGTACACTGGCTCTGTATCTACAAGCAACCTACTAGAATGTTTTTGCAAAGTCCCTTTCATTACCAATATCTAAATTAAACACAAAAAGAATATTCCTCATTACAAAATGGTTATGGAATAAATATAACTTACATGGCTGGTGCTCATTTTCATCTGAAGTTCGCCTTAGATTAGTGCAGTAACGCTTTGCTTATTCTATTTTAAAACATATTCTATTTTAATGCAGTATTCAGCTTTACAACAACATGTTTAAGCAGTGTTTGTTGAACAATAACTGTCGGTCTTCTATATTGAACAATGTACAATGTTTTTTTCATTAAGATGTGCTAAAAAGGTACGTAAACTGGAATTCTTATTCGCAATTTACCGAAGATAATATAAGATTTCATATAAAGCACTACTGGGTCCTGTAGTCCTTCAATAAAACTGCCCACTATTCTAAGATCATCCAGGATGGCAAAAATAACACCAGGCTACTCTTCTCCACCAGCCACCCTCCCCCTGCCTCCTGCTCTCTACTGCCAACAATAAACGTCAGGAGCTCATGGACTTCCTTGTTAATAAGATCGACAACATCCATTCAACTACTTCTGTTTTTAAATTCCTCCCTTCCACTTGCCCACCGGACCTTACTTCCTCTCCGTCTGTCCCCTGCCTTAATCCTAAATTTGCATATTTCTCTCCTATCTCCCCTCTTACCCTTTCAAAACTTACCCCGATCCCATTCCTACTAAATTATTGACAACCCAACTTTCCTTCCTGGCTCCCATGTTGGTGGATATTGTTAATGGTTCTCTCTCCTCTGGTATTGTTTCCCTTTCCTTCAAATCTGCCGCCATCATCTCCCTTCTAAAAAAAAAACTCTTGACCTCTCCGTCCTTGCAAACTATCGCCCCATCTGACTGTGACAAAGGTAATCTATCCCTTCTTGTCCTTCTGGACCTTGACACGGTTGACTACAAAATTCTGCTCCAATGCCTCTCCACCGTCATCCAGCTGGATGGGACTGCACTCGCCTGGTTTCATTCCTATCTTTCCAACTGTAACCATAGAATCACCTGCAATGGCTTCGCTTCCCGATCCTGCACTGTCAGCTCTGGTGCCCCCTCCTATTTCTCAACTACATGCTGGCCCTCGATGACTTTATCTGGCAACACAATGTGAGTTTTCACAGGTACCCAGCTCTATCTCTCTTCCACCTATGTGGAACCCTCCACCATCTCTATGCTGCTTGTCCGCCATCCAGCACTGGATGACTAGAAATTTCCTCCAATTAAATATCGGGATGACCGAAGCCATTGTCTTTGGTTCACGTCACAAACTCCATTCTCTTTCCACTGATTCGATCTCTCTCCCTGGCAGCTGTTTAAGGCTGACCAAGTCTGGTCGCAACCTCAGTGTCATATTTGATCACAAATTGAGTTTCTTATCTCATATCTGTTCTTTCACTAAGACTGCCCATTTCCACTTTCGTATATCGCCCTTACCTCAACTTAACTGCTGCCAAAACCCTCATCCATGCCTTTATCACCTCTAGACTTGACTATACCAATGCACTCCTGGCCGGTCTCCCAAGTTCTACCCTCATAAACTTAGAAACATAGAAAATAGGTGCAGGAGTAGGCCATCCAGCCCTTCGAGCCTGCACCACCATTCAATAAGATCATGGCTGATCATTCCTTCAGTACCCTGTTCCTGCTTTCTCTCCATACCCCTTGATCCCTTTAGCCGCAAGGGCCATATCTAACACCCTCTTGAATATATCCAATGAACTCTCTGCGGTAGGGAGTGCCACAGGTTAACAACTCTGAGTGAAGAAGTTCCTCCTCCTCTCAGTCCTAAATGGCTTACCCCTTATCCTAAGACTATGTCCCTGGTTCTGGACTTCCCCAACATCGGGAACATTCTTCCTGCATCTAACCTGTCCAGTCCCGTCAAAATTTTATATGTTTCTATGAGATCCCCTCTCATCCTTCTAAACTCCAGTGAATACAGGCCCAGTCGATCCAGTCTCTCCTCATATGTCAGTCCTGCCATCCCAGGAATCAGTCTGGTGAATCTCCGCTGCACTCCCTCAATAGCAAGAACGTCCTTCCTCAGATTAACCAAAACTCTGCCGGCCGTGTGCTAACTCAAACCAAGTCCCACTCACCCATCTCCCCTGTGCGCGCTGACCTACATTGCCTCCCAATTAAGCAACGACTCAATTTTAAAATTCTCATCCTTGTTTTCAAATCCCTCCATGGCCTCGCCCCTCCGTATCTCTGTAACCTCCTCCAGCCCCATAACCCCCCCCTAGACCTCCGCGTTCTACCTATTTTGGCTTTGTGAACATCCCCAATTTGAAATGCTCCAACATTGGTGGCCGTGCCTTCAGGTGTCTAGGTCCTAAGCTCTGGAATTCCCTGCCTATATCTCGCCGCCTCTCCACTTCTTTCCTCCTTCAAGATGTTCCTTAAAACCTGCCTCTTAAACTCAGTTTTTGGTCATCTGCCCTAACATCTCCTTATATGGCTCAGTGTCAAAAACATTTTTGCTAACACTCCTGTGAAGCACCTGGGATGTTTTATTATGTTAAAGGCTCTATATAAATATCAGTTGTTGTTGTTATTGTTTCCAATCTAGCTTTGACTTTTCATGTCGAGCTGAATCTCTGACCGTCTATCACCTCCATCACAAAGACTATCTACAGCGCCCTCTCCGATATTGCCAGTCTTCACCCCTGCCTCAGCCCATCTGCTGATGAAACCCTTGTCCATTCTTTTGTCATTTCCAGACCTGACTATTTCAATGCACTCCTGGCCGGCCTCCCAATCATCTCCCTCCATAAACTTCAGCTCATCCAAAACTCTATTGCCCATACCTGATCGAGCAACAAGTCCCGCTCATCCATTACTGTCCATACTGACCTACATTGGCTCACATTCCTCCAAAGACTCTAAGTTAAAATTATCATCCTGATATTCAACTCCCTTCTTGGTCTCATCCCTCCATATCTCTGTAGCTTCCGCTAGACTTACAATCCTCTGAGAACTTTGCGTTCCTCCAACTCTGGCTTATTACGCATCCCCACCAACCTCCACCATGGGCGGCCGTGCCATCAACCGTCCAGGCCCCAAGTTCTAGAATTTCCTCCGTAAACCTTTGCACCTCGCCACCTTGCTCTCATCCTTAATACAGACCGCTTTGATCAAGCTCTTCATCACCATTTCTGTGAAATGCCTTTGGATATTTTGCTCTAAATGTGCCTTTTGTTGAGGTACAAAATCTATTCATTTGGAATCAATAGCGATAAAAATTCTTTGAACTATAAACTCTGTATATACTTCTCATCACATTCCAGAAAATGAGCAGCATTTACAGGACCACATAGCCAAATTATTTTAACAATTTTTTTTTTCGAGCCAAAATATTGGGGTTCTCTGTATTGTGTTATTCACAAATATCATGTAAAACATAGAAAAGTTGAAAATATGAACCACATTAAAAATGTTCCTTTTACTATCACATAATTCTCTCAAGAATTCAGCTGGTGCTTTAAGATTCATGGGAAATTCAGTTTACGTAATCTGACAACGAACCCTCACTACCAGATCTAACAATTGGCATCCCTTTGTCAGTCGCAGAGAGTGACCTTGATTTCTCACAGAAGATAAAGTAAATTTGAAGGTAACAAAGTCAAAGATGAAGCCCAGCTTTCAAACTAGTCTTCCCCAGAGAAATTATATTTTGTACATGTCATATCAATCAGTATCTAAATAATAATCCAGGCATGCTATGCATTGGGGTTTTGAAACATATATTGAAATGCAAAATAACAGGTACAACAAAAATCAAGCATCAACTAACTTTTAGGAATAATCAAATGCCCTTTACAAATGCTACAATAATCAGTTTCCCCTTTAAGTATTGTTGAATTGTGAGATGGTCAGATTTTAAAGTGAAACATTTTTCTTTCTATTTTTTGTTACAGAATTATTACAATGAGTGTAGCTAGGTCAGAGGTGATCCTGGCTTTCAACTGTATTGCCCAACAATGCATCTCAAGGAAGTGGCTGAGTGCTGCAGAATGAAACTTTTATTTTATTTGCACAGGAAATTCTTTAATTACTTAAAAAAGGTTCAAACAAATGAAGCCCCAAATGGAACAAGTAGAGCAAATTAACACACATACATTCCAGCTATTGCTACAGTCCTGTTGCTGCTGCTAAGAATTTAATTTAATTATATCTGGGAGATCCTGATGATCAGAATCACAGACAATTCCATTCAACTCCAGCCAAATTTGAGAGAAAAATTTAGAAGACATTGGCCTGGATTTTGGAGTACGAATAATGATGAGGCTATCAGCACTCATTGTTATACACAGTAAATCAGACAGCAACTTCCAGTGTCCGCACATGTGCATTTAAATGCGCAAATCATTAAGTTGCTGTCAGAGTTGCCCTGCTCCTCCACAAGCTTCGCTACATTGAGCGATTCGGCATTAAAACACATGAAGGGCGTGAAGTTGTGGTCCTTACCCAATGGTTACACACTTAGCACGCCAGAAAAAGTTAGGGTTTGTCCATTAAATGTAAGTGAATTTTTAATGGCATGATAAGTCTTAAATACTACCAAACCACCTCTCTGGCTCTGAAAATTTACTTTTACAAGTGTGAAGTCTCATTCCTTCAGATTTTAATTATTGTTGGATATTTTAAAACATTTAAATTAAAATAATTATTTTTCCTTCTGTCTCTTTTATCTCTCTCTCTTAATACCTTCCTTCCTTTCTTTCCTCTCTTTATATTGCTTTCTGTACATGATTTTAACGTACATTTCCAGGGTTAGACTCTGCGGGGCCAACCCCAATAAGGCCCGTTACCGCCCGTTTGTGGTGACCATCCGGCGGAGTCGAGCGGCTGCCGATTTCTGGTCGAATGGCCGCCGCAAGCTAAATTCAGCAGGGGGGGTTTTCTGGCGGACCCCACTTCCGCCCCGCCACCGCCCACTGGCTGTGCATGCATCATCGGCACCCCCCACCTCCTGTGAAATTTAGCCATAAAAATCTTACTGCCGCCGAGTGGTGCCCCTGACAGCTTTTTTTGTCAGTGCACCTTTGATTCCCTCCGTAAATCATGGCTGTGCGGCAGCCATTAAAGGCAAGGGCCCAATGCCGCGGCCGTCATTTTGTTTTTTTGCCGGCCAACTTCCATGTCGGCCAAGCTATTGTGCCCCCTGGTTTGGCTGGGCCGCCAACAGGCAGCCTGTCACCCCCTCTTGGGTGCCAGGCCGCTGGCTCAGCCAAAACCTTCCCTGGTGGTCCAGTGTCCGACTGCGACTGATGGCCGATTCTCTCCCCTTTAACGGAGGCAAACTACATGGTGACGTAGACGCGCAATGACATCACCACCACTCCGCTGCTGACTGACAGCGGCGGAGAATCCATCCTGCCTCCACTTCCGCCCCTCACCAGCACTTACCGCCGTACTTCTGCTCCCGTTATGGCCGACTTCCGGTCCGCTCCAAAAACATTGCCAAAGAGCTGAAAATGGATCAAGAGTCCGCCTCGTCTGACCTAATGGTAAAAACACCTAGAAAACGGTTTCCGGGGGGGGTGAATTTCTACCCCTGCGCGTCTCCGTAATAATTCTTCATATAATGGTTGCTTGCTCTGTTCACACGGGTCCCAGACCCCTGTAGAGGGCGCCGTGCTGAAATGGCTCTTTAATTATCATAAGTTGCCGCACAAAAGCCTACGAAAAGTCTGTGAGCAGCTGTAAGCGGAATGAACGGTAGCGACATTCCCGTGACCACATAATCTGGGCCAATGTTAATTTTACAAGTAACTGATGTTTTCACGTAGAAATTATTTAATCAAGGTACAAATCACTACATTACAGATTCTACCAGTACCAAGTTTATTTAAGTTACGATGTAAGTCTGAAGTACAAGCAGCAGTTTACTTTTCTTTAATTTGAAACAAAAATTTGATAAGCTTGAAACCTTCAAATCATTCCATTATTTTTCATTAAAAAAGTAATACTCTAAAAGATTAGAATCATTTAATGTAAATGTTCTTGTTAAAGCAATAGAGATCTCCTGGCAAGTAATGAGCTAAAATGCTACAGTAATAAAAAGAAGTTACCCTAAATGGTAGTTAATGTTGAACATGATAGTCATTTTCCTTCAGGAAATTATCATACAGCCTCATAACTCTAATCTTTTGCATGGACCAAGCTAAAGTACATGCTCTACACTGAACATTTCTGTTACAGCTATCAAACTGTTATTCTAAATGAAGCATAAACAGGTTGTGATATGTTGTTTTATGTTGTATGCTGCAAATCCAATGGGACTTTGTGGTTGAAAACACTCGTGTTACATAGTTCATTTTGTTTTACTAAAATGGCATAGTAGGCAGTACTCATCAAGCAGTTCATTGAGTTACAAAGAGCAAACATTTGTTTGCATTTGGAAAATAAGGTCAGCCAGAAGACAAAATGTCACAACATACATTATCCAAATTGTGAAGTGACAGAATTATTATTTTGAATTCAATTAATCTTGAAATGTTATTGTTTGAAGGAGGTAGACAAGTTAAAGGTTGGCTCTTGAAAAGACTAATAACAGTGGTTTAGAATTGGCAAGGACCTGAGGAAAAGGAACCAGTAACAATGTCAGCAAACAAGGAAAGGTAATTGAGTGGTCAGAAGTTGGTGGGGAAGGGATCGCAGGAGCAAGAGCTGGATCTCACTGGATCCATTGGAAAAGATAAGATTGGCAAGGGTAATGGGAGAGCTGGAAGACTGAGTGACAGATGACTGGGGTAGAGTGATTGAAGGGCAGGAAGATGGTCATGAGTCAACAGAACACGAGACAGCTGGCAATAGAGGTAGCTGCACAGAGACTCAAACTTACGGATGAAGAAATCCATGAACTCCTCACATTTATTGTTGGAGGTGAGGATAGAGGGTACAGGAAAGGGGTTTGAGAAGGCAGTTCATCATGTAAAAATATTATGGGATTTTCATACTCCTGAAATTCAACTCTTTCACTGCTATCATCAGACACCCCTTGGGTGTGATACTGTAAATTTCAAGCATTCAAAGAAAAGTTACGATTTTTCTTCAATTGGCCTAATATTTTTACCTCCATCGAGTTCTAGATGCTCATGGAGGGAAAAGGTCTCCGTGCATTATATTTATCCCACCGGCAAACTCATGTAGCCAAGATTGGGAAGAGATAATAGAGGCACTAATCATAATTTTCCCCCAAATTCTTTGGAAACTGAAATACCATCTAAGGACTGCAGTGTGGCAAATTCTTGTTCAAGAAATGGAAAAAGGATAAGCCAGGAAACTATAGTGCAATTAGTGTCATTTATGTGGTGGGTAAACTTCAAAAATCCATAATATGGGATAAAATTAGTGAACACTTAATAGAGACACGGGAATATCAGTAATTGTCAGCATATATTTTAAAGGGGAGATTATGCTTCACTAATTGAATTTTTAAGGAAATCACAAAATTATTCCATGATAAATGTAACACACAGAGATATTTTCATCTCAAAGTGTGCCTCTCCAGTGTATATGCCTTAATACTCAATTTGTTTGTGTAATTATTGGGAAGTGTCTGCTTTAGGAAATAAGCATCTTATTAAACTACATTTATTTGTTTTACAATTTCCATAATAACGTTTCATGTTTTACAGAAATCTATTAAGTAGTCAAATGGAAATGCACATAACATAATCACATCATAATTCCATGCCTATTAAAAGATACCCAGTTTTGAATTACATGTACAATTTTATGAGAAAGTAAGTTGCATAATTTGCAGAATCTATTTGAATTACTGCTTCCTTTATTTAATAATCTTGATTGCTGCAAGTACAACATTAGTTTAACAGGCTGAACGAAGGAAAGGGGAAAGAGAAAAAGAATAAACTTACGGGTCCAAAAGCATTGCTGTCAAAGCTGTGGCCATGGTGATCCCCTTCAATCCATAAGTGTCCATTGGGAATCTTTATGTATCTGTTCCTGTATCCCATAGTTCTGTAAAACATAAAATGGAACAAAAATTGGTATTCTTCAAAGATAGTATATTTTAAATACTGCAGTGCTTCATTTCTGTAATGAGCATAATTGTAGGTTGTTCATGACTCACATCAATAAAATATATCACTGTTCTATAAGAACAAACAACGCTTTAATCACCATATTGGCCCAGATATTAAAGTCTGTTGGAAAATTAAATTTACCACATTTAACTTTCTTCTATTTCATATAATGTAACTGTAAATCTTGTGTGCATTTCCTGCGACACATCTCCATCATATTACAAATTTGTGTCACACTTAAAAGTATAAAAAGATAAAGGGAGATTCTTGGAATGTATAAGGTCTTCCAGCAATTGAAATGAACTTAACACAGACGTCAGAATGTCTTTAACCCTGAGTGAGCTGATCAATTACAATACAAAACGAGGAAATCCAGGGTTCTGACCTTGCACTTTGAAGAGCAATAAACTCTGAACTCGCTCAATGTTTACTTAACAGCAATTAGACTTTGTGGCTTTAAAGAAAAGCAGATCCACTTTAGCAGCAGAATAATACTGCACTTGATATGGTATAACAGTCCGATCCATATAAAACAGTGTATCCTCTGACCTACCAAAGGAGATCCCCTTGTTTATCTAATTTTTCTAAAATCCCCATGAAACTCATTCTCAGAGTGGAATACAGATTTGACACTTTATTAAGCAAATTAATATCAGAGTGAATCCTTTTTAGCTATTCAGTTCCCAGCACTGAAGATAATCCATTATCCATTTAAATTTATATCTGCTTATAGTGATTCAACACTTGCTTATTTTTCAGAGGGGCGTTAACCAGTTTAAAGGGGTTTCATTGGCAAAAAAAAATTATGTTATTATTGTTTTTGATGATATCAGTACCCCACTGAAGAAAATGGGAAAATGATGGTGTCAAGCATATGTCCTTTAGGATCATGTAGGTGTTCAGATAACAAGACAAATATCAATTTATCATGACCTAGTGTTTCTGTCCTTTGAGAAGGTCAAATAGTTCACCAGATGTATCATCATAGACCAACTTCCCAAGGAAGCTGAGGAGTCATGCCCTGTCAAAGGATGCAAAAATATTGAGAATTATTGTTATACTCATTCCATGTCTATCATAAGTGAGCCAATTTGCTCTGAAGATCATTCTAACTGAGAGTCACCATGGTTACTGTGAGTTGGACAATAAGGATAGAAGCCTGCAACATGATTGGTTCTGGTGGATATGAATTGTATTGACTGCTTTCTATTCAGGTGGGAACAGATGATCCCGAAAAGCAGCTAGTTCCTCAGATAAAACTTTGAGAACCAAGCTGATTCATCCATCAGGACAGTAATGTTCTAGAATCGAGCTTTTGAAGTTTTAACTAATGTAGTTTATGAACGATGATGAAATCTTTGGTGCCTGACCTTGGATTCCAAATAACTTAAGGACATGTAAAATGTCACTCAAGCATTCTCAACAAGGAGAAAGTATAACTGAGTTCAAAACTGAAAGCAAATGTAATCATATTCAATTAGTCTGTGGAGCTGATCTCCTACTGGTACCTTCAGTAAGCTGATGATGAGATTTTTTCCAAAACATTTTGGTTTCCTGGCTAATAATGTGCCTGTTGAAATAGACTTATGAGGTAATGCCAAGATGTAGCTCTGTGAGTGAGATGTAGCACACTAATTGGGAATGCTGCTTCACCCCATTTACAACAACCTTCATTTACATAGCGCCTTTAACATAGCAAGACATTCCAAGGCATTTCACAGCAGCATGAACAAACAAAATTTGACACCAAGCCACATAAGGAGATATCAGGGCATGAGGGTCATAGAGATAGGTTTTAAGGCGCGTCTTAAAGGAGAAAAGAGAGACGGAGAGGTGGTGAGGTTTAAGGAGGGAATTCCTGAGCTCAGGGCCTTGGCAGCTGAAGGCACGGCCGCCAATGGTGGAGCGATTAAAATTAGGGATATCTCGGAGGGTTGTAGGACTAAAGCAGGGAGGAGCGAGGCCATGGAGGGATCTGAAAACTAGGATGAGAATTTTAAAATTGAGGCATTGCTTAACCAGGAGCCAATGTAGGTCAGCGGGCACAGAGATGGGTGAGTGAGAGTTGGTGCGAGTTAGGATACAGGCAGAAGAGTTTTGGATGACCTCACGTTTATGGAGGTGGAAGATAGGAGGCTGGCCAGATGTGTGTAAGAATAGAAATAAGCAGTCTTAGTGATGGTGCAGATATGCAGTCGGAAGCTCACTTCAGGGTCAAATACGACACCAAGGTTGCAAAAATTCTATTTCAGCATCAGCCCTGCGAGGGAGAGGAATGGAGTCGGCGACTGGGGAACAAAGTTTGTGGCTGGGACTGAAGATAACGGCTTCGGTGTTCCCAATATTTAGTTGGAGGAAATTTCTGCTCATCCAGTACTGGATGTCAGACAAGCAGTTAAACAATTTAGAGAGAGTGGAGAGGTTGAGCGAGGTGGTGATGAGGTAGAGCTGGGTGTCGCCAGCGTACATGTGGAAACTGACTCCGTGTTTTCGGATGATGTTGCCAACAAGATTAGAAATAGAAGGAGGCCAAGGATAGATCCTTGGGGGACACCAGAGGCAACGCTGCGAGAGTGGGAAGAGAAGCGATTGCAGGTGATTCTCTGACTACGACTGAATAGATAAGAAGGGAACCAGGAGTGCAGTTCCACCCAGCTGGACGATGGTGGAGAGGCATTGGAGGAGGATGGAGTGGTCAACTGTGTCAAAGGCTAATGACAGGTCAAGAAGGACGAGGAGGGATCGTTTACCGCTGTCACACAGTATGTCACTTGTGACCTTAAGAAGAGCCGTTTCGGTACTGTAGCAGGGGCAGAAACCTGATTGGAGGGATTCAAACATGGAGTTCCGGGAAAGATGGCCACGGATTTGGGAGGCGACAGCACATTTAAGGGCTTTGGTGAAGAATGGCAGGTTGGAGATGGACCAGTAGTTTGCAAGAACGGAGGGGGTCAAGAGATGTTTTTTTTTAAGGAGTCGGGTGATGACGGCAGATTTGAAGGAAAGGGGACAATACCTGAAGAGAGAGAACATTTAATAATATCAGCTAACATGGGAGCCAGAAAAGGAAGTTGGATGGTCATCAGTTTAGTGGGAATAGAGATGAGGGAGGAGTAAATGGGTCTCATGGACAAATGAGCTCTGAGAGGGCATGAGGGGAGATAGGAGAGAAACTAAAGAAAGATGCGAGTTCAGGGCTAGGGCAGGGAGGAACCTTAGAAAAAGTTAGGCTTGGTGGGCTAGAGGAAGGAACGGAAGCAGCAGAGACAGCTGAAGGATGGTCTTAATCTTAGTAACAAAGAAGTCTATGAGCTCCTCGCATTTGTTGTTGGAGGTGAAGGTGGAGGAGAATGGGAAAAGCGGTTTAAGAAGACAGTCTGTAGTAGAGAAAAGAAGCCCAGGGTTAACCTTGCATTCCAGAATTATCCTGGAATAGTGACTAGTTTTGGCAGACAAGAGTAGGACCCGTTAATACTTTATGTGGTCCAGACAGATTTGGCAATGAATGGCTCAGCCAGTTGCCTGCCATATACGTTTAAGTCTGTGTCCTTTGGACTTAAAGGAGTGGAGATGAGGGGGAACTACCAGGGTGAGAAAGATGAATTGTTTTAATGGGGACGAGAGCATCAAAGGTGGAAGTGAGGGTGTAGTTGAGCAGATCGATTGCTGCAGAAATGTCATGGTGAATGGAGGGCTGAAGGCTGGATAATTGGGAATTTGAAAGTCCAGTTATAAGTGAATTGGGCGAGTTTTCCCCCAGGGGCAAACACAGAAGGAAGCAGGATTGGGAGGGGGAAGGGGGATGTGGGTGGAGAGCAAGACTAGGAAGTGATCAGATAGGGGCTAATCTGTGATTGATGAGATCTGGATCTTTCGATTGGTAGGTAATTGGGAATGCATATTTCCCCTTATTTAGACCAAAATTACTGTGTCCCAAGCACCTACCAGATTGCACTTGATTAATGACCATCTGAAAGTACTTTTCAGAAGGTTAATCATTAATAAACTGAATAAAAGCACTACCATACATCTTTTCATCAAAAAGATGGAACTACTTAAATAACTTGAGACCAGTACTGCTGCTTCTTGGACTTAAGTAAAAAATCACTATTATAGTTGGTGATTTCAACTTATCACAATTATAATTGAAGTGTCAATGTCCTCCAGTTTTCAATGCCCTCTTCCAAAATGCAGCAGTAGAAGACAATCAGCTAAATCCTGGTACAATTAAACTTATGCTGAGGTTTCATAAGACACTAATATTCACACTAAAATTTTCTGCACATCAGTAGTTTGTTCAAATATATAGTATTAAATTTGTGTATGAAAATATCATTAGTGGAATTATTGAAACACAAGGAGGAGTAATCCTATTGCTACTATAAAGGTCTGGGTTAAAATTGGCACCTTTGATAACCAACATAAAATAAAATATTTATTTGGTACATCACAGCACAAACATTATAAGCCTTCAACAACCAACTATTTTTAGCTAGTTCTCTGCACTGTTAGCTTATGCAGATTAAATGAAACTTCTGAGTAGCTGTGCTGCATGTATATACATGAATAATAAAGCAGTCCATGCCCGCATGCAGCAAGACCTGGACGACATTCAGGCTGATAAGTGGCAAGTAACATTCATGCCACACAAGTGCCAGGCAATGACTATTTCCAACAAGAGAGAGTCTAACCACCTCCCCTTGACATTCAACTGCATTACCATCACCGAATCCCGCACCATCAACATTCTGGGGGTCACCATTGATCAGAAACTTAACTGGATCAGCTACATAAATTCTGTGGCAACAAGAGCAGATCAGAGGCTGGGTATCCTACAGCGAGTGCCTCATCTCCTGACTCCCCAAAGCCTTACCACCATCTACAAAGGCACAAGTCAGGAGGGTGATGGAATACTCTCCACTTGCCTGGATGATTGCAGCTCCAATAACACTCAAGAAACTCGACACCATCCAGGGCAAAGCAGCCCGCTTAATTGGCACCCCATCCACCACCTTAAACATTCACTCCCTCCACCACCAGAGTACCATAGCTGCAGTGTGCACCATCTACAAGATGCACTGCAGCAACTCCCTAAGGCTTCTTCGGCAGCACCTCCCCAACCAGCGATCTCTACCACCTAGAAGGCCAAAGGCTTCAACTCTACGTTCCCCTCCAAGTTACACACCATCCTGACTTGGTAGTATATCGCCATTCCTTCATCGTCGCGCGGTCAAAATCCCAGAACTCCCTCCCGAACAGCACTGTGGGAGTACCTTCACCACACGGACTGCAGCGGTTCAAGAAGGCAGCTCACCACCACCTTTTCAAGGGCAATTAGGGATGGGCAATAAATGCTGGCTTTGCCAGCGACGCCCACATCCCTTGAACAAATTTTTTAAAAATTGTTCCTGAAGACATGTAGTAGAGTTGTGTATGATGATGCAATATGTATTCTCTAGAAAATTGGGTAATATGCTTCACTATAGGGAGCTTTTTAATTGCCCCATACCAGGCGGAACGAGAGTTAGAATCTAGAGGCTCTTTTTCCCGCTCGGATACTGCAGCATGGTTGTTCCAGTTCCGAATGGTTGCAGTGTCCATCTAACTCGGTTGGACGTATGAGTAATCATAGAAGGTTACAACACAGAAAGAGGCCAGTTGACTCATCATCCTTGTGCCAATTCTTTAAAAGGGCTAAAGATACATCATCATCATCACAGGCAGTCCCTCGAAAGGAGGATGACTTGCCTCCACGCCAAAAAAAGGTGAATTCACAGGTGTTTCAATGAAGGACCTAATATTCCAGGTCCCGAACTACATCCTGAGGGGTGGAAGATACCTGTGTGTGAATTTTTTAACGTATGGTGGCCATTGCACACCAGCAACCACACGGGCTTGACCGAGCTAGGTCTTGGTCCAAGGGTTATCCAAGACAACTGGAGACCTGCTCTGCTGCACGTACCCAGTGCGTGCACACATCACAGTGTGGGCTGGCCCGTATACATACATACTCCCTGCTATAACACATCCTTGCTATTTCCCCATAGCCCAGTATTTTTTTTCGCTTCAAGTATTTATCCAATGCTATTTTGAAAGTTACTATTGAATTTGCTTCCACCACCCTTACAAGCAGTACATTTCATATCATAACAACTTGCTGTGTAAAAATATATTTCCTCACGTTGCCTTTGGTTCTTTTGCCAATCACCTTAAATCTGTGTCCGCTGGTAACTGACCCTTCTGCCACTGGAAACAATTTCTCATTCATTTTGAATACCTCTATCAAATCTCCGCTTAATCTTCTCTGTTCTAAGAACAAACCTAGCTTCTCTAGATAACTGAAGTCCCTCATCTCTGGGACTGTTCTGCACCCTCACCAAGGCCTTGACAACCTTCCTAAAATGTGGTGCCTATAACTGTAGACAATACTCCAGCTGAAGCCTAACCAATATTTGCCAATCGAGTCCTATTGCTCAGATGGTACCCTAAGGCAATTTTAACCACCTATTGTCTGAAGCAACCAACCTGGTCACTGTGACCAATTAACTTGCTGGAGGCCCCAAAAAGTAAATTCAAAGCTTTTCTTTGTGGGGCCAGGAGTGTCACTCGGAAAGTGGCTCCACATGGAAAGTCTGGACTCTGGCCACCTCAGGCTCCTCCTGAATCTACAAACGAAGCACCAGCTGACACTGGCAGGCCATCTGAATTTCGCCTGCCAACAGCCAGCTAGTTACCACTTACCCCCATTTTGGGTGGGTAGTTGGCTGTTGAAATGTTAATGACCGTAGAGCCTCCTGGATGGAAAGTTCAGCAGCTCTCCTGACTATCTGCCTGGAAGTTAAACTCCGCACTTACATATCTCTTTTCTGGACATGGATTTTTTAGGGGCTTGTAAGAATCGACATGTCAGTTCGAGCAAGAACCTATGAAGATATGATGTACATATAATTTAATTATACTGCTAGGCAATGAAACAGTTCATCTACAATACTGAAATGACCTGTGTTTATCGTAGCTACTCTAATCCAGGTAATGTCTTTAAGAGTATTTAGTAAGAATTCTTTGTTGAGAACAGCTGCCCATGGTCAGCCAGCTTTACAATCACTAAAACAAAAGCAAAATACTGCAGATCCTGGAACTCTGAAATAAAAACTGATGTGCTCATGAAGTCAGTCAGCATCTGTAGAGAGAAACAGAGTTAACGTTCCAGGTCGAAACTTTTTGTCAGAACTGGCAAAGGTTAGAGATGTAACAGGTTTTAAGCAAGTACAGAGGCAAGGAAAGAGGGGATAGGGGAGGAAAGATCAAGAGGGAAGGTCTGTGATAGGGTGGAAGGCGGGAGAGATTAAATGACAGAAGGGGTGATGGTGCGAAACAAAAGGGATGGTAATGGGACGAGTAAAGAAACAAAAGATCTAGAGGAAGTGTAAATGGCAACAGCATAACCATTACATGCTGTCTGAAAAAAATCAGAGCAGTGGATATGATCTAACATTGTGGAACTCAGTGAGTCTGGAGGGCTCTAAAGTGCCTAATCGAAAGATATGGTGCTGTTCCTCGAGCTTAATTAGAACAGTGTAGGGGACCAAAGACAGAGGTCAGAGTGGAAGTGGGGTGGAGAATTAAAATGAGGAGCGATCACAAGCTCAGTGTCACTGAATGCAGGTGTTCAGCAAAGCAGTTTGGTCTCCCCAATGTTGGGGAGACCACATTGTGAGCAGCGAATACAGTATGCTAAATTGAAAGAAGTACAAGTAAATCGCTGTTTCACCTGGAAGGAGTGTTTGGGGTCCTGGATAGTTGGAAGGAAGGTGAAGGAATAGGTGTTGGATCTCCTGCGCTTACACGGGAAGGTGCTGTGGGAGGGAATGGGTGTTGGGAGCGATTGAGGAGTGGATAAGGGTGTCATGGGGAGAACGGTCCCTTTGGACTGCTTAAAGGGGAGGGGACAGGCAGATGTGTTTGTGGTTGCATCGCACTGGAGGAAGCGGAATTGGCAGAGCATGATCTGTTGAATGTGGAACCTAGTGGGGTGGAAGATGAGGACAAGGGGGACCCTATCATTGTTCTGGAAGGGAGGGCAAGGAGTGAGTTCAGAAGTGTGGGAAATGTAACGATATATTACTATAAATTCACAGGAGGACGGTAGTGGATGAGGAATGATTGGGCCTCCATTCAAGGTGTAACATTGGCCACTCAATTTCTTTACCCCCTCACTCACCCTAACCTACCTGTGTGTGAACGTCCAGCACTCCGTTCCGGGTAATAGGGCTGGACTTATTACAGGCCGACATTGACACATATCAAAATAGCTTGCAGCTCGACTCATTTCTTCAGTGCAAAAGAGAAACCGGTTTCCGAACTATTATTCCAGAAACCAAAACATGGAAACAAAGGGCTCAATTTTCCCCGGACATTTACGCCGTTTTTTTGGTGTATTTATTTTGTTCAAAGTTTCCCCCCGCGATCTGCGCCGCCTAACTGACTTAGTGACGATTTTTCTCGGCCAGCTTTTTTTTATGTAACAGGAGGCTCCCTCATGTCTGTGCCGGTTTTTTATAATTTTTCGCACTTTTGCCAACATTTTTTCCTCCTAAGTCGGTGTATCTGGCCACTCCCGAAAAACCTTCTGGACACATAAGAAAACCAGCGCACATTGAGAAATCGGTGCTGAAAAACGCCATTGTTTTTAATCGAAGATTTTGGAGGGTGCCAAAAACATTGTCAAAATCAATAATAAAGTTCAACTTTTTTTAACCCGTCAACGTAGTAAATGGAAGTTTGTTGAATTTCAGAAGTTTTCTCTTTTTTTTTACTCACTCACACACCACCACCGAATGTTTTGAAGCAGAGCTGGAGGGTTGTAGCTTTGGCCGGCAGAATCGGCCCACGCCTGGACACAGGGGCTCGGGTGGAAAACAAGCCACGGGGTGGGGACGTGGAGTGGGGGGGGGGAAAGAGAGAGGTGCCGATCGTAAGGCTTCTGAAGACTGCAGTGAGGGGGTGGGGGGAGAGAAGAAGTCACAAGACCTTGGGTGTGATCCATCCATACAGACCCTGGGGAGGGAGAGCTGTGAACCTGTCCTGCCTGCATTCCTGCCGTTTTGAGCTTCTTTCAATGGTAAAATTTAAGTATGGGGGCAATACTGACAATGCCATACCTTGTGCGAGCCTTTTGCATCATGGTGCTACGTAAGAGACAATTGATTCAATATTATTGCATCAGGAACATCAGAGCCCATAGGGTGCTGGGCAGGAGGCTTTACCCACATCGGGTATATCGAGACAGGCAGACTGTGTCGGAAGGCTGCGTTTCCGCAAAGAAGTTGTAAGTGAAATCTGTGAGTTAGTAAAAGCAGACCTACAACCTCAAAGCATCAGCAGGACTGCTTTGTCAGTTGAAGTGAAGGTTACAGCTGCTCATTCATTCTATGCCTCCAGATCGTTTCAAGCTACAACTGGGGATGTGTGCGCCATCTCTCAACATGCAACACATGTCTGCATTCGGTAGGTCACGGCTGCACTGTATGCGTGGAGGAATTACCTCATAAAGTTCTGCATGGCCGTCCAAGCAATCCATGACAGGGCTGTGGGCTTCTCCAGGATTGCTGGCTTCCCAAAGGTACAGGGCTACATTGATTGTACCCATATCGTCTTGCAAGCACCTTTGGAGGATTCCGAAATGTACAGTAACAGAAAAGGCTTCCACTCCATTAATGTATAGCTCGTGTGTGATGACATGCATCGTATCATGTCAGTCGATGCAAGATAACCTAGGAGCACCCATGATACGTTCATACTACGCGACAACATTATATCTGCCATGTTTCAGCAGCAGCCAGAAGGGTACAGCCTAGCCATCTGGCTCATGACGCCCCTACGCGTAACCTGGACGGAAGTTGACCGTCAATACAACATGTCGCACATTGCGATGTGCAGCATCATAGAGAGTACCATTGGAATCTTGAAACAGTGTTTCCGATGCCTGGACTATTCTGGAGGCTACTTGCTATACTCCCCTGAGATTGTCATTCAGTTCACTGTTGTGTGCTGCATGCTGCATAACTTGGTCATCATGAGGTAGCAGCACCTGGTAGTGGAAGACCCACCTGCGGTGAGAGTGGCTGATGATAATGATGTGGAAGATGCAGATGATGAGGAGGATGACGAGGATGAGGAAGCCATGCAAATGCCTGAGCCTGGAGCATGACGGCGGAGGAGGGCGGACCATCGTGCCCCTTTAACGATTGCTTGAGCCTTGCGCCAGCAGCTTATCCGTGTATGGTTTATTGATGCCTGAGGGCTCAGCAACAACTATTCCACATGGACCATGTTTACTGTTTGGAGCTGTTCTGTAATGCTGTGTTGTGTTAATGGAACAAATGATGGAAATGATTCTTGTTCACTTCAAAAGTTGTTTTAATAATCGAACAAATAATGGAAATGCTTCTTCTTGAGTACTAAATTTGTGTTAAGAATGGAACAAATAATGGAAATGATTCCGTTTTAATGTAAAATATATTTTATTCAAAAGTTTAACAAAAAGTTCTTTTGTACTTAACTTTAATAAAATTATTCTTGTATCAAACTTTACTTTAAGATCACTCAAAAACTTTAAGATCACTTACAAACTTTTAAACTTGCAAATTTACATAACTTACAAAAAATATTTAATTTGAGAGCAGTTACAACAGTAACAACAATAATAACAACAACAGCAAAGAAAGGCTGCACGCATCTCTCCTCCACCTTATTGTAAGACCACCCACTGCGCTTGGCCTTGGACACTCCACCACCCCTGCCTGCAGACTGCGGCGCAGTGTTTCTGGGCTTAGTACCAAGCTTATTCTTTCCAAGATCTCAGGTGCTGAGCACCTCTTGTGGGGGGGGGGGCGTCGGTGGCAGGTGACAAATTGGAGGGCCCGGCTTTGGGCTCTTCAGAGGCTGGTGTGGGGATTGGAATTGGAATGGGAGTGGCAGTTGATTCTGTCAATGGGCACGGGGTCTGGACGTGTTCCCTTATTGCAGCAGCTAACTAAGACATGCCATCCCTCATGCACCCTGACAGTGTCTCAACGACCTGCAACATTCCCTCCCTCATGGTCGGTGACAGTGTCTCTGACATTCCCTTCCTGATGGTCACTAACAGCGCATCAGCTACCTCTGCCATTCCCTCCCTCTTGGTAACTATTCCCTCACTGATGGTCCATGACATCGTTCCCATTTCTCATGTCATTGATGTTACTTCTCCAGACAGTCCCGCAACCTCATCACTCACCCCACTGATGGCAGCCAGGAGTGATCGGGTAAGGTCAATGCTCTCTGCACTCAATGACATAATCTGAACCACATTTGTTAGATCCTGCACCTCAGGAGAGCGCGGTTGAGTTCTCCTTCCCCTCCTCCCCAGGGGTTTGCCTCGCTGCACCCAACCACTGGGACCCACAGCCTGGGACAGTGGGGCCCTGGGTGCACTTTGCTGCATCCCACCACTGGAACCTGCAACCTCTGAAGGTGGTGCCCTGGGTGTGCCTCACTGCACCCCACCACTGGGACCCACACCTCAGAAGGTGGGAAACCATGGAATGTCCCACCAGCACTCAAATCACTAGAGACGGAAGGGGCTGTCACCGCAATGAGCGTCATCTCCTCCAAAGTCAGTAAAACTGCAGGGCTTCATCCAGCGCCATCCCCTCCCCCTCACCCCCATGTTCTTGGTCTGGAGGGTTGGATTCGAAGATGTTATCCTGTCCTCGTCTGAATTTTCTTCTACATCGTCAGGGTCAGCTTCAAGTTCTGCAAAATATAACGGAACACAGACAAATGGTTAGCAGCAGAGGAGGGGCAGGGTGGGTGGCATGAGTAGGTTCACATAGCGCAGGCAGCAGGCTGATTTGAAGGACCACGATGAGTGATAGCACATTGCATCAACCGAAGCGTAGCTGACAGAGCCATCCCCAGGAACCGAAGCATCACTAGCCCACGCAGTACTTAACATTTAGCAAAGCCAGACTGTGGAATTTTCAGGACTTACCCTCTCCCAACTTGTGCAGTGGTGGTTGCTTTTCTCCAGGCAGAACCCATCAAAGCAGCAACCCTCTTTTCCAAGGGTGTCAGTGGGTGCAGATTTACCGGGCCTCCTCCTGTTCAAGTTCTTTCCCTTTTATTATGTACCACCTTCCTCTGCAAAGATGAAAACTTTTTTTTAAAGAGAGGGTGTCTTTCTGCTGGGTGAGACATACAGATGGTCATATTTACAATTGAAATTGTATTGAATAAATGAAAATATTACTTACAGTAACTACTTGACCAAGGTCCTGTCATTTCTTTTTACACTGGCCTCCAGATCTCGTGGTGCTCACCATTGCGCAGTGATCTTCTGCAACGTGGTTGCAGTGTATCTTCATTTCTTTGGGTTGAACTTTTATGTGACCTCTGCTGGTGTCCGGCTCCTGTCATCTGTTCTCAATCACAGTAACTAGTGCCTCCACGTCTTCCTGTAAGAAATTTTTGGTCTTGCACCGTGTTGCATCTTGTACTGCTGTAACTCCGATTTTTCCAATGCTCTCACACAGCACTCCTTCTCACACACGCAACTGGCTCTTTAAAAATGGCCGATTGCCAACTCGGAGGTGTTCTGCATATGCGTGTCCATTGTAACGATGTCAGAAACGTAATTTTTTTTTTTACGCTCTTGCGCAGAAGGTGCAGCATCATTTTTCGGCGCAGACAGCAGGCTCCACCTCCCGAGGTGACTGGATATGCTACGCGGCGCCAAATTCGAATTATAGATTGGGGAAACTTCGGCAAATTATTTCCGGCGCATTTCTGGCCTAGAAAAATGGGCGTAACTCTGGCAATACGCCAGAAAATGGGCTTGGGCAAAATTGAGCCCAAAGAGAGGTCAGCCTTGAATTAGGTACAATACTCAAATTGTGCAGGATACAGACATTCCCATCGAAGAATGGCCATGATGCAGTGAATAAAGAGGTATGGAGGACAGTCACAGCAGCTCCGACGATACTCGACCGATGATGGTGATTACAGCTCAATAATTACTTCACCCTTACTGCTTTTTTAAAAATTATTACATTTCTACTACAATAACTTATTTGATGATTCTCATTTTAAATCCAAATCCAAGGTTTACCTTTCTACTGTAAAGTCATAGCTCAAGTTATCCCTAAAATAGCAACAATGCTAATCTATTTATTCTAAATACAGGAACAAGACACTAGTAATAACCTGTTAAGCCCACCATCATAGCTAATGATAGAATAATTGCCTGACTGGAAGATTTGCAAGAAATGAAAAATAGAGAGGCCTCATTCCTTGAGGTACCTTTGCTGAAGACATGAAAAGTCTGCATATAAATTGCACACAGACAATTGTTAAAATGATAAATGATTCACAAAATGCAAGTGACCATATATGTCTACGGGCTATTTGCTAGCAACATACCATAGCAAGCAGCAAGCATCAGATATCGCTCTGCAAAAGCAAAGTCCTATACTAGCCTTCAATTTAAAGCATAATTCACTAAAGCAAATGGCTTTCAAATGGTGAAAGCAGGATATTGCCCTTCCTCGTGACTACAGAATTTATACTTGGCATAAATGTTAAGGATTTTCAGATTTTGGTTTTACTTTAGGAGCCTGTATGATTTAGCTATGATTGGAGCTGAATTATGGAGCTTACAATTTTGCCAGCAAGGATTTCCCTGGATCATCAGAAGCATTGTCCACTATACAAATGAGAACAATGGACGCATACTGACCTCTTCATTACCAATCAGATGTAGTCATTGGGCGAGTTACTCGGTCATGACTGGGAGTTAAAAAGATAGGTGCTCTGTGACGAGACTGAGTCTTTTCCATTGGACATTCAAAAAAATGCAAAAGCAACATTCTAAGAACACTCAACTTTTTTTTTTAAAGAATTGTGGTTTCAAACACAGATGACAGCGGCTGGATTAGAAAGAAAGATTGCAATTATATAGCGCCTTTCACAACCTCATAACATCTCAAAGCGCTTTACAGCCAATTACGTACTTTTAAAGTGTAGTCATTGTTGCAATGTTGGAAGCAACGACTATCAATCCCACCTGTGACAGGGACTGCGGTTCTCTTTTGGACTGCTCAGCCACCTAAGAACTCGTTTTTAGAGTGGAAGCAAGCCTTCCTCGATTCCGAGGGACTGCCTATGATGATGATGATGATGATGTTTGGAAATTCAACAGCCAATTTATGCACAGAAAGGTTCCACAACAGCAATTAAATCATGACTGGATAATCTGATTTAGTGATGTTTGTTGAGGAATAAACAGTGGCCAGGACACTAGAGAGAACTCCCCTACTATTCTTCAAATTAGCGACATGGGGTTTTTTATGTCCACCTGAGGGGGCAGTTTAATGTCTCATCTGAAAAACGGCACCTCCAACAGTGCAGCACTCCCTGGAGTGTCAGCCCAGATAAAGTGTTCACATCTCTGGAGTTAAATCCATGACCTGATTCAGAGGCGAAAGTGCTACCACTGAGTTACAACTGACTGTCCTGTATAAAGTACTGTGATCAAGTATTGAAAATGGCAAATGCATGTCCATAGAGAAAAGTTTCTTTTTGTGTATTCGTGCCTTTTTAAAATGGATAGACTAGCCCAAATAATCTGAATTGGCAAAATACATCAGCTGAAAATGACCTAAACTGGATTTAATTATATAAATGTGGCACTGCATTAGCCATGGAATCCTTTAAGAATGGACACAGCCTTGAAAATACCAAATGGTCAGCAGTAAAATAAGTACTTTTTGACTTTTATGTGAAATACCTAGAACTCTGAAATAACAGAACTTTCCCTTCCTTTTGGCAAACTTCACATATCAATTCTAGTCAAAGGATCTTCTCTATTGCCTCTGTTGGCAGTCATATTTCCACATGCTGCTTCTTGCAAAGATACATGGAAACTCAAAGGATTTGTTTTCATCAACCATGCATGGTCAAATTAAAATATGCAAATAGATCAGTTTTGTGTATCTGGAATCTTGTTCCCTAACCAAGAAATAAAGCTCAAGCAATTCAATTTTTTTTTGTCATACTGCCATTTGTATTAAAGGTACAGTTGACAAACATCAAGAAGTTGCATAAACACAGAAAATGCTGGAAATACTCAGCAGGTCAGACAGCAACTGGGGAGAGAGAAACAGAGTTAACGTTTCAGGTCAATGACCTTTCGTCAGAACTAGAAAAAGTTAGAGATGTAACAGATTTTAAACAAGTGCAGGGGGCAGGGAAAGGGGGGAGGGGAGGAAAGAACAAAAGGAAAGGTCTGTGATTGGGTGGAAGGCAGAACATAAGAAATAGGAACATGAGTAGGTCATACAGCCCCTCGAGCCTGCTCCGCCATTTAATATGATCATGCTGATCCGATCATGGACTCAGGTCCACTTCCCTGCCTGCTCTCCATAACCCCTTATTCCCTTATCGGTAAAGAAACTGTCTATCGCTGTCTTAAATTTATTCAATGATCCAGCTTCCACAGTTCTCTGAGGCAGCGAATTCCACAGATTTACAACCCTCTGCGAGAAGAAATTCCTCCTCATCTTAGTTTTAAATGGGCGGCCCCTTATTCTAAGATTATGCCCCGTACTTCTAGTCTCCCCCATCAGCGGAAACAACCTCTCTGCATCCACCCCATCAAGCCCCCTCATAATCTTATACGTTTCGATAAGATAACCTCTCATTCTTCTGAATTCCAATGAGTAGAGGCCCAACCTACTCAACCTTCCCTCATAAGTCAACCCCCTCATCTCCGGAATCAACTGAGTGAACCTTCTCTGAACAGCCTCCAAAGCAAATATGAGAAACCAAAACTGCACACAGTATTCCAGGTGTGGCCTCACCAATACCCTGTATAACTGTAGCAAGACTGCCCTGCTTTTATACTCCATCCCCTTTGCAATAAAGGCCAAGATTCCATTGGCCTTCCTGATCACTTTTGTGTTTCATGCACAGGTACCTCCAGGTCCTGCTGTACTGCAGCACTTTGAAATTTTTCTCCATTTAAATAATGGAGTAAAAATTCCGATATCCCGGGTCCATATGAAGTCTCTACGGACACGGGAAGGCATCGGAAAAGTCGTTTTTCAGCTCGCAAGATCGGGAGCGAGGACATTAGTACGGGCAAGATTGCGGGATTTACGCATATCTTGCCCGGCAAATGTCCTCAAAAATCTTGCACCTGAAAAAACTAGCGCATAGCCTACTTTTACAGGCGCAAGTGTTTTAAAACACACATAAACACAATAAAATAAAATAAACACATTGTATTGTTAAAAACTCTGCCCACTAAGGTAAGGTTATTTTTAACCCGAATTACAAAACTTTTAAAAAATCGGAAATATATTGTTTTTTTCTAAGGCATTTATTAACTTTAATTTCAATTAATTTTAATTATGTGAGGTCTGTTTTTTATTTTTTATTAGTGTGTGTTTGTTTTTTTTCCCCATTAATAGCACTGAGAACTGGTAGTTACGCGAGTCTCAGTGATATTAAGGGGAACCTGTGAACTACCTACCTGATTGGCTGAGCGTGACTGCATCTTCTGTGTCGGAACCCTCTGGGCGGGAGCACGCTTTGCAGCGTGGGAGGAGAAGGCCTCTCCAACGGTGCCTCCTAGACCACTAGGTAAATTCGTAAAAAATCTCCAGCAAGGAGGCAATTGCCCATGCGAAGACCTCCAGAGGAATTTCTGCCCAATAACTTGCCCTTTGATTTTTTTTGTGCCAAAGTGCATGATCTCACACTTTCCAACATTATACTCCAGCTGCCAAATTTTTGCCCACTCACTTAGTCTGTCTATGTCCTTGTGCAGATTTTTTGTGTCCTCCTCACACATTGCTTTTCCTCCCATCTTTGTATCGTCAGCAAACTTGGCTACGTTATACTCGGTCCCTTCTTCCAAATCATTAATGTAGATTGTAAATAGTTGGGGTCCCAGCACTGATCCCTGCGTCACCCCACTAGTTACTGATTGCCAACCCGAGAATGAACCATTTATCCCGACTCTCTGGAGGGATTAAATGACAAAGCAAAAGGAGATGGCAATGAGACAGGTAAAGAAACAAAAGATGAGTCTTGAAGAGGAGTAATTGGGAATGGCAGAATCATCAACAGCTGCCATCTGAAAAAATAGGGGGAAAGATTATGGTCTGAAATTGTTGAACTGGCTGTTGAGTCCAGAAGGCTATAAAGCGCCTAATCGAAAGATGAGGTGCTGTTCCTCGAGCTTACGTGGAGCGGAGAATTAACGTGACAGGCGATTGGAAGCTCGGAGTCACACTTACGGCCTGAACGGAGGTGCTCCGCAAAGCGATTAGGTGACCGCTTTGCGGAAAAACTCCATTCAGTCCACAAGCGTGACCCCGAGCGTCCGGTCATCTGTCATTTATATTAGCTGCTCCACTCCCACTCTGACCTCTCTGTCCTTGGCCTCTTACACAGTCTCCAACAATGTCTCCGCAAGATCCTGCAAATCCCCTGGGAGGACAGGCGCACTAACATCAGTGTCCTCGTCCAGGCTAACACCTCCAGCATTGAAGCACTGACCACACACGATCAGCTTCGCTGGGTAGGCCACATAGTTCGCATGCCAGACACGAGACTCACTAAGCAAATGCTCTATGCAGAGCTCCTTCACGGCAAACGAGCCAAAGGTGGGCAGTGGAGATGTTACAAGGACACCCTCAAAGCCTCCCTGATAAAGTGCAACATCACCACTGACACCTGGGAGTCCTTGGCCGAAGACCGCCCGAGGTGGAGAAAGTGCATTAGGGAGGGCGTTCAGCTCTTCAAATCTCAACGCCGAGAGCGTGAAGAGGTCAGGCGCAGGCAGTGGAAGGAGCGTGCGGCAAACCAGTCCCACACACCCCTTCCCTTGGCGAGTATCTGTCTCACCTGTGACAGAGTCTGTGGCTCTCGTAATGGATTGTTCAGTCACCAAAGAACTCACTTCAGGAGTGGAAGCAAGTCTTCCTCGATTCCGAGGGACTGCCTATGATGATGATGATGATGATGACACTGCACAATCATACATTTTGTCATTTAATCTCTCCACCCTATCACCCCTTTTGTTCTTTCCTCCCTCCCCCTGTCCCTGCACTTGCTTAAAACCTGCTACATCTCGAACTTTTTCCAGTTCTGACGAAAAGTCATCGACCTGAAACATTAACACTGTTTCTCTCTCCACAGATGGTGCCTGACTTGCGGAGTATTTCCAGCATTTTCTGTTTTTATTTTAGATTGCCAGCATTCGCAGTATATTGCTTTTGTGTTTGAAGAAGCTAATCTACTGTATGTTATTACTGTTTATATAACCATTGATATTAAATTAGAAAGGAATTAGGTAAGGTTGTGGAACTGTGAGTGCAATTAATGATTTTTTGAAGACTAGGGTTTATGCTGTAAGGTTTTGGAAACATTAGCAGAGTATAAGCCTTGAATAATCATATGGCATGCTGCACTTTTATTAAACTGTGCATCTGCATCCAATCTGATGCTGGTATGTGTCACATGAGCACAAGAGTTTGAGCGATGCTTATAATTCAATCTCAGCATTGTTCATTGCACATTTTAAACCTTTAAAATTGAGATATAAGCACGTGATGTGAAGCTGCGGAGAGCCCATACGCCTTATGCTAAAATGCCCTGGAACTTAGGGCTCAATTTTGCCCAAGCCTGTTTTCTGGCGTATTACTAGGTTTACACCCGTTTTTCTAGACCAGAAATGCACTGGAAATATTTTGCTAAAGTTTCCCTGATCTATAATTTGAATTTGGCACCATGCAGTGTGTCCCGTCGCATCGGGAGGTGGAGCCTGCTGTCGGCACCGAAAAAACAATGCTGCACCCTCTGCGCATGCGTGACAAAAAAAATGACGTTTTTGACGTTGTAGCAATGGACATGCATGCTCAGTACAGCTCAGAGTTGGCAATCGGCTATTTTTAAAGAGCCAGTTGTGTGTGTGCAGAGTGCTGTGTGAGAGCATTGGAAAATTCGCAGCTGCAGCAATACAAGATGGAACGCAGAGCAAGGACCAAGAATTTATTGCAGGATGAAGTGGAGGCACTGTGATTGAGAACAGACGGCAAGAGCTGGACACCAGCAGAGGTCACATAAAAGTTCCACCCAAAGAAATGAAGAAATGCTGGAACCAAGTTGCAGAAGATTACTGTGCAGTGGTGAGCACCATGAGATCTGGAGGCCAGTGTAAAAAGAAGTGGCAGGACCTTGGTCAAGTAGTTAGTGTAAGTAATATTTTAATTTATTCAATACAATTTCAATTGTAAATGTGACCAGCAGTATATGTCCCACCCAACAGAAAGACACCCTCTCTAAAAGGTTATGTTTTCATCTTTGCAGAGGAAAGTGGCACACAACAAACGAGAAAGAACCCAAACAGGAAGAGGCCTGACAAATCTGCACCCACTGACACCCTTGGAAGAGAGGGTCGTTGCTTTGATGGGTCTTGCCTGGAGAAAAGCAACCACGACTGCACAAGCTGGGCCCACACTCGAGGGAGAGGGCAAGTCCTGCAAATTCCACAGTTTGACTTTGCCAAATGTTAAGTACTGCGTGGGCTAGCTATGCTTCGGTACCTGGGGATGTATCCATCAGCTATGCTTCAGTTAATGCAATGTGCTATCATTCATTGTGGCCCTTCAAATCAGCCTGCTGCCTGCGCTGTGTGAGCCTACTCATGCCACCCACCCGGCCCCCTCCTCTGCTGCTAACCATTTGTCTATGTTCCGTTATATTTTGCAGGACTTGAGGCCGACCCCGACGATGTAGAAGAAAATTCAGACTAGGACCAGCCTGAACAGGATAACATCTTCGAATCCAACCCTCCAGACCAAGAACATGGGGGTGAGGGGGAGGGGATGGCGCTGGATGAAGCCCCCGCTGTTTTACTGACTTTGGAGGAGATGCGCTCATTGTGGTGACAGCCCCTTACGTGACGAGTGGTTTGAGTGCTGGTGGGACATTCCATGGTTTCCCACCTGCCGAGGTTGCGGTCCCAGTGGTGCGGAGCAGTGGGGCACATCCAGGGCCCCACCCTCCCAGGCTGTGGGTCCCAGTGGTGCGGTGCGAGCCACACCCGTGGGGAGGAGGGAAGGAGAGCTCGACCGCGCTCTCCTGAGATGCAGGGTCTAACAGATGTGGTTCAGATGATGGCATCAAGTGCGGAGAGCATTCCTAGATCTGGTCCTGTGTAATAAGACAGGAATAGTAAACGATCTCCTAGTAAAAGATCCTCTCGGAATGAGTGATCACAGTATGGTTGAATTTGTAATACAGATTGAGGGTGAGGAAGTAGTGTCTCAAACGAGCGTACTATGCTTAAACAAAGGGGACTACAGTGGGATGAGGGCAAAGTTGGCTAAAGTAGACTGGGAACACAGACTAAACAGTGGCACAAGTGAGTAACAGTGGAGGACTTTTAAGGAGCTCTTTCATAGTGCTCAAAAAAAATATATTCCAGTGAAAAAAAAGGGCGGTAAGAGAAGGGATAACCAGCCGTGGATAACCAAGTAAATAAGGGAGAGTATCAAATTAAAAACCAATGCGTATAAGGTGGCCAAGGTTAGTGGGAAATTAGAAAATTGGGAAAATTTTAAACGACAGCAAAGAATGACTAAGAAAGCAATAAAGAAAGGAAAGATAGATTACGAAAGTAAACTTGCGCAAAACATAAAAACAGATAGTAAAAGCTTTTACCGATATATAAAACGGAAGAGAGTGACTAAAGTAAATGTTGGTCCCTTAGAAGATGAGAAGGGGGATTTAATAATGGGAAATGTGGAAATGGCTGAGACCTTAAACAATTATTTTGCTTCGATCTTCACAGTGGAAGACACAAAAACCATGCCAAAAATTGCTGGTCACGGGAATGTGGGAAGGGAGGACCTTGAGATAATCACTATCACTAGAGGGGTAGTGCTGGACAGGCTAATGGGACTCAAGGTAGACAAGTCCCCTGGTCCTGATGAAATGCATCCCAGGGTATTAAAAGAGATGGCGGAAGTTATAGCAGATGCATTTGTTATAATCTACCAAAATTCTCTGGACTCTGGGGAGGTACCATCGGATTGGAAAGCAGCTAATGTAACGCCTCTGTTTAAAAAAGGGGGCAGACAAAAGGCAGGTAATTATAGGCCGATTAGTTTAACATCTGTCGTGGGGAAAATGCTTGAAGCTATCATTAAGGAAGAAATAGCGGGACATCTAGATAGGAATAGTGCAATCAAGCAGACGCAACATGGATTCATGAAGGGGAAATCATGTTTAACTAATTTACTGGAATTCTTTGAGGATATAACGAGCATGGTGGATAGAGGTGTACCGATGGATGTGGTGTATTTAGATTTCCAAAAGGCATTCGATAAGGTGCCACACAAAAGGTTACTGCAGAAGATAAAGGTATGCGGAGTCAGAGGAAATGTATTAGCATGGATAGAGAATTGGCTGGCTAACAGAAAGCAGAGAGTCGGGATAAATGGGTCCTTTTCAGGTTGGAAATCGATGGTTAGTGGTGTGCCACAGGGATCAGTGCTGGGACCACAACTGTTTACAATATACATAGATGACCTGGAAGAGGGGACAGAGTGTAGTGTAACAAAATTTGCAGATGATAGAAAGATTAGTGGGAAAGCGGGTTGTGTAGAGGACACAGAGAGGCTGCAAAGAGATTTAGATAGGTTAAGCGAATGGGCTAAGGTTTGGCAGATTGAATACAATGTCGGAAAATGTGAGGTTATCCACCTTGGAAAAAAAAACAGTAAAAGGGAATATAATTTGAATGGGGAGAAATTACAACATGCTGCGGTGCAGAGGAACCCGGGGGTCCTTGTGCATGAATCCCAAAAAGTGAGTTTGCAGGTGCAGCAGGTAATCAGGAAGGCGAATGGAATGTTGGCCTTCATTGCGAGAGGGATGGAGTACAAAAGCAGGGAGGTCCTGCTGCAACTGTACAGGGTATTGGTGAGGCCACACCTGGAGTACTGCGTGCAGTTTTGGTCACCTTACTTAAGGAAGGATATACTAGCTTTGGAGGGGGTACAGAGACGATTCACGAGGCTGATTCCGGAGATGAGGGGGTTATCTTATGATGATAGATTGAGTAGACTGAGTCTTTACTCGTTGGAGTTCAGAAGGATGAGGGGTGATCTTATAGAAACATTTAAAATAATGAAAGGGATAGACAAGATAGAGGCAGAGAGGTTGTTTCCACTGGTTGGGGAGACTAGAACTAGGGGGCACAGCCTCAAAATACGGGGGAGCCAATTTAAAACCGAGTTGAGAAGGAATTTCTTCTCCCAGAGGGTTGTGAATCTGTGGAATTCTTTGCCCAGGGAAGCAGTTGAGGCTAGCTCATTGAATGTATAGATAGATAGATAGATTTTTAACCAATAAGGGAATTAAGGGTTATGGGGAGTGGGCGGTTAAGTGGAGCTGAGTTCACGGCCAGGTCAGCCATGATCTTGTTGAGTGGCGGAGCAGGCTCGAGGGGCTAGATGGCCTACTTCTGTTCCTAATTCTTATGTTCTTTGACCTTACATGATCACTCCTGGACACCATCAGTGGGGTGAATGACGAGGTAGCAGGACTATTAGGAGAAGTAACAGCAATCTCACGAGAAATGGGAGCGGTGTCAGTGACCATGAGGGAGGGAATTTCAACAGGTAGGTAATGTGCTGTCAGTGAACATCAGGGAGGGAACGTCAGAGATGGTGCAAATACTATCACCGAACATGAAGAAGGGAATTTCACAGGTTGTTGAGACAGTTTTGCTCAACATGAGGGAGGGAATGTTGCAGGTCATTGAGGCACTGTCAGGGCTCATGAGGGAGGGCATGTTGGAGTTAGCTGCTGCAATAAGGGAACATACCCAGACCCCTCGCCCATTGACAGAATCAACTGCCACTCCCAATCCAATCCGCACACCAGCCTCTGAAGAGCCCCAAACCGGGCCCTCCATATTGCCCCTCCCCCCGCCCCCCCAGTCAAGAGGTGCGTAGTAGCCAAGATGTTAGAAAGAATAAGATTGGTACCAACCCCAGAAATGCTGCGCCACCGCCTGCGGGCTTGTGCTCCAAATGTCCTTCAAATTCGCAATGTCCTGCGACGCATCTTAGCTTGGCGACATAGCTCACCACTTCCTGGCCTTCAGACCTCTTGTATGTGTAGAACCGGTACTTCGCCATCAGAACGCTTTCCTTCGGGTCCTGGACCAGTGTGCACAAATCATCATATGACTTCTCTGTGGGTTTCGCTGGAGCAAGCAGATTTTTCATGAGGCCGTACGTTGGTGACCCGCAAATGGTGAGGAGGATCGCCCTTCGTTTGGCAGCGTTCGCTTTTCCTTCCAGCTCGTTGGCCACGAAGTATTGGTCGAGTCGCTCCACGAAGATTTCCCAATCATCTCCCTCTGAAAATTTCTCCAGGATGCCCACTATTTTCTGCATCATTGCGGTGGGGTTCGTCATCTGTATCTCGTCGCCAGTTGTTATGTATTGAATAAAGAATCTGACCAGATACTGTGAGCTCAAAGTAAAGAGTGACCATAGTCCTTTATTACAGGTCTCCAGAGTGCCTCTCCAGCCTGTGAGGCCTCCTTATGTACAGGTGCTCCCAAGGAATTGTGAGATCCCTTGGGACTCCAGGGGATGAGCCCTTTGGTGGTTAAACAAGGTATTTACAGGTTTACATATATAACACTTTTTTTAAAATCGCTTTCTCAACCTGCCCTGCTACCTTCAACGATGTATGCACATATACCCCCAGGTCTCTGTTCATGTTCCCCTCTTTAGAATTGTACCCTTTAGTTTATGTTGCCTCGCCTCGCCCTTCCTACCAAAATGTATCACTTTGCAGGTTTTTGCGTTAAATTTGCCACGTGTCCACCCATTCCATAAGCCTGTCTATGTCCGCCCATTCCACAAGCAGCGTGCGGTGGCATACCACTGCAGGGAGCAATGCGTGCTGCTGCAGGAGGGCGACGGCTGACTGCAGTGCGTGCAGGTACAGCAGGAGCGGCGAGGTCAGGTCGAAGGAGCGGCAAGAGTTCGTAGAGAGATGTGACCGGGGCCCAGGCGAGTCGAGAGTTCGGGACCCAGAAGAGGCGAGGGCCCAGGGGCAGCACGGGCCAGCCCAAACTGCGATATGTGCGCACACTAGGTCTGTGCAGCACAACTGGTCTCCAGTCGTCTTGGTTAATCCTTGCCACTGGACCAAGACCTAGCGCGGTCAAGCCTGTGTGGTGGCTGGGGTGCAACGGCCACCACACGTTAAAAATTCCACGCACAGGCATCTTCCACCCTTCAGGATGTAGTTCAGGACCTGGAATATTAGATCCTTCATTGAAACACCTGTGAATTCATCCCTTTTCGGCGTGGAAGCAAGTCATCCTCATTTTGAGGGACTGCCTCTGATGATTATGTCTTCTTGAAATCTATCACTATCCTCCTTGCTGTTCACTATACTTCCAAACTTTGTGTCATCTGTAAATTTTGAAATTGTGCCCTGTACACCCAAGTCCAAGTCAATAATATATATCAAGAAAAGCAGTGGCCCTCGGGGAACACTACTGTGGACCTTCCTCCAATCCGATAAACATCCATTCATCAATACTCTCTGTTTCCTGTTTAGTAAAAGAGGTAATTAGCATAACTGTGGGGAATTTGAATTTCCCACATAGACATTGGCCCCAAATTTCCCCAGCCACTTAGAGCGGCATGTCTCGGTGTGGTGCACCGACTTCCTGGAGGAGAAAAAGCGCCAAAAATCTACCTTGTAATTTGGTCGCTCCCTCGTCGTCCGGATCCATCGGCGTCGCGCAGCAGAGTGTGGGCGGGGGGGCGGAGCTGCCGTGCAGTGCCGGCAGGGGCACGCATGACTGTTTCAGTGTGCGCGCATATGCAATGGGCGCTTCAGTCTGCGCGCATACACAGTGTAACAGGAAGCTTGGCAATCGGCCAATTAAAGGGAGAGCGTCCTCAGAATAAGTGGCTGTGGAGCATATATAAAGGTGAGGTCTGAATATTGATTTTTGTGTGGCTTAGGGAGTGGAAAGGTGTAAGAAAGGTTTGAGTCCAATAGACGAATGGCGCAAGAGCGTGCAAGGAAAACCAAGAATTTCCTCCATGAGGAAGTGGAGAAATTAGTAACGGTTATTGAGGAGAAATGGCTGGAGCTGGATATCAGCAAGAGTGGTCCGTCAAAGGTCTCCCCCAAGGAAATGACAAAAAGGTGGAACCTTGTTGCCGAAGAATTCTCCGCTGGGGTCAACACTGCAAGCCAGTGCAAGAAGAAATGGCAGGACGTTGGTCAAGTAGTGAGTGTAAGTAATATCTTCATCTTTAAATTGAATTGCAGTGGAAAATGTGAGCATATGTGTCCCACCCATCAGAAGCGCACCATGTCTGACAATTTACATTTTCATCTTTGCAGAAGAAATTGGCCCACAACAAGAGGGAGAGAACTAGAACAGGAGGAGGTCCGCCAAATCTGCACCAACTGTCACCCCTGGAACAGAGAGTTGTTGCCTTGCTGACTCGCACTGGCAGAAAAAGAATAAGCTCTGCACAAGCTGGACCCACGTGCAAGGGTGAGGGTGAGTCATTAAAATGCATAGTGGCTCTTCAAATCAACCTGCTGACTGGCCTGCGACACGTGAGACTACTCATGCCACCCATCCTGCCCCCTCCTGTGCTGCTTAGCATTTGACTGTTGTGTTGTCTTTTGCAGAAGGCGACACTCCTCAAGATCCTGAGGATCCAGATGCGTGCGCTTCAGACCAAGGCGGGTGGGGGGTGGAGGGGTCCATGGAAATGTGTGCTCAGGAGAATGCTGACCGCGATATGGATCAGGACATATCACAGGGCATCACACTGCCAGAACCCTCCATTAGCTCCTCGGCAACCTTCCATGGGTTCACACCTTCCGAGGTCGCGGGTCCAAGTGGCAGTCGGGAAATGCATCTTGGGACACCCAGTGCCCCACCATCCCAGCCTGCGGCTCGCACTGGAGGGGTGCCACTAGGTAGACCAACGGCAAGGGAACGGAGAAGCCGACCAGTCTCTCCTGAGAGGCAGCCCTCAGCAGAAGTAAATCAGGTTCTTTTATTGGGTGAGGAGACCAATGCCCTCACAAGATCACTCGTGGCAGCAGTCACTGGGGTGCGTGGTGAGGTTGCCACACTATCGGGTAAAATCTCTGCACTAAGACAGGAAGTCAGGGAGGGCATTGCAAAGGGTATGCAGATGATGGCAGAGGCCATGAGGGAGCTGGCTTCTGCAATAAGGGCACAAAGGCCGGAGACTCAAATTTCACTCCATGCACCAGCCACTGGTCAGACCCAAGCCAGGCCCCTAACCGCCACCCCACCTCCCCCCCTCCGCCCCACTGCCCCCCCATCACCAACCTAGAAGGAAGTGCACTTTCCCCGAGATGTGGGTGAGGGATGGGTGCAGACTTTCTTTCCTGCTGTGGATGTTGTTGTTTATATTGTTGAAGTGCACTGTAAAATTCACAATAAAAGATATTTTGCAGCAAAACTAAATCATCCTCCATTAGGACCACGCAACATTTAGGGTCAACTGTAAAAAGTAAAAATCCCTCACCCCTACAGTCATGCGTGCCTGCCGCCCCTAGCCCTGGCGGGAGGGCTAGCCCGTGCGTTCTGCAGTCGGCAAGATAGGACTGCTCTATTTTCTGTAGCTGATTTATCTTTCATTTATTTGTGGTGATGTTGTGCAGCTGTTGGGCTGAAGATGTTGTAATGTTGTGCTGATGTTGTGAAGGTCTTTAGAGCTTTGGAATCCTCTAACTCACCTTCCTCCCACTATCTCTGGCTACCTGCGCTGATTTCTTAAATGTAGGTAAGGTTTTTCTGTGCCTACAAAAGTGGCCACATGCACTGGCCTAAGTTAGTTTGGAGTAACTTTCAGCTGGCCAAATTTGCTTCTATGGCCAAAACAGGTGTAAGTGGCTGGTCACGCCCCCTTTTGGAGAAAAAAAACTAAACTAAAAAAAAAACCTAACTAACTGACTTACATTGGAGCAAGTTAAATGGGGAAATATGTGATTTTTAAGTTACTCCAAAAAAAAGCTACTGGCTCCAAAAAAAAGCAGGGCAACTCCTGGGGAAATTTGAGCCCATTAGTAGCAGGAAACTTGAAAAGGAAAGATGAAAGCATAATTTCATAAGGTAATATGTGACTGCTCGCTAACACAGCATGTGGTGTGTGGTTTGTGGTATTGTGACAAATGTTGGACTTCATATTTAACAAAAATAATTGGTAACCAGGAAATGACTGAACAGGAGGAGGTTTGTTGTTTACAGCTTGGGCATTAAATATCACCTAGAAGAGTGCAGAAAGAAAAATCTGGCCCGGAGGATTACACATACAGTAATAGAACCTGCCATATTTTCCTTTATGGGAGGAAAACCAATAGGTCCTGTTCTCAGCAAGCGATCCTCCCTGCAGACTTTCCTTTCTTCGCTCTGTTCAGGCAATGTACAACTCCCAGGCGGTAATGATGAAAATCTGCTGCTGAGTTTCGAGTGCACTCTGTTTATTAAGATTTGATTGTTTAAGAAAGGCCAAGGACAAAAATAATTCGGATCTGTAAGACTCTGAAAGAGCATACCTGAAGGTTATGGAAAGAGTTCCAGGGAGGATTAAGTAGAAAGAGGAACTAGAAAATAACAGAGTGCAAGAAAAAAATTAAATATTTCATTTTAAGGGCTATGGAAAGGAAAATGAGACATCATTTGAACTAAATGCAGAATGAACTTAAAGAATCTCAATTTACATAAACATTGAGGACTTTATACATGTAACCCAAACAATTAACACCACAGGCATCTTTGGTCACAGCTGTTTCTAATATTGTCTTGCATTGTCTACAACTCTACAAATATGAATACCGATGCATCAAAACATTGCCTGAACTGAATTCTTAATAATCTCTACACTGAGGATAACAGACTGTACAATGCATGCCACAGCTACAAAAGTCCGAATCACATAATCATAGAAAAATGATGACACAGGAGGAGGCCATTCAGCCCATCATGTCCATGCCAGTCAAAAAAGTGCTAATTCCACCTTCAAGCACTAGGTCTGTAGCCCTGTCAGTCATGGTTCTTTCAGTGCACATCCAAGTACTTTTAAAATGTGATGAGAGTTTCTGCCATCCTTTCAGGCAGTGAGTTCCAGACTCCCACCACCCTCTGGGTGATGAAATGTTTCCTTATCTCCCCATTAATCCTTCTACCAACTACTTTAAATCTATGTCCCCTGGTAATTAACCCCTCTGCTAAGGGAAATAGGTCCTTCCTATCCACACTATCTAGGCCCCGCATAATTTTATACACCTCAATTAAATCTCCCATCAGCCTCCTCTGTTCAAAGGAAAACAGCCCCAGCCTATCCAATCTTTCCTCATAGCTAAAGTTTTCCAGTCCTGGAAACATCCTCGTAAATCTCCTCTGCACCGTTTCTAGTGCAATCACATCCTTCCTGTAATATGGTGACCAGAACTGCACTCAGTACTCAAACTGTGGCCTAACAAGTGTTATGTACAGTTATAGCGTAACTTCCCTGCTCTTGTATTCTATGTCTTGGCTAATAAAGGAAAGCATTCCATATGCCTTTTTAACTACCTTATTGACCTGTCCTACTATCTTTAAGGATCTGTGCACATATGTTCCTCCACACCTCTCAATATCCTCCCATTTATCGTGTATTTCCTTGCCTTGTTGCCCCTCCCCAAATGCATTACCTCACACTTTTCCAGATTGAATTCCATTTGCCACTTTTCTGCCCAACTGACCAATTCATCGATATCTTCCTGCAGTCTAAAGCTTTCCTTCCCACTGTCAACCACACGGCCAATTTTTGTATGTACTGAGCCCTGTGGAACCCCACTGGAAACAGCCTTCCAGTCACAAAAACTTCCCTCAACCATTACCCTTTGCTTCCTGGCACTGAGCCAATTTTGGATCCAAATTGCCACTCTCCCTTGGATCCCAGGGCTTTTACTTTTTTGATCAGCTTACCACATGGGATGTTGTCAAAAGCCTTGCCCACATCGACCTTCCTTGTTACCTTCTCAAAGAACTCAATCAAGTTGGTCAGACACGACCTTCCCTTAATAAATCTATGTTGACTGTCTTTGATTAATCTGTGTCTTTCTAAATGATGGTTTATACTGTCCCTCAGAATTGATTCCAGTAATTTGCCCACCACCGATGTTAAACTAACTGGCCTGCAATTGCTCAGTTTATCCCTTTTTGAACAATAGTACAACGGTAGCAGTTCTTCAATCCTCTGGCACAACTCCTGTAGCCAGGGAGGATTGAAAAATGATGGTCAGAGCCTCTGCAATTTCCTCCCTTGCTTCTTTTAATAACCTCGGATATATTTTATCCGGTCCTGGCGATTTATCTACTTTCAAGGAGGGGGAGGGATGGGGGAGAAGGGGGAGGGATGGGGGAGAAGGGGGAGGGATGGGGGAGAAGGGGGAGGAATGGGGAGAAGGGGGAAGGGGGGGAGAAGGGGGGAGAAAGGAGATGGGGGGAAAGGAGATTGGGGGAAAGGAGATTGGGGGGGAAAGGAGATTGGGGGGGAAAGGAGATTGGGGGGGGGAAGGAGATTGGGGGGGGAAGGAGATGGGGGAGAAAAGGAGATGGGGGGGAAGGGGAAGGGGATTGGGGGGGGAGGAGATTGGGAGGGGGAGGAGATTGGGGGGGGAAGGAGATTGGGGGGGGAAGGAGATTGGGGGGGGGAAGGAGATTCGGGGAGGGGAAGGAGATTCGGGGGGGGGAAGGAGATTGGGGGGGGGGAAGGAGATTGGTGGGGGGGGGGGAAGGAGAGGCTGAACGGGCCGGGCCCGAGACTTCGGGCAGGGCCCGTCCCCAGCACCAGATTTACAGGTAGGGTCGGGTCGGGGGGGTGGTGGGAAGGAGGTCGGTTCGGTTCGGGTCGGGGGGAGGGAGGGAGGGAGGGAGGGAGGAAGAGGGAGGTCAGGTAGGATCCAGTCCGGAGGCGGGGGGGGGGAGCGGGTGTCGGGTACGATCCGAGGGCGGGGGGGGGGAGCTGGTGTCGGGTCCGGTGCGGGGGCGGGGGGCGGGAAGCGGGAGTCGAGTCGGGTCGGGAGGAAGCAGGAGCTGGGCATGGGAGGCAGCCTTATTCACGCAGCCCAAGTGAGGCCATTCGGCCAGGGCTAGGGGCTACGTGCTTCGGGCCCCTCCCACACAGTTTCGGGCGCCTGGAGCTACTGCACTTGCGTGCCCAATGTAGCGCGCATGTGCAGAGGTCCCGGCACTGTTTTCAGCGCAGGGACCTGGCTCCGCCCCCTACAGCTCCTGCTGCACTGCGCCAAGGGCCAGAGGACCTGCAGGGAGGTGGAGAATACGGAGGTGTTTTTTAGGCACACTTTGTGGCGCGAAAAACGGGCATCCAGGTCGGGACTGCGCCGTTCTAGGCGCGGCTCGAAACTTGGGCCCATAATCACTACCATAAAAATGCTCTCTCACTGATACTCCTTTCATCTGCCCAGCTTCAGTCCCTAACACAACCAGAACTGCCCACTCTTGTTGGGCCCACTATGTATTGGCTAAAAAAAAATATTCAAAATGCAATTTAGGAATTCTGTGCCCTCTGTATTTTTTACACTGATTGTATACCAGTTAATATTAGGGTAATTGAAATCCCCCATTATTACTGCCCTATTGTTTCTGCACTTGTCTGTAATTTGCCTACAAATTTGCTCTTGTATCTCCCTTGGATTGTTTGGGGGTCTATTGTACACTCCCCCAGCAGTGCGATTGCCCTATTTTGCTCATTACTTCAACCCATATGGCCTCATTTGATGATCCTTCTAACATATCATCCCTCCTCACAGCCGTAATTGTTTCTTTGAACAATACTGCGACCCCCCCACCTTTTCATTTTTAACCCCTTCTCTATCTCGCCTGAAAAATCTGTAACCAGGAATGTTGAATTGCCATTCCTGCCCTTCTTTCAGACATATCTCAGTAATGGCTATAATATCATAACTTCACATGTCTATCTGTGTCCTTAGCTCATCTGCCTTATTTCCTCGACTCCTTGCATTAAAGTATATACCATTTACATTGCCAAACTGCTTTGTTGTCCTTTTTCTAGCATTTGTTTCCTCTGTCTTCCAAACTTGCTTATTCATTTTCTGCCTTCTATTTCCTAATATCTAATATCATAAGTGGGTACGTAATCATTGAGAATCAAAGGCTAGACAGAAGAAATAAACTGCATGAGTATTACAATAAACATTCTATTGGTTGAGAACAGAGAGTCGGGATAAATGGTTCATTGTCTTGTTGGCAACCAGTAACTAATGGGGTGCCGCAGGAATCAGTGCTGGGACCCCAACTATTTACAATCTATATTAATGACTTGGAAGAAGGGACTGAGTGTAACGTAGTCAAGTTTGCTGACAATACAAAGGTGGGAGGAAAAGCAGTGTGTGAGGAGGACACAAAAAATCTGCAAAAGGACAGAGACAGACTAAGTGAGTGGGCAAAAATTTGGTAAATGGAGTATAATGTTGGAAAGTGTGAGGTCATGCACATTGGCAGAAAAAAAATCAAAGGGCAAGTTATTATTTAAATGGAGAAATATTGCAAAGTGCCGCAGTACAGCGGAACCTGGGGGTACTTGTGCATGAAACATAAATGGATAGTATGCAGGTACAGCAAGTGATCAGGAAAGTCAATTGTATCTTGGCCTTTATTGCAAAGAGGATGGAGTATAAAAGCAGGGAAGTCTTGCTACAGCGATACAAGGTATTGGTGAGGCCACACCTGGAATACTGTGTGCAGTTTTGGTTTCCATATTTACAAAAGGATATACTTGCTTTGGAAGCAGTTCAGAGAAGGTTCACTAGGTTGATTCCAGGGATGAGGGGGTTGACTTGTGAGAAACGGTTGAGTAGGTTGGGCCTCTACTCATTGGAATTCAGAAGAATGAGAGGTGATCTTATCGAAACGTATAAGATTATGAGGGGGCTTGACAAGGTGGATGCAGAGAGGATGTTTCCACTGATGGGGGAGACTAGAACTAGAGGGCATGATCTTAGAATAAGAGGCCGCCCATTTAAAACAGAGATGAGGAAGAATTTCTTCTCTCAGATGGTTGTAAATCTGTGGAATTCTCTGCCTCAGAGAGCTGTGGAAGCTGGGACATTGAATAAATCTAAGACAGAAATAGACAGTTTCTGAAACGATAAGGGGATAAGGGGATATGGGGAGCCGGCGAGGAAGTGGAGCTGAGTCCATGATCAGATCAGCCATGATTTTATTGAATGGCGGAGCAGGCTCGAGGGACTGTGTGGCCTACTCCTGTTCCTATTTCTTATGTTCTTATAAATGCTTGTTTTATCAACTGGAAAGCAAATCACCAATGGGCAAAGCTGCAAAAGCGCTCGTTTCGCCCTTTCATATCAGTTTGCCTTCTTTGTTACATTACATTTGCTCAGAAATGACTAGATCTTACTAGTTTTCTGCACTTCATTCAGCTATGTAGTCTGCCTTCCAAGTTCAGTTTGTATTGCTATCTTTGTACTTGCACTGTTTCACGAGGTTAGGAAAAGTCACACAGTAACCATTTCAAATAGCAAAGGCAATATTTAGAGAGTACTGATTGCAGATTGATTCTAATTTTGCTAATCAACAAGCTCATCAATAATACATTGTTCCCATTTTTCAACACAGCAGTGACATTGAATATTTCTTAAATTTACAGAATATACAGGGAATGTGAATTATTTACATTGTTTATACAATTCTAATATAATATATTAATCTGCCTAATAAAACAGAAAAGAAGGTGCAAACAAATGATTAAGATCATAGTCACAAGATACATGATCATGTACATGTTTCCAACACCCAAAAAGGTGCAGGTAAGCCCAGTGTAATATATTATTTCTGAGCAATACAGATGTAACACCGATAAATGCCATGTGATGCATTGATGGTTATGAGTCGGGTTCACTTGACCTCCAGGAACCAGTTTGCACTCTACTGTCCTTATCTTGTCTGCCCTTCCTGAATTCTGGAAAACAGATTTACAGGATGAGATTCACCCTATGTCAAATTTACACTTATTGTAGGGAAAAATGTTCACTTGCGTGAGATGTGCTTGAGGTCACATAGCAGGTCCATAGTGAAATGAAAGATCCCTTTACGGTTGTCACAATTTTCTGCTTTTTACTCTCAATACTCACTTGGGTTCAGTGCTGACTGTCATTCCCATTAGCAGAACTCACATGCGCTACAATCAAGAGTCAGCTGTGGCTCAATGTAGCACTCTTGCCTCTGAGTCAGAAGGTTGTGGGTTCAAGTCCCAGGTGGACGTAAGAGATCCCGTTGGCATTATTTCAAAGAATAGCAGGGGAGCTCGTCCCAGTGTCCTAGCCAACATCACTACAACAGATTAACTCATCATGAGCAAATTGCTGTTTGTGAGATCTTGCTGTGCACACATTAGCTGCCACGTTTCCTATATTACAAAAGTACGTTGTTGGCGGTAAGGTTGTGAAAGGTGCAATATAAATACAAAGTATTTTTTTCTTTCTTCTTTCCCTCTGTCGAATATATAGTTAAACATGTGAATTCTATTGACCCAGAATTTGTGGTTGGGACGATGGCGAACTGGTAGGGTTCGCTGTCATTCCGCCTTTGAAACTGACCGCAAGGGAGTTGGCACAAGCAGGCGCATTTGGAAATCCCAAAGTTGTGGTCTGTCAATGACAGCTCCAAAACTGGCTGCACTGTACACACCCCACATAGCTGGCAATCAGTGAAATCTCGTAAATCATTGAAACTGACGAAAACTTCGGCTCTTGCTACATTACAACAGTGACTACACTTCAAAAATACTTAATTGGCTGTAAAGCGCTTTGGGATGTTCGATGGTCGTGAAAGGCGCTATAGAAATGCAAATCTTTCTTTTTTTTCCCCCCACAGTATGTACGCTGTTAAATTCCGCACTAAAAGTTAGACTCTTTTGGATTAGGTGTAACTGGGGTTTTAACAGCATGTGACTGCTACACAAATGTTAAGGGCCTGGAAAACTGATTTTAATTTTGTGCAGTGTGAAATTTGTCCATTTTAATAAAGATTAAAATTTAAGAATTTCCTTTTAACATTCTCTTTTAAGTTTGTCCATCATTATTTCAGGTTTTCCTTTTCCCCATGTGAAAACTCCAATGTTTCTTTTGCTCTCTCTAAATATTTTAAAAGTTAGAATTTTAAGGGTTACTCACTTCCTGGTTTGCTGCCTGTAGGAATTCTACCTTTTGATCGGCTGCTTAGACAGCCTGTTGACGTCACAGCAGTTTGAACAAGGGGATCCTCATTAAGTTGAAATGTAGGTCAGAAAACCCAAAGTTATCGACGCAGGGATTGCGAGATTCTTGAGCAGACTGTACTTCAAGGCCAGCAGCAAATGCATTCGCTTCACTGCTGACCGCGAATTCCAGGCCATTATCTTTACAAACGGAGGACTGAAAAGGCCATCAAGACAAGACACAGCTTCAAGATATCAGTGGGTGTATTTTATGAAAAATACATGAATGAACAGGACATAGCTTTCACAGAAATCAGAATCAGACCAGTTAAACAAATACTTTGGTTCCGTCTTCACGAAGGAAGACACAAATAACCTTCTGGAAATACTAGGGGATCGAGGGTCTAGTGAGAAGGAGGAACTGAAGGAAATCCTTATTAGGCGAAAAATTGTGTTAGGGAAATTGATGGGATTGAAGGCCAATAAATCCCCGGGGCCTGATTGTCTGCATCCCAGAGTACTTAAGGAAGTAGCCCGAGAAATAGTAGATGCAGTGGTGATCATTTTCCAATAGTCTATCGACTCTGGATCGGTTCCTATGGACTGGGGGGTAGCTAATGTAACACCACTTTTTAAAAAAGGAGGGAGAGAGAAAACGGGTAATTATAGACCGGTTAGCCTGACATTAGTGGGGAAAATGTTGGAATCAATTATTAAAGATGAAATAGCAGCACATTTGGAAAGCAGTGACAGGATCGGTCCAAGTCAGCATGGATTTATGAAAGGGAAATCATGCTTGACAGATCTTCTAGAATTTCTTGAGGATATAACTAGTAGAGTGGACAAGGGAGAACCAGTGGATGTGGTGTATTTGGACTTTCAAAAGGCTTTTGACAAGGTCCCACACAAGAGATTGGTCTGCAAAATCAAAGCACATGGTATTGGGGGTAATGTACTGACGTGGATAGAGAACTGGTTGGCAGACAGGAAGCAGAGAGTCAGGATTAACAGGTCCTTTTCAGAATGGCAGGCAGTGACTAGTGGTGTGCCGCATGGCTCAGTGCTGGGACCCCAGCTATTTACAATATACATTAATGATTTGGATGAGGGAATTGAGTGTAATATTTCCGAATTTGCAGATGACACTTGGCTGGGTGGCGGTATGAGCTGTGAGGAGGACGCTAAAAGGCTGCAGGGTGACTTGGACAGGTTAGGTGAGTGGGCAAACACATGGCAGATGCAGTATAATGTGGATAAATTTGAGGTTATCCACTTTGGTGGCAAAAACACGAAGGCAGAATATTATCTGAATGGCGGCAGATTAGGAAAGGGGGGGGGGTGCAACGAGACCTGGGTGTCATGGTACATCAGTCATTGAAAATTGGTATGCAGGTACAGCAGGCAGTGAAGAAGGCAAGTGGTATGTTGGCCTTCATAGCTAGGGGATTTGAGTATAGGAGCAGGGAGGTGTTACTGCAGTTGTACAGGGCCTTAGTGAGGTCTCACCTGTAATATTGTGTTCAGTTTTGGTCTCCTAATCTGAGGAAGGGCATTCTTGCTATTGAAGGAGTGCAGCGAAGGTTCACCAGACTGATTCCCGGGACGGCAGGACTGACATATGAGGAGAGACTGGATCGACTGGGCCTGTATTCACTGGAGTTTAGAAGGATGAGAGGGGATCTCATAGAAACATATAAAATTCTGACGGGACTGGACAGGTTAGATGCAGGAAGAATGTTCCCGATGTGGGGGAAGTCCAGAACCAGGGGACATAGTCTAAGGATAAGGGGTAAGCCATTTAGGACTGAGTTGAGGAGAAACTTCTTCACTCAGAGTTGTTAATCTGTGGAATTCCCTACCGCAGAGAGTTGTTGATGCCAGTTCGTTGGATATATTCAAAAGCGAGTTAGATGTGGCCCTTACGGCTAAAGGGATCAAGGGGTATGGAGAGAAGGCAGGAAAGGGGTACTGAGGTGAATGATCAGCCATGATCTTATTGAATGGTAGTGCAGGCTTGAAGGGCCGAATGACCTACTCCTGCACCTATTTTCTATGTTTTTATGTTTCTAATTAGGCACTTTACAGCCTTCTGGACTCAACAGCACATTCAACAATTTCAGATCATAACCTCTGCTCCTAGTTTTGCAGATGGCAGCTCTTGTTGATACTGCTATGCCCACTTGCACCTCTTCCAGATCTATCTTTTGTTTCTTTACTTGTCCCATTTCACTCTCCTTTTGCTTTGTACAATCATGCTGTTTGACATTTAATCACTCCTGCCCTCCACCCTATCACAGGGCTTCCCTTTTGTTCTTTCCTTCCCTCCCCACTTTCCCTACTCCTGCACTTGCTTAAAATCTGTTACATCTCTAACTTTTTCCAGTTCTGACGAAAGGTCATTGACCTGAAACGTTAACTCTGTTTCTCTCTCCATAGATGCTGCCTGACCTGCTGAGTATTTCCAGCATTTTCTGTTTCTTTCCAGACTTCTGGCATCTGTAGTATTTTGCTTTTCTATTAGGGAGGACTGTATAGTTATTCTGGATGGATGAATTAAAAGCGCTGAATGGTCTTCCTCATCTGTGATTATCTTGTGATTACAAGATGTTATAAAAGTGAGCTCAGGCAAGCAGAGCAAAATCAAATGTGCCACAACAGTCAAATAGGGCTTGATGGCCTAGAAATTGGTCTGCAGCCATTTTTAGTCACTAATCGGACTAAGGCCCCAATATGGCGGGTAGAAAGCGTGTGCACATTTCTATCCAGAAGTGCACCGTTCAATATTTTGGGTAAGGACAAACAAGAGGCATCCTTTACCCACACTTGACACAGGCCCTTTGCATATCCTGTTTGAGGTCCCCTATCCAAGACTAGTTTGCCCAGAGGCAGCCAGCGCCATAGCGTGCTGCACTCATGTAAAACAGCCTGAGGGATTGCCTGCAACAAAGGAGGGAAATAGTTTAACTGAACTAATATAAACACCTACTCCTCCTGACCCTAAATTTAACACCCTTCCCAATCACTGTGGCTCCCAACACCCGATCATCCCACCCCAGCTTCTTCCCCGATCCCAGACTCCTGGTTATTCTTTCCCAAATCTCGATCCTGGACTCGATCCTGAATCAACACCCTGCCCCGACAGCAGTGACCTGAAGGCCACTACAACATTAGCAGTAGCCCCAGCGATAGCCTGGAAACAACGCAATATGTAATAACTAAAGTCCAGACTGATTTTGGCAGCCAGTGGCATTGTTGCATAGGTGTTACATGTCGTGCACAGGTCTGATTTTGGGGGATGGCACAGCTCTGTCACAGCCCTGTTATAGGCACATTTCTATTGTGTACCAGGTAGCAGTGCCTGGTATGGGAAGCCCGTTTGTGTAGCAGAGCGGCAGGACTCAGAGGTATATCATGTGTGCCACCTCACTCATCTCTTGTACATTCATGAAAATACTTGCTTTCTGAGGCCAGCAACAAACTGGTTTGGTAGCATGGCTGAGCGATCTAAGGTGCTGGATTAAAGCACAAGTCACTTGGGGGTGTGAGTTTGAATCCTACTGCTGCCAGGAATTGTGGCACTCCTTATTTGGCTTATGTGGAGCATAAACCTGTTGGTTCGAATGGTCCATTTTTGTGCTGTAAATAACTCTATTTCTCTATCCTTCCGCTGCAATCTTTCTTGTCTCTGTTTTATCAATATACTAATGTCAGTGTTATGTATGCAACACTATGTAACCAGCATTCTACCGCCACGAGAGGGCATATCTGTTGGAGTCCCAAGGGATCCCAGCATCCCTTAGGAACACTGTATATAAGCAGATCTCCAATGCTGCACTAACACTCTGGAGTTAAAATAAAGAAACTAAGGTCACACTTATTTGCATCTACAATACTCAATCACATTACTTTATTCTGGACATAACAACTGGCGACGAGATAACGAATCATCATGCGAAAATGCAAACAACTGTTGGTATCCTGGGGAAATTCTCGGAAGGGGACGATTGGGAAGCCTTCGTGGAGCGACTCGACCAATACTTCGTGGCCAACGAGCTGAACAAGTGTGAACACTGCCAAACGAAGGGCGATCCTCCTCACCATCTGTGGGGCAACAATCTATGGCCTCATGAAGAATCTTCTTGCTCCGGTGAAACCAACAACCAAATCGTATGAAGAACTGTGTACGCTGGTCCGGGAGCACCTAAATCCGAAGGAGAGCATTCTGATGGCAAGGTGTCGATTTTACACATGTCAACGGTCTGAAGGCCAGGAAGTGGTGAGCTACGTCACCGAGCAAAGGCGCCTTGCAGGACAGTGCGAATTTGATGGATTCCTGGAGCAAATGCTAAGAGACTTTTTTGTGCTTGCCATTGGCCATGAGGTTATCCTTCGCAAACTGTTGACTGTTGAAACACCGAACCTGAGCAAAGCCATAACGATAGCCCAGGCATTTATGTCCACCAGCGATAACACCAAACAAATTTCGCAGCATAAAGATGTTTCGGCAAGTACTGTACATAAAGTACCGTCGTTTTCAGGCAGGAATGCATATGGCAGAACATACACGCCTGCAGCTGCATGACCTCAGATGCCTCAGAGTCCGCCATCAAGCATTAATGCGAGGCAATTAACACCTTGTTGGCGCTGCGGAGGTGATCATCGGGCCTATCAATGCCGCTTCAAACACTATGCGTGCAAAGGCTGTGGAACAATGGGACACCTCCAGCAAATGTGCAAATGAGCTGCAAACCCTGCAAACCACCACGTTGCAGAGGAAGATCGATCCATGGTAGATCAAACTGAACGAGAGACTCAAACCGAGGAGGCAGAAGTGTATGAGGTATAAACCTTCACCACAAAATGTCCACCGATCATGTTAAAAGTTGAACTGATCGGAATTCCAGTAGCCATGGAATTGGACATGGGTGCAACAAGGCACACAGGCCCAAGCTGAGCCCTATTCATACCAAGTTGAGAACTTACACTAAAGAGCCAATCCCTGTAATTAGCAGCGCAGCAGTAAAAGTCTCCTATGATGGAGCAATGCACAAACTACCACTATGAATAGCACCAGGAGATGGCCCCACACTGTTCGGCAGAAGCTGGCTGCGAAAAATCCGCTGGAACTGGGACGACATCCGAGTGCTTTCGTCTGTTGATGACGCCTCATGTGCCCAGGTTCTGAGCAAGTTTCCATCGTTGTTTGAGCCAAGCATTGTAAGTTTCTCGGGGGCGAAGGTGCAGATTCCCGGTGCACGACCCATCCACCACAAGGCACGGGCGGTGCCATATACGATGCGAGAGAAAGTGGAGTTTGAGCTAGACAGGCTGCAATGAGAGGACATCATCGCGCCGGTGGAGTTCAACGAGTGGGCCAGTCCGATTGTTCCGATTCTCAAGAGTGATGGCACGGTCAGAATTTGCGAGGACTATGAAGTAACAATTAACCATTTTTCGCTGCAGGACCAGTACCCGCTACCCAAGGCAGACGACCTATTTGCGACGCTGGCAGGAAGAAAGACATTCACCAAGTTGGACCTGACCTCGGCCGACATGACGCAGGAGCTGGCGGAATCTTCGAAAGGCCTCACCTGAAGCAACACGCACAAAGGTCTCTTCATCTACAATAGATGCCCATCTGGAATTCGATCGGCCGCGGCTATTTTTCAAAGGAACATGGAGAGTCTGCTAAAGTCGGTTCCGCGCACCGTGGTTTTCCAGGACAACATACTGGTCACAGGTCGGGACACCATCGAACATTTCCAGAATCTAGAAGAGGTTCTAAGTCGGCTAGATCGTGTGGGACTCAGGTTGAAACACTCAAAATGTGTTTTCTTGGCGCCAGAGGTCGAGTTCTTAGGGAGAAGAATCGCGGCAGACAGCATCAGAACAACGACGCCAAGACGGAGGCCATCAAGAACGCGCCGAGACCACAGGACGTGATGGAGCTGCGGTCGTTCCTGGGACTCCTCAATTATTTTGGTAATTTCCTACCTGGGTTAAGCACCTTGCTAGAACCTCTACACATGTTGCTACGCAAGGGAGATAATTGGGTATAAGGAAAATCACAACAGACAGCTTTTGAGAAAGCCCGAAATTTGTTATGTTCCAACAAACTGCTTGTCCTGTATGATCCTTGTAAACGTTTAGTGCTAGCTTGCGATGCGTCTTCGTACGGGATCGTGTGTGTGTTACAACAACAAACGAATCGGGAACATTGCAACCGGTCGCTTATGCGTCCAGGAGTTTGTCCAAGGCCGAAAGGGCCTACAGCATGATTGAAAAAGAAGCTCAGGCATGCGTTTACAGGGTTAAAAAAAAATGTATCAGTATCTGTTTGGGCTTAAGTTCGAGTTAGAAACTGACCATAAGCCGCTCATATCGCTATTCTCAGAAGCAAACGTATCAATAACAATGTGTCTACTCGCATCCAAAGATGGGCGCTCACACTGCCTGCATATAACTATGTAAGTCGCCACAGGCCAGGCACAGAGAACTGCGCTGATGCCCTCAATCAGCTACCATTGCCCACCACTGGGGTGGAAATGGAACAGCCTGCAGACTTGCATCGAAAATAGGTGCAGGAGTATGCCATTTGGCGCTTCGAGCCTGACTACCATTCAATAAGATCATGGCTGATTATTCACCTGTACCCCTTTCCTGCTTTCTCTCCATACCCTTTGATCCCTTTAGCCGTAAGGGCCTTATCTAACTCCCTCTTGAATATATCCAATGAACTGGCATCAACAGCTCACTGTGGTAGAGAATTCCACAGGTTAACAATTCTCTGAGTGAAGAAGTTTCTCCTCATCTCAGTCCTAAATGGCTTACCCCTTATCCTTAGACTGTGTCCCCTGGTTCTGGACTTCCCCAACATCGGGAACATTCTTCCTGCATGTCCAGTCCCGTCAGAATTTTATATGTTTCTATGAGATCCCCTCTCATCCTTCTAAACTCCAGTGAATACAGGCCCAGTCGATCCAGTCTCTCCTCATATGTCAGTCCTGGCATCCTGGGATTCAGTCTGGGAACCTTCGCTGCACTCCCCCAATAGCTAGAACATCCTTCCTCAGATTAGGAGACCAAAACTGAACACAATATTCCAGGTGAGGCCTCACCAAGACCCTGTACAACTGTAGTAAGACCTCCCTGTTCCTAAACTCAAATCCCCTAGCTATGAAGGCAAATATACCATTTGCCTTCTTCACTGCCTGCTGTACCTGCATGCCAACTTTCAATGACTGATGTACCATGACACCCAGGTCTCATTGCACCTCCTCTTTTCCTAATCTGCCACCATTCAGATAATATTCTGCCTTCGTGTTTTTGCCACCAAAGTGGATAACCTCACATTTATCCACATTATACTGCATCTGCCAAGCTTTTGCCCACTCACCTAACCTGTCCAAGTCACCCTGCAGCCTTTTAGCGTCCTCCTCACAACGCCACCCAGCTTAATATCTGCAAACTTGGGAGATATTACACTCAATTCCTTCATCTAAATCATTAATGTATATTGTAAATAGCTGGGGTCCCAGCACTGAGCCCTGCGGCACCCCACTAGTCACTGCCTGCCATTCTGAAAAGGACCCATTTATCCCGACTCTCTGCTTCCGGTCTGCCAACCAGTTCTCTATCCACATCAGCACATTACCCCCAATACCATGTGCTTTAATTTTGCACACCAATCTCTTGTGTGAGACTTTGTCAAAAGCCTTTTGAAAGTCCAAATACACCACATCCACTGGTTCTCCCTTGTCCACTCTATTAGTTACATCCTCAAAAAATTCCAGAAGATTTGTCAAGAATGATTTCCCTTTCATAAATCCATGCTGACTTAGACCAATCCTGTCACTGCTTTCCAAATGCGCTGCGATTTCATCTTTAATAATTGATTCCAACATTTTCCCTACTACTGATGTCAGGGTAACAGGTCTATAACTCCCCGTTTTCTCTCCCTCCTTTTTTAAAAAGTGGGGTTACATTAGCTACCCTCCAGTCCATAGGAACTGATCCAGAGTCGATAGACTGTTGGAAAATGATCACCAATGCATCCACTATTTCTAGGGCCACTTCCTTAAGTACTCTGGGTTGCAGACTATCAGGCCCCGGGAATTTATCAGCCTTCAATCACATCATTTTCCCTAACACAATTTCCCGCCTAATAAGGATTTCCTTCAGTTCCTCCTTCTCACTAGACCCTCGGTCCCCTTGTATTCCCGGAAGGTTCTATGTGTCTTCCTTCGTGAAGACAGAACCAAAGTATTTGTTCAACTGGTCTGCCATTTCTTTGTTCCCCATTATAAATTCACCTGAATCTGACTGCAAGGGACCTACGTTTGTCTTCATTAATTTTTTTCTCTTCACATATCTGTGGAAGCTTTTGCAAGCAGTTTTTACGTTCCCAGCAAGCTTCCTCTCATACTCTATTTCCCCCCTCATAATTAAACCCTTTGTCCTCCTCTGCTGAATTCTAATTTTCTCCCAATCCTCAGGTTTGCTGCTTTTTCTGGCCAATTTATATGCCTCTTCCTTGGATTTAACACTATCCTTAATTTCTCTTGTTGGCCACGGTTGAGCCACCTTCCCCGTTTTTATTTTTACTCCAGACAGGGATGTACAATTGTTGAAGTTCATCCATGTGATCTTTAAATGTTTGCCATTGCCTATCCACCATCAACCCTTTAAGTATCATTCGCCAATCTATTCGAGCCAATTCATGTTTCATACCATCGAAGTTACCTTTCCTTAAGTTCAGGACTCTAGTCTCTGAATTAACTGTGTCAATCACCATCTTAATAAAGAATTCTACTACATTATGGTCACTCTTCCTCAAGGGGCCTTGCACAACAAGATTGCTAATTAGCCCTTTCCCATTACACATCACCCAGTCTAGGATGGCCAACCCTCTAGTTGGTTCCTCGACATATTGGTCACGAAAACCATCCCTAATACACTCCAGGAAATCCTCCTCCACAGTATTGCTACCATTTTGGTTAGCCCAATCAATATATAGATTAAAGTCGCCCTTGATACCTGCTGTACCTTAATTGCACGCATCCCTAATTTCTTGTTTGATGTTGTCCCCAACTTCACTACTTCTGTTTGGTGGTCTTCACACAACTCCCACTAGCGTTTTCTGCCCTTTGGTATTCTGCAGCTTCACCCATACAGATTCCACATCATCCAAGCTAATGTCCTTCCTTACTATTGCATTAATTTCCTCTTTAACCAGCAACGCTACCCCACCTCCTTTTCCTTTCTGTCTATCCTTCCTGAATGTTGAATACACCTAGATGTTGAGTTCCCAGTCTTGATCCACCCTGGAGCCATGTCTGCGTGATGCCAATTATATCATATTCGTTAATAGCTGCCTATGCAGTTAATTCATCAACCTTATTCTGAATACTCCTCGCATTGAGGCACAGAGCCTTCGGGCTTGTCTTTTTAAACACACTTTGCCCCTTTCGAATTTTGCTGTAATGTGGCCCTTTTTGATTTTTACCTTGGGTTTCTCTGCTCTCCGCTTTTACTTTTCTTCTTTCTATCTTTTGCTTCTGTCCCTATTCTACTTCCCTCTGTCTTCCTGCATAGGTTCCCATCCCCCTGCCATATTAGTTTAACCCCTCCCCAACAGCAAACACTCCTCCTAGGACATTGGTTCCGGTCCTGCCCAGGTGCAGACCGGCAGGTTTGTACAGGTCCCACCTCCCCCAGAACTGGTTCCAATGTCCCAGGAATTTGAATCCCTCCCTTCTGCACCACTCCCCAAGCCACATATTCATCTGAGCTACCCTGCAATTCCTACTCTGACGAACACGTGGCACTGGTAGCAATCCTGAGATTACTACCTTTGATGTCCTACTTTTAAATTTAATTCTTAGCTCCCTAAATTCAGATTGTAGGACCTCATCCCGTTTTTTACCTTATCGTTGGTACCTAAATGCACCACGACAACTGGCTGTTCACCCTCCCCCTCCAAAATGTCCTGCAGCCGTTTGGAGACATCCTTGACCCTTGCACCAGGGAGGCAACATACCATCCTGGAGTCTCGATTGCGGCCGCAGAAACGTCTATCAATTTCCCTTACAATAGAATCCCTTACCACTATAGCTCTCCCACTTTTTTTCCAGCCCTCCTGTGCAGCAGAGCCACCTACGGTGCCATGAATTTGGCTGCTGCTGCCGTCTCCTGATGAGTCATCCCCCCCCCAACAGTACCCAAAATGGTGTATCTGTTTTGGAGGGGGATAACCGCAGGGGACCCCTGCACTACCTTCCTTCCACTGCTCTTCCTGCTGGTCATCCATTCCCTATATACCTGTGTAACCTTTACCTGCGGTATGACCAACTCACTAAACGTGCTATTCACAGCATCGCGGATGCTCCAGAGTGAACCACCCGCAGCTCCAGTGCCGAAATGCGGTCTGTCAGGAGCTGCAGCAGGATACACTTCCCGAACATGTAGTCGTCAGGGACACTGGAAGCGTCCGAGTCCCCACATAGCGCAGGAGGAGCATGACACGTGTCCGAGCTCTCCTGCCATGACTTAACCCCTAGATTAACTTGCTCTTGGTGATGGATTCATTTGAAAACAAAAAGTCACCCGTTACGGCCCGCCAGATCAGGACCTTATAAAAAACTGTGTCCTCCATGGGAGCTGGTCCAGCGTCGCAGCAGAGATGCATGAAGAGATCAAGCCGTTCCAGTGGCATAAAGACAAAATGTCCATCCAGGCAGAGTGTCTTTTGTGAGGTAATCGCGTGGTTTTGCCCAAGAAAGATAGGGAAATGTTCATATGCGAACTACACAGTCCTCACCCAGGCATAGTAATGATGAAAGCTATAGCCAGATCCCATGTGTGGTGGCCCGGCATCGACTCAGATTTGGAGTCTTGCGTGTGCCAATGCAACACTTGCTTTCAACTGAGCAATGCACCCAGGGAGGCACTGCTAAGTTTGTGGTCATGGCCCTCCAAACTGTAGTCTAGGATCCACATTGACTTCGCTGGCACGTATCTAGGCAAAATTGTGTTATTGTGGATGCTTATTCTAAGTGGATTGAGCGTGTAATAATATCTGTAAGCACATGCACTGCTACCATAGAAAACCACGAGCCATGTTTGCCACGCATGGTCTGCCTGATGTCCTCGTCAGCGACAATGGGCCGTGCTTCACCAGAGCTTAATTCAAGGAATTCATGACCCGCAATGGGATCAAGCACGTCCCATCTGCCCCATTCAAGCCCGCATCCAACGGCCAGGAAGAACGGGCGGTCCAAACCATCAAGCAAAGCTTGAAACGCATGTCGGAAGGCTCCCTGCAGACCTGCCTGTCCCGAGTCCCGCTCAGCTATCGCACCAGACCCCACTCGCTCACCGGGGTTCCCCCAGCCGAGCCGCTCATGAAAAAGGTGCTCAAAACAAGGCTTTCTCGCATCCTCCCTGATCTCCATGATCACATCGAGGGCAGGCGGCATCAACAAAGCATGTACCATGATCGCGCAAGTTTGTCACGTGATACTGAAATCAATGACTCTGTATTTGTACTCAACTATGGACATGGTCCCAAAGAAGGGAGTAGGGTGTTTCAGGCCAAACTCGCCAATGGACTAACTTGCAGAAAGCATTTGGACCAAACCAAACTGTGATTCACAGACACCACGAGCAACCTGAAGAGGACACCACCAACTTTGACCCTCCGACACACATCACGGTTGACCATGAAGCTGAACTCACCATCCCCAGCAGCCTAGCAAGGCCAGCTGCGCAGCAGCCCAGCGAAGAACCAACCAACTCACCTGTACCTGCATTTGTCCTGAGACGATCGACTAGGGAGCGAAAAGCCTCAGATCGTCTCGCCCTGCAAATAAGTGTACTATTGACTTTGGGAGGGAGCAATGTTATGTATGCAACTCTATGTAACCAGCATTCTACCGCCACCAGAGGGCGTATCTGTTGGAGACCCAAGGGATCCCAGCATCCCTTGGGAGCACTGTATATAAGCAGGCCTCCCATGTTGTACCAACACTCTGGAGTTAGAATAAGAGACTTAGGTCACATTTACTTGCGTCGACAATACTCAATCACATTACTTTATTCTGGACATAACAGTCAGCACCTCTTGAACATCTCTACTTTAGTTCTTTGTAAGTTGTAAATATGCCATTCGACAAGCGCTTTTTCCTCGCTGCACTTTCCACATGTTGAAATCAAGATGCATCACACAAACTTATTCTTCGGAATAAATGGAACCATGGAACTCCTTACCTTGTTCCTTGCAGAACCTTCTCTAGCCTGAATGTCTTCAATGAATCAATGATGGCAATCTTCTGTTTAAATTGATACTATCAGTGAAGCTTCGAGCATTTCACTGATCTGTGAAAATGACTGCCAGTGCTATATTCACAGGCAAGGGACAGTGCACAAAAATATGGTGCTTACCCAGTGTAAAACTGACAAAGATTTAACGTATTCAAAATATAATGCATGTTTCTGAAGTTACCGTCCTGCATGGCCTTCTCCACAAAGCGCACAAAGGATTGGGAGAGAGAAGAGCACTAAAGCAAGAAATAGCAAGGTATTAGGTGGGGTCAGACTAAGAGAGAGCACACGATGGTCTAAGATAGGTTTACAGTGTATAAATGTGAATGCACAAAGCATAGTAAACAAGATTGGTAAGATGTAGGCGTAAATAGCAACATGGGAATATGATGTCGTGGCAATAACGGAGACCTGCTCACAAAAGGGCAGGATTGGGCATTCAATATTCCTGGATATAAGCTGTTCAGGGAAGATAGGGAAGAAAAGATAGGAGGTAGTGTGGCAGTATTGGTTAAGAAGAATGTTACAGTGCTGGAGAAAGAGGATGTCCTGGAGGGGTCAAGGACAGAAGCTATATAGCTAGAGTCAAAAAATAATAGAGGTGCGATTAAACTACTAGGTATATTCTTTCAGCCACCAACTAGTGGGAAAAATATGGAGGAGAAATTACAGAGAGATGCAAGAACTATAGAGTAATGATAATGGGGGACTTCAACTATCCTAATATAGACCGGGATAATAGCGTAAAGAGCAGAGAGGAGGAAGAATTTCTGAAGTGTATTCAGGAGAACTTTCTTGATCAGCATGTTTCCAGCCCGATGAGGAAGGAGGCATTGCTGGATCTGGTTCTGGGAAATGAGGTAGGTCAAGTGGAGCAAGTGTCAGTGGGTGAACATTTAGGGAACAGTGATCAGAGGATTATAAGGTTTAGATTAGCTATGGAAAAGGACAGGGAGCAATCTAGAGTAAAAATACTTAATTGTCAGAAGGCAAATTTCAGTGAAATGAGAACAAATAAGGCCCGGGTAAATTGGAATCAAATGTTGGGAGGCAAAACTGTAGTGGAACAATGGGCTGCCTTTAAAGAGGAAATAATTTGGGTACAGTTGAGGTACATTCCCATTAGGGGGAAAGGTAGGGCAACTAAAATTCCTGGATGACAAAAGAGGTAGAGAGTAAGGTGAAGCAGAAAAAGAGCGCGTATGATAGATGTTAGGCCGAGAATACATCTGAGAATCAGGCTAAATATAGAAAGTTCAGCATGAAATGAAAAAGAAAATAAGAAGGGATGAGAATAGAATGACAGCTAACATAAAAAGTAATCCAAAAATCTCCTATAGGCATATAAATAGTAAACGGATAGCAAGAGGAGGGGTGGTACCGATTAGGGACCAAAAAGGAAAGCTACACATGGTGGCAGAGGGGATAGCTGAGGTACTAAATGAGGTACTGGGCTTGTATTCACTGGAGTTCAGAAGAATGAGAGGGGACCTCATAGAAACGTTTAAAATTCTGATGGGTTTAGACAGGTTAGATGCAGGAAGAATGTTCCCAATGTTGGGGAAGTCCAGAACCAGGGGTCGCAGTCGAAGGATAAGGCGTAAGCCATTTAGGACCGAGATGAGGAGGAACTTCTTCACCCAGAGAGTGGTGAACCTGTGGAATTCTCAACCACAGAAAGTTGTTGAGGCCAATTCACTAAATATATTCAAAAATGAGTTAGATGTAGTCCTTACTACTAAGGGGATCAAGGGGTATGGTGAGAAAGCAGGAATGGGGTACTGAAGTTGCATGTTCAGCCATGAACTCATTGAATGGCGGTGCAGGCTAGAAGGGCCGAATGGCCTACTCCTGCACCTATTTTCTATGTTTCTAGTACTTTTCATCTGTCTTCACTTAGGAAGAAGATGCTGCCATAGACATAGTGAAGGAGGAGGTAGAGGAGATACTGGATGGGATAAGAATGGACAAAGACGAGGTACTGGAAAGGCTGGCTGTACTTAAAGTAGATAAGTCACCAGGTCTGGATGGGATGCATCCTAGGATGCTGAGGGAAATGAAGGAAGAAATCACGGAGGTACTGGCCATAATATTCCAATCCTCCTTAGAAACGAGGATGGTGCCAGAGAACTAGAGAATTGCAACTGTTACACCCTTGTTCAAAAAAGTGTATAAAGATAAGCCCAGCAACTATAGGCCGGTCAGTTTAACCTGGGTAGTGGGGAAGCATTTAAAAACAATAATCAGGGACAAAATTAACAGTCACTTGGACAAGTGTGGATTAATTAAGGCAAGCCAGCACAGATTTGTTAAAGGCAAATCATGTTTAACCAACTTGATTGAGTTTTTGATGATGATGGCCTTTATTGCAAAAGGGCTGGAGTATAAAAGCAGGGAAGTCTTGCTACAGCTATATAAGGTATTGGTGAGGCCACACCTGGAATACTGCGTGCAGTTTTGGTTTCCATATTTACGAAAGTATATACTTGCTTTGGAGGCAGTTCAGAGAAGGTTCACAAGGTTGATTCGGAGGATGAGTGGGTTGACTTATGAGGAAAGGTTGAGTAGGTTGGGCCTCTACTCATTGGAATTCAGAAGAATGAGAGGTGGTCTTATCGAAACGTATAAGATTATGAGGGGGCTTGACAAGGTAGATGCAGAAAGGATGCTTCCACTGATGGGGGAGACTAGAACTAGAGGGCATGATCTTAGAATAAGGGGCCGCCCATTTAAGACAGAGATGAGGAGGAATTTCTTCTCTCAGAGAGTTGTAAATCTGTGGAATTCGCTGCCTCAGAGAGTTGTGGAAGCTGGGACATTGAATAAATTTAAGACAGAAATAGACAGTTTCTTAAACGATAAGATGATAAGGTGTTATGGGGAGCGGGCGGGGAAATGGCGCTGAGTCCATGATCAGATCAGCCATGATCTTAATGAATGGCAGAACAGACTCGAGGGGCCGTATAGGCTACTCCTGTTCCTATTTCTTCTGTTCTTATGTTCTTATGTAACAGAGAGAGTTGATGAAGGCAATGCGATTGATGTGGTCTACATGGGTTCCCAAACGGCGTTCGACAAAGTGCCACATAAAAGGCTTGCCAGAAAAATTGGAGCCCATGGAATAAAAGGGACAGTGGTAGCATGGCTACGAAATTGGCTAAGTGACAAGAAACAGAGAGTAGTGGTGAATGGTTGTTTTTCAGACAGGAGGAAGGTATACAGTGGTGTTCCCCAGAGATCGGTTCTAGGACCACTGCTTTTCTTGGTATATATTAATGACTTGGATGTGGGTGTACAGGGTAAAATGTCAACATTTGCAGATGACACAAAACTTGGAAGTATGGTGAACAGAGAGGTGGATTAGTGATAGACCTCGAGAGGCCATGGGCAGGCTGGTGGAATGGGCGGATACATGGCAGATGAAATTTAACGCAGAACAGTGTGAAGTAGACATTTTGGTAGAAAGAATAAGGAGAGGAAATATAAACTAAAGGGAACAATCCTAAAGTGGGTGCATGAACAGACCAAGGAGAATATGTGCACAAATTGTTGAAGGTGGCAGAGCAGGTTGAGAAAGCAGTTAAAAAAGTTTATGGGATCCTGGGCTTCATGAATAAAGGTATAGAGTACAAAAGTGTAGAAATTATGATGAACCTATATAAAACACTGGTTCGGTCTCAACTGAAGCATTGTGTCCAATTCTGGGCACCACACTTTAGGAAGGATGTGAAGGTCTTAGAGAGCGTGCAGAAAAGATTTACAAGAATGATTCCAGGGAGGGGGGATTTCAGTGACATGGATAGACTGGAGAAGCTGCAGTTGTTCTCCTTGGAGCAGAGAAGATTGAGGGGAGATTTGTTAGAAGTGTTCAAAATCATGAGGGGTCTGGACAGGATATAGAGAAAAACTGTTCCCATTGGCGGAAGGGTCGAGAACCAGAGGACACAGATTTAAGGTGATTGGCAAAAGAACCAAAGGCAACATAAGAAAAAACTTTTATACGCAGCGAGTGGTTAAGATCTAGAATGCACGGCCTGAAAGGGTGGTGGAGGCAGACTCAATCATGGCTTTCAAAAGTGAGTTGGATAATTATCTGAAAGAAAAACATTTGCAGGGCTATGGGGAAAGGGCAGGGGAGTGGGGCCAGCTGAGGTGCTCTTGCCAGAGAGTCAGCACGGGCTCAATGGGCCGAATGGCCTTCTTCCGTGCTGTAACCATTCTATGAGTCAGGCGAACCATTTTCAGATACAATCATTTACTCAAGTGAAATGAATGAACTTACTACCAGAGAATCAGCGGAAACTATAATAAGAACATAAGAACTTAAGAAATAGGAGCAGGAGTAGGCCATATGGCCCCTTGCGCCTGCTCCGCCATTCAATAAGATCATGGCTGATGATTGACCTCAACTCCACTTTCCTGCCCGATCAACATATCCCTTGATTCCCTTAGACTCCAAAAAAATCTATCTCAGCCTTGAATATATTCAGAGACTCAGCATCCAAAGATTCACAACTCTCTGAGTGAAGAAATTCCTCCTCATCTCTGTCTTAAATGGCCTACTCCTTATCCTGAGACTGTGCCCCCTAGTTCTAGATACTCCAGCCAGGGAAAACAACCTCTCAGCATCTACCATGTCAATCCCCTTCAGAATCTTGTATGTTTCAATGAGATCACCTAAACTCTAGAGAGTATAGGCCCATTTTACACAATCTCTCATCATAAGACAGCCCTCACATCCCAGGAATTAATCTAGTGAACCTTCATTACATCACCTCCTTCCTTAGATAAGGAGACCAAAATTGTGCACAGTACTCCTGGTGTAGTCTCACCATGGCCCTGTACAATTGTAGCAAGACTTCCTTACTCCAACCCCCTTGCAATAAAGGACAACATGCCATTTGCCTTCCTTATTGCTTGCTATACCTGCATTCTAGCTTTCTGTGTCTCTTGTACAAGGACACCCAAATCTCTCTGAATACCAACATTTAAAAGTTTCTCACCATTTAGAAAATATTCTATTTTTCGAATGTTTTATCGAATCGCAGCACTTGTGTGGTCACCTTGCATGTGTATAAAATTCAGAATTGGAAGTTTATAATAAATGTCTCCAGTGTAGTTATTCTTTGAAAGTACCCATTGTGTTTGGGATGAGACAGGCAGAGCTCCACCTGTCACTGGCAGAATGGACAATTTCCCTACTCCCACCCTGGCATCTTTTACGAGAGAATTTACTTTTCATGGTTTGATAGATATTGATTAATTGAAAGGATAAATGTAAAGCATGAGAGACTATTGTACTGTGCTTGAAAAAGGTAAGTAGCATTTTGAATTCAGTTGTCCGCAACTGTGTACAGCTGTTAAATGTAATCATTTCAGCTATCAACACACTGAGAGGTCAGTGGACAGTTTTTGAAGTCTTTTTCTTGTCTTCCTCTAAATTCTGCAAAACAAAATGGAAGTAGGTTTTCTGCCCCTCCTGATTGCGGTATTAGTGACAGCTCCAACAATCTATCTGCATATAGAAATAGATACAAGTAAAGTTACCAGTGCTGCTTCTTAAGCTAGAACCCACTTCTCTCAGGTGTGTACTATGACCCATCATTTGCAGGCTCTTGCCTTCGGTTTGTTCAAGGACTGCCAAGTCTCATCAGTTCAGAATCTATAAAAATACTATCAATGTGTACACGGGTGCAATCTTGCAGTTAGGTCAGATTGCTGAGCTAGAGATTGCACTTGAGATATGCTTTGTCTCTTTCTTGATTGAATTTAAATTGTGGTATGTATAACTAGCATTAAGTCATTGGAGCTCATTCAAAAAAAATGGTGTACCCATTTTGTTTTTGTTCTGGGGTGCCACATCAATAGTAGGCAATGGTTTGAATACTGCTTCTTCTTGCTCCTGTCTGAATATTGTTATTAACCCCCAGCTTATGGATGTTATCCCATATCTTTTAATACTTGTAAAGATATAAAAACGATAGCCAATTTCGGGACCCTCATAACTTAAGGGCATGCTGCCACCATCACAGGCCATCATAGTACGATACCGCCGCAGAATTTTCTCGTCATGCTGGAACTACAAGTTGGGTCTGCGTTGGTCTGACAATAAGACTCAGGAGAGAATAGAGGCTGAACTATTACTGTCCCTTCTATGGAGAAAGGAAAAGTTTCATCTGAACTTTACTTGCTCAGGTAAAAGGTCAGCATCTGTGTGTGGGTGGTGACAGTTGTAGCACACTCACTGGTTTGATGGCAGTGGGGTCAAGCATTTCACTGACTGCAAGAGCAGATTCAGCCATTTAGTTGCCGGGAGCATCATGCCTTGTCTGGATTTTCTTTGCAATATCTTCAAGAGAATTTGATTTTTATTTTACAGTGTCATTTATCATTTGCTAATATTTCTGATGACGTGTTCACCAGATCCAGGGTTGGTGGAGCTGGAAACATCAACCGTTTGTCATCCGAAAGCACTGATGAAGGCAACTTAGAATTTATAAGATGCCTAGATCCTAAGCTCTGGAGTTCCCTCCCTAAACTTCTCTGCCTCACCACCTGTCTTTCCTCCTTTAAGATGCTCCTTAAAATCTATCTCATCTGCCCTGATATCTCCTTTGTGCCTCGGTATCAGATTTTGATTAATAATGCTCTTGTGAAGTGCCTTGGGTCGTTTTGCTACATTAAAGATGCTATATAAATGCAAATGTTTGTTATTTCTAAAAATAAATATAGATTTTTCCTCTCAAGTTGCTTTCATGCCTGTAGTGTTCTGCTGCTCGCATTTACTGCTCTATTAAAAGGATAGGTTCACACGGTGTAGCTAAGTAATGGCAGGCACAACTCTGACACCCATCTTTCACTGCAGTATGGAGGGAAATAAACTCAGTAAATTCAGGATGCGGAGGGTTATCAAAAGTACATTTCTTGATGATATGTGAAACCTCAGACTTACATAATATTACCCCAAATACTTCACTTCATTTAGGCTCTTTGGGGCCCAAAATTGAAGAATTTACCGCCCACGTTCCTCTTGTCGAACCACCCAGTGCCACGTGGCCTGGAGCGGGCAGGAGGGGAGAGCCACCGGGGAAGCGCCCGCCAACATCAGCGGATGGCCGAGTCGCGTAACTGACCTCCTGCCCGCCGAGCTGCGACATTGATGCGGGTGGGAATCGGCGGTAGAACGGGGGTGGATCGCAGGCTGGAGGCTGGTCTGTCCCTGACGGTAGGTAGGAAGATGGGGAAAAAAAGGTGAGTACACTTTTTAAAAAAATTTTCTTTACAGGGACTTACCTGGATGAGGTCGCCTGAAGGTCTTCAGGTGGTTTTTCAATTTTTTTTCAATGCTTTTGTTTTTCAGTTCTTTGATCCTCCGTAGGCCCGACTCCATCGTCGGTGTCACTTGGGAGCCTTTGCCGCCGAGAATGAGAGCTCCTGCCGGCTGCCGTCCAGATTGGCGGCGTAAATCGCTTATTTGCTGCCTGCTGAACTTCAAGGGACCTCTCCGCCGATGAAAACCCCGCCCAAAGCATAGTCAGGTACCTCGGCGGCCATCTGCGGTCCTTTGGGCAGGCGGAGGCCTTCATCAAATTCAGGCCCAAAATCCTTAAACATTTTTAAAATAGCTTTGTGCTTCCAGATATGTATCAACAATGTGGTTTATTATTCTGCACTCCAGTAGCAAGTCACATTGTTTTTCACTTCCCTGATGTGCAGCCTTGCCTTCTTTTGGAAACATATCAATTTTTAATTATTTCATTTCAATTGTCAGACACAATTGTGTCAAATTTCAATATTTCCTGATTGAACATTAACCATCCAATACAGGTTATTCCAGATTCACCTTTAAAAAAGATACGTTGAAAATAACTGAAAACAACATCCATAGCACAATAGTCAAGCTTCATCATTTGCTGAGTTTAGGAACTAGCAACTTTGCAATTTTTTCAATGTCTTTACGACACAAATCTCATAAGTAGCAACTTTTAGGAAATGTACAATGTTTACAAAATAGAGGCCAATTTCCCAGCAGAAGCTGGACGATAGTTTATCTTGAATACTGCAGGCAGCTTTTCTTCATCTGCTTATTGGTAACCAAGTTCTCAAACTTCTTTGTCCGAGATCTTACCATGGGTCTTTTAGTATGGCACCCTATCCACGTGTCTACATAATTAGTGTGGCTGTAATTGAATGCTAACTGCCAGATCTTACCTGCATGGAGGAAATTTAGTTGGGTATTAGGTTGTCGCAAAGAGCACACTGAGATTAGTTTACTTCATTTGAACATCAGGAACCATTAAAAATATGGTTGTATAAAAACACACAAATGGCTACTGGGCACAGTTTAAGTACACAGATCATAGAACATGCACAGTACTTTTCTTTGTATAACATGTACATGTAGGGATGTCATACAGGTCTTACTGAGGTATGGTTCTAGCCCAGTTTTCTAACTGCAGCACAATTAAAGGTTATTGGGGTACACTTTCGCCTTCATTATCAGCGGTTTTCTCTGTGGTACAGCTGTTTTTTGATGAGAAACCGCCCAGCGAAAGTTTCCCCCTTATTTTTTTTTTTAAAAAGAGTTCCGTCCACATTTCGAAAAGACCGCCGGGGAGCAAACTGCCCACATGCATCTGCGTTCACTGCCGAGAAAACCACCAGGATCTAAGTTTGGCTTCAACAGGGACCCATACACACTGCCGAGGAAACCACCCACGAGAAGCTGCCTAAAACAGGGCCGTAGGTGAGTACCCTGCAAAGAAAGGTAAGTTAAAGGTTTTTTATTATTATTTTTTTAATTCTAAAACGGCGATTAGCTTAAAAACTGTCTTGCTAACTTTCTTTTAAGTGAAAAAATATTTTTGCGTTTTCCCCCCTCACTAGGCCCAATCGCAGCCTCGAACTAAATTTTAAATACTTACCGTCCATTCCGGTAAGAACCACCCGTTTTCCCTAGTTTCAGCTTTAACCGCTGAGAAGCCGCCGAGAATCTTGGTGCAAGATCCATCTCGCCAGGCGGTATTTCTTACCTTTATTATGGAAATTTTTGCCGACGTTAGTTGCAGAACCTTAGCGGTGTTTCTGGGCGGCAATCGGGTGGTGAGGAGCTTTGGGGAAAGTCTAGCCCATGGTCTTTTCCATTTTGGTTTTCAAATATATCATACAGCAAGCTACTGCTAATCACAGTTTATGATGTGCCATTAAGAACAGCTTGGTGACCTCTTTTCATGATGCAAATGTAACCTATAGCAGCACTGAGCAAGGAGACCATCAAAGGTGATACAGTGAAAGATGAAAAGATTAAATTAGATGTGCCCTTTCTTTGAAGTCTTGCACATCAAAGCTAACCTTCTATCAGCTTTCAAGTACCTTGTCAACATGAAAGGCCAGTCAGCTTTATTTTTAAGAGCAAAGTCTTGCTGCATTAAGAGAATTATACAATCTGTAAAGCCATAATTAGTGTAAAGCACCAACAAAAAGAAATGCGTGGCACCACATAAAATTTCCCCGAAATTTAGTCCGAGGCTGCGATTGGGCCTAGGGAGGGGGGGAAACTCAAAAATATTTTTTCACTTAAAAGAAAGTTAGCAAGACAGTTTTTAGAGATGCCAATGTCCCCCATTTTAAAATTCTATTTTTATGGAGTTTCTTGGAAACAAATTATTCTGTACCTTGGAATTCAGTAATCAGCTAAACAAAGATTTTTAAGCATGTTTACAATTCAAAAGCAATAAGGCTGAACAATCATATAGCTTGGTTCAATCAAAGGTCGAAGAGCCAATATGAAGGGGCACATGCACATCACACCAAAGCCAAGTGCATACGGAATACTCAATCCCTCCCACACCATCCATGCTCCAGGTGCAGTGTGATCTCCCAGTTGCTCCATCCCCCAGTCACACTTCTTGTCCCGGGAAGAACACCAAAAAAAAGAAATCAAGAGAAAAGAAAGTGACAGAGCAAGAGAGTAACAGAGATGGAAAGGGAGAGTAGCAGAATCACTGGGACTTATTCATAGGGAAATAATGACAGAAAGGGGGAAAAACACAGTAAGAGCAACAGAGCAAACATGAAAGAGTAGAAGAAGCGCAGAGAGTTAAGTACAGAGAAAAAGGACGGGTAGGCCAGATTAAAACAGATAGGGGAAAAGCACAGAGCAGCTCATCCAGGGAGTTCTCAAATTTCTTGGCCCTACGAACCAAGCATTTCCAGGAGAGAGAGAGACACCAGTCACAGTGAAGGCAATGCCTCCCTCAACCCCCCGAAGGCATAGAGTGCTCTCATTTCACAGGCAGTATAACATTAAATGACTGATCTAATTGTCCAACTCTTGTTCATTTAGAGGGAGGTAGGAGATCCCTGTTAAAGGTTTGTTGGACAAACTATTATATCTTAAATGCTAGATTTAGTGGGGTAGACTTCTACTTAGTGCACAATTGTGGCACAGATTGCGCCCAAAATTGTGCCCATTTTGAAAAGTGTTTTTTTATCCTGAGTTTCTGCTCAAACACATTTGCACACTGTCAAACACAAAATCTTGCATGATCCAGTGCAATCCGGCAGCATTTTAAAATGTAATTGTTTTTTTAAAAACAAATTTTGCTTAAAAAATGTTCTTTCATATATTTAAAAGTAGTAACTTGATGAAGTTTGATTAAAACAGCTGAAAATAGGTTTTTCACAAAAAATAAGCATTTTAATTCACAGTTACAGTGTGAATAACCCAATTTTAAATCACTGAAATTCACTTATAAAAAATATATTAAACTATTTTTTTCGTTATATTGGGGTACATTAGTGAGTTTCTTCATTAATTAGAATATAAATCACAAAAACATACCTTTTAGTGTCCTTGTGCCCAAAAGCCTCCCTGAAGACCTGTGAATGAGCGTAATTAGTGGAAACTCCCAATAGTGATTATTTCACCGTGAGGGTGTGACCAGTTCGGTTTTTAAAACTAGCACAATAGATTGCGGAAACTCGAGTTGCACCAAACGCAAATTGCGCTTAAAATTCTGCAACCTTTTGCGCCGATTTCAGCCGAATTGTGCCAAAAAAAACAGCACAAACAAGCACAAGCCCCAGCCCGTGAGTTAAAGGTACATTTAAAATCAACAAAAGCAGCATATTCTGCTCCTTTAGCACAAGTCCACAAATTGGAAGGGAAGGGTTCAGAAATTGGTGAACATCTGGAAACCATATGCCATACACATGAATAGCACACTGGCTACATAGAAATATAAAAACATTGCCTGCTAATGTATAAAACTACAGCAGCTAGGAGCAGTAAAAACAGTAGTATTTAAAGCAAGCTTAAATGGACAGGAGTTAAATGACTTTCTAGCTATTTTGAAATGATTCTGAATGAAGAAAACTAACATTTGCAACAAGATGACATTGAAAACAATAAAATCAAATAAAACATCCAATGATGTATTTTCACCCCATTGAAACACTTACTTCAATATAGTACCACACAAAAGTAATAGTCAAAACATGCAAGTACTACTCGTCTTTGTTGAAAACACCAGCTGCCCTCTGATTGTATATTCTTTCTTGTGTCCTGACCATACATTCAGAATCAATACCTGAGGAATATTGCTTTCGGTATAATTATTTTTTTATTTATTGCTTCATTTATAACCTCTTCTCCTCCACCTCAAATAAAGCTAGACTTCCTATGATAGACCTCTGCCACTTGGCCTGATGGGAAAATTACTCCATGACGATGTCAATGGTGATATGGGGTAACCAACTGAATGTGAGACTGTAATACTGAGTCCGATGTATCTAGTTCCCGATACAATGGTGCATTACATCTTGCAGATTTTTCTGAATTAGTTTATTGGGCAATTTCTGTATTAAATTGTTCTTTAAAAATGCAAAATTACAACACTTTTTATTACATGTTGAGCATAAAATAGTCCATAATTTAGAATTTTAAAAAAATGCACCAATAAGGAAGGACATGTTTATTTGTACTGCCAAAATGGCCAACATGCTCCACCCTTTGTTTCTGATTGGTCCCCTTGGAGGATAAGCCACACCTTAAAGTTTCACAGGAATGTGTCACTGGAACTGCCCATCCCAAGGTCTCACTAACTTTGTAAATTGTAACTCGATCCACTTTGACTTCCTGAAGAAAGAGAGGACAGAGCTCCCCAGAAGACAGCAAGGGCCAGCCAAAGTGCCTTACCCCAGTCCAAGTGCATGCCTCCCCCAGCCAAAGTGCCTTACCCCAGTCCAAGTGCATGCCTCCCCCAGCCAAAGTGCCTTACCCCAGCGCAAGTGCATCCTTCCCCACCCCGCCCCATAGATGGTGCATTGTGTACGGATTGTTATCAGATTTATTGGGTATTAAGTGAATAGTGGCAGTGTTGTGACTTCTGGATATCATCCACTCCAACGATGTCCCTTGTACGGGGTTGGAAGAATGTGATCCATCTTCCGAGTTCCCTCTCTCCCCTCCGATCCCCCACCCCTTCCCCAGCCTCTCACTCCCCACCCACCCCCAGCCTCTCTCTCTCTTCCCCCCTCCCCCGAGCCTCTCTCTCTTTCACTCCCTCCCGCGCCGCTGCCGCTCGGGACTTGCGGCACACGGGAGGCTCGGGGCCCGGTCAGAGGCTTGGGGCTCGCAGCTCCGCAGCTCAGCGGCAGGCTCGCGGAGCAGCAGCAGCTCGGTCGAAGAACCCGTGGAGCAACAACGTGGTCAGACTGATCGCATGATCCCACTCTCTCTCTCTCGCCATTGCGCCCCCTCCCGCCGCCATCTGGCGCAGGCTAGCCGGGAGGAACAGAGTCAGAGCCTCAGATCTTGTTTCTGGCACCATGTGGATGGAATGATGCGGGGGCGGGGAGCTTGACAGAGGGCGGGGCTTGTCGCCTGTCAGTCAAAAAATGCAGTACAAATAGTTAGTCCTAATAAGGAATAGCAATCATGTTCCTTTAAGTTCTCAAGCATCTGCATGGGAGGAACGTCCTCGACAGTCAATACCACCCAGCTAGCTGAAAGACTCAAATCATTATTTTTCTTAAGAGCACTGTTCTCTATTTTGCAGTAAAAATCAATTACGCCCAATGCCTACAAAATAGAAACTATATAAAAGTCAATAATGGGAGAATAATAGCAAAGCTTGTAATTAATTCCAAACGTCTATATTGTAAGTAGAGTTCAGACTATAGAGATCGTGGCAGCAGTTATATTCCATTTTCAGCCTTTTTTCTGATTGTCATGGTGGACACTGACAACCAAGGTACTCCTTATAATCAAATGTTAAGAGACACCCCATGAATGGTATCATTGCAACTTTATTGACTAATAATCAAGGGCTAATTATCTGGTAATACAAGCAACATATTTATATTGTGTTTGCGATCGATTTTTGACTCTCTCGGGACCCTGATTCTGCGCCCAGAATACCGACAGGGTCAAACCTGCGTTGCAGCCCTGCCAGAAGCAGTATGTATGCAGACCTGCAAAAAAGGTAAGTTAAAGTTGTTATTTTTTTAATTCTTATTCAGTGATTTATTCGGTAAGGGTTTTGTGAATGTTTGTGTTTTTGCAATTTTTGTTGTTGTTTTTTTCCCCTCTTCCAAGGTCTCTCTCGCATCGCTATCAGCCCTGGAGTAAAGTTGCCAAAATTCACGGTTTGCGCCGCAAATCCTCGTGCAACGCCGATTTTTATAGATGCAATTAAAGGCTGAGAAGCGGGCCTAAAAACAGTAGCGCAGCGAAAACGGTAATTTGGGCATAAAACTACCGTTTAAAACCAAAATTCTAGCCCTCAGAGTACTTCTATTATGCTAAGTGTGTAAACTGTGCTTATCATTAAATTGTTGGTCAAAAACTAATTATTTTATAATGTATAGCATGATTTTTGACAGTGAACAATTGGAGCGTCCTTGAGCAATATCTTCTCCATCTAACATTCGATTGGAGTCCTTACAACTCTGCAATCAAAAGCCATTTTCCAGCTGAGAAGATAATGTGGTCTGCCTGATTACAGTAGACAACTCATTTTCCTATGAACCTCCAATCATTTCACCAGGGGGAATAGGAGTTTCTATCACAACATTTCTTTTTTATAGCAATTAAATATAGTTGAAAAAGAATAAAACATTTTCAATGTGCTCCAAAAATATTAACTGTTTTGGGGTTTTACTAATAAAATCATCATCATAGGCAGTCCCTCGGAATCGAGGAAGACTTGCTTCCACTCTAAAAATGAGTCCTTAGGTGGCTGAACAGTCCAATACGAGAACCACAGTCCCTGTCGCAGGTGGGACAGATAATCGTTGAGGGAAAGGGTGAGTGGAACAGATTTGCCGCATGCCCATTCCGCTGCCTGCGCTTGATTTCTGCATGCTCTCGGCGATGAGACTCGAGGTGCTCAGCGACTTCCCAGATGCAATTCTTCCACTCAGCGGGGTCTTTGGCCAGGGACTCCCAGGTGTTAATGGGGATGTTGCACTTTATCAGGGAGGCTTTGAGGGTGTCCTTGTAACGTTTCCTCTGCCCACCTTTGGCTTCAATGCTGGGAATGTTGGCCTGGTTAAGGACGTTAACGTAGGCACGTCTGTCCTCCCAGGGGATTTGCAGGATCTTGCGGAGGCATCATTGGTGGTATTTCTCCAGTGACTTGAGGTGTCTACTGTACATGGTCCATGTCTCTGAGCCATACAGGAGGACGGGTATTACTACAGCCCTGCAGACCATGAGCTTGGTGGCAGATTTGAGGGCCTGGTCTTCAAACACTCTTTTCCTCAGGTTTTTGGTTTTTTTTGGGTTTTACTAACAGAATATATCAACCAACGTAAAGTCAATTTTTCTATTATTGTGTTGGTGCTGACGCTAATATGATTTAATGTGATAATTTTCCTTTTTTTTTAATAGGTGCAATGTGGCGTCGACAATAGTGAACGAACATAAACATTGCCATTGACATGAGTGCCGGGGGAGTTCAAGGAGAAGTGGCCAAACACCAGTCGAGTGAACAGCCCCTCCCAATCCCATAATGGCCAAACTTTGCAAAAGAAAATTGCAAATGTAACGCAGCACTCACTTCGCCTGTCACTTTAATTCTCCGCTCCACTTCCACTCTGACCTCGGACTCCTACACTGATCCAACAAAGCTCACGTAAGCTCGAGGAACAGCACCTCATCTTTCGATTAGGCACTTTACAGCCTTCTGGACTCAACATCGAGTTCAACAATTTCAGATCATAACCTCTGCCGTCATTTTTTTCAGTTGGCAGCTGTTGCTGATAATTCTACTATTGCCATTCATACCTCTTCTAGACCCATCTTTTGTTTCTTCACTTGTCCCATTACCACCCACTCTGCCTTGCATCATCCCTTTTGTCATTTAATCGCTCCTGCCATCCACCCTATCACAGGCCGCCCTCCTGTTGTTCTTTCCCCTACCCCTTTCCCTGCCTCTGTACTTCTGAAAACCTGTTACATCTCTAACATTTTCCAGATCTGACAAAAAGCCATCGACTTGAAATGTTTCCCTCTCCACAGATGCTGTCTGACCTGCTCAGTATTCCCAGCATTTTCAGTTTTTATTGCAGCACTCACTTCTACTGGGTATAATGGATCTTTGTTATGTTGCACATTAAATTACCATACAGGATTTAGGAAATATTGTTTCACATTTTGCTATCCTTTATGGCACCACTGAAGCGCTCTTATTAATTCTGTTAGGATGAATGCCATGTGACACTGAATATTTGGAACAATACTCCATTGGCAGTGTTTGACTTGTTAATTTCCTTGGCTCCCCCTGCCCCACTAAAATCCTGCACTGGCACTGCCTGATAATGGGTATCAGACATTCTACTAGTGTGTCTATTTAGCAGTGCCACAACATAACAGAATCTTACAGGCATTTTATGTTTCATACAGATGCTACCTCTGACTTGCATTTTTTTAAATTATAGTTATAGATTGAGGTTAGCACTGTGCACAGCTGTTCTATGTTAACTTTTGCAGATAAATTGAAAGGACATTTAAAATTTTTGATTCTTTAATGAAGTCAAGCACACTAAAAGCTGGATATTATAACATCCATCTTTCTCTCTATTGGTACTAATATAGATTTTGTCCCCTAATGTTAGCTGGAAATTCAAAATGTAATACCATATAATTCACAAAATGAACAATGTGCTTACACAAAATGCTGCAGTAACAGAGCGTAATGAAACATTCCTGGATCAAAATATTCACCAACAATTAATCAATTTTTAGTATCGTATTAGGCAGCCCCTCCTATTGAGGATAATTTGCTTCCACATCAAAAAGGGATGAGTTCACAGGTGTTTTAATGAGGGACCTAATCAATTCGGGCACATGGCTCATGCTCACATTATTGATTTGTATGGATAGTGAGCTGCCAGCATCATAGAACTCACTGTCGAGCACTGAACACAATGTGATCCATACATTTTAAACAGCAGCAACTATTTTGCAATAGCAAATCATTTCAGGCATTTAAGATCAGAAGGTTTTCAGTGCCAGAGGGAACAGACTCTTGACTATTCTTGTAGATCCTATAATGTTAACGCATTTATTTGATGTGAACAAGCAGCAATAACTGGGACAGGGTGAAGCTACAAGCCTAAAAACTGTGAAGGGCAGAAAATAATATGCACAGTGCTATTTCAGACATCAGTATTATCACTTGTGCTGCCATCATTTAAGGTTCAGCAAATACAATGCTCATACCCTGCCTTCCCTTTGCTTACCCTAAAGTCAACAACAATTCCCATATGTGCAGTGCCTTTAATGTAATAAAACATCCCAAAGTGCTTCAGGTAGGAGAGAAATTAACTGAAGGGCAGTAGAAGAGTTGATCGAATGGATGTTTGAAAAGATTGGAGGTGGTTTCTAAGAGCAAGGAGTGAAGTAGCATGGGAATGAGCTTTAGGGAGGTGATTTCAGAGGGTCAGACCAAGATGACTGTAAACCTTACCACTGAACAACTGCTAGGAGAGGGGATTCACAGAAGGCCAGAATCCAAGGACAGGTGGGGTGACATGAAAAGATTTGTAAATGAGGACAAAGATTTTGAATTCAGAGTGCTGAAGGACAATGGAAGGTATCAAGGTTAGGATTGATTGTCTCCTACATCTAGTCAAAAACCGATTTGTAACCCTCATAACAGATTAAAATAAACGAGCTGGATTTACGTTTTGATTGCGCCTCTGTTAGTGCCCCTAGAAATGGATACCGCCCAGGCAGCCAGCTTCCAGCACCCCGCCGAGACATTTAGTGCCGCTTTTGTGGCAGCGCTGAGCAGTACCGCCCAGGAGCATGGCGCTGGTGTGCAACGCCACCGGTTTCGACAGCACTGGGAAATTTGGTTGGAGCGGTACCCACAGTGCCCCCTAGTGGGACCTGAGAAGCAGTCAGATCTAGTTGAGTTCTAGCTGAGCGCAGAGTTGTGCTCGGTCAGTTTCTGCCCGATAGCTGGGTTGGGTCGAGAACAGATATTAAACACATATTAAATGCAACTTAGTCAGTTTTGAGACTCAGTTCTATTTGAATGCACTGCATGATTTGCATGCAAAGCAGTCCCCTATTTACAGCCCCCAAACAATAATTTAAATATCTCAACTTATACTCAAGCATACAGAAGATATGTTCTAAAACAAACATATGCTTTCAATCCTTCCTGGGTTCCTCTGGAAGCAAGGATGCTTGGTATCCTAATTTATCAAACATTTTTCAATACAGCAATTCTGACTGATCTAGTCATTGGAGTAGTCTAGTTATGAAAGTCCATTACAAATCTTTATGTCATTTGATAGCTATGTCCACGTCCATGTTGATAGAATCCACACATGCCCACACTCCAATCATTTTCTATTTTGTCGTGCTGGTTGGTTGAAATGTGTGAGGAAATACATGATACCTGGCAGTGTTGAGATGTTTGTCTTCTGTTACCACCACCAACAACTTGTATTTATATAACACGTTTAACATACAAAATGCCCAAGGCCTGTTATAGGGAAATAATTAAAGCAACAGAATGCGAGCCAGGGGAGAACGTTGACGGGATGAGGGTAAAGATAAGCTTTGAGAAGGTTTTTAATGGAGGAGACAGACATAGAGGCAAAGGGGTTGAGAGGAGAAGTTCCAGACAGCATAATCCAGGTGTTTGAAGGCTCTGTCATCAATGGGGAAGGGCAGAAGGGGAAGGCTGCCCAAAAGGACAGAGTCAAAAGACCAAATGGGCAAATGGGGTAGCTGCAGAGGCGGTGAGGATTTTAAATGTAATGCTATAAGGGTCAGAGAGCCAATGTAGGTACCTCCATCAATGCTCCGACCTTGGAGGACATTACAGGGTGTTGCTAGCATTGGTTCACCATTCAAAAAGTGATTGCAAATGGTAATTGTGTACTATGTGCGTCATGCTACAGTGTTGAGTGAAGGCCACAACCTCAAAATATACTGGGTCATTCAGAGGTTTCATCACAGCTGTAAAGTCAATCATTGTATCGGTATTAAGCAGATATTGATAAACTGTCCACTGTATAGACAAATCCATGCTTGGCTTCAAAACTAAAGGGCATCTTTAATATGGATGATAGTTGTAAGAGTTCAATGCTCCCAGAGCTGACTGAAGTCCTGCTGGTTCAAATTGAACTTCTGTATCATAAACGGAATCCTTCTTCACATCTGTGAAACCCAAAGCTATTCGCTAAAGAAAACGAAATCTGGCTCTGAAGTTCACTAACAGCTATTTCAAAACAAAGAGCTGCATTAGCACTGGTCTATAGTGGGGTCTTCTTTGTGGTTCCTAGGGCTAGGTTTTCCTCAGTGGCCGAAACATGAAAAACAGGGTGGTGACCTACCACTGTCTTGCCACCCTGCCCGGGATTTTCTACCTCTCCGCCATGCTTCCCCACTCACTGTATAAATACTGCAGGCTTTTCCTTCTGTCGACCCTCTGACTGATGCTCACCTGGAGAAAGGTGGTGTTAAACTTGAAGCAGTGACAACAATGGCCCCAAAATCTCCATGGAGAATGAGCATCATAGGCGGTCCCTCGAAACAAGGATGACTTGCTTCCACGCCAAAAAAAGGACGAGTTCACAGGTGTTTCAATGAAGGACCGGAACTACATCCTGAAGGGTGGAAGATGGGTGGCCGTTGCACACCAGCCACCACACGGGCTTGACAGAGCTAGGTCTTGGTCCAGTGGCAAGGATTACCCAAGCCAACTCGAAACCAGCTCTGCTGCACGGACCTAGTGCTCACACATATCACAGTGTGGGCTGGCCCGTGCTGCCCCTGGGCCCCTGGCCCCGAACTCGCCCCTCCCCTGGGCCCCGATCACGTCCCTCCACAATCTCTCGCTGTTCCTTCGCCCCAACCTCGCCACTCCTGCTGTATCTGCCCACGCTCCAATCACCGACCTGGGGCTTATTGACGTCACTCTTCACAGCCGTCGCCCTCCTGTACCAGCTCGCACTGTACCTTGTAGTGGCATGCCTCCACGCTGCCCATGGTCGCCACTTGCCGCTCCTTTTACGGCCCCAATCTGCCGCTGATGTTCCCTTGCAGGTCAGGGCCTCCATGCTGCCCATAGCCGCAGCTCACCGATCCTTTTATGGCGAATGGGGATGATAGCCTAGTTGAGGCCACTTCTTCATCCAATCTATCCCCCAGCCTACAAAGCTGGTAGGTTTAGGGCTTTTTTGCCCCTTTAAGGTTCCTTACCGCCTCTTCTGCTGCTGCATTTTCCTCATCACAAGTGGCGCGCTCACCTGTGGCGGAGGAATCGTTTTGATATTTTTGAATAAATAATTACATAATTTCAATAAATTTTACCCAAAGTCAATTTTGTCCCTGAAGAAATAACATGGGAACAATTGTAGATATTTATAAATTATATTATTAACGTTATCTTGGCATCCAATTCAAAAAGATAATGGGCTAGAATTTCCTACAGCTTACCGCCCTGTTTCTGGGCGGTATTGGCCATTGTGAGCGCTAATCAGGTAAGCGCAAAACTCCCTACCTGAGTTACAACAGTGGTTTCGACATACCGCTGGGGAGCAAACCACCAGCGTGCACCGTCCTGAGATCGCCCTGGTGCGATATTTGAATCAGCGGTGACCCGAAGGTGAGCATGAAAAAAAAACGCACACGAGGATCAGCGGAGCTGGGCGGTAGGTGAGTAGCTCTTCAAAAAAAGGTTAGTAATTGCTTTTTTACTAATTATTTTAAAAATCTGTTATGGTTATTTAGTTTAAAAGGGGCTTGGGAATGTTTTTTGATTTTTTTAGGTGATTTTTTTGAAAAATTATGTTTATTGTTTTTCTGCTGCTAGGCCCAACCTGCAGCCTCGGGGTAAATTTTTATTGATTTTTAGAATTTATCGCTCATTTTGTTTCAGAATCGCCCAATCGACCCTAAATTTCACTTTTTCACCCAGAATGGGGGTGCAAGGCCCATGTTTTTAGCTTGCCGGATTTTTTTATTTTTGGGGGGGATGTTTTTGTCGGCGATAATCTTCCCAGTCTTAGTGGTCTTTTGGCAATCGGGCGCTGGCGGGCTGATAGGAAATTCTAGCTCATTGAATTTTGGAGCACATATCCTGGTATATTTCTCTTTAATTAATATTTTAAGACCTGATTTCTAATTTGATGCATAAAGCTGAGCAGTCCATACTATACTGAAAATGTCATGTACCAAAACCATAATCTTAGCAAAAGTCTATCAATAACATCTTAAACCAATTAACCAGTTTGTGAATGATGGTTTTAATATCATTCTCTGAAAACTATTTTTTTTACCAGTTACAGTAGTCTATAACCTTAGCGCGAGAAGTATTTATACGAATGTAAAAATAAAAGGTTTTTATAAATCACAAGTAAAGCACAAGATTCAAACATTTTGATACAGTAGTAGTTTAGTTAACATCACTGCTTGAGCATGTGGTAGAAAACTAAACATTATTTCTGCTGTGAAATGTCAAAGGTAGAAATGATGAAAATAGCATTCATTATATATAATTAACTTAAGTGCTGAAATACTTTGGAGCATTTTGTCCTAGGCATGTGTAAATACATAAACTAGACTTAGAACATGATATACTGCAAAACACCAATTTAACAGCTGATGCTTACTGCACATGTCTAAGGTTGTGGTTTGAATCTAAGCCACAGATATTTTTATTGGACTCCTGTGTAGTTTTATTAGTTTTTAGGTGGAATGGAAAAGAAGTATCCACACAAGAAAAATGGGCACACCACCTACTGTGGTCCATGAAAGCGCACAGTCACTTGGTTCAACAGTGAGGTGAAATTGATATTGAAAATGTGCAGGTATCTTTCCAGATAGGAAAAGGTGCATAAGAACATAAGAACATAAGAAATAGGAGCAGGAGTAGGCCATTTAGCCCCTCAAACCTGCTCCGCCATTCAATAAGATCATGGCTGATCTGATCATGGACTCAGCTCCACTTCCCCGCCCGCTCCCCATAAGCCTTTATTCCCTTATTGCTCAAAAATCTGTCTATCTCCGCCTCAAATATATTCAATGACCCAGCTTCCACAGCTCTCTGGGGCAGAGAATTCCACAGATTTACAACCCTCTGAGATGAAAGGATAATTGGGAGAGAACACAAGGAGAAAGAGCTAACTATTTCAAACTTTGTAAGCTTGTAGAAACATGGAGATTGCAGCTTCACAATCAAACAACCCGAGCTGGGAGCTCAGCTTGTTGATCACTTGCAGAGTGACAAAGGAAGATCCATCCTCCACTGTAATGAGCAATAAAGTAATCATTTTATAAGCAATGGTGAACATTTTATTCCTTCTTGGCTTGATCTGAAGTTGGTTGGAGGCGATAAGATTATAATTTCTTAAACTAAGTGGGCGTAATGAGCAATAAATTAATCATTTTATAACCATGTGGTGAACATTTTATTTCTCCTTCAATTGATGTGAAGTTGATTGGAGGTGAGGCGTAAAAAATATTCAGTCAGCTGATCTTCAGAACTCTTTTGTCCCATTAACTGGGTTCCTCTCTTCTAAATTCTTGTGGCTGGCAGTGGCAGGCTCCTTCTTGGTGGTGGAGAACTCTGCATGAGTACTGATTTCTTTAAAGTATGGGGGTCAACAGGCGTTGGTGGGAAGTTATGGAATAGTTGTACAGGGTCTATTGACTGGGTAGGGGAGGATCCAGTTGCCGTGGTCCACGTAGGAACCAATGACATAGGTCAAAGTAGGAATGAGGTTCTGCTGAGAGAGTTTGAGGAGTTGGGGTCCAAATTAAAAAGCAGAACCTCAAAGGTAATAATCATCTCTGGATTGTTACCTGAGCCATGCGCCAATTGGCATAGGGATAAGCAAATTAGAAGCTTAACTGTATGGCTCAAAGAGTGGTGTGGGAGGCAGGGGTTTTACTTCATGGGGCATTGGCAGCAGTACTGGGGAAAGAGGGAGTTGTTCCGTTGGGATGGGCAACACTTAAACCGAGCTGGAAACTTTGTCCTGGTAAACAGAATAACTAGGGCAGTAGACAAAGCTTTAAACTAATGAAGGGGGGGTGGGAGGATTCAAGAAAGAGAAAACTAATGTCAAGGCTCTAGACCAGAGCAGAGTTTGGGGTAATGGCCCAGCCTCCACAGCTCTCTGAGGCAGAGAATTCCATCGAGTTACAACCCTCTGAGAGAAGAAATTCCTCCTCATCTCAGTTTTAAATGGACGGCCCCTTATTCTGAGACTCTGTCCCCTAGTTTTAGTTTCCCCTTTGAGTGGAAATATCCTCTCTGCATCTACCTTGTCGTGCCCCCTCATTATCTTATATGTTTCGATAAGATCACCTCTCATTCTTCTGAACTCCAATGAGTATAGGCCCAACCTACTCAACCTATCTTCATAAGTCAGCCACCTCATCTCCACAATCAACCTGGTGAACCTTCTCTGAACATCCTCCAATGCAAGTATACCCTTCCTTAAATACGGAGACCAAAACTGTACGCAGTACTCTAGGTGTGGCCTTACCAATACCCTGTACAGTTGCAGCAGGACTTCTCTGTTTTTATATTCTATCCCCCTTGCAACAAAAGGCCAACATTCCATTTGCCGTCCTGATTACTTGCTGTACCTGCATACTAACTTTTTGTGTTTCATGCACAAGGACCCCCAGGTCCCTCTGTACTGCAGCAATTTGCAATTTTTCTCCATTTGAATTATAATTTGCTTTTCTATTTTTTCTGCCAAAGTGGATAACCTCACATTTTCCCACAGTATACCCCATCTGCCAAATTTTTGCCCACTTACTTAGCCTTTTAATATCCCTTTGCAGATTGTTTGTGTCCTCCTCACAATTTCCTTTTCCACCCATCTTTATATAATCAGCAAACTTGGCTACATTACACTCGGTCCCGTCATCCAAGTCATTAATATAGATTGTAAATAGTTGAGGCCCCATCACCAGTCCCTGTGGCACCCCACTAGTTACTGTTTGCCAACCGGAAAATGACCCATTTATCCCAACGCTCTGTTTTCTGTTAGTTAGCCAATCCTCTATCCATGCTAATATATTATCCCCAAACCCGTGAACTTTTATTGTGTGCAGTAATCTTTTATGAGGCACCTTATCAAATGCCTTCTGGAAATCCAAATACACCACATCCACTGGTTCCCCCTTATCCACCCTGCTCATTACATCTTCAAAGAACTCCAGCAAATTTGTCAAACATGATTTCCCTTTCATAACACCATGCTGACTCTGCTTGATTGAATTATGCTTTTCCAAATGTCCTGCTACTGCTTCCTTAATAATGGACTCCAGCGTTTTCCCAACAACAGATGTTAGCTAACTGGCCTATTGTTTCCTGCTTTTTGTCTGCCTACTTTTTTAAATAGCGGCGTTACATTTGCAGTTTTCCAATCTGCTAGGACCTCCCCAGAATCCAGGGAATTTTGTTAGATTACAACCAATGCATCCACTATCTCTGCAGCCACTTCTTTTAAGACTCTAGGATGTAAGCTATCAGGTCCAGGGGAATTGTCCGCCTTTAGTCTCATTATTTTACCAAGTTTTACTTCTTTAGTGATAGTGATTGTATTAAGTTCCTCCCTCCCTATAGCCCCTTGATTATCTACTATTGGGATGTTTTTAGTGTCTTCTACCGTGAAGACCGACACAAAATATTTGTTCAACATCTCTGCCATTTCCCTGTTCCCCATTATTAATTCCCCAGTCTCATCCTTTAGGGGACCAACATTTACTTTAGTCACTCTTTTCCTTTTTATGTACCTGTAGAAACTCTTAGTATCTGTTTTTATATTTTGTGCTAGTTTACTTTTATAATCTATCTTCCCTTTATCATTTTTTTTTTAGTCGTTCTTTGCTGGCTTTTAAAAGTTTCTCAATCTGGCCTCCCACTAGTCTTGGCTACATTGTATGCCCTTGTTTTCAATTTGATACCATCCCTTATTTCCTTAGTTAGCCACTGATAGTTATCCCCTCTCTTACAGTCTTTCCTTTTCATTGCGATATATTTTTGTTGCGAGTTATGAAATATCTCCTGAAATGTCTGCCACTGTTCATCAACCGTCCCACACTTTAGTCTATTTTCCCAGTCCACTTTAGCCAACTCTGCCTTCATACCTTTGTAGTCCCCTTTATTTAAGCTTCGGACATTGGTTTTGAGATCCAACTTTCTCACCCTCCAACTGAATTTGAAATTCAACCATGTTATGGTCACTCATTCCTAAAGGATCCTTTATTAATCCTGTCTCATTACACAGTACCAGATCTAAGATAGCCTGCTCCCTGGTTGGTTCTGCAATGTACTGTTCAAGGAAACTATCCCGGATACACTCTATGAACTCTTCCTCGAGGCTACTCTGGCCAATTTGCTTTGTCCAATCAATATGAAGGTTAAAATCGCCCATCAATATTGCCATTCCTTTTTTACAAGCCTCCATTATTTCTTGATTTATATTCCATCCAACAGTGTAGCTATTGTTAGGGGGTCTATAGACTACGCCCACCAGCAACTTTTTCCCCTTATTATTCCTTATCTCCACCCGAACTGACTCAACATCTAGATCTTCTGAGCTAATATCGTTTCTCACTAACGCACTGATCTCATCCTTTATTAACAGTGCTACTCCACCTCCTTTTCCTTACTATCTGTCCTTCCAAATTGTCAAATACCCCTGACTATTTAGTTCCCAGTCCTGGTCACCTTGCAACCATGTCTCTGTAATGGCTATCAGATCACACCCATTTGTGCCATCAACTCATCTATTTTGTTATGAATGCTGCTTGCATTCAGATAGAGTTTTAAAAAAAATTTATTACCATTTTTTCTTGCTTTGACCCCACGTTCTGATTCACCTTTATGTTTATATATTCTGTCCCTTCCTGACACGCTCTGGTTTTCATTTCCCCCAGTGCTACCCTGCGCTATTGCCTTTTCCTTATTCTTTGAATTATTACATTTTTGCTCACCTGAATCCTCCCCCCCACTAATTAGTTTAAAGCCCTTTCTACAGCCCTAATTATTTGATTCGCCAGGACCCTAGTCCCAGCACGGTCTAAGGATCTTAGCTCCGAAAATCAAGAAGTAGAATCAATTAAGAAACAGTAAGGAGCAGAAAACATTGGTGGGTGTTGTTTATAGGCCCCTAGTTGTAATGCAGTTGTAATGTAGGACAGAGTATAAATCAGGAAATTAGAGGGGCATGTAACAAGGGTAATACGGTAATCATGGGAGACTTTAATCTACATATAGACTGGGCAAACCAAATTTACAGTAATAATGTGGAGGACGAATTTATGGAATATATAAAGATAGTTTTCTAATATGTTGAGGAACCAACTAGGGAGCAGGCTATTTTAGATCTAGTATTGTGCAATGAGAAAGGGTTAATTAATAACCTTTTAGTGAATGCACCCTTAGGGAAGATTGAACATAATATGATAGAATTTTATATTTACGTTTCAAAATTATTTAATGAAATCCGAAATTAAGGTCTTAAATCTAAACAAAGCAAACTACGTAGGTATGAGGCGCGAGTTGGCTAAGATAGATTGGGAAACTACATTAAAATGTATGCCAATAGACGAGCAATGGCTAGCATTTAATGAATTAATACATAATTAACAACAAATATGCATTCCTTTAAGGCACAAAACTCCACAGGAAAAGTAGTCCAACCGGAGCTAACAAGAGAAGTTAAAGATAGTATTAGATCAAAGGAAGAGGCTTATAATGTTGCCAAAAAGAGCAGTAAGCCTGAGGATTGGGAGGATTTTAGAATTCAGCAAAGGAGGACCAAGAAATTGATAAAGAAAGGAATATGAGAGTAAACTGGTGAGAGACATAAAAACAGACTGTAAAAGCTTCTATAGGTATGTACAAAGGAAAAGATTAGCAAAATTAAATGTGGGTTCCTTACAGGCTGAGACAGGAGAATTTATAATGGGGAATAAGGAAATGGCAGAGAAATTAAACAAATACGATGTTTCAGTCTTCACGGAAGAAGACACAAAAAACCTGTCAGAAATAGTTGAGAATCAAGGGTCTAGCGAGAATGAGGAACTGAAAGTAATTAGTATTAGTAAAAAATAGTACTGGAGAAATTAATGGGACTGAAAGCCGATAAATCCCCTGAACTTAATGGCCTACATCGCAGGGTTTTGAAAGAGGTGACTATAGAGATAGTGGATGCATTGGTTGTCATCTTCCAAAATTCCATCGATTCTAGAAAGGTTCCCGCAAATTGGAAAGTAGCAAATGTAACCCTGCTATTAAGGAAAGGAGGGAAAGAGAAAATGGGGAACTACAGACCAGTTAGCCTGACATCAGTAGTATGGAAAATGCTAGAATCTATTATGAAGAACGTAGTAACAGGGCACTTAAAAAATAATAGGATTAGGCGGAGTCAACATGGATTTATGAAAAGGAAATCATGTTTGATGAATCTGTTAAGAGTTTTTTGAGGTTGTAACTAGCAAAATAGATAAGGGGGAACCAGTGGATGTGGTGTATCTGGATTTTCACAAGGCATTCGATAAGGTGCCACACAATTAAACAAAATTAGGGTTCATGGGATTGGGGATAATATACTAGCATGGATTGAGGATTGGTTAACGGATGGAAAACAGAGAGTAGGAATAAACGGGTCATTTTCGGGTTGGCAGACTGTAACTAGTGAGGTGCCGCAAGAATCAGTGCTTGGGCCCCAGCTATTCACGATCTATATCAATGATTTGGATGAGGGGACCAAATGTAACATATCCAAGTTTGCTGATGATACAAAACTGGGTGGGAATGTCAGATGAAGGGGATACAGACAGGCTAAGTGAGAACATGGCAAATGGAAGAGAACATGGAGAAATGTGAAGTTAGCCACTTTGGTAGGAAAAATAGAAAAACAGAGTATTTTTTAAACAGTGAGAGATTGGGAAATGTTGGTGTTCAGAGGAACCTGTGTGTCCTTATACATGAACCACAGAAAGTTAACATTCAGGTACAGTAAGAAATTAAGAAAGCAAGTGGTATGTTGGCCTTTATTACAAGAATTTGAGTATAAGGGTAAAGGGGGTCGAAATTGCCCCTCTCCTTAAGGCCTGTTATCACAGCAAATCGGCAGCCATGCTGCAGAGTGGAGTGGCCGCCGGTTTTTCGTGGAATGGCCGCTGATAGCCTAATTGCCCCTCTGAGGTTTCCTGGCTGTGCCCCGATCCCCCCCACAACTCCGCTGTTACTGATCTGTCTTAAGTACATCATCACTGTGCACACCGCCGATCTAACCCCCTCGACGGCGACATTCCCCTCTGAAAATCTTTGGCCCACCCGGCGGTGCCAAAACCTGTTTTTTCCCAGTGGTCCACTGAGGCTGTGACCTTCTGCAATGGCGGTATGGCTTTCCTTAAAGGGGAGGACTCACTGCCGCTGCCACCATGTTTTTTTTGGTCGGCCGACTGCCATGTCGGCCTGACAATTATGCCCACGGGTTCAGCCGGGCCGCCAACAGGCAGCCTGGCACCCCCTCTTGGGTGCCAGGCTGCTGGCCTGGCCAAAACCCTCCCTGATGGCTCAGTGGGCCGGTTTCAAAAGTGATGGGGTGAGCCGTGGTGACGAAGCGCCGTGATGACATCATCGCGGCGGTGAATACACACCGCCCACAACTTCCACCCCTCAGATGTTGCCACCGCCCCATATCCGCCCCTCTCGTGTAGTCACTGCCCCCAATAAAAGCGACTTTCAGATCCGAATAAAAAAAATCAACAAAGAGCGCATTTCGCTCAAGAGGCGACCTCAACCACAACTGCGATAAAAAACCATTGAAACGGGGTGCGTGTGCCCCGTTTCGGGCGGGGGGCCATTTCTACCCCAAGATGTATTACTGGAATTATATAGGGCCCTGGTGAGACCACACCTGGAGTATAGTGTATAATTTTGGTTTCCTTACCTAAGGGAAAATATAGAGGGTGTGGAATGAAAGTTCACCAGACTGATTCCTGGAATGGGGGGGGGGATTGTCCTATGAGGAGAGAGTGAGTAGACTAGGCCTATATTCTCTGGAGTTGAGAAGAATGAGAGGTGATATCATTGAAACATACAACATTTTTACAGGGCTTGACAGGGTAGATGCTGAGAGGATGTTTTCCCTGGCTTAGGAATCTAGAACCAGGGGTCACAGTCTCAGAATAAGGGGTCGGACATTTAGGACTGAGATGAGAAAAAATAAATGAGCAAGTTATTATTTAAATGGAGAAAGATTGCAAAGTGCCGCAGTACAGCGGGACCTGGGGGTACTTGTGCATGAAACATAAAAGGTTAGTATGCAGATATAGCAAGTGATCAGGACGGTCAATGGAATCTTGGCCTTTATTGCAAAGGGGATAAAAGCGGGGAAGTCTTGCTACAGTTGTATAGGTTATTGGTGAGGCCACACCTGGAATATTGCGTGCAGTTTTGGTTTCCATATTTACGCAAGGATATACTCACTTTGGAGGCAGTTCAGAGAAGGTTCACAAGATTAATTCTGGAGATGAGGGGGTTGACTTATGTGGAAAGGCTGAGTAGGTTGGGCCTCTACTCATTGGAATTCAGAAGAATGAGAGGTGATCTTATCGAAATGTATAAGATTATGAGGGGGCTTGACAAGGTGGGTGCAGAGAGGATGTTTCTACTTATAGGGGAGACTAGAACTAGAGGCCATAATCTTAGAATAAGGGACCGCCCATTTAAAACTGAGATGAGGAGAAATTTCTTTTCTCAGAGGGTTGTGGATCTGTGGAATTCGCTGCCTCAGCGAGCCCGTGGAAGCTGGGACAGTGAATAAATTTAAGACAGACATAGACATTTTCTTAAACGATAAGGAAATAAGGGGTTATGGAGAGCGGGCAGGGAAGTGGATCTGAGTCCATGATTGGATCAGCCATGATCGTATTAAATGGCGGAGCAGGCCCGAGGGGCCATATAGCCTACTCCTGCTCTTATTTCTTATGTTCGTATGAGGAGAAATTTCTTTACTCAGATGGTGGTGAATCTTTGGAATTCTCTACCCCAGAGGGCTGTGGAGGCTCAGTCGTTGAGTATATTTAAGACAGAGATCAATGGATTTTTGAATATTAAGAGGATCAAGGGATATGGGGATAGTGCAGGAAAGTGGAGTTGAGATGGAAGATCAGCCATGATCTTATTGAATGGCGGAGCAGGCTCGAGGGGCCGAATGGCCTACTCCTGCTCTTAATTCTTATGTTCGTATGTTCTTATGTCTCTAGATGAAAAGGGCATGATGAGCCAAATTACATTTTCTCATTTAAACTTTCTTGAGCCCTTATGTCCAGTACACGAGCATACCAACCCATTAGGGAGTCACTTGGTATGGGAATAGATAATAGTGGAGGCTGCAGGTACATTTCCTTTTGTACACTGTCTTGATTTATCCACTGCTGGCAGCCTATCAAGGAAATTAGATCAATTTTCATTAGCTAATGCCAAGGCAACAGTGTTATCAGTCACTGTGTTAGTTGACTGAGCTGCACAGATCTCATGAAGGTCCATTATCTGGCACCACACAGTTACTATGAGAATCAGTCACTTTCGCAGGCAGATTTGAACCAAGGTTCAGTCACTCATTATGGATTTTGTATCAGATGGCTGTCAATTTGTCCGATGGGAGGAAAACACACTTTAAAACTTTGCTCACACGGTGACCACATCTTAGAGGGACAGCAACTGGAATTTCTCCAGATTTCCTTACAGTGTTACTTCTGCAAAAATTTGTTGGCCTGAGCGAGAACACTGACGTTGGTGCTCCTCTCCTCCCAGTGGATTTGCAGGATCTTGTGGAGGCAGCGTTGGTGGTAGTTCTCCAGCGCTTTGAGATGTCTGCTGTATATGGTCCAAGACTCTGAGCCATATAGGAGGGTGGGTATCACTACTGCCCTGTAAGCTTGGTGCCAGAGTTGAGGTCCTGGTCTTCAAACACTCTCTTCCTCAGGCGACCGAAGGCTGCGCTGGCACACGGTGTTGGAAGCACATCATCGATGTCTGCTCTTGCAGATATTATGGAAAATGGTCCATGTTGTCCAAGGCCTCGTCGTGGATTTTGATGACTGGGGGGGGCTAGTGCTGTGTGGCGGGGTCAGGTTGGTGGAGGACCTTTGTTTTACGGATATTTAGCGTAAGGCCCATGCTTTCGTATGCCTTGGTGAAGGTGAACGGTTTCTACACCGAGTTGGTCGATGGGAATTTACCGCCAAATTTCCTGTGGAGCTCATTTGCCGAAGCGGAACGCAAAAACCAGCTGAAAACAAGCACTAAGGCAGCACCACCAATAGGGGTAATAGCAAATGGTTTGCTGCCTTTTGCCGTTGCACATCACTCTGAGACTCTTGCCTTTGCTGCTGCTCGTCCTCTGGGAAGGCCACTTCAGTTGCTCAGTCCTCCTGTATACGTGGGGGAGTGCAGGGATCTGAAACATTTCGGATGCAGTGAGACTGACAGCACTTTGGCTAATACAGTGCAGGTCTCAGTGCAAAATATTCCAAACAAAATTGTGAAAGAAGTCACCATCCTGCGCTGATATCAAGTGACTTTGGGCTGTCTTGCACCTAGATTTTTGGGCCTAAATCTATGCCTCTTCATGAGTAGTTTACATGCAGAAAACTTGCATGAGCTGAACTACTACACAGGGACGGAGCTATGTCCATGAGCAGCAGAGGGTTTAGGTAGACATAGGATTCTGGAAGCGATGCAAACGATTGAGAAAATTGAAGGACTGTACTCACCTTTGCTGCTCTCGTTAGGTCATTAAACACAGGTCCTGGAGGTCATGCTACTGGCACTGGCCGTCTCAGCCACCTCTTTCCAGGCCTACTGGATATTTATCCAGGGGATGCTCCTGCGGATGCTGGGGAACAGTACGTCTCCCTCCTTTCCCTGACTCCTCTACCAGGATCTCCAGGGAAGCATCAAAAAAGCTAGCCGTAGCCCTGTGACACATTCCTCTACTTGATTTTTCTTGTAGCAGTGTAACAAACAAATCAGGCAGAAGGGAACGCAGCCTCCCTTTAAATAGGCCTCGGGGGACCTGTCGGAAATTGTACCACAAAAATGGGCAGGCTGCCAGTTTCCTGACACAATCAGGTTGGCAGTCCGTCACTCATATTAAAATGCGGCCCGGGAGATAAAATTCCCCAGGTCTCATAATAATGCGTCGGGGGAGGGGGGCGGGGTGTTGCTGCTCACCCCGCCTCCCCCATCCCACCCGTTTCCTGCTCAGAGTTAAAATCGGGGCTGAAGTGTGCGAGGGAAAAACAGAGAGAGATAGAATTAGAACGGGAGACAAGTGAAAAATTACATCAGGTGAGACACAGTCCATTGTTTATAAACCATTTTGTCCTTGAATAATGCCACAGAAAATCAACCAGTGCTTATAATATTTTGATGTTTTTCTACATTATACTACATTATTTCACACACCACATACATGTTTTAGAGCTTTATGGAAACAGTACAAATTGATTCAATTGTCAGATTGTCTTTTCACCTTACACTAACTGCATATTATTTGTTCTTTTATGCCTCTCCATTTCACTGACAATCTTTTATATAATCGAACAGTGTTTTGATTAAGGAGTTTACAGATCACTCAACCCATTGGCATATCTGTTCATTTTCTTCTTCTCCTCCGAATATTTTTTTACAACCTTACTAAAATGCCTGTTTATCTTTCACTCTTCAGCTCTGATGAAGGATGGTATACCTGAAACATCGATAGCTTATCCTTTCTTTTTATAGATGCTGGTTGATCTGCAATTAATTTTCAGCCTTTTTTGGTTTTATTTCCAAAGTTTGATTCATCCATCACTTTTGTCAATAGAACTGGTAACCTATCATATGCCATTTCGGGATCTATTTATTACAGGTAGGTAGATCTTTGCATAATGTCCTCACTGTGTCAGATACACTACAAAACATCACATAAACAGCTCAAAGATTGCTCACTAAGACAACTCCAAAGAAACAGGCTGCTCAATAACACATTCTTCAGAACTTCATTATATGTTTTAACAATGTAAAACTTTGCAAGAAAATTTAATACAAGACCTGGCATTACATCCTAACCACTTACCACCTACCATGTTAAAAAAAATGCTATTTTATCAGTGAATTTACTGCACTCTGACCTAGTGTCAAAATAGCCAACAAAAGAATAAAAGAATAATGAAAAAGATAAGAGCCATTTTCAGTCCATTTCTCATTTAAATCTCATAAACACCGGAGTGATCAATTTCAAAACCCTATTAGTTCTGCTACTGCCAACCATTTGGATTCTCATTTCAAGATCACCTTGCAATGCAAAACTGCAGAGACACACCATTTTAATGTAAGATTTATGATAAATGCCATTGTGAGAGCATATTTACCTAGCATGCAAAACCAACGACTAAATGGGCAAGTAATACATTTTCACTGCCAGAGGGAATTCTGTTAAATATTTAGAGTTTTAATAATATCTTGGAAATAGATTCACAACATTGAATTTACAAGTCAGAACATGAAAAAGCAGCATTTTTTTCAAAAGCAGCACAACAATATGGCCTTTCTAATGTGTCGCCATGACAATCACAAGAATTCGGAATGGACATTCAGCTGAGATCTTACACTTGATTAACTATCATAAATCACTGAAATCTTAAGAACCGAGTCATTACAGCGCAAAATACTTACCTGATGATATCTCCTTCAAGGGCAATCACTCGCTTGATTATTTTCTGTTCTGGGTTTTTGGGTGACCTGAAATAAAAGGACAAGGTTATACAATCTGTAATGTCCTCTAACAATCTATTGGTTTAAGGAAACTCATTGAAATTTCAAAACAGAAATAGAGACCATTAAAGCCATACGGGAGCTGCTGTGCTCCTTGACATGGTATATCAATCACAGTTAAGATCCACTGTGAAGTTATATCTTTTGAGAATCCAACTCCATCATCTGAAAGTAATACATAAAAGACTTTGAGTAGCTGTGAGGCTTTTGAAATAGCTTCTTCAGAGTCTTGTGACAAAGTAAATCAAGAAATCATTTATAGTTGTGAGATATGGAAAATTTACTTAAAGCCAAAGGAAATGATATGTCTGTCACAGAATTCCTCCATGTAAATACTTCATTATTTTAAAACATTCACACCCTTATGAACCGTGAATTAATACACTCATAGATATTCAATTAACTGAAGAATATTTGTTCAATGTAAAATTCAGTAACATTTTTCAAGAAGAATGTAGAAATGTGAAAGTCTTTGCTGCCTTGTATAAAACATGCACGCTGTAGCGATCATACTTGAAGTGATCCCTCCAACACAAAGCGCATAGTTTCAATAATATTTCTGTGACTTCATTTATGAAAAGCAAATAATGGTTTCATACTGGGCAACAATCATGGCATCTAAAAATAAAATCTTTAATGCAGGTTGTGTAGAGGAACAATCTGTCACTGTAAAATTGAACTCAACTGCAACGTAAAAGCAACTGCCAATCCATTTTACACAAAATTTGTGTGCCTGCTTGTATCCTCCCTCAGGAACAGCAATCAGACCTTGGATAAGTAAAATTTAATTGCAATTGCAGGTAGATTTAAATAATGCTCATGCAACTCATTATATGGGCATTCATTAAGTCAAACATACGCAGATTCTGTAAGAAATGGCTTCTGATACTTAATACAGTCATTGTACAATAGTTTTTCAGGACATCCAATGACGTCTGCCGTTAGATCGACTTCCCCTTGAATGTTTTTAAATGCTACACAATCAAGTCCTCTGGTATACCATTAACTATATATGAAAAACAGAACTTCAGCAGGCAACTTAAAGTTCAAACACATATTGTGCAAAATGTTTGGACCGTAACAGATTTTGAACAGACTTGAGCTGAGCTGTTGTGTCATATACAGTTGAAAGCCTGCTGATGTTTACTGTCTCGGCCCATACATGAAGAATGGCCACTCAGGCAGGGTCCGGAGAGCTGCCAATGTCTGAAACCATATCCCAGCATTAACCGGCACCTTCAGGGGAGAAGGGGAGAAAATGTGGAAAAAATTAAAACCTAGACTTTATTTTTTTGGGGGTGGGAGGGGGGGGCAGGGTTTGATATAAAGCTTTGAGTAAGAAAAAATGCACCAACGCTCCTAACCTCGTTATTTCCTAAATAAAATTACTTTCTTCTTGAACTGCTTTCACTATAGAATGATATTGGAGTTAGTGCTGTATAAATGTGAAGTTTTCAAATCACAACATTCTGCACTTAATTTAGAGTTAAGCAGAATAAGTGGGGATAACTTTCAACTTTCGTGAGGGTGTGAAACTGGTAGCTTCCTCCAATGCGCACGTACAACATTGTGACTGTTGATCAGTGACTCTCTTAACTAATAATATGTAAATGAGTTCTAACATAATACAAATGTGTAATACACAATACATAGAAAAGCCAAGTGCAAACCAAAGTTGAATGGTGCTCCAAAATGAGCAAGACAGGATGAAGAGCTCTCTATACCAGAAGTGATGCAATGAAAAATCCTTCCATACCAGGAAATTGCCAACTCCAATATAGACATTGAAGACTGGAAGAGAGGGAAGATGAGGAGATGTTTTTCTCGGCTCCAGAGATAGAAAAACAACTGCTGTCATATTCGCTCATTAAAGGCCAGATACAAAAAGACGTTAATTTTATACCAGTGGGATAGAAAATTTCCTAGAATCCCATCTCATTTTTAAGCAAACACAGCACATTTGGAAAAAGACAATATGCCCCAAGCGGGAAAAGGGAGCAAGATTATTAATTTTCTTACACAAGCTGTAAAATACTTGTTTCAAACCTGTACCTCAGGTTGTAGAAAAAATGCCAATAAATTGATTGCTAATACTATTTATTTATTGTATTTATTGAGCTCTACTTTCTAGTGGTCCATCATGTGTCCATGCCTTGCACAAGGTTACTAAACATAGGAAATATAACCAATATTTTCCCCAAATAAACTCAGTCTTTCCAAAACATATCTGAAGTCTTCTCTTTAAAAACTGTATGATTGCTATATATTGTTAGCCTAACTATAATCATCAGTACAACTTTGTTCTGCTTACATTACTAAATGTTGGATTTTAATCATCTTTTCCTTATCTCAACAATAGATTATGGAATTTGAAGATCAAAGAAACGAGCAGATCTTAACTTGAGGTAGCTTTAACAGAGCACTATACCATAATTTGGACTTTTTTTTTTATCTTGCTGATTTTTATCAGCGACTGCCTGTTTTCTCTAAACTTCCATGTCCTTTTGTTGCTGTATTTTTCATGCTCCCAAGAGATATTCAGTAGGAGATAGTGCTTCAGGAGGAACATACTGTCAAAGGAGACAACAAGGATTTCAGATGAAGATGAATAAGAATGGGAAGAGAGGACAGATTCAACTGTGGGACAGTAAGAGGAAGCGAACAAATCAAAAGAACAGCTGTGATGTAACATGGAGTTGGAATCAAAGAAAATAAATCACTTTATAATGAAAGGAAAGTAATGAATCAAAAACTAACAGAGAGAAAATCTACACAGATTCAGTAAAAAAAAAGTTTAAAAAAGGTGTAGCTATGGAGAAAATACAAGCAAGCATGTATCCTCCATTATCAGACAAATCCCAACTTCGGACCAGTTCCTACAGATTATCCATCATAACAAAGGATCAGCAGAAACAATTCTTAATAAAGTTTTGATTTTTATAATGAGGTTTTTACAGTAAGTCTTCCATTTTATGTACCTGAATATGTCAATAAGTGGAGAATAATACTTGAAGTAAAACTCTTGTCCTCTCCATCCATAAATAATAACCAAACTCTGTCTCACCAATTTCAAGACCCAGAAAGTCTCCTTTAGTGCTTTGCATGGCAGTGATCTTAAGAATAGCTGGTGGGTAGAGAAAGCACAGGAGATCCAACAGCTGGCCGACAACCATGATTTGCGAGGTCAAGTCCATCTACGGCCCAAGCACCCAAGGCCCCAGCCCACTGCTGGCCAAGAATGGAGAGGCACTCATTTAGGACACCGAGGCAGTCAGCGCCAGCTGGAAGGAGCACTTTGAAGATCTCCTTAACCGAGACTCTGTCTTCGACGTGTGTCGTCGACTCCATTCCGCAGCATGCTACCCAACACCATCTCAGCAAAACCTCAGCCCTGCACAAGGTAGAAAAGGCCATCCGTCAGCTCAAGAACAACAAGGCCTCAGGAGCAGATGGAATCCCCGCCGAGGCACTAAAGTATGGTGGAGTAGCACTATTGGCACAAATGCATGACCTTATCTCTCTTATCTGGAAAGAGGAGAGCATGTCAGAGATCGCAGAGATGCTGTAATTGTGACCATCTTCAAAAAAAGAGACACGTCCGACTGCACTGTAAGAGGAAAAATAGATCTGGCATTAGGGGTATAGACGAAACAAATGTTTTAAGTGCAGACTTCGAAACCGACCCGGTTAGTTAGCCAGAAAAGTGTATAGATGACCCCACACATTCCAGTGCAGAGGACAAAGGGCAATCTGTGAGGACAAGGAGAAAAGGCATGTATAATAAACATTTGACTCAATTAAACTCGAGGCAGACCTGATAACATTGATGCATAACCAGCCTGAGCCGAAGGCCGCCAGGGTACATTCTGGGGGGGAAGGAATACAAGATAAGACACTGTGAAGGAGACTTTAGATACACACTGAAGAACTACACATGGACACATAGGCGCCATGGTCAGCACATTCTAACAAGATGAAGTCACCCTAGATAAGGCCTGAAACTGCCTTAAGACACTGGTGTCAATCCAAGATATTACTGATAGAGAAGAGGGTTGGAGCGATGACGCAGCCCTGTTTGACCCTGATCCGGACGTGGATTGGGTCTGTAATGGATCCGTTGGTAAGGATCATGACCTGCATGTCATCGTGAAGCAGGCGAAGGATGTTGACAAACTTTTGGGGGCATCCGAAACGGAGGAGGATGCTCCAAAGACCCTCACGGTTGACAGTGTCAAAGGCCTTTGTAAGATCGAAAAAGGCCATGTATAAGGGCTGGTGCTGCTCCCTGCATTTTTCCTGCAGCTGTCGCGCTGCAAAGATCATGTCTGTTGTGCCCCGTAGGGGATGAAATCCACACTGTGACTCCGGGAGGAGCTCCTCGGCCACAGGGAGAAGATGGTTGAGGAGAACTCTAGCGACAACTTTCCAAGTGGCTGATAGCAGGGAGATTCCCCTATAATTGCCACAGTCGGACTTGTCCCCTTTTTAAAAAATGGTCACAATCACTGCATCTTTGAGATCTCCCGGCATGCTCTCCTTCCTCCAGATGAGAGAGATGAGGTCATGTATCCGCACCAACAGTGCCTCTCCACCATACTTTAGCACCTCAGCAGGGATTCCATCCGCACCCGTAGCCTTGTTATTCTTGAGCTGTTTTATGGCTTTGCCTACCTTGTGCAACGTTGGAGTTTCACTGAGTTGGTGGCGGGTCGCGTGCTGCAGGATGGAGTCGAGAACACTCGAGTCAAAGGCCATTTTTAAAAAAGGGGACGAGTCCGACTGCGGCAACTACAGGGGAATCTCCCTGCTATCAGCCACTGGGAAAGTTGTCGCTAGAGTTCTCCTTAATCGTCTTCTCCCTGTGGCCGAGGAGCTCCTCCCGGAGTCACAGTGCGGATTTCGTCCCCGACGGGGCACAACAGACATGATCTTTGCACTCGGGTCAAACAGGGCTGCGTCATCGCTCCAACCCTCTTCTCAATCTTCCTCGCTTCCATGCTCCACCTCACAATCAACAAGCTCCCCGCTGGAGTGGAACTAAACTACAGAACCAGTGGGAAGCTGTTTCACCTATGCCGTCTCCAGGCCAGGTCCAAAATCACCCCACCTCTGTCGTTGAGCTGCAGTATGCAGACGACGCCTGCGTCTGCACACATTCAGAGGCTGAACTCCAGGATATAGTCAATGTATTCACTGAGTCTTATGAAAGCATGGGCCTTACGCTTAACATCCGTAAGACAAAGGTCCTCCACCAGCCTGTCACTGCCACTCAGCAATGCCCTCCAATCATCAAGATCCACGGCGCGGCCCTGAACAAGGTGGACCATTTCCCATATTTCGGGAGCCGCTTATCAACAAAGGCAGACATTGATGCGGAGATTCAGCATCGTCTCCAGTACGCCAGTGCAGCCTTCGGCCGTCTGAGGAAAAGAGTGCTTGAAGACCAGGTCCTCAAATCTACCACCAAGCTCATGGTCTACAGAGCTGTAGTAATACCCGCCCCCCTGTTTGGATCAGAGGCATGGATAATGTATAGAAGGCACCTCAAGTCGCTGGAGATATATCACCAACGATGTCTCCGCAAGACCCTGCAAATCCCCTGGGAGGACAGGCGCACCAACATCAGTGTCCTCGACCAGACTAATATCCCCAGTATTGAAGCACTGACCACACTTGATCAGCTTCACTGGGCAGACCACATAGTTCGCATGCCAGATACAAGTCTCCCTCAGCAAATGCTTTATGCGGAGCTCCTTCACGGTAAACGAGCCAAAGGAGGACAGCGGAAACATTACAAGGACACCCTCAAAGCCTCCCTGGTAAAGTGCGACATCACCACTGACACCTGGGAGACCCTGGCCGAAGACCGCCCGAGGTGAAGAAAGTACATCCCGGGAGGGCGTCGAGATCTTCGAGTCCCAACGCAAAGAGCATGAAGAGGCCAAGTGCAGGCAGCGGAAGGAGCGTGCGGCAAACCAGCCCCACCGACCCCTTCCCTCGACGAATGTCTGTCCCACTTGTAACAGAGTCTGTGGCTCTCGTATCGGACTGTTCAGTCATCAAAGCACTCACTTTGGGAGTGGAAGCAAGTTTTCCTCGATTCCAAGGGACTGCCTATGATTGAATGATAAGATAACCCAATCAGGAGTCGTGGGAGGTTGTATTGGGGAAGCAAAGAGGTCTTTGAATATTGTATAAAAGATGTATGATTTTGCTGTTCGGAGAGCATTTCCACTCACAGGCGGCTGTGTTGAGAAATTGCTCCTGGACCGTTTGTGATTAAAGATCATTAAAACTTGCCTTCCGTCTCCGTCTACTAACTTTGAGGGTTGCTACACAGGTTGGGACGACCCTTTATATCGGGGGGGCGCTCGTGGAAAGAGAAGCCTTTTGCTATGCCCTTTACAGCAGTAACTACAGAGGAACCTCCCTGCTGTCGGCCACTGGGAAAGCCATTGCAAAAATCCTCCTCCATTATTTTCTCCCCTTGGCTGAAGAGCTCCACCCAGAGTTGCAATGCGGATTCTGTCCACGAAGCGGTACAACGGACATGATCTTCACCGTGCGTCAACTACAAGAGAAATGTAGGGAACAGCGTCAACCCTGATGAGAAGGATAAGCAGGGATCTCAGAAACATATAAGATTCTGATGGGACAGGTTAGATGCGGGTAGAATGTTCCCAATGTTGGGGAAGTCCAGAACGAGGGGACACAGTCTTAGGATAAGGGATAAGCCATTTAGGACTGAGATGAGGAGAAACTTCTTCACTTAGAGAGTTGTTAACCTGTGGAATTCTCTGCCGCAGGAAGTTGTTGATGCCAGTTCATTGGATATATTCAAGAGGGAGTTAGATATGGCCCTTACGGCTAAGGGGATCAAGGGGTATAGAGAGAAAGCAGGAAAGGGGTACTGAGGGAATGATCAGCCATGATCTCATTGAATGGTGGCGCAGGCTCGAATGGCCTATTCCTGCACCTATTTTCTATGTTTCTATGTATATGGCCTTCTTTGACCTCACAAAGACCTCTGACATTATGCGAGCGACTATAGAGCGTTCTCCTCCGTTTCAGCTGCCCCCAAAAGTTTGTCACCATCCTCCATCTGCTCCACGATGACATGCAAGCCGTGATCCTGACCAACGGATCCACCTCAGATCCAATCCACGTCCGGACCGGGGTCAAGCAGGGCTGCGTCATCTCACTCTCAACAAGCTCCCTGCTGGAGTGGAACTAAACTATAGAACCAATGGGAACCTGTTCAACCTTCGTCGTCTCCAAGCTAGATCTAAGGTTGTCCCATCCTCTGTCATCGAACTACAGTACGCGGACGACGCTTGCGTCACTGCACATTCAGAGGCTGAACTCCAAGCCATCGTCAACACCTTCACCGAGGTGTACGAAAGCATAGGCCTTACGCTAAACATCCATAAGACAAAGGTCCTCCACCAACTTGACCCTGCCACACAGCACTGCCCCCCAGTCATCAAAATCCACGGCGTGGCCTTGGACAACGTGGACCATTTTCCATTCCTTGGGAGCCTATCAGCAAGGGCAGACATCGATGACAAGGTCCAACACCGCTTCCAGTGTGCCAGCGCAGCCTTCGGTCGCCTGAGGAAGAGAGTGTTTGAATACCAGGATCTCAAATCTAGCACCAAGCTCATGGTCGACAGGACAGTCGTGATACCCACCCTCCTATATGGTTCAGAGACATGGACCATATACAGCAGACATCTCAAAGCTCTGGAGAAGTACCACCAACGCTGCCTCCACAAGATCCTGCAAATCCACTGGGAGGATAGGCGCACCAACGTCAGTGTTCTCGCTCAGGCCAACATCCTCAGCATCGAAACACTGACCACGCTCGACCAGCTCCATTGGGCGGGTCACATTGTCCGCATGCCCGATACGAGACTTCCTAAGTAAGCGCTCTACTCGGAACTCCTACATGGCAAGCTAGCCCCAGGTGGGCAGAAGAAACGTTTGAAGGACACCCTCAAAGCCTCTTTAATAAAGTGCAACATCCCCAATAGTACCTGGGAATCCCTGGCCCAAGACCACCAAAATGGAGGAAGAGCTTCCGGGAGGGCGCTGAGGACCTCAAGTCTCGTTGCCAAGAGCATGCAGAAAACAAGCGCAGGCAGTGGAAGGAGTGTGCGGCAAACCAGACTCCCCACCCACCCTTTCCTTCAACCATTGTCCGCCCCATCTGTGACAGAGACTGTAATTCCCACATTGGGAACAGCCACCTGAGAAGTCACTTTTAGAGTGGAAGCAAGTCTTCCTTGATTCCGAGGGACTGCCTATGATATGCTGAATCTTACCCTATAGTGAATAATGTAAGATGGATTGCAAGCTGGGTCCGACAAGAATCGGTGCTGGGACCACTATTGTTCACTATTTATATCAATGATTTAGACTTTGGAATGATAAACACTATTTTTAAATTTGCGGACAACACCAAATTGGGGGAGAAAGTCAATACTGAAGAGGACTCTAACAAATTACAAGAAGACATTAATAAACTTGCAGAATGAGCATATAATTGGCAAATGAAAGCAGAGAGTAGGGGTAAAGGAAAGCTATTCAGAATGGTAAAAGGTGGGAAATGGGGTCCGACAAGAATCGGTGCTGGGACCACTATTGTTCACTATTTATATCAATGATTTAGACTTTGGAATGATAAACACTATTTTTAAATTTGCGGACAACACCAAATTGGGGGAGAAAGTCAATACTGAAGAGGACTCTAACAAATTACAAGAAGACATTAATAAACTTGCAGAATGAGCATATAATTGGCAAATGAATTTCAACTTAGATAAGTATGAGGTTCTACATTTTGGCAAGAAAAAATGAAAAGGTCACATAATCCTTGGAAAATAATTATCTAAATGGGGTAGAGGAGCAGAGGGATCTGGGAGTACAAATACACAAATCACTAAAAGTAGCGACAGAGGTTAATAAAGTCATTAAAAAGCAAGTTTATATCTAGAGGGATAGAACTGAAAAGTAGAGAAGTTATGCTAAACTTGTATCGAACCTTGGTCAGACCACACTTGAAGTACAGTTCTGGTTGCCATATTATAAAAAGGATATCGAGGCATTGAAGAGGGTGCAAAAAAGATTTACAAGGATGATACCAGAACTGCTAGGTTATACCTATCAGGATAAGATGAACAGGCTGGATCTCTTTTCTCTTGAAAAGAGAAGGCTGAGGAGTGACCTAATAGAGGTCTTTAAAATTCTGAAAGGTTTTGACAGAGTAGACACAGAGGCCGGAATTTTGCCGATGCTCAGAGGACAGGATTGGTGGCGGGTCAGTTCGTAAATTTAAAATTATTGACAGTGGGTCGGGACAGCGCCACCACGCTACTTTGCCAGATGGTGGGTCTATCAACACTGAACAACCCCAACACGCAGCAGCAGAGGAGGCAATTTAACTCATTAAGACCTTGTTAAGAGTCCATTAAAATTAATTTTGAGCTAAACTTACCATTTTGTCCGCAAAGCTCACGCTGCGTGGGGATCACGTCAGTAAGGACATCGGGGATTGTGTGACCAATAATTTATTTCTTTACTTGACAGCTGCAAATGTGCTGTAAAATCTCCTGTCTCACTGCTGTTCACTTTCCACGATCAGAAGCTCTTGCTTACTGTATTAGGAAGGCCCATTGAGCTTTATGCAGGTTGCAAATCTTTGGAGCAATCTCTATTCATTGGAACAACCTCTCACACCATTGACAGATCGCTTCTGTCATCTCAAGTTCACCTGCCATCTATCACATTCGCATCGGTGCCCTTGAAACTATTTCATCTTGGTCCTCAGAATCCCACCATGATCAGCCCCAAAACCAGCATCACCAGGCACATCAGCAGCACCAACCTTCTCCGCAATCAACTGATGCTGCACAGGACAGAGGGCATCAGCACCCGACCACATTGCTGCCTGGGATGCCAGGGATGGCCTCACCATGGCCAGATTTACTTCACTTGATGATGTACACCCTGGTTGCCACATGATGTGCCAGGTTGGCACCACCCCATACCAACCCCATAAAGCATCCCTACAATGCCCAAGCCATTCCTTTCACACTCATCGCCATTACAGGGGATACTGTTATGTCTCACCATTCACTTTCACTCACTAAGCCACTTCCAAAGTTGCACACAAAGTGTTGAAAATAAAGGTTTCAATGTTTGACACCACGTTAACAGAAACCTTACATGAACATTGGCTAAAACACCCAAGTGCCTACTCTTGTGTGGTGTTAGTTGGTATGATTGGACAATGATGAGGGTATGAGTGAGGGATGGCTGGTGAGATGGGGAAATGATAATTTACAAAAAGGGGGATGGGTGGAGGTGCAAGGTAAGCTGGTGTGAGTAAAGATGAGCAGGAGTAGCGTAGGGAAGGCAGAATGATGGGGATGTGATGAGTGGCACAGCAGGATGAGGTTGAGTGTGGCTTTGCAGTAACATTTTGTGATCCACTGAGATCATTGAAAGGTTTGCACTACTGCAGCCTGGTCCTCCTGACAACATCCCTGCTTGTGTCCTCTTGTGCAATGTGCAACCAGGCTGCGTTGATCTCCTAGAGAGATCTCTTTCGCTCTTTGGAAGGGAAGAGAACCTCCCTGCGTGCTGTGACTCCCTCCATATATGGAGGGCGTTATGGGAGAGCCTGGGTGCAGCCATGCATCTCTGTGCAGTAATTGTCTGTGTTTGCAGCACCTCAATGCTGTAAGACACTGACAGCACTATTGTCAAAATCAAGTTGTGCATGGTCCCTTTAAGGAAACCGGCTGATAACGTGTCATCAAATGACGCCATTAGACCCGCTTCCTTCAATTGGCTGGTAAAGGCGCTGCACGGGCTTAACAAGCTGAATCAACAAAAATCATTTCTACACATGACCCGCCGAGGTAGGCAAAATCGTGGCCAGAGAGAGTGATTTACTTTGGGGAAGAGCAAAACTAGAGGCCATCAATATATGATAGTGACCAATAAATCAAATAGGGAATTCAGAAGAAACCTCTTTACCCAGATGGTGGTGAGAATGTGGAACTCGTTACCACATGGAGTAGTTGAGGCAAACAGCACAGATGCATTTCAGGAGAAGCTAGATAAAGCATAAGAGGGAAAAGGAAATAGAGGGTTACGCTGATAAAGTTAGATGCGGAAGGATGGGAGGAGGCTCGAGTGGAGCATAAACACAGACATGGACTGGTTGGGCCGAATGGCCGAATGGTTGTATATTCTATGTAATAAACAGTGATTCAGGTGTTGTACTAAACTCTTGCATACATCCTGCAGCCAGACATCCTGCTGTGTGTTGGGGAGAGGAATATGTTTCTGTTGAGGAGATTGGCTCTCCTTGACAGGTGGATTTAGTTTATTTGGCCTTTGCCTCTGGCTTTCCATCTTGCAAATCATGTTTAGGGCACTCTCTGTTTTCACAATAGTAACTTCATATTTACATTTTTTCTTCATACTTTAATATGTTCCTTTTTTACAGGTGTAACTTCTTACGGTTTACTCCTCTAGATGTTTCCCTGACTGATGGGATTAGCTGCTATGTGGGACTGAGAGAGCACTTCTGCATTCTCATGCCACTGCCTCGCATCTTCACCTCAGCTAGATTATTGGCCCAGATTTTGTGCAGTAATAACATTGAAACTGTCAGCGTCGTGGTCATTACACCTCTGAAACTGACTGTAACTTCAGGATTTAGCACAAGTTCAGTTAAACGCGGAAACCCTGAAGTTGCGGTCAGTCATTCCCTGCTCCGCCACAGGTTGCACTGTGGAACTCCCCAGAGCCGGCAATCAGTGAAATCAGTTCAACTGATGAAAATGTCCCCTTTTCTGCCCTAATATTGCTGTTAAAAACTCCTTAAACAGTTAAGCTTTGTTCAATGAGGCTTTTAATGGTGTTCTGAACAATAATTACTACTGGCCTGGAAAAATTCATTTTTATATTTGTGGAATGTCAATTTCATTATGATACAAATTACTAGATTTTTTAAAATCATAAAAAATATATTTTTTTACTTAAGTTTATTTACGATATTTCAACTTCAATCTTAACTGCATGTGTATATCCCAATCTTTATTTCACTCGCAGTAAAAAAAATTTTAAAAGTGAATGATGAAAGCTTCTTTTTATTTTCTGGTTTGCTGTCTGTGAGAATTCTTCAATGTGATTGGCTGCCTAGCCAGCTTGACGATATGACGGCTACTGTATTCTGGAGATCCACTATTGAGAGCTCTACAATTAAATTAATATTGAGAAAGCTATAGTTTTAGCCACGGAGATCACAAGATCTTTGAAGGCAGCTTTCTTTGAGGTCAGCGGCAATCGCCATCACTTTGCCGCTGACCACAAATTTCGGGTCATTGTGTCCAATTGTAGGCACCACACAGTAGACAGGATATCAAGACCTTCGGGAGGGTGCAGAGAAGATATACTAAAATTACATCAGGGATGAGGAACTTCAATTCTGTGGAGAGACTGGGGAAGTTGGAGATGTTCTCCTTAGAGCAGTGAAGGTCAAGGGGAGATTTAATAGAGGGGTTCAAAGTTATGAGGGGTTTTGATAGAGTAAATAAGGAGCAACTGTGTCTAATGGTAGCTGGGTTTGTAACCAGAAGGTACAGATTGGCAAAATAACCAGAGGAGAGATGAGAAGAGATTATTTCATGCAGCGATTTGTTATGATCTGCAATGCACTGCCTGCAAGGGCGGTGGAAGTAGATTTAATAGTAACTTTCAAAAAGGAATTGGATATTTACTTGAAATGGAAAAAATTGAAAGGCTTTTGGGAAAGAGCAGGAGACTGAGACTAATTGGATAGCTGTTTCAAAGAGCTGGCGTAGGCATGATGGGCTCGATGTGCTGTAAAATTCGATGATTCATAGCTCCATTTTTATCTCCATGTCAATTAAACTTAGATTGGGAAGAGAGGGTGGGGATTTTTCTTTGTAAGCAACAAAAACACCCACAATATGATGTTTTATATTGATGTAGTTCAATTCAAAATCCGGTTTTCCAATCAATTTTTCAGCTCTGATTTGTAAGCAGTAATTTTTTTTTTTTAAATGTCCAATTTCTTTCCAGATCAACTCTAACGCCAAAGATCACTTTGCGCCAATATATTTGATCTTAGGCCAAAAGGCCGAGAGGCGAAGTTGCACCGTTCCTGGAAATATTGCAATACCAGGTCGGTGCATGGAGTGGACGGGGCAAGCCCCTGATCCAGCTCCCTGTCCAAAAAACAATTTAATATCAGGTCCCCATAGGGGATATTAAACTGATAAGAACAGATAATGTACAGCGACAGTTTGTCTGGCTCAATACTTCCCACATCTTACGAGCCTTCCGACATTATTAAATCTTATTCTTGTCCTCCTCGCCCTACTATCACATTGACATGCGTAAAACCATTACCAGAATAAGTAAGATAGCCGAGGGTAAAATTGCCACTGAACCAATCTGAAACTGTAGCCAAACCACAGTTTTCAACAATTTTCATAGCAAAAAACACATTTAACATAATTATGCAAATTGTGCAGAACTGCAATTACACACAATAGGAATGACAGTATCCACTTCTGACTATGTTATGACATTTTATAAAACTAGCACAATCTAACTGTATTGGGAATATTTCAAAGCAGAAGTACAATGAACATGGTGATGCTTTGAAATACATTGCAGTTGTATCAATTTGATAGGAATTCTTGTTTAAAACTGATTTTATATATAATATTTATCACTTCCATATGGTTTTCAAATAAATTCTCCACAAGATTAATAGTTTAATCTTTTAGGTGGCTAATGGATAATTACTTAATTTGAAACATTACCTGATTTGGTCATCTTGTGAGTACTAGAATAATTAACCTCATACACTGCCTAATATTGTAAGTTACAATAATTATAATGGTGCTGAGACAAGCTTATAAGAACATAAGAAATAGGAGCAGGAGTAAGCCATTTGGCCCCTCGACCCTGCTCCGCCATTCAATAAGATCATGGCTGATCTTCTACCTCAACTCCACTACACCCATATCCTTTGATTCCCTTAATATTCAAAAATATAGTAATCACTGGCTTGAATATACTCAACAGCTGAGCATCCACAGCCCTCTGGGATAGAGAATTCCAAAGATTCACCACCTTCAGTGAAGAAATTTCCCCTCATCTCAGTCTTAAATGGCCGACCCCTTATTCTGAGACTGTGACCCTTGGTTCTAGAGTCCCCAGCCAGGGGAAACATCCTCCCTTCATCTACCCTGTCAAGCCATGTAAGAATTTTGTATGTTTCAATGAGATCACATCTCATTTTTCTAAACTCTAGAGAATATAGGCCTAGTCTCCTCACAGGACAATCCCCCCATCCCAGGAATCAGTCTGGTGAACCTTCATTGCACTCCTTCTATGGCAAGTATATCCTTCCTTAGGTAAGGAGACCACAACTGTACACAGGTGTGGTCTCACCAGGGCCCTATATAATTGCAGTAAGACATCTTTACTCTTATACGCAAATCCTCTTGTAATAAAAGCCAATATACAATTTGCTTTCTTAATTGCTTGCTGTACCTGCATGTTAACTTTCAGTGATTCGTGTACAAGGACACCCAGGTCCTTCTGAACACCAACATTTCCCAATCTCTCACCATTTAAAAATACTGTTTTTTTATTTTTCCTACCAAAGTGCATAACTTCACATTTCTTCGCATTATATTCTATTTGCCATGTTCTTGCCCTCTCACTTAGTCTGTCCATATCCCCTTCAAGTCTCATTACATCCTCCTCACAACTTGCAATATACAGCTTAACTGATTACAATGTTATAGGCCAAGAATGATTTTTTGAATTTCATCACAAACAAACTTTGATGAAGAAATCGAGCCTGTGAAAATAATCATTATATTTGAAGTGAAAGCACATTTTTGGAATAGCAATATTTTTATACTGTTGATAGTCCAAATCTCATTTATTGTTCCAACTTTAGTTTTGAAATTGTTCCATGACCAAATGTTCTGACCAACTGCTGTACTATAAATTCTAAATTCTCAAGGGTAAGTTTTACATTATTCGTTTCTTTAAACTTGGTACATTTGTTAAATCCCTTGGACCAAAAATTCATCTATTCATAAAACTGAACTGAAGTTGTCCGAATCTGAATATTCATTAATAAATTGGTAATGTCTCAATGTCTCAGATTGGAATTCAGTTTAGCATTCAGCTCTAGGTGTCACTATGGTTTCATGCTTTGCTTATCCTTATGACCTCTGAATGATGTCGTCCAAAATAGCACATCATTATATTAGTTTCAGTGAAATGTGTCCACTAGGAAGTGGAAAATACCATGCCTATTTTACTTTGCAAAATTATAGATATGGGAAAGATCGGGCTTTTATCTGTAAATCTAGGCTGGGAGTGAACCTCATTCTAGAGAGAATGAGGATATCATTCACATATCCTCACAGGAGAGATCACAGGCCACACCCGCATTTTAGTCAAAGAGCAGCACAGTTCATTGGAGAAGTAATCCACGGTGCCACCAGGTCACTGAAAGGTTCTGCTGTTCTAAATTTATGATATTTATTTTCTTATTCAAAAGCTTTTACAATAAAATCATTAAAACGATGCTTTACAAAATGCAAAAAAGTAAATTGATTGTATCGTCATTTAAATATCAATTTAGTATCATACAATAACTGAGATAGTATATCGAAGTGATAACAAAAACACTTAACTTTTTAATGCAAGGACAAAAAGCTCCACCTAGTCAAACACGTGCTGTAATCAGCTATCTTGTCTGTTATTAACGGTTCTTAAGGTGATGCCTTGCCCTTCATAACAACGGGTGAAGATGTTCGCACAGATTGATTTCACTGCATTGATTGCTCATCAAAAATTAATATTGCCAATGTTTTTCTACATAGGTAGGATGACGCATCTTAAATCTGTGATCATCCCATTGCAGTTGCATGATTTTAATCCAACTGTATTTATACAGTACCACATGAAACCGGAAATTCTAAAGTAATAAATTCGGCAATGTGTAGTTCAAACACATGAATCTTTTTAGCAATCCAGAAAATGTGCTCACTATCAGATTTATATTTAAATATTTTCACACTCAAAAGAATGAAGATTGAAACTGCTAGCAATTTGTTTTTTTGTCCCTTCACTGCATCAAAGGCAGGATTATTAATTTTGGTAAGGTGTAGCCGAGCTATATATTTGACACAGCCACAATGACAGAGCTTCCAAATCACCCCTAGAATAATCACTTGTTGCAGTTATTGATAGCTTCCATCTCCCTCAAAACACCTGGCCTCTTGCAACAAGTACCAAGAGGCAAACATTTACATACGGTGGACTCACATTCTCATCTATTATTCATTTGGTTAAAAAAAAAACTTTCTTCAAGCCGAGATTAAAATTTGAGGCAGATATGAATTGTGAATTCATTTCTGCTCAGGGACATGATAGTTTTTATACTGTACAGGGTATCACAAAAATTGAGATTTGAAGTTAAGCTTTAGGTTGGTTTTGAAGGTTATTCTTACTTGTATCCGAAGTGTTTTTTGTCAGTCAGTGAAGCAGATAAGAAATGTAGTCTTTGCTTTGAAAGCAATTGTTCCCCTTCCCACTTTGACTTCGTAGCCTATTCAAGAGGATAGCTTGTCACACCATGTCAATGCTGTATATTACTGAATCCGAGAGTAACTCACCCACACCTTTTCCCTATCTCCCTGTGGAGAAGCGCCAGCCCTCGAAATCACACTTGTCCTCCCACTGGCATGGCCAAGGTGGTGAACTTACATGGGGAAATCACAAGCATGAATTTACTTTCTAGAACTCCTCAATACCATGCCATTGCAACAGCTCTGCAAATTAAGGGGGTGAAATTGGAAACGGGCAGAGACGCAAAACAGGTAGTATTGCATCAACCGCCTGTTACACGCTCTGTCCTATTTTTAGTCCCACTGACTGCAACAGAACTGAATAGCGGGCATGTGGTATAATGGAATATGCGATTCCGCCCATTTCATATCCCGCCCATGTCCAATTTCACCCCCGAAATCTTGAGTGGTATGATGATCATTTTTCAATCAAAATAATTTAGAAAACTTTTTCCCAAGAGGTTCAAGCACAGTTAACAACAATACCAAGTAGCAATAGATTAAGAATGTGAAGAAAGGAAATATGCTCATAGTGCAGGGATGAATTCCCAAGGTCACTACAAAGGTGCGTCAATGCAGTAATGCAAGCACACCCAGTGTTTCCCTAGTCCACAGCCTACCTGTCCTGAAAAAGCTGGTTAAATAATTACATAATTAAAAATAACACAATTCTATGCATCTTCAATATTCATTAAATATGAAACTAGCAGAATTTTCAGAATACTTTAGACAAGAAATCCAATTTCAACTTTCTTCGAATCATTTTAATTCAGGTACAGCATAAATAGACCTTAATCATTGCTCATTTTTTTTAAATTTAAAAGCTCAATATATCAGATGATGTAAATCAACGTTACGAGACCATGAGGTAATTGCAATAAAACCTCAATCAATTTTCTAGTTGCAGCAAACATTTATGTTACTAATTGCATAAAACAAGAGGACAGAAATTTTGCAATAGCAGACTTTTTTTTGATAAACTGAAAGGTCACAACCCAAATCAATGAGCTTCAGTCAAGTTGAATTATTTATCAAAACTCTGACATTTGTGGTATGATCAGAACAATCTCAAAGCACATGCTGACAACAACGTGACAGCAAGACATTGGTCCAGAATGTGCAGAACGCGGCTTCCCACAGGCAGATGCCTCTGACCACAAATATTTCTCTGAAAGTACCTGGTGGTCCCGGATGTTCGGAGACTTGCGATCCTGGGCCTCTATGCGAAGGTCTGTGTAGAGGCCCTCGTATCCCAGGAGCGTATGGGTACGCATCCCTGGAATGACAGTCGGCCCAACCTATCAGAGTAAGGGTATTCCCATTCATACTTATGGTGGTTCTGGAAAACACACAAACATAGAAATCGACAGTGCCCATCGTGTCCGCGCCGGCCGACAAAGAGCCACACGGCCCTCGGTCAGCAGCCCTGAAGGTTACATATAAACCTATGAACAATGAACAATCGCAGAAAGGTGAAGAGCATGCGGCCCAATCAGTCCGCCCCACACAACTGCGATACCCCATGCATCATAACATTTTACACTCCACCCCAACCGGAGCCATGCGATCTCCTGGGAGAGGAAAAAACAACCCAGCCAATTGGGGAAAAAAATCTGGGAAAATTCCTCTCTGACCCATCCAGGCGATCAAAACTAGTCCAGGATATCACTCTGGCCGTATTCGATTCCCTAAAGTACTTACCATCGTATCTGAGCCAGCCAACAAGACGTTATCCAGTCTAATCTCACTTACCAGCTCTAGGTCCGTAACCCTGCAGGTTACAGCACTTCAAGTGCCCATCCTAGCACCTTTCAAATGTGGTGAGGGTTTCTGCCTCTATCATCCTTTCAGGCAGTGAAGTCCAGACCCCCACAACCCTCTGCGTAAAGAAGCTTCCCCTCAAATCCCCGCTGAACCTTCCACCAACCACTTTAAAACTATGCTCCCTCGTAATTGACCCTTCCACCAAGGGAAATAGGCCCTTGCTATCCACCATATCCAGGCACCTCAAAATTTTATACACCTCAATGAGATCTCCTCTCAGCCTCCTCTGTTCCGAGGAGAACAAACCCAGCCTATCCAATCTGTCCTCATAGCTAAGATTCTCCATTCCAGGCAGCATCCTAGTAAATCTCCTCTGCATACTCTCCAGTGCAATCACGTCCTTCCTATAATACGATGACCAGAACTGCACTCATGTATTCCAGCTGTGGCCTAACCAGAGTATTATACAATTTAAGCATAACCTCCCTGCTCTTGTATTCTATGCCTCGGCCAATAAAGGCAAGTATTCCGTATGCCTTCTTAGCCACCTTATCCACTTGGCCTGCTACTTTCAGGGATCTGTGGATAAGCACTCCAAGGTCCCTTTGTTCATCTATGTCATGTATCTTACATTATTATATATAACTGTATCCTAACATGCTACACATGACTGTAATAAGAGATGACCTGTAACCACCAGAATACCTTACCACCAGGTGTGCACTTGCAAGAGACAGGTATATAAGGACAGGTCTCAGGCAAGTGCAGCATTCCAGAGCTGTGAAATAAAGGTGCAGGTCCAGAATGACCTTGACTTCACTACATGCCTCGTGTGAATCTGTACTGAGGGGACAGGACTTTACAGTGGCAACAAGTTACGGGATTACAGAATCCACAGAATGGCGAACAACGGAGCAGATGAAAAGTACAATGCGGGAGACAATTGGGAGGACTTTATAGAAAGGCTCCAGCAAAGCTTTGTAACCAAAGACTGGTTGGGCGATGATAAGGCAGACAAGAGAAGAGCCCATCTCTTGACCAGCTGTGGCTCGAAAACATACGCTTTAATGAAAGATCTGTTGGCACCCGAGAAACCAGCAAGCAAGTCGTTTGAAGAATTGAGCACACTGGTACGAGACCACCTGAAGCCAGCGAGCAGCCTACACATGGCCAGACACAGGTTCTACAACTACAGACGTTGTGTGGGCCAGAGCATACCTGACTTCGTGGCGGAACTTCGGAGGTTGGCTTGTTTATGTGAGTTCGCCGATGAACTGAGGAGAGAAATGCTGCGAGACTTTTTCATTGAAGGAATAGGCCACGCAGGCATATTCCGAAAGCTCATAGAGACCAAGAACCTGACCTTAGAGGCAGCAGCACTGGTTGCACAGACATTCTTGGTAGGGGAAGAAGAAACGAGGTTGATTTACAATGCAGGTACAACAACTAACGAAATATCAGAACAAGAAGTTCACAGCACTAAACAAGCTGCTACCCCCACACACAGACAAAACCGGGAGAACAGGCTCTCAACAGCAGGCAGAAGCCATCAAGGGCCACAGGAACAGCCGTTCACACCTCATCAACCCACAATGCGAGCAATCAACTACAAACTGAGAGAAGCTCAAGAGAGATCAGCCAGACGCAGCTCATTTTTTGGGAACACTTTGAACAATGGAACAGGTCTGTGCTGGAGGTGTGGGGGTGGGCACTCGTCAAGGAGATGTCGATTTCAGCAGGCTGTTTGCAGAAATTGTGAATATACAGGGCATTTGGCCCGCATGTGCAAAAAAACGGCAGCTCGGCTGGTATACGAATCGGATGGGTCGGAAAGCGGACCAGAAGATGGTGGGGACAGTACCTGGGACACCGATGTACAGCGGGTCAACACGATCAATGGCTGCTGCTCCTACAACAGGACACCTCCTATAATGATGAGGGTCCTACTCAACGGGATATCTGTCAACATGGAGCTGGATACGGGAGCGAGTCAATCTCTCATGGGCGCTCAACAATTTGAACAACTGTGGCCGCATAAAAGAGACAGACCAAAACTCACAAGGATCGACACCATACTAAGGACCTATACCAAAGAAATCGTACCAGTCCTCGGCAGCGCCATGCTCTCTGTCACACACAAAGGGACAGTGAACCGACCTCCCCTGTGGATTGTCCCCGGAGACCCCCCAGCACTGCTGGGGAGAAGCTGGCTGGCAAAACTAAACTGGAAATGGGATGATGTCCATGCCATGTCATTAGAGGAACGGACCTCCTGCCCAACAGTTATAAAGCGATTTGAACATCTCTTTCAGCCAGGTGTGGGCACTTTCAAAGGGGCCAAAGTCAAAATCTACATCACACAGGATGCTAGCCATTTAGGACCGAGATGAGGAGAAACTTCTTCACCCAGAGAGTGGTGAACCTGTAGAATTCTCTACCACAGAAAGTAGTTGAGGCCAATTCACTAAATATATTCAAAAGGGAGTTAGATGAAGTCCTTACTACTCGGGGGATCAAGGGGTACGGCGAGAAAGCAGGAAGGGGGTACTGAATTTGCATGTTCAGCCATGAACTCATTGAATGGCGGTGCAGGCTAGAAGGGCCGAATGGCCTACTCCTGCACCTATTTTCTATGTTTCTTCTATGTTTAGACCGGTCCATCACAAGGCCAGAGCTGTACCCTATGTGATGAGGGAAAAGATTGAACACGAACTAGATAGGCTTCTGCGGGAAGGCATTATATCACCTGTGGAATTTAGCGACTGGGCAAGTCCCATCGTCCCAGTCATGAAGCCTGATGGATCCGTACGAATCTGTGGGGAGTACAAATCTACCATAAACAGAGTCTCCCTACGGGACCAGTACCCGCTGCCTAGAGCGGACGACTTATTTGCCACATTGGCTGGAGGTAAACTTTTCTCAAAATTAGACCTCACATCTGCGTATATGACGCAAGAATTGACCGAGGAATCCAAGCTACTCACCACCATCAACACACATCGAGGCCTTTTCATGTACAATCGATGCCCATTCGGCATCAGGTCGGCAGCTGCTATATTCCAGCGCAACATGGAGAGTCTGCTCAAGTCCATCCCGGGGACAGTTGTATTTCAAGACGACATACTTATCACGGGCAGGGACACCGACTCCCATCTCCGTAATTTGGAGGAAGTACTAAAGCGGTTGGATCAGGTAGGCCTACGAGTCAAGAAATCCAAGTGCCTGTTTCTCACACCCGAGGTTGAATTTTTGGGCAGAAGGATTTCCGCAGATGGAATCCGCCCAACAGAGTCCAAAACAGAAGCAATTCGCCTGGCACCCAGGCCCTGGAATGTCTCAGAACTGCGCGCCTTTCTCGGGCTGCTCAATTACTTTGGGAACTTTATGCAGAACTTAAGCACGTTGCTGGAGCCTCTCCACTTGCTACTCAGGAAGGGGTGCGATTGGTTTTGGGGGGACGCCCAGGAACGCGACTTCAATAAGGCACGCAACCTTCTGTGTTCCAACAGTGTTTTGACTTTCTTTGACTCAGGTAAAAAGCTAGTTCTCACATGCGATGCGTCAGCGCATGGGGTCGGGTGCGTTTTGCAACATGTGAATAGTGCGGACAAATTACAACCCATAGCCTATGCCTCCAGGTCCCTTTCGCGGGCGGAGCGCGGGTACAGAATGGTAGAGAAGGCGGCGCTCGCGTGCGTGTACGGTGTCAAAAGGATGCACCAATACCTTTTCGGGGCCAAGTTCGCGTTAGAAACCGACCACAAGCCCCTCACGTCCCTCCTATCTGAGAGCAAGGCAATAAGCGCCAACGCCTTGGCGCGAATTCAACAGTGGGCACTCATGCTGACGTCCTACGACTATACCATAAGGCACAGACAAATGTGCCGACGCACTCAGCAGGCTACCCCTGGCGACCACGGAAGGGTCTGACGAACAGGACTGTGAGATAGTCATGGCAATCAATGCCTTTGAGTCCACAGGTTCGCCCATGATGGCTCGCCAAATCAGAGCCTGGACGGCCAGCGATCCCATGCTATCCTTAGTAAAAAGATGTGTCCTAACCGGTGACTGGGCAGAGGCTCGCGATGCCTGCCCCGAGGAATTAAAACCCTTTAACAAGCGCATGCATGAGCTATCACTACAAGCAGACTGCCTGATGTGGGGCAGCCGAGTAGTCATGCCTCTGCGAGGCAGAGAGGCATTTGTCCGGGAGCTCCACCGCGAGCACCCGGGGATCGTTCTCATGAAGGCCATAGCCAGAACCCATGTCTGGTGGCCTGGTATTGACGCGGACTTGGAGCTCTGCGTCCGAAGGTGCACCATTTGTGCCCAACTCATCAACGCCCCCAGGGAGGCTCCACTGAGCCCCTGGCCCTGGCCTACCAAACCGTGGTCACGGGTGCACGTAGACTATGCGGGCTGTGGAAATGTATTTTTATCTAAGCTGATACCACACGGTATTTTTGTGCCCTTTGCAATATATAACAAAATGGAGTCCTGGTCCTTCCAGAAATTTCTGCATAAAGCAGTCGGCTTGCATAAACAGCTAAACCTGGCTTGAAATGGCTGATAGCCACCAGACAGCTAGGAGATAAGTCCTGCTGAAGGCAAGTACCACCCATGGTGCTCTCCTATTGTCTATACGACATCAGTTCCACTCCACCCCACCCTTTTCAAAGTACTCAAACCACCAGCCATTATCTCTTGTAGAGACCTCATCCATTTGATGCAAAAGATAACTGACCACGAAACTGGACCATCCTGACACAATGCAAGGCAGGTAATAGCTCATTACCACACTCTCATCTTAGTAGGCTGGCCAACTAATAACCCTGACAAAAGGAAATATCTGGAAACCATGTCAGGACAAGGATGTAGTAATTAACTCTTTATCTGTATTCACTGACTGCGAGACAGAGCCAATACACAGGGAGAGGCTATAACTTGGGTTTTACTGTATAAATATCTTGTGAAATTGTACCATTGCGGAGATGTTCACTTAGCCATTGACTGAGTGTGACCTTTCCCTTGCTAGCAAGTAAATTAAAGAAACTTCTGCCGGAGCTGAAGGTGTCTGAGTCGTTTATCGGGAGTCGAGATTTTGACAGGGCCCATTCATGGACAAAATGTTCCTCGTAGTGTTGTAGATGCATTTTCAAAGTGGATCGAATGCACCATTTTAAACTCGAGCACAACCTCCACCACTGTGGAGAGCCTCGCAACCATGTTTGCAACGCACGGAATCCCTGACATATTGGTCAGTGACAATGGTCCATGCTTCACCCGCGCAGAATTCCAAGACTTTATAATTGACCACAGTATAAATCACGTCAAGATGGCACCGTTCAAGCCGGCCTCCAACGGTCAGGCGGAGAGAGCAGTGCAAATCATTAAACAAGGCATGCTCAAAATCCAAGGTCCCACGCTGCAGGGTCGCCTGTTGCGACTGCTGCTGGCATACAGATCTCGTCCGCACTCACTGACTGGGATTCCCCCCCCCGCTGCGCAACTGTTGATGAAAAAGACTTTAAAAACAAGGCTCTCATTAATCCTCCCAGACATGCACGAAATCGTTGAAGCAAAGCGCCGTAAGCTGACTGAGAAATTCGAGGGGGAGATGGAATGAGATAGGGGACAAAGTGTTTGTACTAAACTATGGCAGGGGTCCCAAATGGCTTGCAGGGACAGTAACAGGCAAGGAAGGAAACAGGCTACTGGTAGTACAAATGGACAATGGCAAAACCTGCTGGAGGCATGTAGACCAAGTCAAAAGCAGATTTACCAACAACACTGCGGAACCAGAGGCAGACGACAATGTGGAACTCGCACCACACCTGGTGGACAGACAGAGGGACCAACCTGAGGAAAGGGCAATCCCAACAGACAGCCCAGGCGAGTCAATAACAATCACACCAATCGAAACAGACAGCCCAGGCGAGATACCAGCAACCACACCCAAAGAAAAACAGACACCAAGGCAAACAACTGAACCACAACTCAAGACGCTCCACGCGAGAGCGTAGACCACCTGAGGGACTGAACCTATAAAGGCAATAAGACCTTGGGGGAGGGTGATGTCATGTATCTTACATTATTATATATAACTGTATCCTAACATGCTATACATGACTGTAATAAGATATGACCTGTAACCACCAGCATACCTTACCACCAGGGGTGCACTTGCAAGAGACAGGTATATAAGGACAGGTCTCAGGCAAGTGCAGCATTCAAGAAGTAAAGGTGCAGGTCCAGAGTGAACTTGACCTCACTACATGCCTCGTGTGAATCTGTACTGAGGGGACAGGACTTTATAATCTACACTTCTAAGTGGCCTATCGTTTAATGTGTATATCCTTTCCTTATTAACCCTCCCCAAGTGCAATACCTCACATTCTCCGAATTAAATTCCATTTGCCACTGTTCTGCCCACCTGACCAGTAGATTGATGATCTCCTGCAGTCCATGACTTTCCTCTTCAGTATCAACCATACAGCCAATTTTAGTGTTATCTTTAAACTTCTTAATCATACCCCCTATATTCAAATCTCATCAGTCCCTCAAAGCGAGGATGACTTGCTTCCACGCCAAAAAGGGATGAGTTCACAGGTGTTTCAATGAAGGACCTAATATTCCAGATCCCGAACTACATCTTGAAGGGTGGAAATTGCCTGTGCTTGGATTTTTTTAACGTATGGTGGCTGTTGCACACCAGCCACTACACGGGCTTGACAGAACTAGGTCTTTGTCCAGTGGCAAGGATTACCCAAGACGACTGGAGACCTGCTCTGCTGCACGGGCCTAGTGTGCACAGATTTCGCAGTGTGGGCTGGCCCGTGCTGCCCCTGGGCCCCGAACTCAGGCCTCTCCCCAGTCCCGAGCACATCCCTCTACATTCTCTTGCCGCTCCTTCGCCCCGACCTCGCCGCTCCTGGTGTACCTGCCCACACTCCAATCACCGACCTGGACCTTGATGACATCCCTCTTCGCTGCCGTCGCCCTCCTGCACCAGCTCGCGCTGTACCTTGAAGTGATACGCTGCCACACTGTCCAGTGGCCGCCGCTCCTTTTATGGCCCCGACCTGCCGCTGATGGTCTCTCGCAGGTCAGGGCCACCACACTGTCTTTACATACCGGGTAAAATACTTCTTTTTGTGATTAATTTGTCGATGAACCTTTCAGAGACTGACGTTGGACAAACATCAGCACTACTTTCTTTGCTTGGTCAAATGCAGTATCCTCCCCTGGAGGCGAGTTGCTTGTGTATGGCCCACATCTCAGCACAGGACAATGGCACTCTTCGCCGCTCGCGCCATTGCCACAGCCGCGCTTCCTCCGACGTCACTTCCTGGGGCTAGATCATTGATGTATACCACAAAAAGCAAGGGACCCAGTAGTGAGCACTGCGGAACCCCACTGGAAACATCTTTACAGTTGCAAAAATCCGTCAACCATTACCCTTTGCTTCCTACCTCTAAGCCAATTTTGGATCCAACTTGCCACTTTGCCCTGGATCCCCTGGGTTTTTACCTTCATGACCAGTCTGCCATGTGGGACCTTATCAAAAGCTTTGCAAAAGTCCATACACACTACATCGTACGCACTACCCTCATCGACCCTCCTAGTTACCTCCTCGAAAAATTCAATTAGGTTAGATAAACACGATCTTCCCTGAACAAATCCATGCTGAATGTCCCTGATTAATCCTTGCCTTTCTAAATGTAGATTTATCCTGTCCTTCAGGATTTTTTCCAATAATTTTTCCACCACTGAGGTTAGGCTGACAGGCCTGTAATTACTCGACCTATCTCTTTCTCCCTTCTAAACAAGGATACCACATTAGCAGTCCTCCGGCACCATGCCTGAATCCAAAGAGGACTGGAAAATGATGGTCAAGGCCTCTGCTATTTCCAGTTTTGCTTCACTCAACAGCCTGGGATGCATTTCATCTGGGCCTGGGCACTTATCCACTTTCAAAGCTGCTAAACCCCTGAATACCTCCTCTCTCACTCACTGTTTATTTCATTCAGAATTTCACATGCCTCCTCAATAGCAGTATCTGCATTGCCCTTTCCTTTGTGAAAACAGACGCAAAGTGTTCATTAAGAACCCTCCCAACATCTTCCGCCTCCACAGAGATTACCCTCATGAGGCTCAATTTTGGCCGACCCCATTTTTTGGCGCAGTTACCGGAGTTGCACCACTTATGTAGGTTCCGAGATGCGCCAGAAAAAATGTTGCAACTTTGGCCGCTGTCTGGCCTCTTCACTGCAGTCACACAGCGTGGCCAGTCGTTCTGTGCTGGAAAACTGCGCTTAAAAAAAACCTCCCATATTCTCGAGCTCCTTGGAGCTCAATGTCTGCTTGGCGTGGCGTGCTCTTCGCAGCAGGGGGCGGAGCCTAACACTCACGGCAATTTTCTAAGTAGCAGGGGGCGGGTACAATTTAAATTAGCCTTCGTGGTGCCGGCAACCCTGCGTGTGCGCGTTGGAGCGTGCGCGCATGCGCAGTCTCACACAAACATTGGCACTCGGCCATTTTTAAAAGGACTGCAGAAAAAGTGAAGATTTGTTTCTTGGACCCCTGCAAAGGCTTGTAATTTAATTTTTTTGATGTTTCTGTGTGTGAGGGAGTGCTTTTAGCAGCACTGCTGAATAAATCACCTGCTGAAATTAGTGAGTTCAGCTTTTCACTGCTAAACTTGCAGAACCGGTGCTGCATTGGTGCATGCAAATTAAGTACGTGGTGTTGACAATGCAGCACCCATTCTGCAAATTTAAATATAAAACTGTCGACGTGGCTGCCTCTCCCTGTCCAAATGGCCTCAGTCCCCCTCACAGCTCGAAGGCTGCTGCTGTATCTTCGGCTGCCGTCGAGCCACTGACGCTGCCCCTAAAGCGTGGCCGAATGGCCTCAAGCACCATAAAGAGCTGCGTGTGTCAGGTGTTGATTCTTCGGCTGCCGGCCAGCCACTGACGCCGCTGATATCCTATGGCCGAATGGCCTCACGTCCGTCCACTGCTAATTTTTTGGCAGCCGGCCAGCCACTGACGCCGGCCCTAAAGCGTGGCCGAATGGCCTCAAGAACCTTAATGAGCTGCGTGTGTCCTGGATTGATTCTTCGGCTGCCGGCCAGTCACTGACGCCGCTGCTATCTCATGGCCGAATGGCCTCACGTCGGTCCGCTGCTGATTCTTCGGCTGCTGGCCAGCCACTGACATCTCATGGCCGAATGGCCTCGGGTCCGTCCGGTGTTGCTTCTTCGCGGCCAGCCACGAAGAGAATGAAGGCCTGCCTCAAGCACTGCAGCTCAGCTCAAAGCTTGCTGCCGCTGCCGTCGAGACACTGATGCCACACCCCTGCCTGTCTCCAACATGAAAGGCCTGCCTGAAGCACAGCAACTCGAAGGCTGATGCTATTTCACACAGGTAGGAACATGGTTTATTTAATCTTTTCTTTGCTTCTAAATTTTTATTCAGGTTGGATTTATTTGTATAATATTTGTATAAGTATAACTAAGGATTGATTGTAGAATTTAATGACTTCCCTTCCCCCCCCCCCCCCCCCCACCTCGTTCCCTAAGCCTAATTTGTAACCTACGCCTGATTTTCTAAAGTGTAGACAAGGTTTTTTCGAGCGTACAAAAATCTTCACTTACTCCATTCTAAGTTAGTTTGGAGTAAGTTTTCACTCACGAAACTTTGAAAACAGGCGTAAGTGGCCCTTTTGAAAAAAAGATTCTGTTCCAAAGTGAAACTTCTAACTGACTAGAACTGGAGCAAACTAAATGGCGAGAATTCCGATTTCTAAGATACTCCGTTCTACACCAGTTGCTCTGAAAAATCAGGAGCAAATCATGTCGAAACTTGGGGCCTATATTTGTCCCGATCAATATTAGGATAGTTGAAATCCCCGACTATTAATGCCCTATGGTTTTTGGACTTCACAGAACTTGCCTACATATTTGCTCTTCTAGCTCTCTCCCACTGTTTGGGGGCCTATAATATATGCCCAACAGTGTGATCGCCCTTTTTTAGTTTGAAAATAAATTTTTAAAATCACATTTTCAAATTAATCAAAATGGAATTTAATTAATTACTTAAAACAAAAATGTAATATTCTGAAAAATAAATGTACATACTTTAAAGGGTCTAAAAATAAACTTACCTTATTTAGCAGGATATTAAATGTTTAAATTATTTTTTTTATATGTGTTTTCTGTATTTTAAACATCTTGCGCTGATAAAAGCAGGCCTGCTTTTATCAGTTGTAAGAATTTGAAGTGCATTCGCTGGGCAGGTGTTGGGCAAATAGCCCTTTATCTTTGAATGTGATGGATTTGTCAAGAGGCTTCTTGACAGATCGCAGGTTTCGAGTTTAGGTGCATGCGCTTCGCATACCTAAAGCCGGAACTTCTGGGGCCCCTATGGATGCGAGCGCACTTTGTACGCCCCCCCGGAGGGGCTGCAAATTCAGGCCCAATGTAACATTTAAATAAAAACTGTTATATATTAGAATGGAAAGCAAAGTAACTCTAAAACATGCAAATGCATAGTGAACCAAAATATCCGGAAGGGCTAATTTATCAGTTCCATATAATCTGCATTACAATAACCACTTGAAGCATATAAACGACAATGCAAGTAAATAAGGTTCATATTTATTGAACATGACTTACATTATGCTAGAAATTTCTCCCGTCTGTCTTTCTTCGTTTTCCAGTGATGGAAAATTTTGTCACGGTTGACATCTCCGTTTGCTGCGAGGTAGGATTTTATCCTCATAAGATGGTCCAGATGGGTAACTTCCAGTCTGTTGCAAAACATGGTTTTGATCTGATTCATTAAACTGAAGCCACGCTTGCAATCAGCACTGGAGGCTTGAAAGGTGCCACATCTATCAACCAACCCAGCCAAGTCGGTAAACTGCTCTTCTTTCAAGGTGTAAGCTACCATGTCTGTAAATGTACTAATTGCATTTGTTTTTTTTCCACAAAGCTAATTTTTTAGTCTCTGTACTGCTTGCATATGAAATCAGTTATTGATCCATTGGTTTGCACTGATAGATTCAAGACTACTTGGTACTTGTGAATGAGTTACTTCAATTTTCTGTGCTGTAATCAAATTAGGCAGAAACCAGTGCTTTGATATCGAATACAGAGCACTCTTGCAGCTCATTCTCTGGAAATTAAGCACCTAAATGTTCACATAGTTTTGTAATGAAACAGAGAATACCTGTTGTAACGACAGTTTTGGCGAGAGATGCTATTTGTTGTTTCACCATCACTCCAATGAGATTTCTTTCTGAAGCACCGGGTACGCATTTTTTCAATTTTGGCCTTTGGATAACAACAGGCTTCAATGACACTGAGTTCAGGCAAATCCCCCAAATCATCATCTCGCAGTCAGTGCAATACCATACTGCGGACTTGTAAGCTTTTTGAGACAGTGGGACTAAAATTCAGGCCTCGCTGGGTTTGTACAGAATATGCATTCGCCGAAAACCGGCTTTTCCGATCTGTCAAGATTGTCTTGACAGATCCTCCGCATCCCCGCAGGAAGGACATTCGCGCAGGCGGGATTGGGCGATTTGCCCAACTCTTGCCCAGCGAATGTCCTTAAAACTCTTACGCCTGGTAAAAGCAGGCGCATAGCCTACTTTTACCAGCATAAGAGTTTTAAAATACTTAAAAATAAAATTTAAACACACATTTTTAGAGTGGGGGCTCTGTCCATTAAGTTAAGTTTTTTTTGGACCCTATTAAAAGACATAAAAATGACATCCAAAAAATATGCATTTTTTAATAAAATATTTGATTAATTTTAACTTCAATTGGTTTTGGAATTGTGAGGTGGTTTTTTTGTTCGTTGTGTTGTATTTGGGTGTTTTGTTTTTTTTCCTCATTGATAGTAATGAGAACTCGGAGTTACGGAGTTCCCATTGCTATCAATGAGAATACTGTATCGTGATTGGTTGTTGAGGCCCACTGACTCCAGTTTCTCCATGCGTACCTGGAAGACATGGATGCGCTCCGATGCGCGGGAAGGGAAGGCCTCCCACCGCAATCTAAGGCGTCTCCAGGACCACCAGGTACTGTCGCAAAAAATTCTCGGGTCAGAGGCGTTCGTCCGACCGGAATACTTTGCTGCAAGATTATCATTGGCTTCAACCCTGCAGGAGTCTACTAATGTCTGTACATTGTACTTTCTCAGAAGGGCATTTACAGCAAATTTACGTGATAATCAGTGCACTTCATTCAAAGGCCTGAATAATAATGCATCAACTTCCAAAACACTGGAAAACTCCTCAAACATAGCTTTCTTAATAGATGATCTGCTAAATATTGCATAAACAGCTCATACTTGTGTTTCCAATTCTTTCCTTATTGGTATATGTTTCTAAGCATCATCAATTCGCAGATCTTCTTTATGGGCACCACAGCGTTGTTCGAGTAAGTGCAGTACGCACGCTCTAAGCTGGGCAGCTACACCATCATACCTACCTAGCATGACAGATGCGCCATCTGAAGTCAGCATCACCATGCTCTGTAGATCCAGATTGTGATCCATGTAGAACTGCTTGATAGCATCTGTAATATTCAGAGCATTACATGCAATTAACTGGATAATGCCAGCAAACACAGTCTTGTGGCTGACATCTTTCTACTCTTGAAACATAGGCCCCAAGTTTCCACACGCGGCAAAACAGGCGCCCCTCCGAGCTGGGCGCCCGTTTTTCGCGCCGAAAACGGCGCCTGAAAAAAACCGCACTATTCTCGAGCGCTTTGCAGCTCGATGTCTGCTTGGTGCGGCGCCCAGGGGGCGGAGCCTACCACTCGCGCCGATTTTGTAAGTAGGAGGGGGCGGGTACAATTTAAATGAGTTTTTTTCGTGCCGGCAACCCTGCGCGTGCGCGTTGGAGCGTTCGCGCACGCGCAGTCTGAAGGAAACATTGGCACTCGCCCATTTTAAAAAGTGCTGCAGAAAAAGTGAAAATTTGTTTATTGAATCCTTGCAAAGGCTTGTATTTTAATTTTCTTGATATTTCTGTGTGTGAGGGTGAGGGAGTGCATTCTGTAATTAAAGATTGACTGTGATAAACGGGACTGATGCACTTGTTTGAGACTATTCAAATTCTTTGTAGCTGTTCAATTTTTAACATTTTTTAATAAAACCACATTGCCCTTCCATGATCAGCACTGAGGCTTCTTGCAGCTTTCTCCCCCTGCCGTCGGTCGGGCCTGACGGCAAACGGCTGCCTCAAGTAATGAGGCTTCCTGCAGCCTTCTCCCTGCCTCCCCCTGCTGTCGGTCAGTCCCGACGGCAAACCGCTGCCTGAAAGGCCTGCCTGAAGCACTTTCACACAGGTAGGAACATGGTTTATTTAATCTTTTCTTTGCTTAGAAATTTTTATTCAGGTTGGATTTATTTGTATAATATTTGTATAAGTATAACTAAGGATTTATTGTCGAATGTAATGACTTCCCTTTCCCCCCCCCCCCCTCGTACCGGACGCCTAATTTGTAACCTGCGCCTGATTTTTTAATGTGTAGACAAGGTTTTTTCAAGCCTACAAAAATCTTCACTTGCTCCATTCTAAGTTAGTTTGGCGTACGTTTTCACTGTGGAAACTTTCAAATCAGGCATCAGTGGCCGGACACGCCCCCTTTTGAAAAAAAATTCTGTTCAGAAGTGAAACTGTTCTACCTGACTAGAACTGCAGAAAACTTAAATGTGGAGAATTGCGATTTCTAAGATACTCCATTCTCCACCAGTTGCTCCTAAAAATCAGGAGCAAATCATGTGGAAACTTGGGGCCATAATGTGCAGAATTAACATTTTATGCACAACAATGTCGGTGCTCTCATCAACTATCAGCGTATGAACTCGGGAATTGCGTGCAGCTGCCATTACCTCGTTTTGGGTTACAGCTTTAATAGACTGTACAAATTCAAGGGGATAGCTCTTGCTTCTCCACCTTGAGAACATCTTTTGCTACTTGATCGTTAATTTGCTGCACTAACAACATGGATACATTTTTTTTATAGAAAGAAGCACATTGTCAATCAGAATTTTTATTTCGTCCAGATTTGTTCGCTGACGTTCTCGCATTTCGATGCGCTTTTGTCGGTTTTCAGCAGAATCGGAAAATATATGCTGAATTCCAATGCCATGTTTCTGGTTGCGTAAAGTTTTAGCTGCATCAACATGAGTCTTTTGAACTAAGCGGCCTTTCAGATGGACCAGTTTCCATTCAGTCCATTTTTTACCACTTGTAAATTTTCCATTAACTTTGGCTTCAGAATATAACTTACACACAACACTGACACTCACAGAATACTGATAAATTTCTCCTCGTTTCAAAAGGCCCCAACTAGAGACATCGGTTGTTTCGGTTTCCACAATTTCAAAAAAAACAATCCTCTTTAAATGTTGAACAGCATTTTTTCTGAGGCACTGTTAGTGCCTGGGCTGCTCCCTTTCACTTGGACATGGTATTAAACGAGAATGCCAACACAGTTATCAACTGACGAAGTTGTGAGCAGCCTGTTTATTTCAAGGCGTGGTACACTGCAGATTGCGGCCACAGCCATGTATCTTAGCGGGAACATTGGACAACACCCAGGTTTTCCTCTCCATCATTTCCTTCGACCTGTGTCTTGTCAGACTGCTCGACCGACGTCCAGTCGTGGTGAACCACAACTTCCACCAGTTAAAAAAGACAACAAAGGAAGACTTTCCTTTATACTGCACTTTTCACGATGACTTCAGTACACCCTAAAGCGTTTTACAGCCAATGAAGAACTTTTTTGACATGTAGTCATCGTTGTAATGTAGGAAACATGGCAGCTGATTTGTACACAGCAAACAGCAGTGTGATAATGGCCAATTAATCTGTTTATTTATTGATGTTGGTCGAGGGATAAATATTGGCCAGGACACTAGAGAGAACTCCCCTGCTCTTCTTCAAATAGCACCATGGGATCTTTTATATCCACCTGAGAATAGACGGGATCTCGGTTTAATGTCTCATACGAAAGACAGCACCTCCAACAGTGCAACACTCCCTCAGTGACACTGGAACATTAGCCTAGATTTTATGCTTAAGTCTCTGGAGTAGGACTTGAACCCACAACCTTCTGACTCAGAGGCGAGAGTGCTACCCACTGAGTCATGGCTTATATCACATTGAATTACATATGTCTTAGTTTGCTGTAAATTTTGGCATAGCTTGCAATTGTGTCTCTTGGTTGCACACCAAAGCAAAAACAAATTTATCCACTTCTACTCTAGTGATTCCTTTCACAATGTTAAATCCTATATAATATCCTCCTCCCCATCATTTTTTCCCAATGACGTTAGCTCATTTATCCTCACTTCATCTCTCATTAAATTAGCTTATTACTATCCTCATTGTCCTTCATTGAACTGTTACAGTTTCCTGGCTTCTTCACTAATTCTGTTAAATCTTCAAGTATTCCAATAGAGGTGTTCGGCATGACCTGTCTTCTGTGAATCTATGTTGGCTTGGAATGATTGCTTTAACCTCTCTGGATGCTCTTGAAATGTTTCCTTTATAATAGACTCAAGTATTTTCTCACAACAGAGGTCAGGTTAACAGGCCTGTAATTCCCCAGATCCAACTTCTGACTTTTTATAGATTAGAATTACATTAGCTACCTTCTACTTCTCTCGCAACATGCTTGTATTCAATGAGCTTAGCAAAATTTCTGTCACTGCATCCCTATCCTCATTCATTTTAGTGCTCTCCAATGGATTCCATATGGGCTGGTGCTTTATTAACCTCCAAGCATTCCAGTTTAATGTCCATTTAATTGCTGACCACTAATGTCTCCATAAACTTAGATCCATGCTGCACCAATTTAGTGGTATGTTGGGAATAGTGCTGGCAGAAAAAATAAACTGCTGTAAAAAATCATCTGCCTCATTAATTGCTTCCTTCACCTTTAAAGGTACCCATTTGTTATTTAACATTATTGATCCAAACACCATCTTTTTATTTATTTTGTATAAATTGCATACTATAAAAATGTTCTCATTTCATCACAATCGTCAGTTTAGCATCTTACTTTGGTATTCTATTTTTTGCAATTTTCTTCTTCTCTACAAGATCATGACAAACATTTGATTGTTCCTTCATGTTGACTCCAGCTCCATATTTAATAGCACCATTCGTGATATTATTGTTCTTCATTAATGTGATTATAGAATAATGTTTCAATTATAGAATAATGTTTCAATTCGTGTTTTCCATGACTAGTATTCAGTATGAATTCAGTTCTGACGAAGGGTCACAGACCCGAAATGTTAACTCCGTTTCTCTCTCCACAGATGCTGCCTGACCCGCTGAGATTTCCAGCATTTTCTGTTTTTAATTCAGTAGTTTTGATGCATTCAGAGACATTAAGAATTCTTATAATGTAATAAGTTGAGCTGTAGCTATTAAAAATATAAGTATTCAGTATAGAAATTTAGCTTTCTGAAACCAATAGATACATCTTAAAGTGATGTGAAGGTATAATTAAAGTAAGATAATATTGACAACAGTCGGTCTCTTGTGGAATTGCTCACATGTTGTCTAAAGCACAATTGTAATTTCTGGCTAAGATGGATTCCTCTGCTTAATGACTCTGTCCCCTTTAAGGTCACTGATCAAGTAGTCCCTCTGACAAAGTAATCTAAATAGACCAGAGGTTCCTAAACAGGGGGTGCAACAAGGTTATCAGGGGGTGTAAGGAGAATGCCAGCAGTAACTCACTGACAGGTAATGAACTGATATATATATATATATATATTGTCCCGGAATTTGGGGTCAGCAATTGCCGCTTGCTTCGCTGCTGAGCTCAAACAAAGCTGCCCACAAAGATCTTCCGGTTTGTTCAATGTGGAAAAGGTGAAGGCCACAGCCCAAAGACTGAAAAAAAAGTGAGAGAGAAAGTAATGTAAACCAGGAAGTAAGTGGGTTCAGAGGTAATTTGGTGCATTTCTGGAGAGACATGGGATTAAGAGGTATGGTGAGAAGCCGGAAAGGTGGGGTTGATCTGTCAAAAAAGGATGGATTTGTTGGGCATTTTCCTGTTCCAAAATGTCTCATGGTGCAACAAAATGGGAACAAAAAATATTGGAAATCCTTACTCTATTCTACATGAAGTCTGAGGAGGGATATTCCCAAGTGAAGTAGCAGGAAACATTACTGGAAATCTCTGAACTTATAATTATTGCGAGTATAAAATTATAGCTATAAAATAAAGATACTTTGTTTAAAGCCATTTAATTTAGACCTGCTTCTTCTTTTATGGACCTTCCAAATGTTTCCGCATGGAATGACACATGTATCACTCATTATCTTTGATTGCTTTTTAATAATTTCAGAAACCACCAGCATTTTTTAACTTGGGCGTTTAAATCCTCCTTTAGCACTTTAACAGTGAGTTAAGTCATAATTAATTTGCTAGTGTGTTAAACCCTGTTAAAACAATCGCTGTTGAGTTCATTATTGCCACTCAATTACAGCTATTTATCACACTTTATGTGTACCATTATCAATGGAGATGGAATTCATATCTTCACTGGTATTACACAATAATCCTTTCAAAATTTCACTCGGTACTTTAAAAGGACACTTGTTATGACATTTTTTTATTGGGAGACGAATGAAGAATCAGGTACTATGTATCAAGTCATATGATGTGACATTTTGATGTGATTTACATCACTGCATCACATATTTGTGAGAAAATATTACAAAAGCTTGCCAAATTCATAATGAAAAAGAAAAAGGTTCTGTTCCTTTCTCCTAGCACTGCTCTTTTCAATACTACATCTTTGAGAACAAAATTAATTGTGCTTTTCATCCCCATCCATCACTTAAAGGAGTGCACCACACATGTGGCCATTTCTTTATGGGTGAACCTAAATTGTGAACGTTGGATGGCCATTCAACTACAGAGGTATCACTATTTAACACTGATTTTGGCCGCTCACATGCAACGTCCAGAAGGTATGTGGGGCGGGGAAGTTCCAACCATGCCCGATTTTTCCTGTTCCCAACACAGTGACACCTAAACCAATTATGGAAGCCCCGCAGTTACTCCAGGGGCTTTCTTGTATTAAACCCTATATACAAACACGAGTATCATGTCAACAATTATACTCACGTATCGCTTAATTCTTGATCTGATCTATTGGATATCTGAGTTACAATTAACAAAATGAACACACCATTCAGAACACCAGGCTTTTACATACGGGAGAGTGGCGTCAGTGTAACTGATGCTGAAAGTGGGAGAAACACAATTGGGGAGAGCAGTTGTAGGGTGCTCTTCTAAGGAATGTTCAAAATAGATCACAGGGTTCTTGGAAAACATCCCTCAAACTTTCCAGCTTGATTAGCTCTCCTATCTGCGATATGGCATGTGGCCTACAAGCAACAAAGCAAGTCTTACAGTTTGTCTAGTTAATACTGTTTCTTGCAAGGAAATTTTCTCCCCTTCTCTTAAAAAAAAAGGATCGATGCTTTTCGGAAAGTGTGTGGTTCCACAGATGCTGAATAACCTGTGGTACCTCACCCCCGAGGTCCTTCTTCATATGTGAACCTTGAGAGTCAGTATCGGACTATTCGATTCCCTGGATTTTGAGGCTGTCTCAGCAGATTGGAAAACCGCAAATGTAACGCCCCATTTAAAAAATGAGGCAGACAAAATGCAGGAAACTATAGACCAGTTAGCCTAACATCTGTCATTGGGAAAATTCTGGAATCCATTATTAAGGAATGCAGTAGCGGGACATTTGGAAAAGCATGATTCAATCAAGCAGAGTCAGCATGGTTTTATGAAAGGGAAATCATGTTTGACAAATTTGTTGGAGTTCTTTGAGGATGTAACGAGCAGGGTGGATAAGGGGAACCAGTGGATGTGGTGAATTTGGATTTCGAGAAGGCATTCGATAAGGTGCCACATAAAAGGTTACTACACAAGATAAAAGCTCACGGGTTGGGGGTAATAAGTTTCCCCAGGAGTTGCTCCTTTTTTTTTGGAACAACTTGATTTTTCTGGACTATCTTTTTAGTTGCAATTCTGGTCATTTAATTTGCGCCAGTGTAAGTGAGTTAGTTAGGTTTTTTTTTTTAATTCATTTTTATTTTCAAAAGGGGGCGTTCCCAGCCACTTACCCCTGTTTTAGCCGTTTGGTCAACAAATACTTGCTCCAAACTAACTTAGGTCAGCGTATGTTGCCACTTCTGTCCGCACAGAAAAACCTTACCGAGAGTTAAGGAATCGGCGCAAGTAACTACATTTAAAGCACCACCAAAAACCAAACAAAGCACAAAAAGTAGTAAGCAATTAATTATCAAGTAAAATAGAAGGAACCCTGAACCTAAAGCACCAAGACCAAAGTAATAAGCAATCAATAAATAATAAATAGCAAATAAAAAATAGAAGTATCCTTGCACCTAAAGCACCAAAATCAATCAGTAAATAACAAATAAAAAAATAGAAGTCCTACCTTAGGGAACGCAGCGGGCCGCCGATGAGGGAGCCCATTCGGCCAGGGCGAGGAACGGCATGCTTCGTGCCCCTCCCACACAGCTGCAGCGCGCGTTTGCAGAAACGACCTGCCAGAAGCTACTGCACATGCGCATGTGCAGAGGTCCCAGCACGGTTTTCAGCGCCGGGACCTGGCTCCGCTCCCAATCCATTGGGCCATGCTGCACCATGACAGAGGAGAGGCTGGGGAGCGGCCAGAATACCGATGTCTTTTTTTGGCGCGTTTGGAGGCGGACAAAAGCGGCGCACCTCGGGTGAGGGCGCCAGAAAAACAGGTTAGGGAAACTAGCCCATGATATTAGCATGGATAGAGGATTGGCTAACGAACAGAAAACAGAGAGTTGGGATAAATGGGTCATTTTCCGGTTGGCAAACAGTGACCAGTGGGGTGCCGCAGGGATCGGTGCTGGGTCAACTATTTACAACCTATATTAATGACTTGGATGAAGGGACCTAGTGTAATGTAACCAAGTTTGCTGATGATACAAAGATGGGTGGGAAAGGAAATTGTGAGGAGGACACAAACAATCTGCAAAGAGATAGGGACAGGCTAGTGAGTGGGCAAACATTTGGCAGATGGACATTAATGTGAGAAAATGTGAGGTTATCCAATTTTGCAGAAATAATAGAAAAGCAGGTTATAATTTAAATGGAGAAAAATTGCAAAGTGCTGCAGTACAGAGGAACCTGGTGGTCCTTGTGCATGAAACACAAAAAGTTGGTATGCAGATACAGCAAGTAATCAGGGAGGCAAATGGAATGTTGGCCTTTATTGCAAGGAGGATAGAATATAAAAGCAGAGAAATCCTGCTACAACTGTACAGGATATTGGTGAGGCCACACCTGTACTGCGTACAGTTTTGGTCTCCGTATTTAAGGAAGGATATACTTGCACTAGAGGCTGTTCAGAGAAGGTTCACTAGGTTGATTGTGGAGATGAGGTGGTTAACTTATGAGGATAGGTTGAGTAGGTTGGGCCTATACTCACTAGAGTTCAGAAGAATGAGAGGTGATCTTATTGAAACATATAAGATAATGAGGGAGCTCGATAGGTGGATGCAGAGAGAATATTTCCACTCAAAGGGGAAACTAAGACTAGGGGACATAGTCTTAGAATAAGGAGTCGCCCATTTAAAACTGAGATGAGGAGAAATTTCTTCTCTCAGAGGGTTGGAAATCTGTGGAATTCCCTGCCCGAGAGAGCTATGGAGGCTAGGTCATTGAATATATTTAAGGTGGAAATAGACAGATATTTGAGCGATAAGGGAGGAAAGGGTTATGGGGAGGGGGCAGGGAAGTGGAGCTGAGTCCAAGATCAGATCAGCCATGATCTTATTGAATGGCGGAGCAGGCTCGAGGGGCAATATGGCGTACTCCTGCTCCTATTTCTTATGTTCTTAGATTGCAGAAGGTGTCATAGTTAAGTCAAATCCTGCCCTTACCTGATGCACATATGCACACTTCCAGCATGAGACCCAGGATAGGAATCAGGAGCAAGAACCATGGATAATTTACCAATCCTTAACCCAGAAGTAGTACAGTCAATTGTAGATGCCTGACGCTAACTTGACTGAGATCAGATAACTCAATACAGACTAGATATTAAACCGGAATCGCCCTATCTTTGGCTTAGCTCCTCACTGGATAAACTCAGAGATGTCAAAGAATCCTAAATAAGTTATTAATATATTTTTTCTTTTCCTGTTCAGTGAAATTTCTTATTTTTTTCCTCCATTAAGAAATTGAATTTCTACCAGCCCCACATTCAAAATGTAACAAAAAAGACTTGCATTTATATAACACCTTTCATGACCACAAGATGGTCCAAAGCACTTTACAGCCAATGAAGTACTTTTGGAGTGTAGGCACTTTGCAATGTAGGAAACGCAGCAGACAATTTGCACGCAGCGAGCTCCCACAAACAGCAACGTGATAATAACCAGATAAGCTGTATGGCCAGAACACCAGGGCTAACTCCCCTGCTCGTCTTCGAAATAGTCTCTGGAGTGGGACTTGAACCCACAACCTTCTGACTCAGGCGAGGGTGCTACCAACTGAGACATGGCTGACACCTGACAAAAATAAAGAAATGCCACTGAGTTTAGTACTAGACCTAAGCAGCAGCTGTGATTAGTCATTACCAGCTCTTTTTTCCAGTCAAAATCAAGAATAAATTGAGTTTCCTAAAGTTAATTTAAAATAACTTGAGATCGTTATCCATAAAGAATGCATTCTATTCCCCTGTAATAAAGCCCAGTACCACCGCATTTTAAAATCACACGGCTCTTCAATTCAATCTCAGGAGCTCACTGTCTGCCAGGACACCTCCCTCCATCAGCAGCTGCAACTTCCTGCTTGAAAAAAAGAATTGCCATGAACTCCACTTGTAGGCATGTTGTATATAATATAATGCAGGCTGCGAGACATTTCAAGGACACAATAATTCTCGAAGCTCGGTTTGCTAAACTGCAAAGGAATGCTCTGCTAGTTTACAATATTGCCTCAACCACTTGGATGTGACAAGACAGCTTATGTTGTGATCCTGTATAAAACTCTGTCAGTGCAAACACCTGAACTTTAAATTAGGCAGATGGAACCATAACTTGCGATAAATAAATATCAAGTTTGGCTCCAACAGCAACTCGTCAGCTAATCTGGAATTGGTGATAATTATTGTTTGAAGTAAAAAATGATTCCTTTTGTTGATTTGTCCTTTCACGACAGTGAACATTTATAATCTATCTGACATCGTGGCACTACATGTGCCACCAATCACAACCAAGGATGGGGAGAGGTGTCAAGGAGACAGCATAAGCATACCAATTGGCTTAATCTCTACAATGTAGTGGAGCTTGGTTCCAGTGATTACATGTTCTTGCCTAGTGGCCAATCCATGCCTGGGGAGAGAAAGAAAAAAATCTGGAGTTAAAATCACCAAGGGTCGCAGTTTCTCTAATGGTGGGGTTACTGAAGGCTTTGAACAGGAATTGCTAGCAATGAGTTGTCAAGTGCCAATTCATTTTTTTCTTAATTGCATACAGTATTTCATTCTGCCTACTGGCAAAGAGGACAGCTGCTCAACTAACTGGCATAATAACTTACTGACTGATTTAACATAACAATTTCTGCACTGCTTCACATAATGTTTGGGAAAAAAAATTCTGATGAGTTTTATACACTGTGGATTGAGCTGGAAAAGATAAAATCAACCAATCCAAAACACTACTTAAACTTGCCGAATCATAACACAATGACTCTGAAATGATATAATAAAAGTTGACCAATAACCTTTCTGCAACTAAAAAACTTAATCAAAAATAATCCCTTTCTTTTCAGCAGACTGGTTCTATTATCAATAGACTATAAAGAAGTGCGCAGTGCTATTGTAACGATCAAATCATCTTGAAATAGTTTATTCACAAGGACCTCTAACTTTACAGATTTCCAACAGCATTGCACAAGGATCCAGGTAGATTCACTTTTACTCAGCATTGCTCCCATCAAAGAGTCATATCACGTTTTGGCAATTTGTTTGCTCTTGCTGCTCTTACAGTTCTTATAAGAGCAGTTAATATAAAATCCTTGTTGAAACCTTGCATCATTGGCTTCTTATGCACGCACTGAAATTCAATATCTATTACTTTTTGTACTTAAAAAAAAAATGCCACGCAAAATAGCCGACGAAATCACATCAGACATGATGGAGGATATATCATAAACAGAACACGCATCATATCTCGAGCAGTCTCAAAAGACAATCGGATACAGAAAATATTAGAAATACACAACAGGGCCGTGTTAGCATCTGATAAGACAAAAGATAAGTTAACATTTCAGGTAGAGAATCTTTGTTAAGTTCTGATGAAAGACCTACATCTTAACCTAATTCTTCTCTTTTCCAAAGCTGACAGACCTTCTGTGTATTTCCGGCATCTTCTGTTTGTGTCTCAGATTTCCAGCATTTGCAATGTTTTAAAACTCTACAATGTGGGACAGTTGACTAACACAGGCATTTATTGTTTTTAAATACTGACACATAGGAAGAAATCATCAGAAATTACTGGCCACTAAACCAGTACCTTGAATAATGGTTAAAAAAAATCATCAAATCAGTTGAAAAAATAAGTATTTAAATACACTTTAAAATAAATAGTGATACAATTTTTAACCAGACTCAAATGTGTTCTCAGGGTAATCATCTATCCTGGAATTACTGGATTTGTTCCATTTTCAGTTCTGAAAAATAGGCTAATGTTGCAGATAGAAGGCCTTCATCAGAACTTGACAAAAATATTCTCTACCTGAAACATTAACATACCTTTTCTCTTTTCAGATGTGAATGTATTTTCTCAGTGACTGACAGAACTGGGCATTACAGTTAAACACTTGTCAGTTAGGGATGCTCAGGCAGTGGTGTAAGATCTTTGTTCCCAGAAATGGGTTTTCCCTTCACTTGAGCTTCCCTAAACTATGTACTCAAAATGAAGTGCAGAGTTTCTTCTACTTATGCACATTAAAGAAAAAGAGACATGGGGGGAATTTTTCGGGGGGGGGGTCAGTGGGGTTCGGTGGCGGGTCGGGTGGAAAACGTATTTTTTGACAGCATGTCGGGACCCCGCGGTCAACCCTTCGCCATGCGCCTTTCCCAGAAGCTGAACAGACCGGACACGCAGCAGTGGGGGAGGGAATTTAGGTCATTATCACCTTGTTAACAGCCCATTAAGAAGTATTTTGAGCTCACCTTTACATTTTATGAGTTCGCCTACGGGATCCACGCTGCTTGGGGATCAAGTCAGGTGAGCCGGTCGGGAGTTGTATGACCATGAAATCATCTCATTTCTTGACAGCTTAAAATGTGCTATAAAAGCTCCCATCTCACAGCTGTCCACTTTCAAAGTTCAGAAACTGTTGCTTATTGCACTTTGAAGACAGATGAAGCTTTATGCAGGTTGCAAGTGTTTGGAGTAAACTCTCTATCCAGTATCACCTCATTAGAACAAACTCTCACACCATTGACAGATCGCTACTGTCATCTCAAGTTCACTGGCCATTTATTACATCAGCATCGGTGCCCTTGAAAATACCACCACGATCAGCCCCACCAACAGCAGCACCAGGCAAACCAGCAGCACCAACACCAACCTTCTCCACAGTCAACTGATGCTGCACAGGACAGAGGGCATCAGCACCCGAGCACATTACTGCCTGGGACGCCAGGGATGGCCTCACCATGGCCAGATTTACTTCACTTGACGCTGTACACCCTGGCTGCAACATGATGTGAAAGGTTGGCATCATCCCACACCAACACCATAAACCATCCCTACAATGCCCAAACCATTCTTTTCAAACTCATCACCATTGCGGGGGGTACCATTATATCTCAGCATTCGCAGCAACTCACTAGGTCACTTTCAAAGGTGCAGACAGATCTGTCCAAGAATGCAAAGTGTTCAAAATAAAGGCCTCAATGTTGAACAGCACATTAACAAAAACTTTACATGAACATTGCATATAATATCCAAGTGCCTACCCATGTGTGTTGTTAGTTGGTATGACTGGACTCGGATGAGGGTGAGTGTGAGGGATGAGGGTGAGTGTGAGGGGTGGCTACTGAGATGGGGAAGTAATAATGTAGATTCAGAGGGATGAGTGGAGGTGCAAGGTATGTTGGTTAAAGTAAGGATGTGCAGGAGTAGGGTAGGGAAGGCAGAGTGATTGGGATATAATGAGTGGCACAGCAGGATGAGGTTGAGTGTGGCTTTGCAGTGACGTTTTGTGACGTACTGAGATCATTGAAAGGTTTGCGCCACTGCAGCCAGGTCCTCCTGTGCAATGTGCAACCAGGCTGCATTGGTCTCCTGCAGAGGTCTCTTCCGTCTATTGGAAGGGAAGAGAACCTCCCTGCATGCTGTGACTCCCTCCATAAGCATATGGAGGGAGTCATGGGGTGCCTGGGTGCAACCGTGCACCTCTGTGCAGTGCATGTCAGTGTTTGAATGCTATGGAACACTGACAGCACAACTGTCAAAATAAATTTGGGTATGGTCCCTTTAAGGAAATTGGCTGATGACCCGCTTCCTTCAATTGGCCGACAAATGCGCTGGACGGGCTGAAGCCCAATCAGGGGGAAATAATTTCTACACAGCGGGCTAGAGCCAGCAGCATGGCCAGGACGTCGCCCGCCACGGACCTGTTGAAGTTGGGGAAATCGCGGACTTAAAGACTGGTAATTATAACATTTTTCCAAATAACATCTATATTTATTAATTAATACAGATGGACAGTGATGAATAATGATTTTAATGAAGAACAACTGCTGGCTTATGATGAATGATTTTAGTGCAACATATCCTGACCAGATACAGGATTAAATTTAGTCTGGTGATGTACCTTCTAGTCTCTGTTACCTTTGGAAACTAATTTTTGATGACCTTCAAGGGTTGGAAAGGAACTAGCCAGAATTCTTTTCTCCCTGAATTGGCCGGGAATTTTTAAAAAATCTGGATTTTTGCCTCTCCCCAGATATTAGATAGTTGCTGGTGGGTTGAGAGCATTGAGTGTCAAGTTGCTTAGTTGACAAACATGACTGAATAGGACAGACACGATGGACCAGCTGGTCTTTTTCTGCCTGTCTTTTTTTCATGTTTGTCTTTAAAAATAGGTTAGATAGGTGGTTGAAGAAAAGGGGAATAAAGGGACATGGGAACAGTGGGGTGCGGGGGGGGCACACGGCTCACATGGAGAATTAACACCAACATGGAGTGGGTGGGTGGCTGCTTCCACATTGCGATTCAGGTGTAATTCACTGTTACAGAGACTGGAGCAAACTAGGTTACAACACTCACATTTCGCTCTGGTGGAAAACAGCTGAGCAAACACAATAACATGTTCATTTGTGTGGCAGCTATTTGGGTTATTCAGAGAATTTAGTACAGTCTCACTGGTCATATGCAAAAGCTGTCATTACTATTATAAACAAATGGCATAGAAACACTGAGCAGATAAATTAAAACATAGAGGATGCTCTTCAACAGATGAATGGCAGCTTTAAAGTGAAGTAGTTTGATTACCGTAACAGACTGTGGATTATTTCATACTGTCAATGGTAGAAAAATGGAAAATGTTCCATTTCTTGCTAAGGGTGAATATGCATTTATCCTGGAAGAAATGAAAACCAATCCCCAATTAAGCACATTTCTCCAAAGGTGTGCTGAAGTGCCATAAAGGACATTTCATATTCTAATCAATTGTCTTCTGCTGTTTTTATCAGTAAGTGACAGTCTGTATTCAAGCATTTTAAATACCCAGATGAGAGCTGCTGCAGACGACTGTTAAAATTTATTTTTAACTTTATGGAGGTCAGATAACCAGCAAGCACAGTGACCAAAATGATTGAATCATTGCATTTCTTGCATGGCATTTTACTCTCAAGTCCCTTGGGTTAACTCAGCTGGCTTCCGAGCTTAAATGGTTCCCAAAAACTCCTTACATTTGTGAATATTTAACGCATCGTATGGAAATGTAAAGTGGCAGTTAGTAATGAGTAGCTTTGTAGTTACCAACTCTTCGACCTAACCTTGTAGCAATCTATAAATCACAGCGACTTTGCAGACACCCTGTTTTCTGTCATATGAAAATGTAATCGCTGACTGGAATCTCTGGATGCCTTCAGAGTTGGTCAACATCTTTTTAAAAAAACAGCCTCAGGGCCACTAAATAGCCAGCAAGGCCAGTCAAATTCCCAGCCATCAATTTTTTATGTAACACTTGACTCGCATTTCGAATTCAACAAGAGGATCAATCAGTAACCTACTTAGGGAACAGCATTTATTATTAAATACAGTATTTCACCATTGGGAGATCTTCCCATTTAACCGAACACAGCTCATAGACGGCTTAGGTTTCTAAAGGAATATTGAGAAATGAGACTCCTACATATCAGATTACAGTATACATTTAGTTACTAATCATTGCAGCATCATTTTCCAGTGTAAAATGTATGTGTTGTGTAGTAGTGATTTGACTTGGAATCAGCAGTCTACGAATAGCCCATCATTGATCAGAAAAATTAAAACAATCTATAATTTATTGAGATTACAATACATTGCTTTACTAACTGATTGTTGTTCTCACCATTCCCATGAGGAGTCAGAGTTACCATAGTTATAATGAACATTCCAACCTGCTGAAACCAGTGGCAGAAAGCTGATTAAAGAACAAGGCATATTCAACATGTCAAGACTTTACTTCGCAGATAGTATAGTTTTGGAGTTTACCCTTAGAAGCGGTACTCCGATAAAAAAATAATCAGGCATGGTACCACTGCAGAGTGCAATCTGTAATATCTCCTCTCTCATCCAATCTAACTTTATGCTTAGAGCTGGATAGATGGTGCATGGAGGATTGGCTAAGCATTAAAAAAAAAGCCTGGGTCGAGTGCTGGCTCAGTGTATTTATCCAATGAGTAGCTGAGCCATAAGACTAGGAAAATCCAAGATTTGATCTGATCAAGATTAGCTAGACTTCAGCTAAGATGGCAGTATGGATGATGCAAATGGCTTCAATCCCCTAGATTAGGGAGGGGAAACCATCCAGGGCTCCTGCCTCGAATCACTACCCACAACCTCTGCTGGGGATGCACAACTGTGGATTTTGGATGAGGACAGGAACAGGCTCCCCGGTTACGCTCTTCCGCCACTCACTCCGAAGGCTCTGGCAAGAATAATGGCAACATGGATGAGGTAGCGGCAAACAAGCAGCCCTGGAATTATGGGCCCAAATTTGGCCCTCTGGTTTTTTCGGCGCACCTCCGAGCCCCCCGCCGACATTTTACCTCAGAAGCCGCACCAAAAAGAATCCTTCTGATCATGGCCGATTCTCGGGCCATCTGTGGAGCTGGCGTGGCGCAGAAGATAGAAAGGGGGGTGGAGCTAGGTCCCGGCACTGAAAACAGTGCCAGGACCTCTGCACATGCGCGCTAGAGTCTGCGCGCATGTGCAGTAGCTCCTGGCAGGCCGTTTCGGCAAACGCGCGCTGCAGGCTGTGTGGGAGGGGCCGAAGCACGCCGTCCCTGTCCCGGGCCGAGTGGCCTGCCGCACACTCTGATATTGAAGGATCGCAGACTGGTGCGAGCACAGAGCCAGGATGGCAAGGAGAATTCACAGGACACCGAAGAGGAGAGCATTGACAGCCAAAAGTGCCCAGTGTGTGAAGTCGTCTTCCCGCTCAACCTGGAGGACTTTGATTTCAAGCAGCACGTTGTGAAACATAGAAAATAGGTGCAGGAGTAGGCCATTCAGCCCTTCGAGCTGCACCGCCATTCAATAAGATCATGGCTGATCATTCCTTCAGTACCCCTTTCTTGCTTTCTCTCTATACCCCGTGATCCCCTTAACTGTAAGGGCCATATCTAACTCCCTCTTGAATATATCCAATGAGCTGGCATCAACAACTTTCTGCGGCAGGGAATTCCACAGGTTAACAACTCTCTGAGTGAAGAAGTTTCTCCTCATCTCAGTCCTAAATGGCCTACCCCTTATCCTAAGACTGTGTCCCCTAGTTCTGGACTTCCCCAACATCGAGAACATTCTTCCCGCATCTAACCTGTCCAGTCCCGTCAGGATCTTATATGTTTCTTTATTTACTTTATTTGTAAATAATGAAGTACTTTATTTACGAGTCTCCAGTGTGCCAAAGGACCTTTCCAGAGAACAGACAAGCTGCCTATGAAGATCACGTGCAGTCCTATTTTATGGAGGCCAACTGAGGAGCAAACAACAAACCAGTTTGAGTTCTACTTTATAAAGACGCCACCGAGCCCAGCTTTTCTCTCCCTCCCCCGATGACGCCGAGCCCAGCCTTTCCTCTTCCTCCCTTATCAGCGGCCCGCTGCGTTCCCTAAGGTAGGAGTTCTATTTTTTATTTGTTATTTACTGATTGATTTTGGTACTTTAGGTGCAAGGATACTTATATTTTTTTATTTGTTATTTATTGATTGCTTATTACTTTGGTCTTGGTGCTTTAGGTGCAGGGTTCTGTCTATTTTATTTGTTAATTAATTGCTTATTATTTTTAGTGCTTTGTGTTTGGTGCTTGGTGGTGCTTTAAATGTAGTTACTTGTGCCGATTCCTTAAATGTAAGTAAGGTCTTTCTGTGCAGACAAAAGTGGGCACATACGCTGCCCTAAGTTAGTTTAGTACAACTTTTTTCTGGCCAAATTGGCATAAATGGTGTAAGTGGCTGGGAACGGCTCCTTTTGAAAAAAAAACTGACCTAACAAAAAACCTAACTAACTCACTTACACTGGCGCAAATTAAATAGCCATATTTGCAACTAAAAAGATACACCAGAAAAATCAAGTTACACCAAAACAAACGGTGCAACTCATGGGGAAATTTGGGCCCTATATCCCAGGAAGGAGTCAACACCTTCGCAGGGGAGAAAAATAAAGGGAAAAGTAGATAAAATGACAAAAATGGATAGAATGGAAGATGAGCAGGTCCTGAACATGAACATGATGATGGGCGAGTTACACGGGTTGAATGGCTTTTTTTTTGCTCTTTCTTTCTGTTCAGTCCAATTACTTTTGATTGATTTATCTACATATACAAAGATGATACCAAATGTTTAACCATGAAATACCATTTCTATTAAATGACTGAGAAGGACCCAATAACTCTCAAGTAATTTACGTGGGGACTCTTCAATCATTGAATGAGAATCCTATTTCATGGTTGAACATTCCACATTGCTTGTATGATGAGTGACATTTCAAAAATTGCATGAAATATTAAATACTTTGAAAACCACATTTACCAGATGAACATTTACAGACTGCACAGTCTTTCTGATTATGTCAGCATGACACGTGAGGATTCTAATCACTGAACGGCATCATTACTTAGGAGAAACATTTTAAATGTGCATGTGGAGACCCCAGCTACATTACTGAGGAGAACATAGCTCCATTCTTCATAATATTTCATGGATGAGGACTTCAACCATGAAATAACTTTTGGGGGCTTTTTTTTAGGCCATTTTCTCACAAATGGTACAATGAATAATATATTATATAGTCATAATGGGTTGCTCATGTTTTCATGCAGAGTTGGACACTGGAAAGAAAGATACTGCACTAACATTTTAATTTCATTATAGGATTGCACAGTCACATTTGTTAGTCTAATCAACTTACTGTATACTATGTAAAGCTTTTGGGTTACATAACCAGGCAAACATGTAGGCCAGTACAAGCACCCTGAGATTATATTATGTTGGCATTGTGAGGCTTTTCGTGAATATACCTTGTTAGATTTGCACGTACAACAGGCTAAAGAGCAAACTCTTTCATAATAAATAAATAATACACAAAGGTATTTGGCTGCCTGGATCTAAAAGCTCAGTAGTTTCTCCTCAGTGAACCCTCTTTTGAAATAACAGGGTACAAATGTATTTTTACAATCATTATGCTTACTTGATTTTTAATTAAAAGAGCAAAGTTCTACAATTTTATAATTTGGGAATACAGTGCCTGGCTAATTTCACATATTTCTAGCTCCATCTATTTCCTTGTTGTCACTCACCTTACGACTATGAGGTAATTGAACTGTTTCCATTCAGTTCCAACTCACCTGCAGTATGTTCGATGGGGATTGAACAAAGGATAAGTTGGAGCACTTAATTAAAATAGACACAAGATTACCCAACAGATGGCAAGAACTACTGTTTAGTACATAACATTACAAATGTGGAGTTGGTTTGTCTGCTTTTACTGAGTTCTCACTTTCTATAGCTTATGGCATTTTATCTCATTGTAACATCAACTCCACAATTATTCAAAACTAAGTGCTGCTCATTGAAATGATTTCAATCATGCTTTTGTTAATTGGCAAATGTTACACGAAATGCCTAAATATTTAATATTGCCAGTTGAAGCATTTGAACAAAACCAAGTTCTTTGTTTCGTGTTAAGTCAAACTGATAGAAAGCATCAATAAAACATAAGTTTATGACCATAGTTTTGTGCTTTATTTGTTAAAAGAAACACTATATTTGATTTTGTTTTCCATCATTACATGAAAGGAACATGATCTTATTAAATGGCGGAGCAGGCTCAAGCGGCCAAATGGCCTATTCCTGCTCCTATTTCTTATGTCCTTATGCCATAGTTTTGCCCACTCTCTTAGGGTTGGACAGGAAGCCGTGACCTTCTGACTCAGGTGAGAGTGCTATCAATGTGCCAAGGCCACTTCTTATATCAACACCTTTCATAGCTTCCAATTATTTACATTTGTCGCTGTTGTTGTATAGGCAAAAGGAGCAGCCAATTACCAGACAGCAAGATCCCATAAACAGGAAGTGGGATAAATAACCAGATTCTTCTTCTTAGGCAGTCTCTCGGAGTTGAGGATGACTTGCTTCCACACTAAAAATGAGTTCTCAGGTGACTGAAGAGTCCAATGCGGGACCTACAATCTCTGTCACAGATGGGACAGACGGTGGTTGAAGGAACGGGTGGGTGGGTTGCCTGGGTTGCCAGGTGCTGCTTTCGCTGCCTGTGCATGGCTTCAGCTTGCTCCCGGCAAAGAGACTCGAGATGTTTAGCGCCTTCCCGGATGCTTTTCCTCAACTTTGAGCAGTCTTGGGCCAGGGATTCCCAGGTGTCGGTGGGGATGTTGCACTTTTTCAAGGAGGCTTTGAGGGTGTCCTTGAAGCATTTCCTCTGCCCACCTGGGGCTCGCTTGCCTTGTTGAAGCTCCGAGTAGAGCGCTTATTTTGGGAGTCTCATGTCAGGCATGCGGACGATGTGGCCCATCTAACGGAGCTGATCGAGTGTGGTCAGTGCTTCAATGTTGGGGATGTTGGCCTGAGCAAGAACAATGATGTTGGTATGCCTATCCTGCCAATGGATTTGCAGGATCTTGCGGAGGCAGCGTTGGTGGTACATCTCTAGTGTTTTGAAGTGCCTGCTGTACATAGTCCATGTCTCTGAACCTTATAGGAGACCATGAGCTTGGTGCTGGGTTTGAGATCCTGGTCTTCAAACACTCTCTTCCTCGACCGAAGGCTGCACTGGCGCACTGAAGGCGTTGTTGGACGTCGTGGTCAAGCCCTTGTTAACAGTAGGCTCCCGAGATATAGAAAATGGTCCACGTTGTCCAAAGCCTCGTCGTGGATTTTGATAATCGGGGGGCAGTGCTGTGTTGGTAGAGGACCTTTGTCTTACGGATGTTTAGTGTAAGGCCCATGCTCTCATATGCTTCTGTAAAGGTGTTGACAAGCATCGTCTGCGTACAGTGATGGGATGACGGAGGATGGGACGACCTTGGATCTGGCCTGGAGAAGGTGGAGGCTGAACAGATTCCCGTTTGTCCTGTAATTTAGCTCCATTCCAGCGGGGAGCTTGCTGAGGGTGAGATGGAGCATTGCAGCAAGGAAGATTGAGAAGAGCGTTGGTACGATGACACAGCCTTGCTTAACCCCGGTCTGAACGTGGATTGGGTCTGTGGTGGATCCATTGGTCAGGATCACGGCTTGCATGTCATTGCGAAGCAGGCGGAGGATGGTGACAAACTTTTGAGGGCAGCCGAATCTGAGGAGGACGCTCCATAATCCCTCACGGTTGACAGTGTCGAAGACCTTTGTGAGGTCAAAGAAGACCATGTACAAGGGTTGATGCTGTTCCCTGCATTTCTCTTGTGTTTGCCGTGCAGTAAAAATCATGTCCATTGTGCTCTTTAGTGGGCGGAATCCGCATTGCGACTCTGGGAGGAACTCTTCAGTCACCGGGAGAAGGCGACTGAGGAGGATACTTGCGATGACTTTCCCTGTGGCCGATAGCAAGGAAACTCCTCTGTCGTTACCACAGTCGGACTTGTCACCTTTCTTGAAGATGGCCACGATCACGGTGTCTCTGAAATATCCTGGCATGCTCTCCTCCTTCCAGATAAGAAAAATTAGATCATGTATTCACGCCAATAGTGCTTCTCCGCCATGTTTTAGTGCTTTGGCGGAGATTCCATCTGCTCCTGATGCCTTGTTGTTCTTCAGTTGTTGGATGGCCCTTTCTACCTCATGCTGGGCTGGGGTTATGCTGAGATGGTGGCGGGTGGCATGCTGCAGGATGGAGTCGAGGATGCTCACATCGAAGACAGAGTCTCGGTTAAGAAGATCTTTGAAGAGCTCCTTCCAATGGGCACTGACTGCCTCTCTGTCCTTGATGAGTACCTCTCCGTTCTTGGCCAGCAGTGAGGTAGAGCCTTGGGTGCTTGGGTCGTAGGTGGTCTAGACTCCGCTAAATAATCCTCGCACGTCGCGGTTGTCGGATAACTGCTGGATCTCCTGTACTTTCTCCACCCACTATCTGTTCTTTAGGTCGCGGGTTTTTTGTTGGACCTCGGCCTTCAGATGTCTGCAGAGCTGCTTTCTTGCTCTCGAGTTGTGATGCTGTTTCCAGTTCAAGAATACCTTGCGCTTGCAGCTTATTAGCTCCTGGATCTCCTAGTCATTCTCGTCGAACCAGTTTGGTGTTTCCTGGTCGAGTGACTGAGCGTCTCTTCACAGGTGCTAATTATGGAAGCCTTGAGGGCAGACCAGGCTCAGTGGATACTCTGCGTCTTTGGGTCACCGGGAGTCGTCAGGTTGGCAGTGAGGCGCTGGCTGAATAGGGCTTTCTTAGCAGGATCTTTGAGTGCTCCAGCCTTGATTTTCCTGTGGCATTGTTTCTGTTGCCGTTGCTGTTTTGGAGCTACATTGATGGTGATGACAGAGCGGATTATGCGGTTGTGCACTCCTCCTTTTACCTCCGCTCCACTCCTGCTCCTGCGGTTTCCACCCAACTCGTGTCTACCAGATAAACTGTTTTTGGTAGCATTAGTTGCTCACCAAGACACCAGAAGAACGAAAAATAAAAATAGAAAATGCTGGAAATGACAAAAGATCAGTTCCAACAAAGCTCAACAAACAGCACCTCATCTTTCTATTGGCAGCTGTTGATTCTGCTATACCCATTTACACCTCTTCTGGACCCATCTTTTGTTTCTTACTTGTTCCATTACCATCTCCTTTTGCTTTGTACAATCACACTTTTTGTAATTTAATCATTCCTGCCTTCCACCCTATCACAGTCCTTCTCTTTTGGTCTTTGCTACTCTCCCCTCCCCTCTTTCTCAGCCTCTGCACTTGCTTAAAATCTGTTACGTATTTAACTTTTTCCAGTTCTGACGAAAGGCCATCGATCAGAAATGTTAACGCTGTTTCTCTCTCTCTCCACAGTTGCTGCCTGACCTGCTGGTGTGTTGCTTGGATGAGTGCAGCTTGAACAACACTCAAGAAGTTCAACACCATCCAGGACAAAGCAGCCTGCTTGATTGGCATCCCATCCAACACCTTAAACATTCATCCCTCCATCACTGGTGCACCGTGTCTGCAGTGTGCATCATCTACAAGATGCATTGCAGCAACTCTCCAAGGCTTCCTCGACAGCACCTCCCAAATCTTTAAAAATAAATGTTATTCGTTCCAGGATGTGGGTGTTGCTGGCAAGGACAGCATTTATTGCCCATTCCTAATTACCCTTGAGAATATGGTGGTGAGCCTTCTTGAACCGCTGCAGTCCGTGTGGTGAAAGAACTCCCACAGTGGTGTTAGGGATGGAGTTCCAAGATTTTGACCCAGCGACGATGAAGGAATGGCGATATATTTCCAAGTCAGTATGCGTGTGTAACTTGGAGGAGAAATTGTAGGTGATGGTGTTCCCATGCACCTACTGCCCTTGTCCTTCTAGGTGGTAGCGGTCGCAGTTTGGGAGGTGCTGCCGAAGAAGCCTTGGCGAGTTGCTACAGTGCATCTTGTAGATGGTACACACTGCAGCCACGGTGCACCGATGGTGGAGGGAATGAATGTTGAAGGTGGTGGATGATGTGCCAATCAAGCGGGCTGCTTTGTCTGGATGGTGTCAAGCTTCTTGAGTGTTGCTGGAACTTTACTCATCCAGGCAAGTAGAGAATATTCCATCACATACCTGACTTGTGCCTTGTAGATGGTGGAAAGGCTTCTGGATGTCAGGAGGTGAGACACTCGCCACAGAATACCTAGCGCCTCTGACCTGCTCTTGTTGCCACAGTATTTATGTGGCTGGTCCAGTTAATTTTCTGGTCAATGGTGACCCGCAGGATGTTGATGGTGGGGGATTCGGTGATAGTAATGCCGTTGAATATCAAGAGGCAGTGGTTAGACTCTCAGTTGTTGGAGATAGTCATTGCCTGGCACTTGTGTGGTGCGAATGTTACTTGCCACTTATCACCCCAAGCCTGAATGTCATCCAGGTCTTGCTGCATGCGGACTTGGAAGGCTTCATTTTTTGAGGAGTTATGAATGGAACTGAACACTGTGCAATCATCTACAAACATCCCCACTTCTGACCTTATGATGGGGGGGAAGGTCATTGATGATAGATGGTTGACGTAGATGGTTGAGCCTAGGTCACTGCCCTGAGGAACTCCTGCAGTGATGTCCTGGGGCTGGGTGATTGACCTCCAACAACCATAACCATCTTTGTGCTAGGTATGACTCCAGCCAGTGGAGAATTTTCCCCCGATTCATAAGAACATAAAAAATAGGAACAGGAGTAGGCCATACAGCCCCTCGAGCCTGCTCCGCCATTCAATATCATGACTGATCTGATCATGGACTCAGCTCCACTTCCCTGCCCGCTCTCCATAACCCTTTACTTCCTTATCATTTAAGAAACTGTCTATTTCTGTCTTAACTTTATTCCCATAAGTCCCATTTATTTTAGTTTTACTAGGGCTCCTTGATGCCACACTCACGTCAAATGCTGCCTTGATGTCAAAGGCAGTCACTCTCACCTCACCCCTGGAATTCAGCTCCTTTATCTATGTTGGACCAAGGCTGTAATGAAGTCTGGTGAAACCCAAACTGTGAGCAGAATATTGATAAGTGCCGCTTGATAGCACTGTCAACGACACCTTCCATCACTTTGCTGATGATTGCGAGTAGACTGATGGGGCGGTAATCGGCCGGATTGGATTTGTTCCGCTTTTTGTGGACAGGGCATACCTGGGCAGTTTTCCACATTGTTGAGTAGATGCCAGTGTTGTAGCTGTACTGGAAAACTGGATGCTGAGCACCTTGAGTCTCGTTGTCGAGAGCATGCAGAAACCAAACGCAGACAGCGGAAGGCACATGTGGAAAACCAGACTACCCACCTACCCCAACTGTGTCAGAGACTGTAATTCCCATATTGGACTGTACAGTCATCTGAGAACACACTTTTAGAGTGGAAGCAAGTCTTCCTCAATTTCGAGGGACTGCCTATGATGATGATGATGATGACGACTGGAACAGCTTGGCTAAAGGCACGACTAGTTCTGGAGCACAATTCTTCAGCACAACAGCCGGATGTTATTGGGACCGATAGCCTTTCCTGTATCCAGTGTGCTCAGCCGCTTCTTGATATCACGTGGAGTGAATCGAATTGGCTGAAGACTGGCTTCTGTAAGGGTGGGGACTTCAGGAGGATATGGATCTTCCAGGCAGAAGATGGTTGCAAACATTTCAGACTTGCCTTTTACATTTGTGTGCTGGGCTCCGCCATCATTGAGGATGGGGATATTCATGGAACCTCCTCCTCCCGTTAGTTGTTTAATTGTCCACCACCATTCACAACTGGATGTGGCAGGACTGCAGAGCTTTGATCTGATCCATTGATTGTGGAATCACTTAGCTCTGTTTATAGCATGCTGCTTCCGCTGCTTAGCATGCATGTAATTCTGTACTGCAGCTTCCCTAGGTTCGTACCTCATTTTTAGGTATGGCTGGTGCTGCTCCCGGCATGCTCTTCTGCACTCCTCATTTGAAGAAATGCAAAATTCACAAGAAACCCCCCATGTTTGGGCTCATTTGAAAGTCCCAAATTAAATTTCCTATCTACCGAAAGTTTGGAACTCTAAAGTGCTTATGGAAGAAACTACGAACTTTAATAGAATTATGAACTTTTACAAGACAAATTCAAGCCTGTGGGCGGACCTAGGGAACAAAAGAAGCCCACTTGATTATTGGAACTGTCTGGGTGTGAGGACTGAGTTAACCTGTCTGGAAGAATGAGTATTTGAAAATCCTTCTCCACAAGATACATTACCATCACAAAATTATCCAGAGGTAGCTCCCCATCCTGAAGACTTTGTGTCTTAATGCAAGGAGTATCCGCAATAAAGTGGATGAATTAACTGTGCAAATAGATGTTAACAAATATGATGTGATTGGGATTACGGAGACGTGGCTCCAGGATGATCAGGGCTGGGAACTCAACATCCAGGGGTATTCAACATTCAGGAAAGATAGAATAAAAGGAAAAGGAGGTGGGGTAGCATTGCTGGTTAAGGAGCAAATTAAGGCAATAGTTCGGAAGGACATTAGCTTGGATGATGTGGAATCTATATGGGTAGAGCTGCAGAATACCAAAGGACAAAAAACGTTAGTGGGAGTTGTGTACAGACCTCTAAACAGTAGTAGTGATGTTGGGGAGGGCATCAAACATGAAATTAGGGGTGCGTGCAATAAAGGTGCAGCAGTTATAATGGGTGACTTTAATATGCACATAGATTGGGTTAACCAAACTGGAAGCAATACGGTAGAGGAGGATTTCCTGGAGTGCATAAGGGATGGTTTTTTAGACCAATATGTCGAGGAACCAACTAGGGGGGAGGCCATCTTAGACTGGGTGTTGTGTAATGAGAGAGGATTAATTAGCAATCTCGTTGTGCGAGGCCCCTTGGGGAAGAGTGACCATAATATGGTGGAATTCTGCATTAGGATGGAGAATGAAACAGTTAATTCAGAGACCATGGTCCAGAACTTAAAGAAGGGTAACTTTGAAGGTATGAGGCGTGAATTGGCTAGGATAGATTGGCGAATGATACTGAAGGGGTTGACTGTGGATGGGCAATGGCAGACATTTAGAGACCGCATGGATGAACTACAACAATTGTACATTCCTGTCTGTCGTAAAAATAAAAAAGGGAAGGTGGCTCAACCGTGGCTATCAAGGGAAATCAGGGATAGCATTAAAGCCAAGGAAGTGGCATACAAATTGGCCAGAAATAGCAGAGAACCCGGGGACTGGGAGAAATTTAGAACTCAGCAGAGGAGGACAAAGGGTTTGATTAGGGCAGGGAAAATGGAGTACGAGAAGAAGCTTGCAGGGAACATTAAGACGGATTGCAAAAGTTTCTATAGATATGTAAAGAGAAAAAGGTTAGTAAAGACAAACGTAGGTCCCCTGCAGTCAGAATCAGGGGAAGTCATAACGGGGAACAAAGAAATGGCGGACCAATTGAACAAGTACTTTGGTTCGGTATTCACTGAGGAGGACACAAACAACCTTCCGGATATAAAAGGGGTCGGAGGGTCTAGTAAGGAGGAGGAACTGAGGGAAATCCTTATTAGTCGGGAAATTGTGTTGGGGAAATTGATGGGATTGAAGGCCGATAAATCCCCAGGGCCTGATGGACTGCATCCCAGAGTACTTAAGGAGGTGGCCTTGGAAATAGTGGATGCATTGACAGTCATTTTCCAACATTCCATTGACTCTAGATCAATTCCTATGGAGTGGAGGGCAGCCAATGTAACCCCACTTTTTAAAAAAGGAGGGAGAGAAAACAGGGAATTACAGACCGGTCAGCCTGACATCGGTAGTGGGTAAAATGATGGAATCAATTATTAAGGATGTCATCGCAGTGCATTTGGAAAGAGGTAATATGATAGGTCCAAGTCAGCATGGATTTGTGAAAGGGAAATCATGCTTGACAAATCTTCTGGAATTTTTTGAGGATGTTTCCAGTAGAGTGGACAAGGGAGAACCAGTCGATGTGGTATATTTGGACTTTCAGAAGGCTTTCGACAAGGTCCCACACAAGAGATTAATGTGCAAAGTTAAAGCACATGGGATTGGGGGTAGTGTGCTGACATGGATTGAGAACTGGTTGTCAGACAGGAAGCAAAGAGTAGGAGTAAATGGGGACTTTTCAGAATGGCAGGCAGTGACTAGTGGGGTACCGCAAGGTTCTGTGCTGGGGCCCCAGCTGTTTACACTGTACATTAATGATTTAGACGAGGGGATTAAATGTAGTATCTCCAAATTTGCGGATGACACTAAGTTGGGTGGCAGTGTGAGCTGCAAGGAGGATTCTATGAGGCTGCAGAGCGACTTGGATAGGTTAGGTGAGTGGGCAAATGCATGGCAGATGAAGTATAATGTGGATAAATGTGAGGTTATCCACTTTGGTGGTAAAAACAGAGAGACAGACTATTATCTGAATGGTGACAGATTAGGAAAAGGAGAGGTGCAACGAGACCTGGGTGTCATGGTACATCAGTCATTGAAGGTTGGCATGCAGGTACAGCAGGCGGTTAAGAAAGCAAATGGCATGTTGGACTTCATAGCGAGGGGATTTGAGTACAAGGGCAGGGAGGTGTTGCTACAATTGTACAGGGCCTTGGTGAGGCCACACCTGGAGTATTGTGTACAGTTTTGGTCTCCTAACCTGAGGAAGGACATTCTTGCTATTGAGGGAGTGCAGCGAAGGTTCACCAGACTGATTCCCGGGATGGCGGGACTGACCTATCAAGAAAGACTGGATCAACTGGGCTTGTATTCACTGGAGTTCAGAAGAATGAGAGGGGACCTCATAGAAACGTTTAAAATTCTGACGGGGTTAGACAGGTTAGATGCAGGAAGAATGTTCCCAATGTTGGGGAAGTCCAGAACCAGGGGACACAGTCTAAGGATAAGGGGGAAGCCATTTAGGACTGAGATGAGGAGGAATTTCTTCACCCAGAGAGTGGTGAACCTGTGGAATTCTCTACCACAGAAAGTTGTTGAGGCCAATTCACTAAATATATTCAAAAAGGAGTTAGATGAAGTCCTTACTACTAGGGGAATCAAGGGGTATGGTGAGAAAGCAGGAATGGGGTACTGAAGTTGCATGTTCAGCCATGAACTCATTGAATGGCGGTGCAGGCTAGAAGGGCCGAATGGCCTACTCCTGCACCTATTTTCTATGTTTCTATGTTTCTAACATGGGTCTGGACAAACCATTTCAGCATATACATCACACAGAGGCCCAATCCAGCCTGTACGCGAAAGACTAAGCACAAAAGGACATTGCAATTACCAAACTAATATTTCCATCAGGAAGCAGTTTTCGAACATCAACCCACCCAAGACATATCAACTTTAACGAGCCCGACAAAATATTACAAAGAACCACCAAGCCCGCCAAAATTATACAAAGGATTGTGAACTGATTGGGCAACAAGATTAGAACCACTGAAATCGTATAACTGGCCACTATTTTCAACAGAGGTTGGGGAGAGAGGTGGTTGCTACTACCTCATCAAGACAAGGAGAGAAACCAACGCGACAGTTGTAAACTAACTTCTCCAGCCTCGAAGTCTTGAAGTCCTAAAGGAAGGAAGAACATCATCATCTACCATTAACTATCAAAAGGATTGGTAAGCATAAGTCCCTGCCTTGCCTGGCGTCTAACCTAGCTAGAATTAGGTATTGGGAGGTATAATTTTACTGCACCCCCTTTGAATGTGTAGTGTATGGTACTTTATTTGTGTGATTATAAGTTTGACCTTGTACCTTTCCTTGCGTTATTCTTTATTAGAGTGATTGTAAGTTTGGCCTTGTATTTTCTTACTAGAGTAGTAAGCCTGTATTACATTGACTGTAATAAAAACAAAGTTCTTTGCATCAAACCAGTGTCCTTTGCACTTTTGTCACACCCCCCAAATAAGTCCAGAGTACAGAACCTAAGGGAGTGTGGAGCGATTCAGTACCGCTCAAGTTGTCAGAAAGGAACCTGAATCCCTCATAGAGACCACACAACCCCCGCACCTTACACATTGAACCTGCGACCTCTACCACCTAGAAGGACAAGGGCAGCAGGCACATGGGAACTCCAATACCTGCAAGTTCCCATCCAAGTCACACACCATCGTGACTTGTAAGTTTATCGCCGTTCCATCATCGTCACTGGGTCAAATCCTGGTCCTTCCTCCCTAACAGTACTGTGGGAGTACCTTCACGAACTGCAGTGGTTCAAGAAGGCGACTCACCACTACCTTCTCAAGGGAAATTAGGGATGTGTAATAAATGCTGGCCTTGCCAGCGATGCCCACATCACATGAATGAATAAAAAAAAATTCTCTCAGAATTAGTTAAGTACCTTCAGGAAAAGCAAGGAGGTACAATTAAGAGGGTAGGTGAACTATGTATCTTGGCATTGTCATCCAGATCGCTGTTAATCTTTTTGTTTATGTATGATGAGAATTTGAAACAATAAATATCCAAACTTGGTTTTACATTTCACTGCATGTTCACTGAACACTGTGAAGATGTTGAACATTGTCTGTGTATTTATACTCTTTGGTACTGTGGCTGCTTTCTGTCATTTTTTTCTGAAGGGAGAAGGGTAGAAATAATGATGTACAGCTTCTTAACTGATACACATTCAATGCAGAAATGTCTAAAAATACTTCACCTTCAAATCAAGAAAGGTAACTATCAGACAAATGTACAACATGTTAATCTGCAATACTTTGACCAATCTCTAATGGTACTCTTCTTGACCCGATACTGACTATTTCACTTTCCTAGCCAATTTCACCTCACCCACTCAGAGATATTTCAGATAATTATTCTTCCTGCCTCTCAGTCCCCCAAACTAGCTTGCCATTGACAACTGAATCGCCAGGTTTTTTTCCACCTTCACATCAGCACTTTTACCCAAAACGCCCACTCCTTTCAATTGATTCTTCAATGTCTTAATTGCACTCAGGCTGCAATTGCCAATTTGTGTGCTTTTTTTTTTACACACATTAGTGAGTATCAAACAGAAAATTCTTGTGGCGCACAAGAGGCAAAAAGAACTGAAACTTTAGTGTACAATACTTTGACTCATTTTGATGTCTCACTTGTTTAACCTATTTGATATGCACATCAGAGAAATATGTATATTCAGTGATTCTTCAAAACACAAAATGAAACTGCAAATGCTGTAAAGGCACAGAAGGCTGGACAGCCTCTCAAGAACAAAGAGACCAGCTTTGCATTTCTTCACGATTCCAGCATTGCCAATCTTTCTATCTATTCTTTTCAACCTTATTATAGTATACACTTGTTAAATGTGCATTAAATACTGTAAATAGAATGTTTGTTTTGTACAATTAAAGCTTCATCAAGCTGAAATACAGAAAGCAATTAAATGTACTTATGTTTTTAACTTGTCTCACTGGAATCAGTGTGGCAGGGGTTATTTCCCAAGGCTATTTCTTTTAATGGAAAGCCAACTAGACTATTTCTCTACGAAAGTTTCCTCAATTTTCAAGTTTGCTTTGGTGAACCCAATAGTGGTTTATAATATTAGTCAATCATCCAAGGGGTCCAAAACATTTTATGATATTGTTCGAGATAGCCCCATTGCCCTTTGGAAGAACCATTGTGGCATCTGGCTGCTTAAGACATCATTCTATCCAATTCGCACAGTGTAGATTGCAGCCAGGCAGATACCTGGAAGCCCCTTGGTCCTACAAAGAACAGTTGCTCAGCCCAGCGGTACTGATCTTGATTGATATCTAGATCTGAGTACTTTTTAAAAAAAAAGGACAGGTTCTTTGCTTCGATAGAGGGCTGAGTATTTGGCAGCTTAGTAGGCAGAGGCTTTTTCCAACGAATTTACTTTGGCAGTTCTCATTCAAAGAGCAGGACATGGTCAGTGTGTTTGTAACCCATTATAGCACTGAGTGGTTAACATTCTGTAGCAGCCCGATAACCAAAATCAGGCTAGTCTGAGGTTATAGTAAATAAACATATGGTTAACAACGTCTTTGTTGTTTTCCATATTGCATGTAGGGAAAATAAAACTCACTAAATCTGTACTTTCTATCATCTATGTCATGTAAGTAAATCTCTTGGTTAGTTTGAAGCTGATATCTTGTTTTGGTAAGAGTGCTTATCCAATTGAGCATCTGTAAAGAGAGGAGAATTCACTTGGCGGCACAGGATTTTCCAGTAGGTACCGTAGAGTAAGGAATTTTTGATAAAGGGAAATAGTGTTTTACAAATTTATACAAGTTTTTTGAGGATGTAACTAGAAGGGTAAATAAAAGGGAACCAGTAAATGTAAACTAAAATGTAGACTAATTTTGCCCCTCGAGCCTGCTCCGCCATTCAATAAGATCATGGCTGATCTGATCCTGGCCTCAACTCCACTTCCCCGCCTGTTCCCCATAACCCTTGACTCCCTTATCTTTTAAAAATCTGTCTATTTCCATCTTAAATAAATTCAATGACCCAGCCTCCAGAGTTCTCTGAGGTAGAGAATTCCAATGATTCACGACCTTCTGAGAGGAGAAATTCCTCCTCATTTGTGTTTTAAATGGGCCCTATTCTGAAACTATGCCCCCTAGTTCGAGATTCCCCCATGAGGGAAAACACCTTCACTGCATCTACCCTGTCAAGCCCTCTCAGAATCTTATACATTTCAATAAGATCACCTCTAAGTCTTCTAATAATTAGTTTTTTAAATTTTTTCTACCAAAGTGAATGACCTCACATTTTCCCACATTATACTCCATCTGCCCAATGTTTGCCCACTCACTTAGCCTATCTATATCCCTATGTAGATTCTTTGCATCCTCCTCACAACTGGCTTTCCCACCTATCTTTGTATCATCAGCAAATTTGACTTTATTACACTCGGTCCCTTCATCCAAGTCATTAATATAAATTGTAAATAGTTGAGGCCCCAGCACTGATCCCTGTGGCACCCCACTAGTTACAGTTTGCCAACCTGAAAATGCCCATTTATCCCGACTCTCTGCTTTCTGTTAGTTAGCCAATCCTCTATCCACGCTAATATATTACCCCCAACCAACTCTCATCTTCTGCAGAAACCTTGTATGTGGCACCTTATCAAATGCTTTCTGGAAATCTAAATACACAACATCTACTGGTTCCCCTTTATCCATCCTGCTCGTTACATCCTCAAAGAACTCGAGCAAATTTGTCAAACATGATTTCCCTTTCATAAAACCATGCTAACTCTGCTTGACTGCATTATGTCCTGCTACTACTTCCTTAATGATGGACTCCAGCATTTTCCCAATGACAGATGTTAGGCTAACTGGTCTATAGTTTCCTGCTTTCCTTTTCCTTTCTTTCTTAAATAGGGCGTTACATTTGCGGTTTTGTAGTCCGCTGGGACCGCTCCAGAATCCAGGGAATTTTGGTGGATTACAACCAATGCATCCACTATCTCTGCAGCCACCTCTTTTAAAGACCCTAGCATGCAGGTCATCAGGTCCAGGGGATTTGTCCACCTTTAATCCCATTAATTTGTGTAGTACTTTGTAGTGAACCAAGGGCAAGACCCATAAGGCTGGACTAACGGGGAAATTGGATGCTGTTATGATGAACCTTTATAAAACACTGGTTTGGCCTCAACATGAGTATTCTGTGCAATTTTAGGCACCACACTTTAGGATGGATGTGAATGCCTTAGAGTGGCTCCAGGAAAGATTTATAAGGATGATTCCAGGGAAGAGGGACTTCAGAAGCTGGGGTTGTTCTCCTTAGAGCAGAGAAGGTTGAGGGGAGATTTGACCAAGGTGTTTAAGAATCATGAGGGGTCTGAACAGAATGGATAGAGAGAAACTCTTCCCATTGGCAGAAGGGTTGAGAACCAGAGGACACAGATTTAAGGTGATTGCCAAAAGAACCAAAGGCGACATGAGGAAAAGCTTTTTTACACATCGAATGATTAGGATCAGGAACACACTGCCTGAAAGGGTGGTGGAGGCAGACTCGATCGTGGCTTTCAAAAGGGAATTGGATAAGTACCTGAAGGAAAAAAAATTGCAGGGCTACGAGAAAAGAGTGGAGTTGTTGGACTAACTCAAGTGCTCTTGCAGAGAACTGGCATAGTCTCGATGGGCTGAATGGCTTCCTTCTGTGCTGTAACCATTCTATGATTCTAGTAAGAACATTGGTGCTAAAGATTGAGAGATTGTTGGTCTGTTGGAGATGGGAGGGATGGTTCACCTGAGGAGCTCTGGCAGCTAGAGGCACTGGTGGTTGATGATGCTCTGCTCGCACTCCTCCTGTAGTTTTTGCTGCCTATCTGGTGTTAAGATCTGGTCCATCATTATGGCAAAGTTGTGCAGCAGTAGATGACCACAAATCTGGATGCGCGTCAGGTAGGTACTGCAAATCTCCTCCCAAAACAGTCCAAGCAGTGGAAGCATTGCTTGACTATATTTCTGGTGGCGACATGGCTCTCGTTGTACACTAACTCTGCAGCTGTTCATGGGCTCCCGACAGGAATCATGAGCCACGTCTGATGGGGATACCCCTTCTCGCCCAGTAACCTGTCTGTGACCTGATAGGCTGGATGGAGTAAAGGTGGCAGAGCACTGCCACAGGATGAATGAATCATGACTGCTGCCACAAAACCAGCACAGACCTGCAGGATGCACTGCCTGTGGTTGCAAACAAGTTGGACGTTGAAGGATTATATTCCCTTTTTATTCTGAAAGATGCCAGGCTGGTGATGGGAAGCAGGTAATGCAATGTGGGTGGAGTCTATGGCACTTAGCACTCAGGAGAAGCCTGAAATCTGAGTAAAGCCGAGTGATCTCTCATCCTGCTTCGCTCTGTCCATTGGGAAGGAAATGTAGGCGTTCCTCCTGGCACTGAGAACCTCGGTGACCTTCCTAATACAAGAGTAAAGAGCGAACTGGGAAATGTTGCTGATGTCACTGTTGTGTATCTGTAAAGCATGCACTCCCATGTTCCGCCACCAGGGAGCTCATCCCCTAAAGTCCCAAGGGATCCCAGCATCCCTTGGGAGCACTGTATATAAGCCGGCTCCCTAAGGCCTATTCCTCACTCTGGAGTGTCTTATTAAAGACTGAGGTCACTGTTACTTTAACCTCCCTGTGTGCAGCCTCATCCGTGTTAGGAACACAGGGCCCAAGTTTCCACATGATTTGCGCCTGATTTTTAGAAGCAACTAGTGGAGAACGGACTATCTTAGAAATCGCAATTCTCCACATTTTTTTTCTGCAGTTCTAGTCAGGTAGAACAGTTCTACTTTGGAACAGAATTTTTTCTTCAAAATGGGGCATGTCCGGCCACTGACGCCTGATTTCAAAGTTTCCACAGTGAAAACGTACTCCAAACTAACTTAGAATGGAGCAAGTGAAGATTTTTGTAGAACTGAGAAAACCTGTTCTACACGTTAAAAAAAATCAGGCGCAAGTTACAAATTAGGCGGAGGGAACGAGGGGGGAGGGGGGAAGGGAAGTCATTAAATTCTACAATAAATCTTTAATTATACTTATACAAATATTATACAAATAAATCCAACCTGAATAAACATTTATAAGCAAAGAAAAGATTAAATAAACCATGTTCCTACCTGTGTGAAAGTTCTTCAGGCAGGCCTTTAGGAAGCGGTTTGCCGTCGGGACCGAAGGCTGAACGGGCTGGGCCCGAGATTTCGGGCAGGGCCCATCCCCAGCACCAGAGGTAGGTGGCGTTGGGTCGGGTCGTGGAGAGAGGTTCAGTTCGGGTCGGCGGGGGAGGGTGGGAGGGAGGGAGGGAGGGAGGTCAGGTCGGGGAGAGGGAGGTCAGGTCGGGGAGAGGGAGGTCAGGTCGGGGAGGGGGAGGTCAGGTTGGGGAGGGAGAGGTCAGGTCGGATCCAGTCCGGGGGCGAGAGTAGAGTCGGGTGGGAGCGGGAGACGGGTCGAGTCCGGTCGGGGGGGGGGGGGGGCGGAAGCAGGAGCGGCAGCGACAGGCTGGTCGAGTCGAGTCCGGTCGGGGGGGCAGAAGCAGGAGCGGCGGGGAAGCAGGAGCGGCCGTGGGAGGAGCCTTATTCACGCAGCCCCAGTGAGGCCATTCGGCCAGGGCTAGGGGCTGCGTGCTAGGGGCTGCGTGCTTCGGGCCCCTCCCACACAGTTTCGGGCGCCTGGAGCTACTGCACTTGCGTGCCCACTGTAGCGCGCATGTGCAGAGCTCCCGGCACTGTTTTCGGCACAGGGTCCTAGCTCCGCCCCCTACAGCTTCTGCTGCGCCGCGCCGAGGGCCAGAGGACCTGCAGGGAGGTGGAGAATACGGAGGTTTTTTTTAGGCGCACTTTGTGGCGCGAAAAACGGGCGCCCAGCTCGGAGGGGGGCCCGTTTTTTATCGTGTGGAAACTTGGGCCCACAATAACTGGCGATGTAGCTCGCCACTTCCTGACCTTCAGATCGCTGGCACGTGTAGAACCGATATCTCATCATCAGCACGCTCTCCCTCGGGCTAAGATGCTGCCGAACCAATGTACACAGCTCTTCATACGACTTATCTGTGGGTTTCACCGGAGCCAGAAGATTCTTCATGAGGCTGTAGGTCGGTGCCCCGCAGACTGTGAGGAGGACCGCTCTCCTTTTTGCAGCGCTTCCTTCTCCGGCCAGCTCATTGGCTACAAAGTACTGGTCTAGCCATTCGACATAGGCTTCCCAGTCCTCACGGGAGTGATGTTGTGTATCTGTAAAGCATGCACTCACATGTACTTCAGCATCTGCCTCTTCTCCCTGAGGCTCGAAATTGCTTTGATCCACCATTGACCGATCTTCCTCTGCCACATGATGATTAGCAGGTTTGGCAGAGCTTGCAGCTCATTGGAGGTGCCCCATTGTTCCACAGCTCTTGCAAACATACCCTTTGAAGCAGCATGAATAGGCTGAATGGAAGCCTCCACAACGCCAACAAGGTGTGAATTGCCTTGCATTCATCCTTTATTGGGGACTCTGAGTCATCTGAGGCCTGCTGGCAGTTGCAGACTCGTGGGTTCTGCCCTGTACATTTCTGCTCGCAAACACAGTTCCAGTTAATTTAGGAACATTGCTAGCACTTGTGTGCTGAGAGATTTGTTTGGTGTTATCACTGGTGGATATAAACGCCTGTGCTATCGCAATGGCCTTACTGAGGGTCGGTGTCTCTACAGTCAAAAGTTTTCGTAGGATGGTCTCGTGGCCAATGCCCAGTAGAAAAAAGTCTCTGAGCATTTGCTCCAGGTAGCCATCAAACTCACATTGTCCTGCAAGTCGCCTTAGCTCGGTGACGTAGCTTGCCACTTCCTGACCTTCAGATCGCTGGCACGTGTAGAACCGATACCTCGTCATCAGCATGCTCTCCCTCGGGTTAAGATGCTCCCGAACCAGTGTACACAGCTCCTCATATCTGTGGGTTTCACCAGAGCCAGAAGATTTTTCATGAGGCTGTAGGTCGGTGCCCTGCAGACTGTGAGGAGGACCGCTCTCCTTTTTGCAGCATTTTCTTCTCCGTCCAGCTCGTTGGCTACAAAGTACTGGTCTAGCCATTCGTCATGGGCTTCCCAGTCCTCACCCTCCAAGAACTTCTCCAGGATGCCCACAGTTTGCTGCATCTTTGCGTTGGATTCGTATTCTCGTCGCTAATTATTGTGTTCCTAACACAGGGAGGTTAAAGTAACAGTGACCTCAGTCTTTAATAAGACACTCCAGAGTGAGGAACAGGCCTTAGGAGCCGGCTTATATACAATGCTCCCAAGGGATGCTGGGATCCCTTGGGACTTCAGAGGATGAGCTCCTTGGTGGCAGAACATGGGAGTGCATGCTTTACAGATACACAACAGTCACCAATGGAGTTTTTTGAGGATGTTTCCAGTAGAGTGGACAAGGGAGAACCAGTTGATGTGGTATATTTGGACTTTCAGAAGGCTTTCGACAAGGTCCCACACAAGAGATTAATGTGCAAAGTTAAAGCACATGGGATTGGGGGTAGTGTGCTGACATGGATTGAGAACTGGTTGGCAGACAGGAAGCAAAGAGCAAATGGGTACTTTTCAGAATGGCAGGCAGTGACTAGTGGGGTACCGCAAGGTTCTGTGCTGGGGCTTCAGTTGTTTACACTGTACATTAATGATTTAGACGAGGGGATTAAATGTAGTATCTCCAAATTTGCGGATGACACTAAGTTGGGTGGCAGTGTGAGCTGCGAGGAGGATGCTATGAGGCTGCAGAGCGACTTGGATAGGTTAGGTGAGTGGGCAAATGCATGGCAGATGAAGTATAATGTGGATAAATGTGAGGTTATCCACTTTGGTGGTAAAAACAGAGAGACAGACTATTATCTGAATGGTGACAGATTAGGAAAAGGGAAGGTGCAACGAGACCTTGGTGTCATGGTACATCAGTCATTGAAGGTTGGCATGCAGGTACAGCAGGCGGTTAAGAAGGCAAATGGCATGTTGGCCTTCATAGCGAGGGGATTTGAGTACAGGGGCAGGGAGGTGTTGCTACAGTTGTACAGGGCCTTGGTGAGGAGTATTGTGTACATCTTTGGTCTCCTAACCTGAGAAAGGACATTCTTGCTATTGAGGGAATGCAGCGAAGGTTCACCAGACTGATTCCCGGGATGGCGGGACTGACCTATCAAGAAAGACTGGATCAACTGGGCTTGTATTCACTGGAGTTCAGAAGAATGAGAGGGGACCTCATCGAAACGTTTAAAATTCTGATGGGTTTAGACAGGTTAGATGCAGGAAGAATGTTCCCAATGTTGGGTAAGTCCAGAACCAGGGGTCACAGTCTAAGGATAAGGGGTAAGCCATTTAGGACCGAGATGAGGAGAAACTTCTTCACCCAGAGAGTGGTGAACCTGTGGAATTCTCTACCACAGAAAGTTGTTGAGGCCAATTCACTAAATATATTCAAAAAGAAGTTAGATGAAATCCTTACTACTAGGGGCATCAAGGGGTATGGCGAGAAAGCAGGAATGAGGTACTGAAGTTGCATGTTCAGCCATAAACTCATTGAATGGTGGTGCAGGCTAGAACAGCCGAATGGCCTACTCCTGCACCTATTTTCTATGTTTCTATCTGCTGCAGCCTGGATGGAGCCTGGTGTACAACAGTCAAGGGCCACGGTGACCTTGACAGCTGCAGGCAGTGCTGTTCATGCTCTGGTTCGAGGCTCGAGTTGTGGCTGCAGTAGGTGACATAGCTTGGTGATAACCTCTTGATGAAGTGAAGGCGCCTGACACATTGCTCCTCAGTGAAGTTAAAGTTGGAGAAGTGCTCCTTGAAGACCCAGAGTGGGTATGCCCTCCTCCTCTCTTCTTTGCTGCTCTCCCATGTCCTCCAGCCCCAAAGGCAGCTCTACCAGACCACCCATAACTGCAGTGAAACTGTGTTGAAGACAAACAAAAGCAGTCCAGTACCAGTATAAATTTGTTACGAAAAGTTAGAAATCCGTTGTAAAAAATAGCCAAGTAAATACCCAGAAGTTAACCAGCAGCCTTAACGGACAAACCAGCAAGTAACCTGTATGCAGCGGCTAAGCCCTTTAAATAACACTGTTGAAGTGTCCTTATTGTCTGTTAGCTCAACGAGTAGCTGAGTGAGTTTATCATGTGGCGAGTCAGGCACTGGGGCAGGCCAACTTCCTAACAGAGTCCTACAACTAGCGTTGGACCTTTATTTAATTAGTGTCTTTAATACTTCGGCCACGCGTCCTCGAAATCTATGAAAGAGCCCAATCCAACATTGCAGGTGTTGCACTTCCAGCAACGAATGAGCATGTGTACGCCATAATGGACCCTTGGGCGCTGGCTGCACGCCGGTAAAACGGGCGAAGAGCAATCCAATTTCCAGGCCTTGGTTGTCTTAGTGCTTGAAACATATATTGAGTTGTATACAGGATCAAAACACTAAGAAATCTCATTATATTGTAAATGCATAGGAAATTTACTCCAGGATTTGTTTATCTGTCTAGACCATAGTATTTATCCTACTGGAAGACTATTCATTCTTAGCAGAGCATTACTAACTTGTTTTGCGAAACAGAAGCAATAAACTTTGGAAAACACTGTAAATTTTAATGAAGAAATGTTTGATTATTAAATTTTCTGATATCATAGGATCTAACAGAAATCTAAACGGTAATTCCAAAATCCTTTAGAATTTTAACATAGAAACATAGAAAATAGGTGCAGGAGTAGGCCATTCGGCCCTTCTAGCCTGCACCGCCATTCAATGAGTTCATGGCTGAACATTCAACTTCAGTACCCCATTCCTGCTTTCTCGCCATACCCCTTGATCCCCCTAGTAGTAAGGACCTCATCTAACAGAAGTGGCCCAGTGAAAAGTCTTAATTTGGCAGCACAGATTCCTATTTTTAATCAAGACATAACATCAAGAGGTTCAGATGTAGCTAACTGCAAGAGAAAAGGTCAAATAGTTTATCAATGTCAACTGAACCCTAAGGTGTGCTTTGTGCTTATAACTTTATTATTCATTGTTATTCTACTCCTTTATACAGACGGAGCTCACCAGGTGGTTTTATTCAAACTTGTGTCTCTTTTAATGCCAGCATTATCAAAAGCACATTCTAAATAATTTAACTTCAAATAACAAGCTAAATTAAGTTGTGAAGATGAAACAGCTCTAAATTCAAACTGCAATGGAACCAGATTATATAAATCAGGCTTATTGTATACATGTGATAGGTTGTGGGATGACTTTTGTCTGTTGCTTTTTTCTAGATATTGGTTTTAATATCCTATTTCCAACTGACAGTGAAGAGAGTTTTTGAAAGGATTTAGACAGTGAGGATTTTGCATTTGCAAAAAAACTCCGACTCAGCTAATTGTTGTCTAACAACTTCTACTGTAGTTAAAGGAGTATGAGTTATGCTGGCATTTAAGGAAAGAGCATAATTATTTGACAGAGCAGAACAAAATAAAGTTGGCCAAGTGCAGGATTGATGTAACTTTTCTTCCATTGTATTATGTATATTTAATTTGATTGCTACGCCCAATCTATCGTGGTTGGTGTTGACATAGAAATATGTAAAATAAAATAATACAGCAGCGCAAAAGTACTTTTTTGATATTGTTAAATAATGCAATTGTATTTTGACTCACAAGCTCAGCTGATGGAACTACACTAGCTTTCTAGACTCTAAAATAGCTTAAACTGCCAATCTGCACAGTAAGCTATGTTTCCACATAGTTTAATTCCTTGCCCTTATCACTTTCCTCTTTTAATCAAACTGTCTGGCTCCACTACACATTTTGATCTGTAAGTATTTGTATTTATTCTTCCCCATAGACATTCATTAGGGAAAGTGCATTCAAACAAAACATTATACTGGTAACGATCTTATCAGCAGCAGATAACTATATTTTCTGTGACATTTACAAAATCATAATGGCCTACTGAAGAGAAGAAAATACATTTGCCAATGCTTTTTTTAACCTGCCAAGGACTTCAGTAGCTGCTGGCAAAATTGAAAAAGTAATATAATATCAGGGTCTTCAAAATGTACAGTGTTACACGTACAGACATGTTTCATTTGTCTGTGTCTTACTGCTCTGTCGCAATTCAATATTACGACCCGTGATTCCAACACGGTTGATTCTTAAAACTAAGTCAAAAATAGTGTTGTTTTCATGAGTTAATATTGGAGTGTAAGATCCATTTATCTCTTTTTGGAGGTCACATATATTAACCTTTTGAGCACTGAATGCCCTTTGCAGCTTTTCCAACACATATATTTTCTCTCATGTCACTACTGCAAGGATATCCTCCATCTCCCTGCAGGTGAGTGCGAGAGATTTTGGGAGACCTTGAATCATTTTAGTTCTGCTGATGCTTGTTTCAAGTTTGCAGCCTGAGCTGACAATTTGAAAAAAATAGTTGGTCCAGGGAAGTATGAATTTTCTGGGACCGTCACTGGTTTATGGGTTAATGGCTAAAAACAAAAGAGAACAAAAACATGGCAGCAAGCTAAAGCAGCAATTCAAAGCAACTTTGATAATAAATATAAGCATTCACTGCTACACAAGATAAGAATCAAACATTGCTGGAAGAAGTGCAAGGTGACAGCTGAATAGAGACATTCTGAGAGTGCTGAAAACAACCCAGCTTATACTCTTTGATGTTATTAGAAACCCTCAAATCAATGAATGCTTTACATTCCAATGGTAACAATTTACATGCATTCAGCCAGATCTTAATCCACTTAATTCTTTAACACTGACTGCTCTGAGCATTGAGTGCAAGTTGTGTATTAAGACAAGTAGCAGGTAACATCTGTTATGCCAAAATATGCTAGTACATGTTTCCTAAATACCAAACTAATTACTTTGGGGTATAAACCAAACTAATTACTTTGGGAATTGGGGGGAGATTTTAACTAAAAATCACTTGCTTAACATGTGAATTGTTTATAACACCTTTAACCTCTTGGTCATGAAAGTATGTGATTGTGATGTTAATTATAGCAATTTCTTTCTTGAAGTTTAACTTCGATTAATGGTATTTACCTTCTATTTGAAAGGGTACTTTCAGAATGAACTAATCTGGTTGCACAAATCAGGTGAGTGTCTAATCTAAGCCACAAAACCAACCATGATTTTAAATGGTAATCACAGCTGTGCTTTACAGAGGTTGCTTAATCCAGATACAGGTTGGGTTTATTTATAATTGCTAATCGATCATTTGTACTAGTACCTCTGGCCACACGGGCAGCTTACTCCAAATTAGAAACAAATTCATTCTGTTCCTACAGATTGCTCTTTAATCATGGTGATGAGAAAACTACGTTCAACAGAGCATGAAACAGGTAATTTTCAAAAGGGCTAGCTTCAACCAAATACAAATGAATTCACACTCTACAGGCAGAATTTAAACAATCATTGGCAAATCTCTGGAAGTAAGACAACAATAACAACTTACATTTATATAGCGCCTTTAAAATAGTAAAACATCCCAAGGCGCTTCACAGGAGCGCTATCAAAAACAAAATTTGACACCAAGCCATATAAGGAGATGTTAGGGCAGATGACTAAAAGCTTGTTCAAAGAGTAGATGTGAAAGGAGGAAAAAGAGGTAGAGAGATTTAGGAAGGGAATTAGGACCTAGGCAGCTGAAGGCATGGCCGCCAATGGTAGAGCGATTAAAATAGGGGATGTGCAAGAGCCCAGAAATGGCAGAATACAGAGATCTCAGAGAATTGTAGGGCTGGAGGAGATTACAGAGATGAGGGTTTCAGCACAATGAAGGTTTCAGCAGCAGATAAGCTGAGGCAAGGGCAGAGACGGGCGATGTTTCAGAGGTGAAAATGGGCGATCTTACTGACGGCGTGGATATGTCGTAGGAAACTCAACTCATGATCAAATATGACACCAAGATTGCAAACAGACTGGGTCAGCCTCTGACAGTTGACAAGGAGGATAGAACCTGGAGCAAGGAAATGGAGTTTGTGGTGTGGACCGAAGACAATGGCTTCGGTCTTCTCGATATTTAACTGGAAGAAATTTCTGCTCATCCAGTGCTGGATGTCAGACAAGCAGTGCGACAGTATGGAGATAGTGGAGCATTCGAGAGAGGTGGAGGAGAGATAGAGCTGGGTATCAGCAGCGTACATGTGAAGACATGTGTTGTCAGATGATGTCACCGAAGAGCAGCATGCAGATGAGAACCGGATCATGAAAAACGAGTCCACCAATTCTCTGTCATTGAAGAGTTTTCATTACTACAAACTTATGAATAAATACTATGATTTTTCATTTAGTGATATCAAGAATCCTTCTAAAGTACAGGTGCAGCGCCTAAAATCCGGAACCCGCGGGACCGAGGCCGTTCTGGATTTTTCCGGACTTTTGATTTGCTTTGTGACATCATGAATCCGGAAAAACCCGAGCCCAGGTTCAGGTATTTCCAGATTTCGGAACGTCAGAAAGAGCGGGGGAGAGTGGATGGGGAGATTCCCGCTGATGAACTTAACTGTTTGGGCCATCTGGTCCCGCCAAGGAGGTTGTTGTCGGGCAGGCCCCAATGAGGCTGTTGTCAGACGGGCCGGATCGCCGAGGATGTCGTCGGGCAGGGCCTGCTGAGGAGGTGTTTGAGCAGGCCCCGCCAAGGAGGTGTTCGGGCGGGCCCCGCTGAAGAGGTGTTCGGGAGGACCCCATTGAGGAGGCCCCGAGGTAAGGGCAGCGGCGGTGAGGCAAGCGGGGGCGAGGCGAGGCCCGCAGTCGGGCAGCGGCGGGGCCCCCCAAGGTTGGAAAGGTCGTCGGGTCCGGATCCTGGAACATTTTACGGATTCCGAACGACCCTGCCACTGATCGGTCTGGAGTCCGGGTCATTCCGGATTCTCGACGCTGCACCTGTATTAACAAATTTACCAAGAAACATTACAACTGGATCAGAACTTTTGTATGATGGTAAATATGCATTGGAATCCTATAATACGATCAGGTAAGCAGTTATTCAGATTTCACTAACAGCTATACACTTGTACCCTTTATTACAAAAGTTATATCAGAAAGCCTAAAAGATTACAATAATCAGAATGTTATTACCACACTATGATGACAAATTGATGCCATGGCAACGGAAAACAAATCAAATCATGTCGCAGAGGAGAAATCTTTTCAGAATTTCACTTCAAAATGAAGGAAAGATTCATTAGTCGTAGATTATTTTCATAGCTTCAATTTCAAATGCACCATTCTATTTGAAGCAAATTTGCCGTAACAAAGAAATGTGGGTTTAAAGTTATCATTCTTGATGTAAGAATGACAAATATATTTGTAACACTACCCCTGTATAATTTGTTATTTTTCAACACATTCCTGCTCAGTGACAATTTAAACTGGGAGCATTTGTAATTTAAAAAAAAATAGAGCCACCTCATAGTTACTCTGAAGCAACACGCCAATTGATTTTTTTTATACATGCCCGAACAGAAACAGTGGTTAATACGGAGTCCAAAGTAGCTTTTTAAATGGACATGGAAATGGAAATAAATGAAAAAAAAACACAAATTAAGAAAGTATGGCAAATGGGCAGGGGAATGGATTAACTGGATACATTTTTCAGAGAATGATGGGCTGAATGGTCTCATTCTGTGCTATAAAATCCTATGATTTCATGATGTGTAATTTGTAGGTTTGGTCCATGGAATCAGTCTGATATATGGTGTATGAAGTTTATCATCTTGGTAAGGGACAGACAATTTTTTTCAAAGTGAAGTAGGTAAGAATCAGGTTATCTCTAACCTTCCATGCCAATGTTACTTTCATAGAAACATAGAAAATAGGTGCAGAAGTAGGCCATTCGGCCCTTCGAGCCTGCACCACCATTCAATAAGATCATGGCTGATCATTCCTTTCCTGCTTTCTCTCCGTACCCCTTGATCCCTTTAGCCATAAGGGCCATATCTAACTCCCTCTTGAATATATCCAATGAACTGGCATCAACAACTCTCTGCGGTAGGGAATTCCACAAGTTAACAACTCTCTGAGTGAAGAAGTTTCTCCTCATCTCAGTCCTAAATGGCTTACCCCTTATCCTTAGACTATGTCCCCTGGTTCTGGACTTCCTCAAATCGGGAACACTCTTCCTGCATCTAACCTGTCCAGTCCCATCAGAATTTTATATGTTTCTATGAGATCCCCTCTCATCCTTCTAAACTCCAGTGAATACAGGCCCAGTCAATCCAGTCTCTCCTCATATGTCAGTCCTACCATCCCGGGAATCAGTCTGGTGAACCTTCGCTGCACTCCCTCAATAGCAAGAACGTCCTTCCTCAGGTTAGGAGACCAAAACTGAACACAATATTCCAGGTGAGGCCTCACTAAGGCCCTGTACAACAGCAGTAAGACCTCCCTGCTCCTATACTCAAATCCCCTAGCTATGAAGGCTAACATACTATTTGCCTTCTTCACCGCCTGCTGTACCTGCATGCCAACTTTCAATGACTGATGTACCATGACACCCAGGTCTCATTGCACCTCCCCTTTTCCTAATCTGCCGCCATTCAGATAATATTCTGCCTTCGTGTTTTTGCCCCCAAAGTGGATAACCTCACATTTATCCACATTATACTGCATCTGCCATGCATTTGCGCCCACTCACCTAACCTGTCTAAGTCACCCTGCAGCCTTTTAGCGTCCTCCTCATAGCTCACACCGCCCCCCAGTTTAGTGTCATCTGCAAACTTGGAGATATTACACTCAATTCCTTCATCTAAATCATTAATGTATATTGTAAATAGCTGGGGTCTCAGCACTGAGCCCTGCGGCATGTGGATCAGGCGGTTGGAGTTTTTCACCTTCCATGGTCATGGTACGGATGTATTCTTTGTTTAGTTCAAAGCGAAGCCCGTTCTTGATGGTGAGATCTTGATGGTGAGATGATGCAGCACATTGCAGACTGTAGTCATTTTGCACACTGAGGCTGACTCATACTGCAAAACCCCTCCCCCACATGCAGCATAAGCACTGGAATCACATATCACTGCTTAAGGACACCAATGGTTAGCTCTATGTTGGAAAACACAGTTTTGTACATCCAAATATTCTGTGTTCTCCTGGCTTATATGAATTCTGCTGCAGAGTTATGAGCCATTTTTTCAGGCCTGAGCCTAAATCTCTCAGGCATCTGGTTCCAGTTGGTCGTCCAAGCATTGCAGCCAGAGAAAGACACATGGCTGAGGATGGAGGAGTCATATGTTGATCCTGGGTATTGTGCATTCAAATGTAAGAGCCTTTGTTGTGAAAAGATCATCTGCACACAGATGAAATGGAAACCCTTATATTCAGGGTAAACCAGCAGGCACCCTTATCTCTATACCAGTGCATTTCAGGACAGCCAAAATCTTGGAGAGCAAACGAAATAAAAATATAAAAAGAATGCAATTTAGCAGACTGTAACCCTGCAAACACATACCACAACAATCACATAATTTGAATTTAGCCCATATTTCCAAAATATCCCAATTGTGGCCCATTTAAGACCACTTCAAATTTTTGAGGCTAGTACTGATAAAGCTGTATAGCCCATATTTATTTTAATTTCACTCAGTGCTTGCAATCTGATGCCGAACTGAAACTGCTGCAATGAATCAATGTGCAATTGAATCATCTTGGTTAACTTATAAAAATATAATAGCCATGTTACTCAACAAAATGTGACACTAATTAAAAGATCATTTTCAGATTTTCCCCAGCGGCCCAGCAAGTTTATCCACTGAGTAGCCAAGACCAGACAAAGATCATGCCTGATTCAAAAACAGAGCATTTGGGAAATACACAGCAGACGGCATGTGCATGTATAGAGAGAAAAAAACCATATCAGGTCAAACCCTTCTTCAGAACTGAAAACTGAAAGATAAACAAGTAGAATTAGAAAAAAATGGGAAGGAAAATATGCCAATCACAGGGAGGAAGTTAATGGACTGAAATATCTGAAACCGGCAGTGGATTATTAGATAATATGTGAAAAAAACACATCAATGAAGCAATGTAAAGACATTAAAAAAAAGCAAAAGATGGCCTTTGTCAATATAAAAACATAAGAACATAAGAAATAGGAGCAGGAGTAGGCCACGCGGCCCCTCGAGCCTGATCCGCCATTTAATAAGATCATGGCTGATCCGATCATGGACTCAGGTCCACTTCCCTGCCCACTCCCCATAACCCCTTATTCCCTTATCAGTTAAGAAACTGTCTATCTCTGTCTTAAATTTATTCAATGTCCCAGCTTCCACAGTTCTCTGAGGCAGCAAATTCCACAGATTTACAACCCTCTGAGAGAAGAAATTTCTCCTCATCTTAGTTTTAAATGGGTGGCCCTTTATTCTAAGATCATGCCCCCTAGTTCTAGTCTCCCCTATCAGTGGAAACATTCTCTCTGCATCCACCTTGTCAAGCCCCCTCATAATCTTATACGTTTCGGTAAGATCACCTCTCATTCTTCTGAATTCCAATGATTAGAGGCTCAACCTTCTCAATCTTTCCTCATAAGTCAACCCCCTCATCTCTGGAATCAACCGAGTGAACCTTCTCTGAACTGCCTCCAAAGCAAGTATATTATATCCTTTCTTAAATATGGAAACCAAAACTGCATGCAGTATTCCAGGTATTTAAGACAGAGATAGACAGTTTCATCAATACCCTGTATAACTGTAGCAAGACTTCCCTGCTTTTATACTCCATCCCCTTCGCAATAAAGGCCAAGATTCCATTGGCTTTCCTGATCACTTGCTGTACCTGTGTACTAACCTTTTGTGTTTCCTGCACCAGGACCCCCAGGTCCTGCTGAACTGCAGCACTTAGCAATTTTTCTCCATTTAAATTAGAACTTGCTCTTTGATTTTTTTCTGCCAAAGTGCATAACCTCACATTTTCCAACATTATAATCCATCTGCCAAATTTTTGCCCACTCACTTAGCCTATGTCCTTTTGCAGGTTTTGTGTGTCTTCCTCACACATTGCTTTTCCTCCTATCAGCAAACTTGGCTACGTTACACTCGGTCCCTTTATCCAAGTTGCCCTACATCTACTTGTACTGTAGCATAAATCCAGGGTGTAACAAGAGTATCCCTTTATGATTTGAAACATATATTTGTGTCTTTTACATGTGTAAAACCGAGCAAACAGACCAAATACAAGTCATTAAACTGCTTTGTTTCACAGTAAGGTGAACATACAGAACCCAGGTTAAGATCTGACTTACCAAATTCAATCCGTACAATTTATCTTTGTATAATAATACAAAATAAAGATTATATCATACTACATTACTTGACTTAAACAAGATAACTATCCTCCAGCATTTCTACTGCTACTAGTCGGTCCCTCACATTTCTAACCTCTTCGACTCAGCAATAGCCCTCAAATCTTTTGCTGTAACAAACCTGACTGCTTTCTCAATCTTCCTGATTCAATAATCCACCTTGCCTGTGCTTGCTTCTGTATTTTATCTCTTGCTGCTCACAGCCAGACAGCCAAGGCCTGCTGGACATCCCTACTGAGCATCAATGTACCAGTGACTTTTGAACAAAATGGCCCGGATTTTGCGGTAAAAATAACAGCGAGGCTATCAGCTATCACAGTTATTAAAGTGTAAATTGGAAAGCAACTTCTGCCGACTGCACATGTGCAGTTAAATGCGGAAATCAGGAAGTTACTGTCAGAGTTGTCCTGCTCCTCCACCAGCATCGCTATATGGGTATCTCAACCAGACACTTGCCACAAACACACTGAACACATGAAGTTGCTCTACTTACCGACTAGATACGCTGGAAAAAGTTGGATTTTTAATGGCATGATAAGTCTTAATTACTGCCAAACAATCTCTCTGGAACTGAAAATTAATGTTTACAAGTGTGGAGTTTCATTCCTTCAGATTTTAATTATTGGAGATTTAAAAAAATAAAATTAAAACTTCTTGAAACTTTTTTTGTCTCTTTTACACCTCAATCCCATTTTTCTTTTCCTCCCTTTATTTCACTTTTTGTACCTGATTTGATATTGAATATTTGATATTCTAATTTACACTTCCTGGTTCAGATTCTACACGACTCACTAACGATTCCTCAATTTGATTGGTTAAGGAGATCCACTGTTTCTTGCTTTTTTCACATAGGTCTCAGATCCCCTGTAGAGGGCGCCATGTTGAACTAGCTCTCTAATCACCACAAGTTCCAGTGAAAAATCCCAGAGAAAGTCCGTGGGCAAGTGTAAGTCTAATCATTAGCTGGTGTCGTTCATTCGCCACTAACTGCACAATCAGGGCCTGTGGGAGTCCTTTATTGATTACCAAGATAATCTAATGAACTGTTCATTATCAATAATGGAATATAAAAGCAGGGAAGTCTTGCTACAGCTATACAGGGTAGTGGTGAGACCACATCTGGAATACTGCGTGAAGTTTTGGTTTCCATATTTACGAAAGGATATACTTGCTTTGGAAGTAGTTCAGAGAAGGTTCACTAGGTTGATTCCAGAGATGAGGGGGTTGAGTTATGAAGAAAGGTTGAGTAGGTTGGGCCTCTACTCATTGGAATTCAGAAGAATGAGAGGTGATCTTATTGAAATGTGTAAGATTATGAGGGGGCTTGACAAGGTGGATGCAGAGAGAATGTTTCCACTGATTGGAGAGACTAGAACTAGAGAGCATGATCTTAGAACCATTTAAAACTGAGATGAGGAGACATTTCTTCTCTGAGGGTTGTAAATCTGTGGAATTCGCTGCCTCAGAGAGCTGTGGAAGCTGGGACATTGAATAAATTTAAGACAGAAATAGACAGTTTCTTAAATGATAAAAGGATAAGGGGTTATGGGGATTGGGCAGGGAGGTGGAGCTAAGTCCATGATCAGATCAGCCATGATCTTATTGAATGGCAGAGCAGGCTTGCGGGGCCGTATGGCCTACTCCTGTTCCCATTTCTTGGGCCCAAGTTTCCACATGATTTGCGCCTGATTTTTAGGAGCAACTGGTGGAGAATGTACTATCTTAGAAATCGCAATTCTCCACATTTTTTTTCTGCAGTTCTAGTCAGGTAGAACAGTTCTACGTTGGAACAGATTTTTTCTTTAAAAGGGGGCGTGTCCGGCCACTGACGCCTGATTTCAAAGTTTCCACAGTGATAACGTACTCCAAACTAACTTAGAATGGAGCAAGTGAAGATTTTTGTAGAACTGAGAAAACCTGTTCTACACATTAAAAAAATCAGGCGCAGGTTACAAATTAGGCGTCCAGAACGAGGTGGGGGGGAGGGGGGGGAAGGGAAGTCATTAAATTCTACAATAAATCCTTATTTATACTTATACAAACATTATACAAATAAATCCAACCTGAATAAACATTTATAAGCAAAGAAAAGATTAAATAAACCATCTTCCTACCTGTGTGAAAGTGCTTCAGCCAGCCTCACAAGTTCGTTCGTTCGTTCCCGACGGCGGGGGGGGGGGGGGGGGGGGCGAGGAAGACGTTCCCGACGGCGGGAGGGAGGGGAGTGCGGGCCCGCCCGCCCGAACGCAGCGGGGGGGGGGCGGGGAGGAAGACGTTCCAGACGGCGGGCGAGAAGGAGACAGTGAGAAGGCTGCAGGAAGCCTCAGTGCTGATGGCAATGTGCTTTTATTAAAAAATGTTCAAAAATTAAACAGCTACAAAGAACTACAAAAATGGCCGAGTGCCAATGTTTTCCTTCACACTGCGCGTGCGCGAACACTCCAACGCGCACGCGCAGGGTTGCCGGCAGGAAAAAAACTAATTTAAATAGTACCCGCCCCCTCCCACTTACAAAATCGGCGCGAGTGTAAGCTCCGCCCCCCTGGGAGCCACGCCAAACAGACAAGGAGCTGCAGGGCTCTCCAGAATCGCGAGTTTTTTTTCCGGCGCCATTTTCGGCGTGAAAAACAGGCGCCCAGCTCGGAGGAGCGCCCGTTTTTTATCGTGTGGAAACTTGGGCCCCTTATGTTTCTTATGTAATAGTTCCTAGGAAAACAATATAAAGCTAACTCATTAGCATCTTAACATCTAATAGTCATTTTAAAACTTGTATGAATACAATATGCTTCAGAATGGATAGCAAGCTGGCTATAAAACAGAAAACAAAGAGTAAGGGTTAAAGGTAGTTACTCAGACTGGCAAAAGGTAGGAAGTGGTGTTCAACAAGGATAGATGTTGGGATTATGTTGTCCACCATTTACATAAGCGATTTGGACTCGGTATTATTTCAAAATTTGCCGATGACATCAAATTGTAGTTAATGCAGAGGACTATTACAAAATACAGGAAGACATTAATAAATTTGTAGAATGGGCATGTAATTGGAAAATTAACTTCAATATAGTTAAGGTGGTACATTTTGGTTGATAGAATAAGGAGGCCACATACTCCTTTGAAAATAAAGGCTAAATATTTGATAAGGCCCAAAATTGGGCTTGGGAATTGCGATGCACGATCTACCCGCGCCCATTGAAAGTAATGCAGGTAGCAAGTAACATTCATGCTGTCTGCTAATGAACATGATTGATGCGTTCAGTCCAGCGCTGAGACTGCTGCTGAGTGACTGAGCGCTCAGAAGGGGCCGAAGTTCAATTTAAATCTAGCCTCCAGTTTGAAATGCAGTCTGCATTTCTTAAAGGGGTGGTGCTTTCTGAATTCAGCACCTCACTGTAATTGTTGTCAGGGCAATTGTAAAGTAGCTATGGCTCAACAGGGCAGAGAAAGGGGACCTAGGGACTCAGATGCAGCACTAGAGGTCTCGATGCAGGGGGTGAATGGCGGAGACAGTCCTCTATCTGCAGGGGGCCAGGAGGCCCTCCAGACTCACAATAAGGTGGCAGTGGGAAGCGGTCATGGCCACAATCTTTCCCTGAGGAACTGGATCCAGTGCCGAAAGAAGTTTAATGACCTCACACGAGTGGTCAAGGTCAGTGACTGCATCTTCAAATGTCATATACCACCAACTGCACCACTAGCCTCACACACTGCTCAATGCACCACACCCCAACTCACTCAGCTACCAGTAATCGCTATCAATCACGACATATCTCACAATCATAACTTCACCTCAACCTCACACATGTAACACTGCTGCAAGCCTCACACCTTGCACACACTGCCAACTATTCAACCATAAAAGGGACATCACCCAAACACATTGCACCATGCGCACTGACAAACTACCCTTTCTCTTGCAGGCCAAGGTGGCGCATAACAGGAGAGCAGCAGCAGCTAACCGACAGGGGACAGCACGGCTGCATATCCTAACCCAGTTAGGGGAGACTGTGCTGGACATCATTGGAGGGGCTGCCACTGAGGCTGTGGCGATCGGTGAGGCTGAAACCACTGATGATGATCGTATGCTCATACCTAATCCTCCTTCTCACATCCCACTTAACCCTCATCCCACAATCTCTTCTCACTTACAAGCTGCTGATGGTGTAAGCATGCACATCTTGCTTTCCTCCCCTCCCCTCACTACAACTTTACTCTTGTGCCTTTCTCCTTTCAGATACACAAGAACTTAAAGCTCCCCAGCTAGTGCAGGATGAGAGTGATGGAGTAGAGGAAATACCGTCATTCAATCTGACACTCGCAGACACCAGGTCAGAAACTGGCACTGCGCGTACTTTAGAGGGTAATATAGAGGCGGGATCGGCAGGTGGTGAGTCACCAGTGGCCTACAGCCAGGGCAGGGGGAAAGGGTAGCACAGGTGCCAGCTTCTCTGAGAGTGAGGTCACACATAAGTTCTGCTGCAGGAGACTCAGAAGAAGACTTCGATGGGACAGCCTTCAGAAACAGGCTGATGGGCATGCACACAGAAATGCTCGGTGCATTGGCAGGCCTGCCGGAGAGCCTGTTGTCACTGTCAAGGAGCATGGGGGAGTCCGGCACCAACTTTGCACATGACTTTGCGCAGAGCTTGGAACCCATGATTTCCAGGATAGAAGTGATGGGCAACTCCATTAGAGCACTTGTGGACCCAATGATGTAGGATCTTGCAGCTTCCATTGCAGCACAAGCAGAGGCGACCCAACGTCCGAGTGCTGCAGTGGAAGCTCAGACTTCTGTTGTGCAAGTTCAACTTGCTGCCACTCAAGCTCAGACTGCTGCCATCGTGGCTGCATTTGGGGCTTGCAGGGTGTCACAACAGTCCAGCAATCTATCCTCCAACAGATTACTAGAATTGCTGAGGCGCCATCCTAGGGGAGCAGCTGTGGCTCCGTGGGGCACGAACCAGCTGTCTTTTCTGAGAGCATTCGTCCTTCCACCACTGCCACTCCACCACTGCCCTTGCAGTTGCCCTTCAGCCAGCCAGCCCAGACTGCTGCCGCCCATGGTGAGGTGGTACAGTCTCCAGCTGGGCCTTCTAGGCCCAGAGCTGCTCGAATTCATCCTGCTAGGCCATCTCCAGTCTCCCCCACTGAAAGTCAGCAGCCTTCCACCAACAAGGGGCCTGAGTGTCCTGGTACACAAATCACTGAAAGTTAACATGCAGGTACAGCAAGCAATTAAGAAAGCAAATGGTATATTGGACTGCATTACAAAAGGATTTGAGTATCAGAGTAAAGATGTCTTACTGCAATTATATAAGGCCCTGGTGAGACCACACCTGCAGTATTATGTACAGTTTGGTCTCCTTACCTGAGGAAGGATGTACTTGCCATAGAGGGAGTGCAGCGAAGGTTCACCAGATTTATGCCTGGGATGGAGGGATTGTCCTATGAGGTGAGAATGAGTAGTCGAGGCCAATATTCTCCAGAGTTTAGAAGAATGAGAGATGATCTCATTGAAACATACAACATTCTTACAGAGCTTGACAGGGTAGATGCAGGGAGGATTTTCCCCCAGGCTGCAGGGTCTAGATCCAGGGGTCACAGTCTCAGAATAAGGGGTCGGCCATTTAGAACTGAGATGGAGAGAAATTTCTTTGGAATTTTCTACCTCAGAGGGCTGTGGATGCTCAGTCGTTGAATATATTCAAGACAGAGATCGATAGATTTTTGAATATTAAGGGAATCAAGGGATATGGGGATAGTGCAGGAAAATGGAGTTGAAATAGAAGATCAGCCATGATTTTATTGAATGGAGCAGGCTCGAAGGGCCTACTCCTGCTCCTAATTCTTATGTTCTTATGTTGCAGCCACCAGGGTAGCACTTCTTAGGAGCACTAGGATAGGCAAAAACACATGGCAGACTTTGTTATGTGTATTGAATTTAATGATTTATAAATTCGGTTGGAATGTTTGGTTTGTGGCAAGCTTTCATTTCAGTATTGTGGCCAAAAGGATGCTGTGATGTTCCGTGACTGAGGGATTGTAAGGTGGAGAAGTGATGAGTAACAGGGATCTAGGGTTCGATTCTGTAATGACTCAAGAGTCTTGTTACTGTAACCGGCCTCAGGTGTAAACCTGATCCAACTTTATTCGCGCCCAAAGTACCCACGTGACACGGTACCCGCCTTTATATACCAGTGACTGCGCACACATGCGTACAGCCCGATGACTTCTGACAGTGGCGCCTCCTGATGTCTGGTGACCCCAAGCATCAATACATAACAACATCCCTTTTCAAGATCTTAAGATCAGTCACTTTACAAATTAAGATGGTCTGGGACTTTCCTCTCACGAGTTAATCGTTTCAGTTCAACTTCACTTCTAGGCAAGCATTCTGAGTCAGTTGCGACTAAGAGCTGAGTAACCGATCTGATGGGAGTGGTAATGACCACATCAGAGGCTGAAGGTCCAGGTTCAGTAATGACAGCAAAGTCCTCTCTGATGAATGAACATTGGTTGGTTGGTCACTGACTGCATCTTCCTCAAACAGTTCCAGTTCATCCGTGTGCCGCAGTTTTATCTGATCAACATATTTCCTGCATGTTTGCCCATTCTTGAGCACTACAATAAACACTCTGTTACCCTCCTTGGCTGTAACAGTACCGGTGATCCACTTTGGACCTTGACCATCGTTCAGTACATAAACTGGATCGTTGACAGAGATGTCACGTGACACAGCAGCACGATCATGATACCATCGCTGACTTTGATGTCTGTTTTCAACACGATCATTCAGATCAGGATGAACAAGAGAAAGCTTGGTCTTGAGATTTCTCTTCATCAGTCATCATCATAAGCAGTCCCTCGGAATCCGAGGAAGACTTGCTTCCACTCCTGAACTGAGTTCTTTGGTGGTTGAACAGTCCAATACGAGAGCCACAGACTCTGTCTCAGGTGGGACAGATGGTCGTTGAGGGAAGGAGTGGGTGGGGTTGGTTCATCACATGCTCTCTCCGCTGTCGGTGCTTGATTTCTGCATGCTCTCAGCGTTGAGACTCGAGGTGCTCAACGCCCTCTCGGATGCACATCCTCCACTTAGGGCGGTCTTGGGCCAGGGACTCCCCGGTGTCTGTGGAGATGTTGTCAGGGAGGCTTTGACGGTGTCCTTGTAGCGTTTCCGCTGCCCACCTTTGGCTCGTTTGCCATGAAGGAGCTCCGAGTAGAACACTTGCTTTGGGAGTCTCGTGTCTGGCATGCGGACTATGTGGCCTGCCCAGTGGAGCTGATTGAGTCCGGTCAGTGCTTCAATGCTGGGGATGTTAGCCAGAATGAAGACGCTGATGTTGATGCGCCTGTCCTCCCAGGGGATTTGTAGGATCGTGCAGAGACATCATTGGTGATATTTCTCCAGCAACTTGGTGTCTACTGTACATGGTCCATGTCTCTGAGCCATACAGGAGGGCAGGCATTACTACAGCCCTGTAGACCATGAGCTTGGTGGCAGTTTTGAGGACCTGGTCTTCAAATACTCTTTTCCTCAGGTGGCTGAAGGCTGCACTGGCGCACTGGAGGCGGTGTTGGAGCTTGTCGTCGATGCCTGCTCTTGTTGATAGGAGGCTCCTGATATGGGAAGTGGTCCACGGTGTCCAGGGCCGCGCCGTGGATCTTGATGAGGGGGGACAGTGCTGGGCGGTGAGGACCTTTGTCTTACGGATGTTTAGCGTAAGGCTCATGCTTTCGTATGCCTCAGTAAATACATCGAATATGTCCTGGATTGCAGCCTCTGTATGTGCGCAGACGCTCTGTATGTCCGCATACTGTAGCTCGACGACAGAGGTTGGGGTGGTCTTGGATCTGGCCTGAAGACGGCGAAGGTTGAACAGGTTCCCACTGGTTCTGTAGTTTAATTCCACTCCAGCGGGGAGCTTGTCAACTGTGAAGTGGAACATGGCAGTGAGAAAGATTGAGAAGAGGGTCGGAGCGATGACGCAAGCCCTGTTTGACCCCGGTCCGGACGTGGATTGGGTCTATGGTGGATCCGTTGGTAAGGATCACGGCCTGCATGTCGCCGTGGAGCAGGCGGAGGATGGTGACGAACTTTTGGGGGCATCCAAAACGGAGGAGGACGCTCCATAGACCTCCGCGCTTGACAGTGTCAAAGGCCTTTGTATGGTCGAAGAAGGCCATGTATAAGGGCTGGCGCTGTTCCCTGCATTTTTCCTGTAGCTGTCGGGCTGCAAAAATCATGTCCGTTGTGCTCCATAGGGGATGAAATCCACACTGTGATTCTGGGAGGAGCTCCTCGGCCACGGGAAGAAGACGGTTGAGGAGGACTCTAGCGACGACTTTCCCAGTGGCTCATAGCAGGGAGATTCCTCTGTAGTTGCCGCAGTCAGACTTGTCCCCTTTTTTAAAGATGGTCACGATTACTGCATCTCTGAGATCCCCCGGCATGTCTCCTCCCTCCAGATGAAAGAGATGAGGTTGTGTATTTGCGCCAGCAGTGCCTCTCCGCCATACTTCAATGCCTTCATCAGTAGATCAGCAGGGGAAACCCCAGTAAGCTTATGAGGTCTTGTCCTGTAACTGAGCAATATACATGACAAACGAGTCTGCAGTGAACCCTGAGTTACACGTTTCATGCTCTGCTTGACCATTAGAAGCAGGTTTGAATGGAGCTGACCTCACATGTTTAGTACCATTGAGTTTCATGAAACTCAAGACTTGTGAAGCAGGATCCGTGTCACTCACAACAATGTCAGGCAAACCATGAGTAGCAAACATGACACGAAGGCTCTCAATAGTAGCTGTAGACGTACTGGATACCATAATAATACACTCTATCCACTTTGAATGTGTACCAACCACAACAAAAAAATCTTTCCCATGAAAGGGCCCGCAAAATCGATGTGGATCCTTGACCATGGTTGAGATGGCCACGACCAAAGACTCAGCGGAGATTCCGCTGGTGCTTTACTTAGCTGCATGCAAGTGTTGTACTGATGCACACATGATTCCAAATCAGAGTCAATTCCAGGCCACCATACATGAGACCTAGCAATGGCTTTCATCATGACAATACCGAGATGAGTGCTGTGTTGCTCACGTACAAATTTTTCTCTACCTTTCTGAGGCATAATGACACGATTACCCCTCAGTAAACAATCTGACTTAATGGACAACTCATCTTTGTGACGGTTGTAAGGTTTGGTCTCATCTCACATCTCCATAGGCATTGTAGAACAATCACCACTGAGGACACAACGTTTCATAACCGATAAAATAGGGTTATGGCTGGTCCAGATCCTAACTTGTTGAGCAGCGACAGGAGTTCCTTCACTCGCAAAAGCATCCATTACTAACAGTAGATCTGCAGGTTGAGGCGTCTCCATATCAGGTGTGGGCAAAGGCAGACGACTCAGTGCATCGGCACACATCTCAGTGCCCGGTCTATGACGAATAACATAATCATAGGCAGACAATATCAGCACCCACCTCTGGATATGGGACGAGGCATTGGTATTAATTTCTGAAAACAATGAAATGAGTGGTTTGTGATCCGTTTCGAGCTCAAAACGAAGACCAAACAGGTACTGATGCATCTTTTTGACCCCATACACACAGGCCAAAGCTTCTTTTTCTTCCATGCTGTACGCTCTTTCCGCCTTTGACAAACTTCTCGAAGCATACGGAACAGGTTGTAGCTTACCCGACTCATTTGCTTGTTGGAGTACATATCCAACCCCATATGAAGCAGCATCATAGCCAATACAAGATGCTTACACGGATCATAATGAACAAGCATCTTGTTTGAACAGAGCAGATTCTTAGCTTTCTCAAAGGCTCTATCTCGAGACACACCCCAGACCCAGTTGTCGCCTTTTCTGAGTAGCATGTGCAGTGGCTCTAATAAAGTGCTCAATTTGGGTAAGAAATTACCGAAGTAGTTGAGTAGTTCATGGAATGAACGCAGCTCCATCACATTCTGAGGCTTGCATTTTTGATGGCCTTAGTTTTTGAATCAGTAGGCCTGATGCCATCAGCAGCAATCTTCCTTCCCAGGAATTCAACTTCAGGTGCCATGAAGGCACACTTCGAACGTTTCAGCCCGAGTCCCACTTTGTTCAGATGATGTAGCACTTCTTCAAGATTGTTCAGATGTTCAGCAGTGTCGCAACCTGTGACCAGAATGTCATCTTGAAACACAACAGTTCTAGGATCAGACTTCAGTGGACTCTCCATAGTCCCCTGAAATATGGCTGCAGCCGAATGAAATCCAAAAGGACATCTGTTGTAGACAAACAGTCCTTTATAGGTGTTGATGCAGGTGAGTTTCTTCGAAGTGCCGACAAGCTCCTGTGTCATATAGGCCGATGTCAGATCTAGTTTAGTGAACGACATTCCACAAGCTAGCATGGCGAACAGGTCATCAGCCTTCAGTAATGGATACTGATCCTGTTTCGAAAATCAGTAATCGTAACCTTGTAGTCTCCACAAATTCTGACAGTGCCATCACTCTTCAACACAGGAACAATAGGACTGGCCCACTCGTTCAAGTCGATCGGTGATATGACCCCTTCACGTTGGAGTCTGTCAAGCTCAATTCCAACCTTCTCCCTCATCATGTAAGGAACAGACTGAGCTTTATGATAGACAGACTTTGCATCAAAATCCAGGTGAATCTGCACCTTGGCTCCAGTAAAATTACCAATGCCCGGTTCAAACAAAGAAGGAAACTTTTTCAACACTTGAGCACACGAAGTGTTATCCACCGAGGACAATGCTTTGACATCATTCCAGTTCCACTTGATTTTCTCGAGCCAATTCCTGCCGAACAGCATTGGACCATTACCTGGGACGATCCATAATAGTAGATCATGAACCACCTTGACTACTGAACTGCCAATCACCGGTATGAGTTCCTTATTGTAAGTATGCAACTTGGCATTGACTGGACTCAGCTTAGGCTTCACAGCCTCAGTGTCCCACAGCTTGTCGAATTACCCTTGGCTCATTATCGACTGACTCGCACCCGTGTCCAGCTCCATTGATACAGGCACACCATTCAGCTTCACATTAACAATTATCGGCTGGCTCTTTCCCAAGAACGAATACAGACCACACACTTCCTCCCCGGGTTGTGTATCCGGGCCAGCAGTGGACTGATCATCATCAACAATGTGATGAGTGGCAGCATGCTTGCTCAGTTGTGGGTACATTCTCTGAAGATGCCCCATTTTCTTTCTGTTTAAAAAGATGACAATTAAGCCCCCTCTCCTAGAGTAGAGGGAGCCTATGTGATTTTCCGGATGCAGCGATGGATGGCGCACTGCGGAATGTTTGCTATGTCGAGGCCACTGGCAGAGCCATCGTCGCCCTGCTCTGAGGCTGCAGGTCTGGTTCTAAGAGGTCGCAGAGTTCTGTGACCAGCTGTTGGTGAAGTGGAGCCACTGAACATACTGCTACTGGCCGAGGCGCAGGTAGGAGAAGAGCACCCTGAAGAGCCGAGGTGGGTAAGGCCTCTTCCTCCCTCTGCGTGCAGCTTGTCTTCTTTGCTGCCTTTGCTCCACCTCCCCGTCATGCTGCAACTAGAGCCCCCACGACTGGGAGTAAGTGATGTACTCAGAGGCCTTCCCAACGTCCAGCAGCACTCCTTGCACACTAACAACTTTTGAAATGTCTTCCAGCAACTCAGTACTCATACAAACTCTGCAAGAGCCAGTACAAGAGCAATAATCAACTTAACTGCACTGGTGGGCAGGGGTCCCTTATTCAGCTGAACGCACGTGCATGTTTAGGAGAGAGTATTGAATGGAGCGGTGAGGTTGAAAATGGCAGGTCATGTTTCAAATCAGCATAGATGCTGACCAACATCACGATCTACCTACTCTCCATACTGCCGGCACACCCACGTACCACCCGCCGTAAGTGGGTGGAAGCAAGGAGGACGACATTTTTATTTTTTAAAACGGCCATAACTACCAGCACTAAGATGCCGAATTTCGCAGCCTAAGTGTCTAAATAGGGTCGAGGAGCAAAGGATCTGGGGGTTCAGATAGGCAAAGCACTAAATGTAGCAATATAGACTAATAAGGCCATAAATAAGCAAACAAAGCACTGGTGGTTCATTTATCGAGGGGATAGATTTGAAAAGCAGACAGGTTATGTTAAACTTGTATCGAACCCTTGGTTAGACTACACTCGGAGAACTGTCTCCATATTATAAAAAGGATATAGAGGCACTGGAGAAAATGCAGAAAAGATTAGAAATTTACTAGAAATGAGCAGTTATACCCATCAGGAATGATTGAACAGGCTACGGCTATTTTCCTTCGAAAGGAGAAGATTGAGGGGTGACCTGGATCAAGTTCTTGAAGATCATGAAAGGGTTTGGTAGGGTAGATGTAGAGAAGATGGGGCCAAGTTTCGGCCTGAGTTGCTCCTGTTTTTTTGGAGCAACTGGTTTAGAATGGAGTATCTTAGAAATTTGAATTCTCGGCATTTAGTTTGCTCCAGGTCTAGTCAGTTAGAACAGTTTCACTTTGGAACAGAATTTTTTTTTCAAAAGGGGGCGTGTCCGGCCACTTATGCCTGTTTTCAAAGTTTAGGCAGTGAAAACTTACTCCAAACTAACTTAGAATGGAGTAAGTGAAGATTTTTGTACGTTCGAAAAAACCTTGCCTACACTTTAGAAAATCAGGCGTAGGTTACAAATCAGGCGTAGGGAATGGTGGGGGGGGGGGGGGGTTTAAAGGGAAGTTTACAAACATTAAACACTTCAGTTTTACAAATAAAGAGCCATCATCAATAATAAATGATAAATACATCAATAAATCAACCAATAAATCAATTTAAAAAAATTAATAAAAAATAATTTAAAAAAAAAATCAATAAAACAAAACATTTTCTACTTACCGACTGCAGCACTGGGAGTCCTCCAACAGCGTGCTGGGATGCCCCCCTCAGTGTGTCTCTGTCAGTGTCTCTATCTCTCTGTGTGTGTGTGTCTCTCACTCTCTGTCTGTCAGTGTCTGTGTTTCTGACAGCGAGGGGAGGGGGAGGAGGAGGAGGAGGGGGGTGGGGGGGAGGAGGGGGGTGCGTGGGGAGGAGGAGGAGGTGGGTGGGGGGGGGAGGAGAAGGAGGAGGGAGTGGGGGGAGGAGGAGGGAGTGGGGGGGAGGAGGGGGGTGCGGGGGGAGAAGGAGGAGGGAGTGGGGGGGGAGGAGGAGGGAGTGGGAGGGGAGGAGGGGGGTGCGGGGGGAGAAGGAGGAGGGAGTGGGGGGGAGGAGGGGGGGTGGGAGGAGGAGGAGGGGTAGGGGGGGTGGGAGGAGGAGGAGGGGTGTGGCGGGGTGGGAGGAGGGGAGGAGAGGGGTGGCGGGGTGGGAGGAGGGGAGGAGGGGGGTGGCGGGGTGGGAGGAGGGGAGGAGGGGGGTGGCGGGGTGGGAGGAGGGGAGGAGGGGGGTGGCGGGGTGGGAGGAGGGGAGGAGGGAGGAGGAAAGGCGGGGGGAGGAGAAGGGGGGGAAGAGGGGGAGAAGGGAGAGAGGATGGAGAGAGGAGGGAGGGAGGGAAGGAGAGAGAAGAGAGAGGAGGGAGAGAGGGAAGGAGAGAGGATGGAGAGAGGGAAGGAGAGAGGATGGAGGGAGGGAAGGAGAGAGGAGGGAGGGAGGGAAGGAGAGAGGAGGGAAGGAGAGAGGAGGGAAGGAGAGAGGAGGGAGGGAAGGAGAGAGAAAGGGAAGGAGAGAGGGGGAGGGAGGGAAGGAAGGAGGGAGGGAAGGAAGGAGGGAGGGAAGGAAGGAGGGAGGGAAGGAAGGAGGGAGGGAAGGAGGGAAGGAAGGAGGGAGGGAAGGAGAGAGGAGGGAGGGAGGGAAGGAGAGAGGAGGGAGGGAGGGAGGGAAGGAGAGAGGAGGGAGGGAGGGAGGGAAGGAGAGAGGAGGGAGGGAGGGAAGGAGAGAGGAGGGAGGGAGGGAGGGAGGGAGGGAAGGAGAGAGGAGGGAGGGAGGGAAGGAGAGAGGAAGGAGGGAGAAGGGAGAGAAGGAGGCTGAACGGCCAGGCCCAAGACTTCGGGCTGGATTTACAGGTAGGTGGCGTCGGGTCTCGGGGAGGGGTCGCGGAGGTCGGGGGGGGAAAGAGAGTCGCGGAGGTCCGGGGGGGAGTCGCGGAGGGGGGGGGTGAGAGTCGTGGAGGTATGGTCGAGTCTGGGGGTGGGGGAAGAGAGAGTCGCGGAGGTTGGGTCGGGTCGGGGGGGGGGGAAAGCGCGGAGATCGGGTTGCCGGGGGGGGGGGGGGAAATCAGAGATCGGGTCGGGTGGGAGGAGCCTTATACACGCAGCCCCAGTGAGGCCATTCGGCCAGGGCTAGGGGCTGCGTGCTTCAGGCCCCTCCCACAGTTTTGGGCGCCTGGAGCTACTGCACATGCGCGCCCAATGTAGCGTGCATGTGCAGAGGTCCCGGCACTGTTTTCAGCGCAGGGACCTTGCTCCGCCCCCTACAGCTCGTGCTGCGCCGCGCCCAGCTCCATAGGACCTGCAGGGAGCCAGAGAATAGGTAAGTTTTTTTTAGGCGCACTTTGTGGCGCGAAAAACGGGCATCCAGGTCCGGGTTGCGCCGTTTTAGGCGCGGCCCGAAACTTGGGCCCAATATTTCCACTAGCAGGGGAGACCAGAACTAGGGGCCATAAATACAAGCTAACCACTAATAAATCCAATCGGGAATTCAGAAGAAACTTCTTTACCCAGAAAGTGGTTGGAATGTGGTACTTGGTGTAGTTAAGGCGACTAGCATAGCATAAGGGAAGGTTAGATAAACACATGAAGGAGAACAGAACAGAAGGATACGTTAAGGGAGTTAGATGAGTTGGAGTGCAAGGCGGTTCATGTGGAGTATTATCCTGCTGGGCTGAATGGCCTATTTCTGTGCTGTAAATACTATGTAAAACACATTTAATTGCACCTCTTTCCCCAAATCCTTAATGTGGACAATAGAAACAAGATCTTGAAATGTGGCAGGTATTTATCCTTCAGCTTTCTGTTCTGAAAGAGGATCTTTCCCAAAACATTAAGGGCCTGAAATTGGTAAAAGCTAAGTTCCGCCCAAGTACCGTCCAAAGGGCCGCTGAGATCCTGACAATACTTTGGGTGGAAGTTTCATGGAAAAATCTGAGAAAGACCGCCCGGCGGCAAAAATGGGACTTACACGCCGATTCTGGGCGGCAGGGCACTAGCTCCCATTCTCGGTGGCAAATGCAATCCTCGGCAAAGTATCGCCGAGGATTGAGTCGGGCCCAGGGAGAAGGGAACGGATGAAATAAAACATTTTCAAAACATTAAAAAAAACACTCGAAATCCTTCAGGGGACCCCCTCCACCTGAATCCCTGAAAAAAAAGAAAGAAAAGTGGATCAACCTTTTTTTTCAGATTAGACCTGCCTCCACGCAGCAGTCTTTTCCCCTGCTGGAGTAGAGGACCGCCCGGACCAAGCTGGAAGCTCAGCGGGAGGACTCTTCTGGGCAGTGCACGCCAGCGGACAGTACCCAATGGTCTTCTCCCCCTGCCGGCGGGAGGCCGAGACCAAACTCGCTCGGAGGGGAGACCGCCCAGAAAGCCCGACGGCAGCGGACGGTAAGTCCACCAATTTCGAGCCCTAACTTTTTTCTCTTCACAGATGCTGACTAATCTGCAGTCTGCATCTGAAATAAAAACAGAAAATGCTGCAAATACTCAACCTTTTGTACTGTGTATTTCTAGTGGTTTCTGTTTTTGTTTCAGCATTCCAGCACGAGACTGGAGAGTAGACAATGTACAAAAGCAAAACAAATGGTTCTGACGAAAGGTAATTGATCTGAAACGTTAACTCTGTTTCTCTCTCCACAGATGCTGCCTGACCTGCTGAATATTTCCAGCGTTTTCTGTTTTTTATATTAGAAGACAATGTAAAAGCTTTGGAAAAAAAATAAATTGAAGGATAAACCTGGAAATAATTGACCAATCTAACATCAGTTGTGGGCAAACTGCTAGTGAGGATGAGTGTGTGGCAATCTAGGTTGGGAGACAACACAAGTAATGGGAGTGTACACTTAATGGAAAGACACTGAAGAGTGTGGCTGAACAGAGTTTCGAACAGGCATCCATTTCCTCCAAATCATCTGGGACCAGATGCATTTCCTCATATTAGCCATCCTAGATGAGCAGAGAACTCTAGCAAGTACTTACTTCTTGACCACCAAGAAAAATGATTATATATTTACTAAGGTAAAACATTGCTTAAAATGGTATCAGTGCATAATCCACAAATAGATCTAATAGACTGCCAGACAGCCGATAGCTATGACCTCCTACCACACTTGACTCAATTCTAGCAGTCACACACTGACTCCGCCCCACAGCTGAAAACCACACTATACTGCACAAGAACTGTTGTGTCTCTCAAACTAAATTGCAGCAGCTCATTATGAGATTTCAGTGAAGTAAACCCTTTCCCTGCAATTAGCAGGAGAGAGAGAGAGAGAGAGAGAGAAGCAGGATCACACCTCTCATTTGGGCCAGATGGCAGAAAAAAAATTGTTTAAAAGCACACCGATAAAATCATCAAAAGAACTCTGCAATGTCACAGGGTTTCACTAGAAATTTAATAATAACCTACATATTATCAGAAGAGAAACAAATGTAATACACAGAACTGCTTTTCAATCAAAATGGTTAAAATTGGACCAAATTCAGTCACCTTTCTATTCACCCTTTGGAAGGTTGACTCCAGAATCCTTAGCATGAGTTCTGGTGCAGCAGTGTATCCGCCCCCAATTTGATTAGTCGAATCACAGGTAATGATGGTGCGACAGCAATGTGGTGCAAACCTTTCCGAACCAAATTGTAATGTATGTACCTGTGAGCATGCTCATGGTCTGTAGAGCTGTTGCATTGTGAGTGGCTTAACCAGTCATGTGATGTTCACAAGACTCAATAAAACCCCAATCAGTTGGGTCGAGGTCATCCACAATGAGGTATGCACTGGTAATGTGTAGTGTGATTGTTAAATCTTTGTTAATAAACCAACTAGTTCTTACTAGCAATGTGTTGCTATGAATTCTTAAGCAAAGAATCCATGAAGCAAATACATTATACATCTGAGCAGACAATCAGCAGCAGACCGAGAACCGAGCAAATAATCCCGACAGAATTTTCAATAACATGTCATATTCTATATTTTATCGTAGCACCATATCAGATGTGCTATAGCTTTGAGAAGAAATGATATCAATTAAATAAGTGCAATGCAGTACAGTATACTATTACAACATTGCTTATTAAGTTCTCGGTAACAGGAGTATAAAATTACAGTTTATGTTAAAATCTCAAAAGGAAAACTCTGATATGCAAAGTACTTAATCTGTCTAATCTACAAGGAGGAAAGACTGACAATGAAAACTGATAGTTAAGTTTTTGTCAATTTACATTGGGTTTACAATCAAATGTTATATATGAATAAATTACTTGGCTAGTAACTGAGGAATAAATCTGTAACATTTCAACAGGTTGCAGGAGCAGATCGCACCTGTTGCACAGAGAATATTGTAAGGGATGTCCATGTAATCTGGTTTTATATTTCACTGTTGATAATCCCAGAACTCCCAAATTAAGTTTAAGTCACGTGAGTCAGCTCTCCATCTTTATTACATAGACATCCTATACAAGCTTATCACAGTAACATTTTGAGTGTTTTTTTTAAATACGGTCACACAAATGCCACTTATTCAGTCCAGATGTACTGCATGTGGCTTCTTTTGGGGAAATCAGAAGTCAAAATGGTGCACTAGGGAAACACGTGGTGAGTTGCACCAATTGTTCTGGAGTGGCAAAATTTTTTTAACCCAACACCATTCGAGAGGTGCCAGCTGAATTCTCATTTCACTGCTCTGAGATTTGAGTGGAGCCATGAACCCTCACAGCACTGGATCAGTGCAGGCTATTCTCACAGTGAAAGTGTCGTTGGCGAAGCCCACTGACCCTATGCAGGGATTGGTGCACAAACATGTCGCTGGGGAATTGTGATCAAATAAAAAATTAACCACAAAATAAAGCAACGTGTGTTTAGTGAACTGTACAAAACTAAAAATGTAAATATACACAAAGTTCTTGAAATACATTTTAAACAGATTGTAATCTTGACAGTTATTGTGCCTGTAGCACTCTAGTAATGACTCCATGAGGTAAGGTATTGCACTTGAACTGTTGTGCCCTTAGTCCATTTATTGCAACTCCTGAATGAGGGTACAGTAAGGTGAGCTCCCTTTTATACTTGGTTACCTGCAGTGTGCAGGTGACCCCCAGGTCTCCACTAGTTGCACCCTCTGGTGGTACAGGCATAGTGTATACAGTGTGAAGGTACATTCAGTAGTCTTATGTAAGTGTACATTGAGTGTACAGGGTATATACATATATTATACATACACATCATTCCCCCCTAAGTCTTGTGCCACTGGCCTTTGCACTGTCTGCTCTGGCCCTCGACTTGAGTGCCCAAAGCCCTTGCACCTTGTCTGTGCTTGGGAATAGTTCTCTCCCTGTAGACCCCCAAGTCCTTATTGCCACGACATTGGGAAATGGTCAGCAGTGGACGGTTGGAGGTTGCAGTGGGGGTTGAGTGGGTTCTGGGTGTGATCCATGTATGTCAATGGCTGCATACATCCATCCCCCCCCCCATCCCCCTATACATAGACCATGTGTGTGGCTCGACATCTGCATTTGCATACACGTACAGAGAAAAAAAAAATAGGGTGAGTTACAACACTGTTTGGGTTTAGCAGTAGTGGAACAAGTACATATTACAGGTAAGGTACATACGTGGTATTACAGTCTTGCCCCTGGGGTACAGGTGCAGGTGGGTGAGGACACTAGTTCCAGAGTAACTGGACTGTGTCCAGATTGTCTGATGGTGGCGCTGTGCCCCCTGCCAGCTGGGTGGGCTCGGATCGCTCAACTGTCTGGGGCTCAGGGCCTTTGCCGTTGCCTAGTGGTGGGCAGAGCCACAGCAATGTGTGCCCTCCCTGTCCTACTTTGAAGGCTGCAGGGTCTCCCTGCTGCCATTCAGCGGTAGTTGGAGCCTGGTCATCTCAGGTCCCGTTGGGAGAGCTGGAGGGTGCTAGCCTCTTGTTCCTGGAATTGGCCCTGGTGGCCAGCGAGATAGGGCCGATCTGGGGCAGGGTGCCAGTAATAGTGCCTGTGCCGTCCGCTGATCGCTGGCTCTGCAGTGGGTATGCTCCCTCTGTGTGTGGTCACAATCCCTGGGGCATCACATTGGTCCCGGAGGCACAGGCTACATGATCGGGTAGCTCGCTGGACCTGGGTGCTTCCAATGGGAGGTTGCCCTTGGTTTTGTCGGCGTACATGTAGAGCCTGGCATCGCACATCATTTCTTCACTTACAGTCATGATACATTGGCTCCGACCGCAATCACCCGACTCGACATTGTTAGTTGTCTTTACATATTCGCATTTGTCAATTACGTCTTTGCATTTGTCAATTACATCTTTTCCATGTATACTACCGGCATCGCTGTTCAAAGTTACATTTAGAAACTTGCATTTGTTAATTACATCTTTTCCATGTATCCTACCGGCATCACTGTCCAAAGGTACATTTAGATACTTGCATGTGTTAATTACATCTTTTACATGTGTATCACCGGCATCGCTGTACAAGGAGTGGAACTGTCCCTTTAATTGTGCTGCGTTGCCAGTCTCCTTTAAAAAGGTCTTGCAATCTTTACCCCAATCCGGTTCGCTGCTCGGCATCACATGTTGCTCTCTCAACGCTGCCCCTCGTGGTCTGGTCGTGGCCATCTTGATTTCAGGTGCTTCACCTCATGGTGCGGGCGCCATCTTCTTTCTCTCCACGAGGTAGGCTGCAGTGATCCTTTTCTCCCCAGGTTCTGCCATGGAAGTCGGGAAGTTACCTTCTGCACCGATCTTCTTCCTCTGGAATCCTGTCACTGGAGCCCTGAAGGTGAGATCTGGATGTTTGGGTTGGATCATCTCACCGTTGGGTTGTGCGGTCTGTGTCGTCGCCTCGCAGTCGAGTTGGACGGTAGGATCTTCAGGTGCTGTGATGGATCCAAATTTGGGGCCGCATAGGACGTCGAGCGCCGGGCCTGGAGGCTTTCCCAGCTGCAACAGATTTGGATTTGTTTCATCCATCTTCTTTCCAGCAGCGTTGGACCATCACCAGCAACGATCCACAAAGGTAGCTTGTGCATCACGCCGCCGTAGAACACCTGGACATCCACGTTGCCAACGACTGGGATGGTATCGTTTGTGTAGGTGAGCAGCTTCACCTGAATCGAGAGCATTTTAGGTAATTTGACTGGATTGTCCCAGAGTTTCTCAAAGGCCGCCTGATTCATCAGCGATTGGCTCGCCCCTGTGTCGACCTCCATCGAGACTGGAACAACGTTGATTTCAACTTCCATTTTCAACGGAGAGCTCTCGGTGGAGCAGGTAAACACTCCGTACACCTCTTCCTGGGGCTGAGCTGCCTCCTGGACTCTCTCTTCCTCTTCATCAGCGCTGGAGCCCGGGTGATCAGCCAACTCTTCAGCGACTCGGTGAGTAAAATTTCTTTTACACATTTGCTGGAGATGGCCTTTCGTGTTATAGTCTTTGTAGCAGCACTGGTGGGCCCTGTGATTTCCTCTACAGCGCCAGCATGGGGTTGGCCGGTTGGCCCCATGTGGCGGATTCAGTGTTGCGGGATTCGGGGTAGCAGTCTTGCCTCTAAAGGGCGCCATCGGTTCACGGTATTTGCCGGGGCTAGAGTCCTGGGGGTGAGTCATAGAAACATAGAAAATAGGTGCAGGAGTAGGCCATTCGGCCCTTCGAGCCTGCACCGACATTCAATGAGTTCATGGCTGAACATGAAACTTCAGTACCCCATTCCTGCTTTCTTGCCATACCCCTTGATTCCCCGAGTAGTAAGGACTACATCTAACTCTTTTTTGAATATATTTAGTGAATTGGCCTCAACAACTTTCTGTGGTAGAGAATTCCACAAGTTCACCACTCTCTGGGTGAAGAAGTTTCTCATCTCGGTCCTAAATGGCTTACCCCTTATCCTTAGACTGTGACCCCTGGTTTTGGACTTCCCCAACATTGGGAACATTCTTCCTGCATCTAACCTGTCCAAACCCATCAGAATTTTAAATGTTTCTATGAGATCCCCTCTCATTCTTCTGAACTCCAGTGAATACAAGCCCAGTTGATCCAGTTCTTCTTGATATGTCAGTCCCGCCATCCCGGGAATCAGTCTGGTGAACCTTTGCTGCACTCTCTCAATAGCAAGAATGTCCTTCCTCAAGTTAGGAGACCAAAACTGTACACAATACTCCAGGTTGGCCTCACCAAGGCCCTGTACAACTGTAGTAACACCTCCCTGCCCCTGTACTCAAATCCCCTCGCTATGAAGGCCAACATGCCATTTGCCTTCTTAACCGCCTGCTGTACCTGCATGCCAACCTTCAATGACTGATGTACCATGACACCCAGGTCTCGTTGCACCTCCCCTTTTCCTAATCTGTCACCATTCAGATAATAATCTGTCTCTCTGTTTTTACCACCAAAGTGGATAACCTCACTTTTATCCACATTATACTTCATCTGCCATGCATTTCCCCACTCACCTAACCTGTCCAAGTCATCTGCAGCCTCATAGCATCCTCCTCGCAGCTCACACTGCCACCCAACTTAGTGTCATCGGCAAATTTGGAGATACTACATTTAATCCCCTCGTCTAAATCATTAATGTACAATGTAAACAGCTGAGGCCCCAGCACAGAACCTTGCTGTACCCCATCATCTTCTTGAAATCGCAGGCCGAGGCCATGAATGCCTGGCTGACGTTAATTGCCTTCTGCAGGGTGACCGTGGTATCCGCAGAGAGCAGTCTGTGAAGGAGGCCCTCATGGCCGATTCCAATAACAAATATGTCCCTCAGTGCTTCGGTGAGGTAGTCGCCAAAATCACAAGGTGCAGCCATTCGTCTCAGGTCTGCAGCATATTTTGAGATTTCTTGGCCTTCGGGCCGTCGGTGTGTGTAGAAGCGGTGTCTGGCTATGAGGATGCTCTCTTTAGATTTGAGCTGTTCCTCTATCATCCTTACGAGCTCCGCGTACATTTTGGTTGTCGTCTTCTCTGGGGCTAGCAAGTCCCTGACAAGGCCATAGACGGTGGGTCCACAACTGCTGAGCAGGATAGCTCTGTGCTTATCAGCCAGCGAGGTCGGTGTGTCTCCAGCCAGGTCGTTCACGATGAAATAGTGTTCGAGCTTTTCCACAAAGGCATCCCAATCTTCCTCATCGACAAATTGTTGAGAGTTGCCAAGGTTAGCCTTTATTGCGTGGAAATTTGTCATCTTGTCGCTAGTTATTGTGTCTGTAAGCACGCTAGTAATGACTCCATGAGGTAAAGTATTGCACTTGAACTGTTGTGACCTTAGTCCATTTATTGCAGCTCCTGAATGAGGGTACAGTGAGGTGAGCTCCCTTTTATACCTGGTTACCTGCAGTGTGCAGGTGACCCCTAGGTCTCTACCAGTTGCACCCTCTGGTGGTACAGGCATAGTGTATACAGTGTGAATATACATTCAGTGGTCTTATGTAACTGTACATTGAGTGTACAGGGTATATTATCCATACACAACAACAGTTTTGCCACTGGTGGAAAAATATTGCTGAAACAAGGAAGGTATTCTAGTCGATAATGGTAAACACCGCACAAGTGAGTTCAATGGAGCGAAAAAAAGTGCTCATTACACAGTGCTGCTCAGTGGGTTGAAGAATTAAAATAAACTTAATTAACTCATAGCACTTAACTATCGCAATGAGACATTTTGTTTATCAAAAATCATTTCACTCCAGTGGAAGGTTGTGTTTTATCCTTAATTACTACCACTCTGTGGAGTTCCTTCCAACCACAGCTTTCTACATCATCATCTGTCCAGCACACAAAAAGCATTTGACAGTACATTTGTGTTTCCTGTTGAAAGCAAAGCAATTTTAGAATCGTATGTAAATACTAAATGAATTTGTTCAAAAATGACGGGTCAAATTTGATCGAAGAGACCAAAGTGAAATTTGCTTTGACAATTTTGGCATGAGACTTGGAACATGTTTTAGTGTACTGCATCCCCGTCAATATTAATAAGGGCAATTGGAAAGAAGACACAAGTATATTTATATCAAGAATATTTTGTCAAGAATCAATGAAAACTGCACAGCAATGTTTCAGAATTAGGATAATTTAAGGCTTGTTTTGCACATCTCTGACAAATGTTTTTCGAAAGTTTAGACTATCTGATAACTTTTTCCGTGATGTCAGTTCTGTGCCCTCCAACAGAACTGTCACCATTAACATTGCATGAGCAGGCATGCCATGGTTTAAAAGATCAGATAATCGAGTAATAGTGTACCAATATGCCAAGTGTTTCAGATGAATGAAGGGTGAGACCACATCAACTGGCCAATCATCAATGGTCCACTAGGTTGTTTAAAATGTTCCCACTAGCTTTTCAGATTATAAGCTATGCTATAATATTGACACTGAGTGAATGAAGCAATAATGGCCAGATTTTGCTCTCAGTGGCGAAGAAAGGACTTTCGCCGTTCATCTCACATACAGTTGTCCACAGACTTTTTGCGGGCTTGTCAGTGGAGACTACCAGTCATCCAGCATCTGTTTTAGCGCAGCGCTCTCAGCAGGGTATCTGTGGCGTCTGTGAACAGCGAGGCTCTTCAACCAATCAGATTGAAGTATCCTCATTGAGCCACGCATTCCAAACCAGGAAGTAAACAACAGGAAATATAAATTACATTTAAGTCGTGTACAGAAAGTGAAATAAAGATTGGGAAATATGGAATTGAGAGAGAAATAAAAAAGACAAATAGAAAAGGAAAAAGAAATTTTAAAATAAATCTGTGACATTTAATTTTCTTCTGAGGGAATGGGACTCACACTTGTAAAATTATTTTTTTTAGGGCCAGAGAGGTTGTTCAACAGTAATTATCACTTCTTACGCCATTAAAAACTCACTTACTCCTAAATGTACCAGCTCTCACTTTTTCAGCCATTTTAAAAATGGAAATAGTTGGCGAGTACAGCAAGTTCACACCATTACAGTGATTTCAATGCTGAGGCTTTCGGCGAGAACTGTAACATTGCACCCTGTGTCGTACCAGGGTATCTCTGACAGCAACTTCTGGATTTTCATGTCTCACTGCGCATGTGCGGATGCCAGAAGTTGCAGTCCGATTTACGCCGATAGCCTTACCATTATTTTTACAGCGAAATCTGGGCCATTAAAAATAGCGTTGTTTCACTCACACCTGGTGCATTATGTGCTTCATGCATTTTGAGTTTTGTCCTAGTTTTAGAAGAAATTGGAGCACTCAATGTGCACGGCTTGCTTCCTCCAGCTACTCACACATCAATCTGATTACCAGCGCCGAACTACCAGTCATGGGAAAGGTTGAATTCACACCACTGACAAGGATTTACTGGACTCCATTTATATTGAGAGACATCGGCTGTTATACTAGAGCCAGCACAGTGTGAACATCTACTCAAAAGTTTCCATTTTAAAGTTTGCAGGAGGAAGTGAAATAGAGCCAATGATTATAACAACTTGTATTTGTATAACACCTTTCACATAGTGAACCGTCCCAAGGCGCTTCACAGGAGCATTATAAAACAAAATTTGACACTAAGCTACATAAGGAGAAATTGAGTTAAGTTTTAAAGAACATCTTGAAGGAGGAAAGAGAGGTAGAGAGGAGGAGAGGTATAGGGAGGGAATTCCAGAGCTCAGGGCCTTTGCAGCTGAAGGCACGGCCACCAACGGTTGAGCAATTAAAATCAGGGACGCTCGAGGACAGAATTAGAGGAGCACAGCTATCTCGGGGGATTGTGAGGCTGGAGGTGATTACAGAAATAGTGTGGGGGGTGGGGAGGGAGGGGGGGATTTGGAAAAAGGGATGGGAATTTTAAATTCGAGGCATTGCTTAACTGGGAGCCAATGTAGGTCAGTGAGCACAGGGGTGATGGGTGAATGGGACTTGATGCGAGTTAGGACACGGGCAGCAGATGGCCTCAAGCTTACATAGGGTATAACATGGGAGGCCAGCCAGGAGTACGTTGGAATAGTCAAGTCTAAAGATAACAAAGGCATGGATGAGGATTTCAGTGGCAGATGAACTAAGGCAGGGACAGAATCAGGTGATGTTCCGGAAGTGGAAATAGGTGGTCTTCGTTATGGTGTTGATGTGGTCGGAAGCTCAATTATGGGTCAATTATGACACCAAGGTTGCAAACAGTTTGGTTCAGCCTCAGACAGATGATAGGGAGAGGAATGGAGTTGGTGGCTAGGGAACAGAGTTTGTGGCAGGGACTTAATACAGTGGCTTCAGTCTTCCCAATATTTAATTGGAATAGAGAAGTCAGGGCACTCTGTGGTTGTATTACAAACCTGATGCCAAATTTACACCAAGTAGCTGGTATAAGAACAAAAATATATTGAGACCATGCAAGATATACTCTCTCTTCTCATATTCTTGAGCACCTAATGATGTTTTCATTAGAGGAGTCAGTTGAATAATCAAAAATCCGCATGTGGTGAAAATGATCTTATTAGTGGCTAAAGGAAGCTTTACCCGTGATTTTTAAATACCTTTTTAATGACAATTATCTTCACTTTATATTAAAAGTATAACAGTTAATTCATTTGCAGTTCAGTAACAAATTACTTAAAAATCATTTCAAAATTAGCTATTTTAGGTCGGTCCATTGACCGGGAATCGATTGAAGCCTATTTTAACTCAAGAGATTCAATTAAAAAACAGACGTGATTCATTTATTTAAATAATGAATAATTCAAAACTTCTGATAATTGACAATGGTTCTTTTGTATTTTTTTCTGGAAATTTGTTGGTCCATCGATTACCATACTAATTCAAGAGAATCTGCGATATGCCTGGATTATCAAGACAGCACTGTTGAGACTATGCCTCAGTTAAACACAGGTAATTCCAATTGCCTCATTTAGACATTCTTGTCTCTGAATTATTATTGTGATATCCTGTTTTGATTGCTGCTGGGTGCTGCAGGATAACTAAATTAAATAAGGTATTTATAAGAACATAAGAAATAGGAGCAGGAGGAAGCCATTCGGCCCCTTGAGCCTGCTCCGCCATTTAATAAGATCATGGCTGATCTGATCACGGGCTCAGCTCCACTTCCTTGCCCTTCCTTGCCCTGTCACTCACAAATATGTCTATCTGCGTCTTAAATATATTCAATGACCCAGCCTCCACCGTTCTCTGGGGCAGAGAATTCCACAGATTTACATCCCTCTGAGAGAAGAAATTCCTCCTCATCTCAGTTTTAAATGGACGACCCCTTATTCTGAAACTATGCCCCCTAGTTCTAGATACCCCCACGAGTGGAAACATCCTCTCTGCACCAACCTTGTCGAGCCTCCTCATTATCTGATATGTTTCAATAAGATCACCTCTCATTCTTCTGAACTCCAATAAGTACAGGCCCAACCTGCTCAATCTTTCCTCATGTCAACACCTTCATCTCAGGAATCAACCTAGTGAACCTTCTCTGAACAACCTCCAATGATAGAATATCCCTCCTTAAATAAGGAGACCAAAACTGTACACAGTACTCTAGGTGTGCCTCACCAATATCCTGTACAATTGTAGCAGGACTTCTCTGCTTTTATACTCTATCCCCCTTGCAATAAAAGCCAACATTCCATGTGCCTTCCTGATTACTTGCTGTATCTGCATACTAACTTTTTGAGTTTCATGCACATGGACCCCCTGTACTGCAGCACTTTGTAATTTTTCTCCATTTAAATAATAATAATTTTCTTTTTTATTTTGTCTGCCAAAGTGGATAACCTCACACTTTCCCACATTATACTCCATCTGCCAAATTTTTGCCCACTCACTTAGCCTGTCTATAACCGTTTGCAGATATTTGTGTCCTCACAACTTGCTTTCCCACCCATCTTTTTTGTATCATCAGCAAACTTGGCTACATTACACACAGTCCCTTTATCTTAAAATTACTCTCACTTTAGAGAGGAGAGTCCCTAACATATTTATTAAAGATAAAAAAAACGACACTGGCCATTGAGGCAGGTATTAATCCATTTCCTAACTGCGAAGAGATATAACTATTTGTTCTCAGTATTCACGAATTGCCAGCTGAGGTGACATAGGTGGCGCTTCATCTCAGGATGGTGGGTTTGTCGACTGCAGCCAAGTCAACCATTGTTCCTCTTTGAATGCTCTCCATTTCTAACTCAAAGTCGGAGGTGGGGGGAATGTGAATTGCTCAACCAGCCATACAGGTGCAAAACAGGAAGATGTTTTGAGGGACAGGCTGATTCTTGTTCATTTGTTGTGAGTCCTTGCTGTGTTCTGATGCCCCTGTACAAGTGTGCATATTTGTTAGAAATAAAACAGCCACATGGTCTGCCAGAAACACCTTGCCTGCTCATTGACAGTGCGTCATGGGATGCTCAGTGCCAATCATTCTTTTCCTTATCGAGACCTGCAGTTGTAAAATATTACCAGGAATGTAACAATTGTGCACTGTGCAAGTAAAAAGAAAAATCTGTATGGGAAAGGGCATAAGTAATATTGCTAAGCTTGTTAATGCCTCCTATTTCTGTTGAATTACAATTTCAATAGGACATCTTAAAAGTTTCCCAACTTACACTCATGTCAGTTCCCTAAATTCCAGCCTGATTGAAATTCTATTTGAATAATTTTCAATCTTTTGAAAAATTCACAAGAGCATTCCTTTGAAAAGGGATTTTCTTGACACCTACAAAAATTTGAATAAAAAAAAAATTCTGGGGGAAAAAGCCAGTAACTGAACAGTTATTAATGAAGCTTCCAGTGATGGGGCTGGAGTCGAACATTGATGTTCACCTTCTGGGGCAAGGATTTAAACCGATTACAGCCTGATGGGGTAAACATCGCCTCTGTCTGTAATGGACAAGGGTCCAAGCACAAATGGACTACAATTTAGCACAAGTGGCACTGACCTGGTAATCGGACTCAGTGTGACTATAAGGACTGCAGGTGGGAATTATAGAAAATTCAGATGGAGCAGTAGAACTGCCTACTTTTACCGATAAGGTGTTAAATATCACGATTGGGATTTTGCTCAAATGACAATTAAGTAAAACCAAGTGCATTATTCTTCTGTATGCACATTCTCCCTATTAAATCGATGCTATTACAATCCTAATCGGGTAACACTCCCCTCTTTCGTTAAAAATGAAAAAAAGAACAAAATAGTAATAATGCTCCCTTCGAGTTTGAAACCCTCAAGTTGTTGCACAGAAAATAATCAATTCGGGAAGAGTGTTACAAAACAGTAACACACATCAGGGGTTCCGATTGCCTCAAACTGCATCTGATCCCAACTGGTTTACAAAAGCATTCACACACTTTGCCCTCACTGACATTTACAGTGCAATGTCATTTATCTCTCCGGTGTTATCCTCATTTAAATTCAAGAGTTCACATCCGACGCTACTACTCCGTTATAGTTACTAAGTTTCTTAGTGAGAATATATGCTCCATAACAGGAAGAGAGAGGCTTGACAGCCGTATAACTCTAATCCAGAATTCCATTAAGTTAGTCAACAGGAAAAGAAAATGTTATTGAGAAATAATAAATTAACAATGCTCTTGAATATATTTAGCCTTGCAACTGCAGAGACTACATGGCAAGATCACAAATGTTACAAACACAGCTCAAGCTACATGTACAGAAAACTATCAGACACTTTTAAAATACTGCGAGAAACAGTTTTTTTTAAAAGGCTATGAACAGGATACAACTACTGTCCAGCAAAAACACAGAAATAGTTTGCTCTTGGAGTCCGTACAACAAGCAGTGTAACGGTGTTGAGCACCTGCCTATGGTAGATATAGAGAGGGAGATGTGGAATAGCTCCAGTCTCTATCTCGCCACATATGTGTGGAGTGCTTTCCTGTGAGGAGCTAATCGCATCTATAATGTTAAAACCAATGCTGTATAAAGCCATATTCTCACAGCATTCTAAGAGTTAAAACTAAGTTCGTATCAGCGTTGATTAAAATCAAAAGCACCGACGGCTGTGCTAAATGCAGACAGCAGCAATGTTAGCAAGATGTGTCGCCGTGATGTTCCTGAATCGGAGCAGAGCAGCCAGTAAGGATACAAAGGAAAATCTAAACACTTGCTCCTTTTATCCACTCTGCAGCACTACGACCATATGACGGACAAGTTATTTCAACCAACCAGACTCAAGCAGTTGCAAAGGACACACCTTGGCTCCAGGAAATCATTGGCTCCTCTCTGGGGAGCGGAGGGTGTTCAGTTATTAATGACCGCTGAGCAGGCAGCCCGATGTCAATGTGACAACTGATAGTGTGAATCATGCACCACTAAGGACTCTGGAATCGAGGGGAAATATAAAGGAGCTTAGCAGCATTTTCATCCACTGGATTGTCAGTCTCGGCGAGACACCAGAGCTATTGCAAACAACGCAAACAGATGCTTATTGTTAGGGCACAGCTCAAGTATTGCTGCACATCAGAGAGCAGGATACATGCTTATGAACACCAAGAAACAAACCCTTCGTCAATAGCTCCAAGGTAGCCAGGTGAATTGAGATAGATGCATTAGAATATTAAGGTAAGCTCATTTTTTTTACTTTGATGCTTCATGCCGAATTCTGCTGCGTGCCTAATTTCAGATATTACTAAAACATGTGTACAGTAGATGTGTGTCACATTAGTGGTTCTTCAATTAAACTGAACTGTTATTCCAGCTCCCTCTCCCAACCAAGAGTATTGTGAATATTTAATATAGGTAAAGTTCTGATACATGTACTTTAATTGCAAAATCCCCCCGCCCCCCAATCAGAAAATACAGAACTGAAGTTAAAATAAGAATTGAAAAAGATTGTCAGCATATGTATAGGACACATCCTCTGTGTTTCAAACCAGTAGACATGCTCAGGCAGAATATTGCAGTGCAAGAAAGCTATAGCAAGAATACCCAGCGAACTGTCCTGTGTAACCAGTAATCAACATGGGTCAGCATTTTTAAAAAGGTGAATTCGGGTTAAAGCCTCTGATCCTGCCCTAGGTCATAGCCAAAAACCACCATGGCACAAAGACAAGATGAGCATATTACAAAAGCTTATTGATCTTCTGTTGGACTATGTCTGCAGGTTGGTGGTTAATGATCATCTTTAAAACAGCCTATTGAAAATAGGGCAGTTATAAAATCTGGTTACCAACACATTCAGCAGTGGTACAAGATAGTTATGAATAAAATCGCATCACATTCCATACTTCTGAACTCTAGCGATAATTAGCAAGATCACAGCAGGGATGCTTTCAAATACATTCTTTATTTCACAATATTTCTCAAAGCATTTGGCATTTTCTATTTATCTGTATTCTGTCAGGCTGTCCAAAACTGATACTGTGATGCATTGTTACGTACAAACAAAAATATTTTTGCTTTCTAGTAAGTCAAGGATTTTAAAAAAACAAAATAACCCAATTTGGCACCATAAACCTGTCCTTTTTTTTTTTAAAAAGCTGGTAATCGAACCGCATGAATGCTGAGAAGTCAATTAAATCAGATGACCTTACTAAATGATGGTAATAAAGCCGCTTCTACAATATGTTGCAACATTGCTTTTTCTCCACAACTGAATAATTAAAGTCAAGGCGGTTGTGGTTGAATGGGTCTCTGATACTGTTGGAGGCATGGTCTTTGTACAGATAGTTCTGATGCACACTGCACAGGATCAGTCCTTCATCGAAATATCTAACTCCTGTATGCTATAGGGCAGCCTCACTGACAAGAAAATTTATAAAGTGCAAAACAACAACATTTTCAACATCATTGTGGTGGGTGGGGAGGAGGAGAAACGATGTTCGTTGTCTCTTTAACTTTAATGAAGCATGACCACTTCCATTTTCTATCAGGTTGTCAACAAGGCCTCACTTTCATTCAAACCATTTTTTGTGAACATTTTAAATGCTAACTGAATGCAAGTAAGCAGGACAACTGGGATGGTTCTGTAATTGCTATCCTTGAGTGTATATACATGAACAGTCATGGGTGGTATACACATGGTAATAAGTAAGTGCCTTCCCCCATTATGCCGTAATGACCGTAAGACAAGAGCCTGTATGCTGACAGCTGAAAAACGATTCTGTATAAATTGTTCAATGGGAAACTGCTTTCAGACTAGAGGAAATCTGTGGTCCTGCAAAATGTCACTATGCATACACAATATGAATTCCATTACCAAATCCAACTAACCCAGACAGGGAGACTGGAAATTATGATGCTAAATTAGTAGAATAATGTGAAAATTATTGGATTTGTACACAAGGATGTACAGAAAAAGCTAAGAAAAAGGACCATGGTTAATGTATGCAAAACATTACCAGTATTCAAACAACAAAGGAAGTGTAGACAACTGTAGGTCAAAGTGCCTTTGTCACCAAACAATGCATAAAAATTCATCCACTATAGAGAATGCCAAAGCGTTTTAAGAGACATAAAAAGTAAGGCGAAATACAATAAAGTTGTAAATTTTAGCTTCTTTATGCTCACAATCTGTAACCTCCATTTAGTTCAACTCAAAAAGGTCTTGTAGGATTTATAATGATTTGAGACAAAGTTGTTCAGACAAAATCATCGAAGATGGTGTTCACGTTGTTTTTACCATGGTTACACAGATTTAGTCATCTCCAGCATGCTCATCTGTTATAGTATTAATACAAGAACATTATTTTCAGAATATATTACCCGTCTGTTCTTGACTGGTGATAGAATTTCTTGGCTGCTCAACCAGATTTGAAATTAACATTCGAACACCAGTACGCCTGTAGAGCAATAAAAAATGTGAAAGGGATAGACAATTAGTACTGGCAGGGAAAAGGGACAGGGACAAACTCAATTTGTGCTACTGCTCTCGTGCTCCTTTACTGGACTCGGCAAGTTCTCGACAACAAGCACAAGATTAACATTATGGGCGGGGAACATTCCTGTTTACATCTCAAAGCCTGCAATAATATGGACTTTCATTTGAACGGAATACAGGCTAATTGGCACAAGTAGGTACAGTAAGCTAAATGTGGAAATAGGTAGAAAAGGTTTAAAATCTGATTCAGGTGGTATGCTTTGATAAGATATATAGAAATAAGTGCAAACTGAAAATGTTCAGTTTTAAGTCACAACTAGTTTTGATAAACCTACTGGCAAGGGGTGCTTTTTAAAATGCAAGTACTGTACAAAGAAAATATAACAATTAAAAAAACAAGCCGACTTTGACAGAAAAGAATAAAGGTTCATTAAAAGATTAAAACTCTGACTGCTGGCACCAGCCTCAACATGCTATGTGATACAGTGGTAGGAGGCAGGATTTTCAGAATAATTTCAGACGAAACTTTCCCATAAGGTTTGAAGGGGAAAATCAGAGAAGGAATCACTTTGGGTCACCCTTGGGCATATCCTTATATGTGGCTTAAGAGAATCATGGTAGAAGCATGGGAATGGGTTACCTGCTCAGCCTGAGGGCTGGTACATGTCCTGGAGAGACCCCAGAAGAACTTAAGAGAAAGAAAATTTAACAATGTCTATATTTCCACATAGCATTATCCACAGAGATAATTATATATGTTATGTGATTCAACTGTGTTAAAATTAGTTACTAGCAAACTGCACTCTTTCATGGAATAAAGCATACTGTAAGCATTCCCAGGACACAGATCCATATAAGCATTCTGTATTTTACTCGGTACTTATACCAAATATAGATACGGGGAGGGATTCCTAAAACCTATCATTTTGGCAGTGTTTGTAAATGAACTTATTTAAAATGCCAGCAACTGGCAATCACTGGTATTTGTCCCTAAATTAACATTCTTACATAAGAACATAGAACATAATAAATAGGAGCAGAAATAGGCCATTTGGCCCCTCGAGCCTGCTCCACCATTCAATAAAATCATGGCTGATCTGCCTGATACATTGTTTGGTAAAGCCACCAGAAATGAATCCCATACACATAAACAAAAATTCTATATAACTAGCACATTTTGCATCAAACAGCATGGAGGTTATCGTGTTTATGCATCATACGGTGTGCAGGCCTGGCTGCCATCAGTGAGGGTTAAGGGAGGGATAGAGAAGTAGAAAAGGGAGGAATGAGGAATAAGTGAGAAATCTGAACAATAAATCAGAGTGTGAGAATGAAAGAAAAGAAAAACAAGGAGAAATAAAATAGGGAAAACGTGGAAGAAAAGCAACAAAAAGGGACATGAAGGGGTTACAGGTTAAAAAATACAAAATAATGTTAAACTTGCATCAATAGGTGTCCTTCATACCCATAAGATCATAATGATGTTGTTGTGGGAACAGATAAATTGTTTTCATACTTTTTCCTGCCGTGTTTTTACCCATGCACAGGAAAATATAGAGGGAAGTCAGGATGAAAATACTTGGGGACTGGTGGGGGAATGATAATAATGGAACAATAGCTATAAATTAAAGAAAATGCTGTAAACCTGAAATAAAAGCAGACAACATTGTAATACACAGCAGGTCTAACATCTGACCTTCATATCAATGCACTGTATTCACCAATTTGCCTGAAGATTCAATTACTGTCTCTTCCGCACAATGAGACACGTAAATCTTCGATTTAAAAATTTTTTACAGTCTTCATACTTGAAGCATTAACCTTTATGCTGAACAGCAGTGCTAATAGTTACTATAATTAATGTGGTTTTCTCATCAATTAGCTGTGTTAGACCTAAGGTAACATGTCTCCGTTTTAGTAAGTGACTCATTCTTCCATTGCTGCCATTTAAACTTACCATGCAAATTACAACACCAGAGAAAGAGATTTGTGTTCTGCCGTTTTACTACTACAAATTTCAGGATGTTCAGCACCAGCTTTTTGGCATTTATAGCACATCTGGATAGCCAATTTGCTGTAATCATCATCATCATCATAGGCAGTCCCTCAGAATTGAGGAAGACTTGTTTTCACTCCTGATGTAAGTTCTTTGGTGGCTGAACAGTCCAATACGAGAGCCACAGTCTCTGTCACAGATAGTCGTTGAGGGAAGGGGTGGGTGGGACTGCTTTGCCGCATGCTCTTTCCGCTGTCTGCACTTGATTTCTGCACGCTCTCGGCTTTGAGACTCGAAGTGCTCAGTGCCCTCCTGGATGTACTTTCTCCACTTAGGGCGGTCTTTGGTCAGGGACTCCCAGGTGTCAGTGGGGATGTCGCACTTTATCAGGGAGGCTTTGAGGGTGTCCTTGTAAGGTTTCCACTGCCCACTTTTGTTCGTTTGCCGTGAAGGAGCTCCACATAAAGTACTTGCTTTGGGAGTCTCGTGTCTGGCATGCGAACTATATGGCCTGCCCTGTGGAGCTGATCGAGTGTGGTCAGTGCTTCACTGCTGGGGATGTTAGCCTGGACCAGGACGCTGATGTTGGAGCACCTGTCCTCCCAGGGGATTTGTAGGATCTTGCGGAGGCATCATAAGAATATAAGAAATAGGAGCAGGAGTAGGCCATACGGCCCCTCGAGCCTGCTCCGCCATTTAATAAGATCATGGCTGATCTGATCATGGACTCAGCTCCACTTCCCCGCCCGCTCTCCATAACCCCTTATCGTTTAAGAAACTGTCTATTTCTGTCTTAAATTTATTCAATGTCCCAGCTTCCACAGCTCTCTGAGGCAGCAAATTCCACAGATTAACAACCCTCAGAGAAGAAATTTCTCCTCATCTCTGTTTTAAATGGGCGGCCCCTTATTCTAAGATCATGCCCTCTAGTTCTAGTCTCCCCCATCAGTGGAAACATCCTCTCTGCATCCACCTTGTCAAGCCCCCTCATAATCTTACACATTTCGATAAGATCACCTCTCATTCTTCTGAATTCCAATGAGTAGAGGCCCAACCTACTCAACCTTTCCTCATAAGTCAACCCCCTCATCCCCGGAATCAACCTAGTGAACCTTCTCTGAACTGCCTACAAAGCAAGTATATCCTTTCGTAAATATGGAAACCAAAACTGCACACAGTATTCCAGGTGTGGCCTCACCAATACCTTATATAGCTGTAGCAAGACTTCCCTGCTTTTATACTCCATCCCCTTTGCAATAAAGGCCAAGATACCATTGGCCTTCCTGATCATTGGCTGTACCTGCATACTATCCTTTTGTGTTTCATACACAAGTACCCCCAGGTTCCGCTGTACTGTGGCACTTTGCAATCTTTCTCCATTTAAATAATAACTTGTTCTTTGATTTTTTTTTCTGCCAAAGTGCACGACCTCACACTTTCCAACATTATACTCCATCTGCCAAATTGTTGCCCACTCTCTTAGCCTGTCTATGTCCTTTTGCAGATTTTTTGTGTCCTCCTCACACATTGCTTTTCCTCCCATCTTTGTATCATCAGCAAACTTGACTATGTTACACTCAATCCCTTCTTCCAAGTCGTTAATATAGATTGTAAATAGTTGGGAACCCAGCACTGATCCCTGCGGTATCTCACTAGTTACTGGTTGCCAACCAGAGAATGAACCATTTATCCTGCCTCTCTGTTCTGTTAGTTAGCCAATTCTCTATCCATGCGAATATATTATCCCCAACCCCGTGAACTTTTATCTTGTGCAGTAACCTTTTATGTGGCACCTTGTCAAATGCCTTCTGGAAGTCCAAATACACCACATTCACTGGTTCCCCTTTATCCACCCTGTTTGTTACATCTTCAAAGAACTCCATCAAATTTGTCAAACATGACTTCCCCTTCATAAATCCATGCTGACTCTGCCTGACTGAATTTTGCTTTTCCAAATGTCCTGCTACTGCTTCTTTAATAATGGACTCCAACATTTTCCCAACCACAGATGTTAGGCAAACTGGTCTAGAGTTTCCTGCTTTTTGTCTACCTCCTTTTTTAAATAGGGGTGTTACATTTGCAGTTTTCCAATCTGCTGAACCTCCTCAGAATCCAGGGAATTTTGGTAAATTACAACCAATGCATCCACAATCCCTGCCGCTACTTCTCTTAAGACCCCAGGATGCAATCCATCGGGTCCAGGGAATTTATCTGCCTTTAGCCCCATCATCTTACTGAGTACCACCTCCTTAGTAATTGTGATTGTGTTAAGTTCCTCCCCCCGATAGCCCTTCGACTATCCGCAATATTGTTAGTGTCCTCTACCTTAAAGACTGATACAAAATATTTGTTCAGTGTTTCTGCCATCTCCATGTTCCCCATTACTAATTCCCCGGTCTTGTCCTCTAAGGGACCAACATTTACTTTAGCCACTCTTTTCCTTTTTATATACCTATAGAAACTTTTGCTATCTGTTTTTATATTTTGTGCTAGTTTACTTTCATAGTCTATCTTCCCTTTCTTAATCATTTTTTTAGTTGTTGTTTGCTGGCTTTTAAAAGCTTCCCAGTCTTCTTTGGTGATATATCTCCTGCGACTTGAGGTGTCTACTCTACATGGTCCATCCCTCTGAGTCATACAGGAGGGCGGGTATTACTACAGCCCTGTCGACCATGAGCTTGGTGGTAGATTTGAGGGCTGGTCTTCGAACACTCTTTTCCTCAGGTGGCCGAAGACTGCACTGGCGCACTGGAGGTGGTGTTGAATCTCCTCATCAATGTCTGCTTTTGTTCCCGAGGTAAGGGAAATGGTCCACATTGTCGAGGGCCGTGTCGTGGATCTTGATGACTGGGGGGCAGTGCTGTGTGGCGAGGACAGGCTGATGGAGGACCTTTGTCTTACAAATGTTTAGCGTAAGGCCCATGCTTTCTTATGCCTCAGTAAATACATTGACTATATCCTGGAGTTCAGCCTCAGAATGTGCGCAGATGCAGGCGTCGTCCGTGTACTGTAGCTCAACGACAGAGGTTGGGGTGATCTTGGACCTGGCCTGGGTGCGGTGAAGGTTAAACAGCTTCCCACTGGTTCTGTAGTTTAGTTGCACTCCAACAGGGAGCTTGTTGACATGTTTGTTAACATTCTTCATCGCAGTCAATGCCACTGCCGGTCCAAACTCCCAAGGCCCCATCCCACTGTTGGCCAAGAACGGGGAAACACTCATCAAGGACACAGAGGCAGTCAGGGAAGGAGCACTTTGAAGGTCTCCACAACCAAGACTCTGCCTTTGACTCGAGTGTTCTCGACTCCATCCCGCAGCATGCGACCCGCCACCACCTCAGTGAAACCCCAATGTTGCACGAGGTAGGAAAAGACAAAAGACAGCTCAAGAACAACAAGGCTACCGGAGCAGATGGAATGAATCCCTGCTGAGGCGCTACAGTATGGCGGAGAGGCGCTGATACATGACCTCCTCTCTCATCTAGAGGGAGGAGAGCATGCCAGGAGATCTCAGAAATGCAGTGATCGTGACCATCTTTAACAAAGGGGACAAGTCCGACTGCGGCAATTACAGGGGAATCTCCCTGCTATCAGCCACTGGGAAAGTTGTCACGAGAGTCCTCCTCAACCGTCTTCTCCCTGTGGCGAGGAGCTCCTCCTGGAGTCACAGTGCGGATTTCGTCCCCTACGGGGCACAATGGACATGATCTTTGCAGCGCGACAACTGCAGGAAAAATGCAGGGAGCAGCGCCAGCCCTTATACATGGTCTTTTCGACCTTACAAAGGCCTTTGACACTGTTAAGCGCGAGGGTCTATGGAGCGTCGTCCTCCATTTCGGATGCCTCCAAAAGTTTGTCAACATCCTTCGCCTGCTCCACGACGTCATGCAGGCCGTGATCCTTATCAGCGGATCCATTACAGACCCAATCCACTTCCGGACCAGGGTCAAACAGGGCCGCGTCATCGCTCGAACCCTATTCTCAATTTTCCTCACTGCCATGCTCCACCTCTCAGTCAACAAGCTCCCTGCTGGAGTGGAACTAAACTACAAAACCAGTAGGAAGCTGTTTAACTTTCCCTGCCAATTTGCTGTAGCTCCAAAGTCAGTATCAAAGCAGAAATATAAATGAGATGGTTCTGGTATCGTGAGAAGCAGAATGTATCATACTTTATTTTAATCCTATGCCTCCAATAAAGGTTATGAATCTTGATATTTGACAATTGGTGAAGTGAAGCACTCAAGCCCACACTATTCAGGAACAACTTATTTTTATTTACAATAACAACTTGCACCTTTAATATCCTAAGGTGCTTCACAGGAGCATTATAAAACAAATTTTGACACTAAGCCACATATTAGAGCAGATAAAGAGGGAGGTTTTAAGGAACATCTTAAAGGAGGAAAGAGAGGTGAAGAGGTTTAGGGAGTGAATTCCAGAGATTAGGGGCTTGGCAGCTGAAGGCACAGCCAACAATGGTGGGGCGATTAAAATTGGGGGTGCTCAAAAGGTCAGAATTGGAGAAGCGCAGATATCTCGGGGGGGGTTGTGCGGTTGGAAGAGTTATAGAGATAGGGAGGGGCGAGGCCATGGAGGGATTTGAAAACAAGAATGAGAATTTTTAAATTGAGGCGTTGTTTAACCAGGAGCCAATGTAGGTTAACGGCCACAGGGATAATGGGTGCATGGAACTTGGTACAAGTTAGGACACGGCAGCCGAGTTTTGGATGACCTCAAGTTTACAGAGGGTAAAATGTGGGAGGCCAGCCAGGTGTGCATTGAAATAGTCAAATCTAGAGATAACAAAGGCATGGAAGGGGGTTTCAGCAGCAGATGAGCTGAGGCAAGGGTGGAGTTGGCCGATGTTTAGCAGGTGGAAATAGGTGGTCTGAGTGATGGTGTGGATATGTGGTCGGAAGCTCATCTTGGGGTCAAATATGGCACCAAGGTTGCAAACAGTCTAGTTCATCCTCAAACAGTTGCCAGGGAGAGGGATGGAGTCGGTTGCTAGGAAACAGAGTTTGTGGTGGGGGCTTTGTTTTTCCTAACATTTAATTGAAAGAAATTTCTGCTCATCCAGCACTGGATGTCGGACAAGCAGTCCGACAATTTGGATACAGTGGAGAGGATGAGAGAGGTGATGATGAGAGAAGCTGGGTGTTGTCAATATACATGTGGAAACTGACACTGTTTTCGGATGATGTCGCCGAGAGGCAGCATATAAATGGGAAATAGTAGGGGGCCAAGGATAGATGCCTGGAGCACAGCAGAGGTAATGGTGCGGGAGCGAGAAGTGAAGCCATTGCAGGTAATTCTCTGGCTACAATTAGACAGATAAGAATAGAACCAGGTGAGTTCAGCCGCACCCAGCTGGACGATGGTGGAGAGGCATTGGAAGAGGATGGTGCGGTCAACTGTGTCAAAGGCTGCAGTCAGGTTGAGAAGGACGAGGTGGGATGGTTTACCTTAGTCACAGTCACATAGCTCTTAACATAATAAAACACCCAAGGCACTTCACAACTTCACAGAGGAGGAATGGATGCCAAGTAATAAGACTTGGGAGAGGTGACCAAAAGCATGGTTGAAAAGACAGGTTTTGATGAGATTTTCAAAGGTCGAGATAGAAGTAGCAAGGCCTTCAAGAGAGAATTGCAGAGAGTGGGACTGACAGCAGTGGCAGAGCAAGTAGAGGGTGGGACGCATAGACCAGAGACTAACTACTGAGGTATGGAGGGAAGCAGGGCTGCAGGGGTTTGCAGAGATGAGGATAGCGGGTGGGACCACAAAGGGATCTATAACAAGGACAAGGAATTTGGTGCTTTGGGAAGCAGCGAAGACAGCGAAGAGGCTGTTGGAGAAATCGAGACAGTACAAGTAAGAGATAGGCAATGCTGCAGCTGTGGAAGTAGGCACTCAATAATGGATAAAACATGGGTTTTGAAGTTCAGCTTACAGTCGAGTAAGACACCAAGGTTGTGAACCAACTGGGTGGGCGTTTTAAGAAAGAGTAATGATGGCACTTTTGAAGAGTAGAGGAACAAAAGTTCTACTGAATCCCATATACGAGTTGCTGGAGCGTGCACATGTGTAGAATACTCTGACACACCTTAGAGCCATCACCTGTAAAAGACTGATACAACTCCTCAGGACAATGGCCCAGCGGAGGAAATAATGGTCTTTCTTTGTAAGACTATACTAACTTCTTGTTTCCTACTTCTTACACAAGGTGACAGAAGGAATGTGCTACAAGAAATGACAAATATCATCCAGGGGTCCAGAAACAGCAATGTACTAAAGACAAAACCAATGAGGAATACATAGGATAGGAAGAAAATATGGAAAACAGAATCCACAACTGAGAGATAGGATTGCCAGCTATAGCCACAGCTACATTGGGAACGGCACATCCAAAACAAAACCAGATCATAAGCATGCTTGGGAGGAACAGCAACTTGCATCAGTACAGCGCCTTTTAACAAAGTAAAAACCTTCCCAAGGCTTCACAGGATCATTATCAGACAACATTTTGAGCAGGTGACTTTAGACCTATGGGTCCTAAAGCTTTCCGCCATCAAGGGTAAATTTTGTCAAGCAATTGTGCCCATTTCATGGAAATAGGCAAAAATTAAAGGATTGAGCTTTAATTCTCTGTTTTCCACTGTTTCCAAACATACCATAATTCAGTCAATGCATTCCTTGTGAAACGAACCGACAGATAACATACATTTTCTGTGTCATAGGTAGCCTGTGGAAAAATGCCATTAATATGGTCACATTCTTTATAGGCTACCTTTGAACATTTACAAATGAAAATGAGGAGAATGAGAAAGACAACATTGACCTATATATATTCTAGGCTAGGCTATTTGCTGTTGATGGTCTTGTTCCATGAAGATTACAGTCACCAGTGTAATCTTGGTTTTATAAAACTCTTCCTATGCAATTTTTATGATTTACAAATTAATAGTACATAAGCCTTTCAGATGTCTCCTGTTGAGTTGAACTATTTAATGAAGTAAGTCTTTGAACAATTTATTTCCATAAACACAGTGATTCCACTTCTCTGAAGCAGCAATGCACTGTGGTTCCTGAGGGAAATGAGCAGTGACAGTTTGAAATCCTTGTTTATCTTCACTGAGACGGTGGTTTATAAATTTACAACATGAATGTTCGGTAAATAACTTGAGTTACGCTTCTACTTTTTCTAATTAATCACACATGCAAATTGACTTTTAGATGAATGTATTAATAGGTCAATAACCCTTAACTTCCAAATGTCTGGATATTGATTTCCGGTGGGTCTACAAGGACCTGGAATCATAATGCTTGAGCTTTGCACATACAGAGATCCTTACTTTGTATGAAAATCCTAAAATATGTAAACCTGCAGGCAAATAATCTATTTTGTTTTTAAATGACTAGACTTTCACTAGAAAACTTTAGCTGTACTATTAGAGTGATGGATCCCATGACCACTTTATAGAGGCTCTCAGACTGCATTAGAAATACAGCTTGTGCACATGTGCGTACACGTTTGTGCAGAGTGCAATAAAATAGCTATAATTATGAATGATAATAGCTATAGTATTTCACATGGAAAATGTGATGAATTGTTAAGACAAAGAGCCAAGTTTAATCTTCAATTGATCAAAATACAATTTGGACATTTTTCGTACTTACAAACCTATTTATTTCACTATGAGCACCGAAGCAGGTGCTGCTAATCAAGAGTTAGCACTATGATGACATCATGATTTTAACAGAAAAGAATAATCTACTGCAGCACCAGCTGATCAATTGTAAAGATTAATAGCACCATTTAACCAGTGAGCTTGTCATCTAACTTGAAAAATGAAATTTAAAGGCTTTGTGAACAGTTACCTTGAAATCTCTTAGATCAAGAAATGCATTACAATTTTTCCTTTGGGTAATTAACCGACCAAAACCCGTTTTTATTAATCAGTTGTACAAACCCCATCACATGATTTCTCAGATATGTCAGGAGGCTGACTCAGAGCTGATAAAGCTGCACAGGTGCAAATAATTACATAACTTATTAACTTTTTAGGGCATTGACTTGGCAAACACAAAACTATAGTATTGCCATAATGTATGTTACTGTGGTCACAATTACCATCATTGCACCCAACGGTAATTAGTTTGTCCCTGATCTGTTTTCCATTTGAAGAATAAAACTCAAGTGAAGTTATTTTTTTCATAGTATTCATTTGCTTTTTATTTAATTACTTGTGATGTTTACTCTCTGGGTTTCTTTAATCCATGTTATGGTCAGAGGGACCTTTAAATTCAGGCCTTCTGGGTTCTTATCGCACCTTCTTGCTACTGGTAAGAAAAAATGAAAGAAATAGGCGTTATGATAGCCTAATGCACTCATAGTTCTTAACAAAAGCGGAACCCAGGAGGCCTAAGTAAGTACATTTTTCTCAACACCTGAACAAGAAACAGTAGAGAGGGATCACAGTAATTAATCAAATGACATACAAGTAACAAAAACTGTAACTCTGCAAATTAGCTCCTTTTTAAAGGTCTCTGCGAATGAATGTTTTTTTCTATGGAACTACATTATAAAATGACTGTACTTAATACTGTGTCATCAAATTGGACCGATGAATCCCAACACAGAAAACTCCTAATTTTCACCTTGCTGCTAAGTTGAAGAACGAAGTCAAAGATAGATGCTTCTGTGTAACAAGGGAGAGATTTTTTTGATGAAATATCCCAAACCACTTTCACACTCCTGCAAGTACTTGGCTCAAGAGCTGCAGAAGCTGATAAGGTCACTTGAGTACACCTCCAGATTGTGCATAATGTAATTCAATTTTTAATCCTCAAGGGTATGGTTGGTACTGGGGTTTGAAAGAGCTTCCTCTGCAGGCTGCCATGTTTTTTAAACTAGGAACTAATATGTCCTTACTGTACAGTATAAATGCACACGAGGCCCATACTTGAGAGAAGGTCACTCTGTGACCAGTTACCTTTATTAGTCAGCACTGATGTGATGAAGGTGGGTGGAGCTTCCCCTTTTATACCTGAAAGTCCAGGTTAGGAGTGTCTCCCACAAGTTCACCACCTCATGGTCATGGTGTACAACTTAGGTCAGTTTATACATGGGTTACAATGACAGTTAAATACATGACAGGAACAATAACCAAGGTTATAAAGATTCATTTCTCCAAGGCAACAATGCCTAAAAGTTGAAAATTTTAGCTGCAATACACCATAAATAGAAATATTTTCTGTCTGTTAACCATCGGACCTTAAATTGGATAGATGAATCAATGTGTCAGCACATCACATATACTGCACCTTCATTTAAAACTAAAATGATTCATACATTAAACACAGCAGTGTATAGTGTAAGATCGACAGTAAACAACACCAATTGTTGTTTACTGTCTCTTTTTAAGGGTGAGGAATTGTTGGTTATTTTGAGTATCTGTGGAGTTCTGTGATTTTAGCAGGACCACAGTTCAGAACAATAAGTCGAGGTAATGTGAGAGACGTGATTTGTTTTCTTCAAAAATCCTAATGAAACGTGACTGGAAAAAGAAGAGATGACCCATCCCGTATGAAGGCTCAGGGAAATAGCCTTAGTCAAGTAGGTGTTGCAAGATAAATGTGCCACTCTGCTAAATTGAGGTTTTAGCAATTTAGCCTGATAAATCATCTGTCATACTTTGGGCTCAATTTTCCCGGGTCATTTGCGCCGCTTTTTTGTCGCGCGCCTTTTTTTTCTGGCATAAATATTTAATTCAAAATTTCCGCTTGGAATCAGCGCCGGCGTAATGGCTTTAGTTACAATTTTTCTAGGTTAGTTTTTTTTGACGTTCCCTCATGTCTGCACCAGTTTTCAGCATTTTCCGCCGTTAGCCCCCAAAATTTTAATCCTAGATCAGCGTATCTGGCCATTCCCGAAAAACCTTCTGGTGAGTTAACAGAAAGCAGTGCACACTGAAAAATCGGCACTAAAAGACACCATTGTTTTTCATCTAAGTTTTTGGAGGGAGTCTCGAACACTTTAAATATCCACAATAAAGTTCAACATGTTTTTACCTTTCTGCAGAGTACATGGAAGTTTCTTGTATTTCTGAAGTTTTCATTATTTTTACTTACACATCACCACCGAACATCTTCAAGCAGGGCTGGAGGGGGGTCGTAGTGTCAGCCGTGAGAATCGGCCCCGCGCCCAGACACAGGGACTCGGCTGGAAAACAAGCCCGGAGGTGGGGGTGGGGGGGGGGGGGCGAGGGGAGGTAGTGATCAGAAGGCTGCTGCACTGAACCCGGGGAGGGAGGTGGCGATCGGAAGGCTGCTGCACAAGATTACAATGAGTTTGGGGGAGATGGAGAGAAAAGGAGAAGTCACAAGGCGCAATAAGTTTGGGTGGGGGGGTGGGGGGGAGAAGTCACAGGACTGCAATGGAGGGGTGGGGGGGGGGGGAGAAGTCACAAAATCTGGGTGTGATCCATCCATACAGACCTTGGGGAGAGAGAACAAAGAACCTGTCCTGCCTGCTTTCCTGCCGTTTTGAGCTTCTTGCAAAGGTAAAAATTTAACTATGGGGGCAATACTGACAATGCCATACCTTGTGCTAGCCTTCTGCATCGTGGTGCTACGTAGGAGACAATTGATTCAACGTCATCGTGTCAGAAACATCAGAGCCCGTAGGGTGCCTTACCCACCTCGGGTATATCAAGACAGGCGTTCGTACCTGCACTTGAGTGATGCAGACGATGTCAAAAGGCTGTGTTTCTGCAAAGAAGTTGTAACTGAGATCTGTGAGTTGGTGAAAGCAGACCTGCAACCTAGAAGCGTCAGGAGGACTGCTTTGTCAGTTGAAGTGAAGGTTACAGCTGCACTTTAATTCTATGCCTCCGGATCGTTTCAAGCTACAACTGTGCACCATTTCACAACGTGCAATACATGTCTGCATTCGGCAGTTGACAGCTGCACTATATGCCCGGAGGAATGACTACATAGAGTTCCCCTGACCGCCCAGGCAATGCATGACAGGGCTTCTCCAGGATTGCTGGATTCCCAAAGGCTGATGTGGGAATTGGAGTGGGAGTGGCAGTTGATTCTGTCAATGGGCACGGGGTCTGGGCGTGTTCCCTTATTGCAGCAGCTAACTCCAACATGCTGTCCCTCATGCACCCTGACAGTGTCTCAACGGCCTGCAACATTCCCTCCTTCATGTTGAGCAAAACTGTCTCAACTACCTGTGACATTCCCTCCTTCATGTTTAGTGATAGTGTTTGCACCATCTTGGACATTCCCTCCCTGATGTTCACTGACAGCGCATCAGCTACCTGTGACATTCCCTCCCTCATCATCTTCTGCATCGTCAGGGTTGGTCTCAAGTGCTGCAAAATATAACAGAACAGACAAATGGTTAGCAACAGAGGAGGGGATAGAGTGGGTGACATGAGTAGGCGCACACAGTGCAGGCAGCAGGCTGATTTTAAGGACCACGATGAATGATAACACATTGCATCAACAAAAGCGTAGCAGATGGAGACATCCCCATGAACCGAAGTATGGCTAGTCCACGCAGTACTTAACATTTAGCAAAGTCAGACTGTGGAATTTGCAGGACTTACCCTCTCCCTCGAGTGTGGGCCCAGTTTGTGCAGTTGTGGTTGCTTTTCTCCAGGCAGGACCCATCAAAGCAGCAACCCTCTCTTCCAAGGGTGTCAGTGACTGCAGATTTGCCGGACCTCCTCCTGTTTGAGTTCTTTCCCTTTTATTATGTGCCACCTTCCTCTGCAAAGATGAAAATGCAACTTTTTAGAGAGGGTGTCTTTATGCTGGGTGGGACATATACAGCTGGTCACATTTACAATTGCAATTCCATTGAATAAATGAAAATATTACTTACACTAACTACTTGACCAAGGTCCTGCCACTTCTTTTTACACTGGCCTCCAGATCGCGTGGTAGTCACCACTGCGCAGTAACCTTCTGCAACTTGGTTCCAGCATTTCTTCATTTCTTTGGGTGGAACTTTTATGTGACCTCTGCTGGTGTCCAGCTCCAGTGAGATGGGTGGGACCGACCATGTGTAGAGCCTCGTGCTCCCATCCCTATGTCGGGTGGGCTTCCCCATCGGCCCGTGTCGCCGGGGGAAGCAGGGGACCCCCAAACGCCAACATTAGATCCCGAGACACTCTGGGACTGGTTACGGTCTGGTTGCTGAAACATCTGTCAACTCATCTCTTTTGGTGTGGAATCAAGTCATCCTTGTTCGTTGTATGGAGAGAAAGCAGGAAAGGGGTACTGAGGGAATGATCAGCCATGATCTTATCGAATGGTGGTGCAGGCTTGAAGGGCCGAATGGCATACTCCTGCACCTATTTTCTATGTTTCCATGTTTCCTGCCATTTGGTCTCAATTACAGTAATTAGTGCCTCCACTTCATCCTGTAAGAAATTCTTGGTCCTTGCACCACGTTGCATCTTGTATTGCTGCAGCTCTGATTTTTCCAATGCTCTCACACAGTACTCAACGTTGTCACACACACAACTGGCTCTTTAAAAATGGCCGATTGCCAACCCAGAGCTGTACTGCGCATGCACGTCCATTGAAATAACATCAAAAACTTAACTTTTTTTTCCGTGCATGCGCAGAAGGTGCGGCATTGTTTTATCGGTGCAGACAGCAGGCTCCACCCCCTGAGGCGACTGGACACGCTGCGCAGGGCCAAATTTGAATTATACATCGGGGAAATTTTGGCAAAACATTTCTGCCGCATTTCTGGTCTAGAAAAACAGATGTAACTCTGGCAAAATGCCTGAAAACGGGCTTGGGCAAAATTGAGCCCTTTATATTGAGCTTTCACCGGCATATACATAAATATATAGTGTCGGTGTTTACACTGTCTGATTTTTATGGAATCTACAACCAAAAAGTTGCAACATGAATTAGATTAATTTAAAAACATCTTACATTGTACATTTGTAGTACAAAAAGTGAAAAAAAAAGCTGATAGTGACTTGTTGAGTAGCATGTGGTTTGGTGGTGGAGTGTGCAGCTAGACTAATACACTTTACTGCCAAATAGTAAAATATAGATTTACTCCCCTGATTCCCCATAAGGTGACATTTTGTGAATTCCTGATCTCAGCTAGGTGGACTAAAGAAGACAGTTTCCCAGAGGGAGAGAGAAACAAATTGTTTGGTAAGTCAACCTGTTTTGTTCTCACACATATCCTCGTGATACAAGAGAGATATTGGAAGACTCCAAGGAATGCTGCAAGAAATTAGGGGAAGAGAACACTTAGAGAGGGAGAAAACATCGAAAAAAAAAGTCAATCACAATTTGCTGTATTTGATCGGAGTGTTTTTCGGATTAGATACACTCTAATGGTCCACATTAATACACACAGAGCTGCTATTTTGTACTGTACTTAGCAAAACATTTCAGCTAATTTTCATCTTCCATGGTTCGGTTAACCAAACATTCATCTAATTGTTTGAATTTTAGGATGAGCAGAAAACTCTGTAAAATATGCTCCTTACTGACCTGTCAATATCTGTTCCATGTAAGAAGTGAGCTACCATATCGCTTCCAGAGACTGTAGGCTTATAACTACAGGGAAAAACTGAAGCACAGTGCCTTCCTCAGGAAGGTCTCAAACTCCACCCCTTTCCAATTAGAAGGAAAGCAGGTTGCGAAACATGGTGTTCTGTTGAGCTCTTGCCTTGGTGGAGAAAAATGTCTGTTCATAATTTAAAAATCTGATTATGGTATTCTCTTTGCACAACAGTAAGTTCAATGCTTTCTCTATCTAATTTGCACAGTCTTATATACTCCCTTTTTATCATCCAAGAAAGAAAAAATCTGTTTATAAGTTGATCATCATTATGCTGCATTGAATGTGCCAAACACTCTATGGGCTGAAATTTGCAATGGCTTACTGACCAGTTTCTGGGCAGTATTGGCCATTGTGGGCGCTAATCAAGTGAACGAGAAATTCCCTACCTGAGTTACGCCGGCGGTTTCGAGGTACCGCTGGGGAGCGGACCACTGCCGTGAACCGTCCTGAGATTGCCCTGGTGCGATATTTGGGTCAGCAGTGACCCATAGCTGAGTTTCTTAAAAAACACCCACGAGGATCAGCGGAGCTGGGCGGTAAATGAGTAGCTCGCCAAGAAAAAGGTTAGTGATTGGTTTTTTACTAATTATTTTAAAAATTTGTTGTGGTTATTTAGTTTTAAAGTGTCTTGGGAATGTTTTTTTTATTTTTTTAGGTGATGTTTTTTGAAAAATGATTTTTCTGCTGTTCGGCCCAACCCGCAGCCTCGGGGTAAATTTTTATTGATTTTTTTTATTTATCGCTCATTTTACTCCACCCAATGGACCCTAAATTGCACTTTTTTGCCCAGAGTGGGGATGCAAGGCCCATGTTTTTCGCTCAATGGATTTTTTTATTTTTGGGGGGGGTGGAAGTTTTCGCCGGTGATAATCTTCCCAGACTTTACGGTCTTTTGGGCGGCAATCGGGCGCTGACGGGCTGGTAGGAAATTCTAGCCCTCTATAGCTACAGCTTGATGTCCATTGACGAGTGCTTGCAAAATCATGGGCATTCCACTCATTCCAGTTTTCAGACAAGCCTTCTAAGCTCAGGCAGCAGTGAAAACAGTTGAGCATTAACATTAACAGAGTGCGAGGGGGAAATCAGAGCTGAAGTGTTGTAATACCGTATCCGTTCTTTATTGCCAAGAGTAGAGTGACCTGTACATCCGAGTGCAATATACAGTGTGGAGCAAAGTAACACCGTCATCTTAAAAAAAAGGAATGCATTTCAATTTCCATTTGATCTCAGAAAAGGTGAGCAACAGCAGTCGAGCACAATGCTGTATGACGAACAAAATAAGGAGTGGCTGTGCTTGCAAACATATTCGTTTGATTATAGGACACTTCTTGGATATAATTACTGGAATGATTAATTGCATACCTGAATTCATCAAATGGTGTAACTTGTATTTAAATGGACAGTTATTGCTTTGAATGTAATATTTAATTTTATCTTCTTAGAGTTCTAAACCAAAATGCGCAGTGTGACAACATCAAAGATAAAAGCTCATTTAATGATAATAATCACTTCTGTAGAACAGGATATAGACAGACAAAAATGTCAACTTAATCATTCAGTATTGTTGTTCAATCAACAACAACAACTTGTGTTTATATAGTGCCTTAAACATAGTGAAACATCGAAGGCGCTTCACAGGAGTATTATGAGATACAAATTTTCACACCGAGCCTCATAAGGAGAAATTAGGGCAGGTAACCAAAAGCTTGGTCAAAGAGGTAGGTTTTAAGTAGTGTGTTGAAGGAGGAAAGAGTGGTAGAGAGGTGGAGAGGTTTCAGCAGGGAATTCCAGAGCTAGGGCCAATGCAACAGAAGGCTCCAATTAGAGGAGCGCAGACATCTCGGGGTGGGGGGGGGGCGGTTGTGAGACTGAAGGAGATTACAGAGATAGGGAGGGGCAAGGCCACGGAGGGATTCGAAAAGAAGCATGAGAATTTTGAAATCGAGGCGTTGTTTAACCGGAAGCCAATGTAGGTCAGCGAACACAGGCGGGGGGGTTGAGTGAGCGGGACTTGGTGCGACTTAGGACTCGGGCAGCCGCGTTTTGGATCACCTCTAGTTACATAGGGTAGAATGTGGGAGGCCAACTAGGAGTGCGTTGGAATAGTCAAGTCTACAGGTAACAAAGGCATGGATGAGGACTTCAGCAGAAGATGAACAGAGGCAAGCGTGAAGTTGGGTGATGTTACAGAGGTAGAAATAGATGGACTTAGTTATGCTGCAGATATGTGGTCGAAAGCTCATTTCAGGGTCAAATATGACACCAAGGTTGCGAACAGTTTGGTTCAGCCTCAGACAGAAGTGTCAAAGGCTGCAGACAAGTCAAGAAGGATGAGGAGGGACAGTTTGTCATTGTCGGTCACAAAGAATGTTATTTGTGACTTTGATGAGAGTTGTTTCGGTACTGTGGCAGGCGCGGAAATCGGATTGGAGAGATTCAAACTTGGAATTGGGGGAAAGATGAACACGGATTTGGGAGGCCACAACACGTTCAAGGACTTTAGAGAGTAAGGGGAGGTTGGAGATGAGGCGGTCGTTTCCAAGGACTGAAGGATCGAGGGTTGTTTTTTTGAGGAGTGGTGATGACGGCAGATTTGAGGGCGGGGGGACAGTACCTGAGGAGAGAGAACCGTTAACAATTTGAGCTAACATGGGAGCCAGAAAAGGAAGTTGGGTGATCAGCAGTTTGGTGGGAATAGGGTCAAGGGAGCAGGAGGTGGGTCTCATGGACAGGATGAGCTTGGAAAGGTCAAGAGGGGAGATCAGAGAGAAACTGGAGAAAGATGTGAGGTAAGGGCTACAGCAGGAGGGATCCTTAGGGGATGTTTGGCCTGGTGGGCTAGGGGAAGGAAGGGAAGAGGCAGAGGCGGCCGAACGGATGGTCTCACTCTTAGAGACAAAGAAGTCCATGAGCTTCTCACACTTATTGTCGGAGATGAGGGTGGAGACTGGGGAGAGGGGTTTAAAAAGACGGGTAGCAGTGGAGAATAGAAGCCGGGGTTTATCTTTACATTCCAGGATGATTTTGGCAGATGCGAGCAGGACCCGATAGTGCTTTATGTGGTCCAGCCAGAGCTGGTGGTGAATGGCTAAACCAGTTGTCCGCCATATCCATTCAAGTCTCCGTCCCTTGGACTTAAGGGAGCGAAGATCAGAGCTGTACCGGGGGAACGGCCAGGGTTATAGTGAGAGTAATGCTTTTAGCAGGGACTAGGGCATCAAAGGTGGTGATGAGGGTGTGATTGAGCAGATCGGTAGCTGCAGAAATGTCATGGTGAATGGAGGGCCAAAGGCTGGACAGTTGGGAGTTGATAAGTGCAGCTGTAAGAGAATCGGGAGAGTTTTTTTTCCAGGGGCGGACACAGAAGGAGGTAGGGTTGTGGGGGGGGGGGGGGGGGTGGGGGGGTTGGAAGGGGGATGTGGGTGAAGAGTGATACGAGGAAGAGATCAGAGATAGCCTTACCTGCGATTGACACGATGGGCGTAGCAAGGCCACGAGAGATGGCAAGGTCGAGCGAGTGGCCATGAATATGGGTTGTGGAGCTTACATGGAGGGAGAGATGGAGGGAGAGATTAAGGGAGGATAGGAGGAGAGAGGGGCACGTGTTCAAAAAGGAGACTCTGCTTGGAGCCCAAGGCAGATAGTATCACAGATCTGCCAAACTGCAAATCTTCGGAACCAGATTCAAATAACAATGTTTGGCAGAAATCTGTATAATACTCCATGCAACTACTTTAGATTTAATCTAATTGTACATGTGTGAAACTTGCCTACCTGAGGGTAACTATATTTGTAACAAAAACCTCTAATGTTCTCAGCGATCTCCCTGTCAATTGCACAAAGTATTTACTAATCAAAAAGCAATCAATTGTAAGTGATCTGTTGCAAGAAATCTGTCAGAATACATATCCCAATATACCATTTTTTCTCATTCTCTTATTCTCCAATTCACTGTAACAGCAGCAGTTTATCTGCAGATAGCTTTGTCCTATCGAGACCATAATATGGTCTAGGGTTTGAAATTCCTCATCTATACCAAGAGTATGGCAGATGCAGTATAATGTGGATAAATGTGAGGTTATCCACTTTGGTGGCAAAAACACAAAGGCAGAATATTATCTGAATGGCGGCAGATTAGGAAAAGGAGAGGTGCAATGAGACCTGGGTGTCATGGTTCATCAGTCATTGAAAGCTGGCATGCAGGTACAGCAGGCGGCGAAGAAGGCAAATGGCATGTTGGCCTTCATAGCTAGGGGATTTGTGTATAGGAGCAGAGAGGTCTTACTGCAATTGTACAGGGCCTTGGTGAGGCCTCACCTGCAATATTGTGTTCAGTTTTGGTCTCCTAATCTGAGGAAGGACGTTCTTGCTATTGAGGGAGTACAGCGAAGATTCACCAGACTGATTCCAGGGATGGCTGGACTGACATATGAGGAGAGACTGGATCAACTAGGACTTTATACACTGGAGTTTAGAAGGATGAGAGGGGATCTCATAGAAACATATAAGATTCTGACGGGACGGGACGGGACGGGACAGGTTAGATGCGGGAAGAATGTTCCCGATGTTGGGGAAGTCCAGAACCAGGGGACACAGTCTTAGGATACGGGGTAGGCCATTTAGGACTGAGATGAGGAGAAACTTCTTCACTCAGAGAGTTGTTAACCTGTGGAATTCCCTGCCGCAGACAGTTGTTGATGCCAGTTCATTGGATATATTCAAGAGGGAGTTAGATATGGCCCTTACGGCTAAAAGGATCAAGGGGTATGGAGAGAAAGCAGGAAATGGGTACTGAGGTGAATGATCAGCCATGATCTTATTGAATGGTGGTGCTGGCTCGAAAGGCCAAATGGCCTACTCCTGCACCTATTTTCTATGTTTCTATAATCTGAAAATCAACATGGGAAATTACTAAAGTGCTCTATTCCATTTGTAATTCTCCCCCTCCCCCAACCATAGGATATTAGTACCATATAATAAGCAGACATTCAAAGCACACATCCATATTTAAACAAAATTATTTCAATAAAATGTTTAACCAATGTTTGGAACTCTTGAGGAAATGGGGAAGGGTAGACAACTGTATCCTAAAGAATTGAAACAAGAAATTGCTTCCAACATAACGCAGAGTCCAAACTGGGGAAATCAGCTAAAATTAGAAGAACGTGGTCTGGCGGGAAGGATTTTGTTATATTTAGTATGTGAAAACAAATTAATTTGAAGAACAAAGAAAAACCTAAAAGTAAGCAATCTGCCTTTTTTGATCATTCATGTCACTCGTCATTCTCTCATGAAGGCACATGCTCAAAAAGCAGAATCTGTCTGCTTGGAGCTCAAGGTAGATAGTATTACAGATCTGCCAAACTGCATCTCTTTGGAACCTGATTCAAATAACAATGTTTGGCAGAGATGTGTATAATACTCCATGTACTTTAGATTTAATCTAATTGTACATGTGTGAAACTTGCTACCTGGGAATAATTATACATGGTATTTGTAAAAAGAAAACCTCCAATCTTCTCACAGGAGATCTCCCTGTCAGTTGCACAAAGTATTTACTAATCAAAAAGCAATCCATTTGTTCTGTGACAGTCATATCCAAAGCTTTATTTCCAACAGTTGAGTGGCAGAATACAAGAGATCCGCCCAACAGCCATACAATGGTGTCTATATTTCATCTTATCAAGTAGAAATAAAAATCTGAGAATTGATTGAGCTGGATGAAACTTATTCACTATCTTGGCTTCATTTGCAAATCTCAAGTCCACATTGGATGCATGACAGACTATGTCTAATTGTAGCCTGGCTGACTGCTTGACATTCAAAATAAAAATTAATGATGTGTTTCATGTTGGGACATGCAGAGTTCCCTCACTACATTTCTTGGTCCATCAAGTGATGCACAAAATTAGCCCAGTATAAGTCAATACTGCCTGCTGAGTACCTTCAAGTTAAACACTGCCCTGAGTATTTAAAAGCACGTGAACTCCCTATCTAGGAAAATTGAATTTTCAAACACATTTTTGAAAGATTTGCCAATTGTTATTTGGATTTGAATGAACATTTGGATTTTAAACTGGAGAATACTGCAATCACTATGGCTGTCCCCAAGGCTTTTGTAGTTATCAAGCTATGGCTCTTGTGCCCAGCAAATGGGAACTTGAAAGCTTAATAGCACAGGCCAGAAATGCTTTAACAATGGAAAGATAACTATCTGGAGTTCTTCTGATACAGTCAGTTGCAAGATCTGCTAATTCCTGGCATTAGGACTGGTTGCATAACTGTCTGACCAGCCTCTATATGATCAGGGCCCAGGAGAGGCGTGAGTTTGGGAGCCCAGAAGAGGCAAGGGCCTAGAGGCAGCACGGGCCAGCCCACACTGTTATGTGTGCGCACTAGGTCCGTGCAGCAGAGCTGGTCTCCAGTCGTCTTGGGTAATCCTTGCCACTGGACTAAGACCTAGCTCTGTCAAGCCTGTGTGGTGGCTGGTGTGCAACGGCCAACACACGTTAAAAAAATCCATGCATAGGCTTCTTCCATCCTTCAACATGTAGTTTGGAATCTGGAATATTAGTTCCTTCATTGAAACACCTGTGAACTTTTTGACGTGGAAGCAAGTCATCCCCGATTTGAGGGACTGCCTATGATGATGATAACTTAGACAACCTAATCTGTTAGAATAAGCTTCCTTCATGCACTTAGATTTGCGGATTTGTCTATTTGATGCAATCTTTAAATTCAAGAGTGAACATTGATGTGAATGTAGATCTGTCACTGAGGAAAAGGATTTGGCATAATTTTTCAAACTAATACTTTCGAAGTTTTTAACCTGCTGAGAGTGGATAGGAACATGCTCAAGAAGCTTACCACAAAGGGAGCTAAATGTTTCAGCATTTCTAGATTTATCAATTCGCCAAGCCACTCAAGACTTTTGTTCCTTTGATTGTCCAACAATGGAAGGTACAGAAAATAACTATTGGTTACAAGTAAAGACTTCCTGCAATTGATGCAAATACTGAAAGGCGACTAGCACTTTTTTATATAAATCAAATACAGGAGTTCAAATGTCAGGTTTGAATTCTGAAACTTATGGAACAAAATCTTTCTAAGACCAAATGAAGGTAACACTAGCAGATTTCCTGTGATAATGCTCACTGTAAGTTGAAGGATACACTCTTTTAATTAAGGGAGGGGATGCACAGAAGACCGGAGGCAGATGAACAAAGCATTTGGAAGCAGGTTCAGAGCTGGAGGACATTGCAGAGATCGAGATGGGTGGCCATGGAGGGAGTTTTAGATGAGGACAAGGAATTTAAATGTAATGCGCTGGGGGGATTAGGAGCCAGTACAGATCAATAAGGACATGGACAATGGGTGAACAGGACTTAGTGGAGAACAGGACACACATGGCAGAGTTTTGCACAAGTGGGTACTTTATTGAGGGTGGAGAATGACAAACCAGCACGGACAGCATTAGAGTAGTAGAGTCAGAGGTTAACAAAGAAGTATATAATTAAGTTCACTGATGTACAATTTTGTGTTGTTGCATTTCTTTGATACCTGACAGCCAATTTAGACAACAATGTGTTAGTCATAATATATATATATCAGAATATTTATTAACTGCATTTTTTTATACATTCTTTAAAAATGAACAGAATCAAAGGATCTGATACCAAAAACACCCGTATAAATCTTGTGGCTGAGGTTAGGGGTAGAGCCAGGAGATATTGCTAAGGTTGAAGTAAGCAGTCTGAGTGATGGATTAGATGCAAGGTTTACAGCTCATCTCAGCGTTGAACAGGTAACAGAGATTATGGATGGTCTTGTTTAGCCTGATCTGGCTGTGGAGGAATAGGTGTTTTATCACAGTTTTACTGGTGTTTTTTGGTATCAAATACCTCAATTCTGTTTTTCGGTTGAAAAATAAATTGTAATTTAGGCCTTAATTATACTTTTCTTCATGTGTACCTAATTTTTATTTGAAGTAGTCGGCAAGGTTGGAGATAGGTACCTAGCATTAAGCAGCATGGTGGAGAAGGGGCGTCAGGGGGAGAATTGAGTCATCAATAGCTGGAGAGTGGTTCATGAGTTTGGCAGCATTGCCAGGGTGTGGGAATCCTATGTTTTTCAGCACAGCAAGTATTGGGGGGGGGTTATCGGATTTGGAAATACTGGACAGAAGTCCGCTGGAATTTGGTCTAACTGTTAACTGCAGTTCTGCAGCATAGTGTCAGGCTTTTCAGCATCGAGAGGGTGGCCCTTGGCGTATATTTGCATTTTGTTTTTGAATTTATGTTTCACTAAAAATTCTTGGCATGTTGTTGTGTATTTCGGATCAGATAATTGTTTAACTCAAGGAAAATATCGTTAAAAATATTATAGCATTTTTCTAATCTACCTTTTTTTTTAAGCTGAGAATACAATGTGCTGTAACAAATAGATTTAAAGAATGCATAAAAAACATGTCAATAAATATATACATTGTTCTGATTTAACACAGTGTTGCTGATATTGAGTCAGATAGCAAAGAAATACAACTACATAAATTAAACCATACAAACTGGGGACAAGTTATAAAGCAAATTAAATGAGGTAATCAAAGTTAAAACAGTTTACCAAACTGTAAGAAACACAATTTTATGAGTGGTTGACATGAATCAGAAGCAAAAGATTAATTTTCAACTGGGTTACAGATTTTTTTTAAATCAATGTAAGCTTGTAAACACAGAACTTTGCTTGTATTCTCAGAAAACAAATTCTGTAATTAAGAAATTGCAATCAATTTAAGATTAATCGTCTGTGTAACAAAAAGGACTTTATTTCAAATTATTCACTGCGTGTGAAGCTCTTACAATGTCCTGAGAAATGTGATGAGGCACTATATAAATGCAAATTCTTTCTTTCTAAAATGTCAAACATTTTGAGAGATCACACACTAATATCTGTTAATAGATGTTTTTTGTCATATCTCAGAGTGTAAATCCTTAATAGTGTCCTGTTGGCTGAATATAAAATTCATTGCACATGTAGTTAAAGGTACTGCAGGTCTTATCTGGCAAAGCTATTAGAGTACCAAAGGTACAGGTTCTTCCCGAGAGTGGGATAGAGTGGGAGTGGATTAATTAAAACACTTGTTGGCCCCAAGTTTCGTGCCGCTGCGAAAACGGCGCACCTCCGAGCTGGGCGCCTGTTTTTCGCGCCGAAAACTGCGCCTAAAAAAAAGTCCGATATTCTCGAGCTCCTTGGAGCTCGATGTCTGCTTGGCGCGGCGCGCTCTTCGCAGCAGGGGGCGGAGCCTAACACTCACGCCGATTTTCTAAGTAGCAGGGGGCGGGTACAATTAAAATTAGCCTTCGTGGTGCCGGCAACCCTGCGTGTGCGCGTTGGAGCGTGCGCGCAAGCACAGTCTCACACAAACATTGGCACTCGGCCATTTTTAAAAATACTGCAGAAAAAGTGAAGATTTGTTTCTTGGACCCCTGCAAAGGCTTGTAATTTAATTTTTTTTGATATTTCTGTGTGTGAGGGAGTGCTTTTAGCAGCACTGCTGAATAAATCACCTGCTGAAATCAGTGAGTTCAGCTTTTCACTGCTAAACTTGCAGAACCGGTGCTGCATTGGTGCATGCAAATTAAGGACTGTGTGTTTGGAGAAATAAGAGTGCCAATTCAACTTTGCAATAATACGTGGTGTTGACAATGCAGCACCCATTCTGCAAATTTAAATATAAAACTGTTGATGTGGCTGCCTCTCCCTGTCCAAATGGCCTCAGTCCCCCTCACAGCTCGAAGGCTGCTGCTGTATCTTCGGCTGCCGGCCAGCCACTGACGCCGCTGATATCCTATGGCCGAATGGCCTCACGTCCATCAGCTGCTGATTCTTTGGCTGCCGGCCAGCCACTGACGCCGCCCCTAAAGCGTGGCCGAATGGCCTCAAGAACCTTAATGAGCTGCGTGTGTCCTGCGTTGATTCTTCGGCTGCCGGCCAGCCACTGACGCCGCTGATATCTCATGGCCGAATGGCCTCGGGTCCGTCCGGTGCTGCTTCTTCGCGGCCAGCCACGAAGAGAATGAAGGCCTGCCTCAAGCACTGCAGCTCAGCTCGAAACTTGCTGCCGCTGCCGTCGAGACACTGACGCCACACCCCTGCCTGTCTCCAACATGAAAGGCCTGCCTGAAGCACTTTCACACAGGTAGGAACATGGTTTATTTAATCTTTTCTTTGCTTATAAATTTTTATTCAGGTTGGATTTATTTGTATAATATTTGTATAAGTATAACTAAGGATTGATTGTAGAATTTAATAACTTCCCTTTCCCCCCCCACCTCGTTCCCTAAGCCTAATTTGTAACCTACGCCTGATTTTCTAAAGTGCAGACAAGGTTTTTTCGAGCGTACAAAAATCTTCACTTACTACATTCTAAGTTAGTTTGGAGTAAGTTTTCACTCACGAAACTTTGAAATCAGGCGTAAGTGGCCGGACACGCCCCATTTTGAAAAAAAAATTCTGTTCCAAAGTGAAACTGTTCTAACTGACTAGAACTGGAGCAAACTAAATGTGGAGAATTGCGATTTCTAAGATACTCCGTTCTACACCAGTTGCTCCTAAAAATCAGGAGCAAATCATGTGGAAACTTGGGGCCGTTATTACTAACTAGCTCAGAACTTTTTTGTATTCTGTTAACCATGACCATAATACATATTGGAAAAGTAAAGCAAAATGAAATCTAATCTTTTAGCACCAGAGGTTCTGAACTGAGGCAAACCTCGGTGACAAGGTAAGTAAATGGTTAAAAATGTAGGAGACCTATGGACAGCATTACTTGCATGAGCTTCCAATCTCACAAAAAATACCTCATTTGCCCCAGTTAATTTTACAGATGGTTAGCTGAACATGGGATTACAGAAATTTAATTTTTTCCCTACATGCTTAAGTGAACACATGAATAATGTTTGCATTTTGAAGCTAACATATTATAAAATGCAACAAAAAGATTACGAGATTTCAGTTTTTATCAGCTGATTATGTCAGCACATGCCAAAATTATACTTTCACACAACATTTAGTAGTGCTACTTGTCTAGTTGCGTGAAACCAAAAGCACACGCAGTAAATTGCATTTTAGAGCTATGACAAGACTACAACAGTGACAAACGTACAATTCAATTGAAACATCTGACACAAAGTAATTGGAAAAAAAGTTGTCACTTCTATTCAAGCCTAACAATTCTTTTCAAATGGTGTGGATTGTAGTCGAGTGTTTACACTACATAACATACAAAAATGCACAAGAATTTTCCCAAAGAATGCTTTGCATAAAGGTTCTGGTCTACAATGGACCAATTTATGTCTTAAAAGTAACATTAAGAAATATATATCTTCCATCAATCTTTGCGCAGGAAGAAAACATCAAGGATAGATGATTAACTTTTGGCTGATCATTTATGGCACCAAAAATCTCCTTCCAACATAGGAAGAAGAAATTACCTTTAACTTCTATATCATCACTTTATAATTTAAATATTTATGCCTTTAGAGAATGCTTTGAAGGGGTAATAAGAATTCATTAATTCTAGGCATCTGAAATCTGTGGAAAGTTCCTTCTTATAGCACAAGTTAGAAAAACAATTGAGGCCATGTGAAGTGCATTGACTTTACGCCAAATTGTTTTCATTCATTCATTCTCGGGATGTGGGTGTCACTGGCAAAGCTGCCATTTTTTTGCCCATCCCAAGTTACTCATCAGATGGTGCTGGGTTGACTTTTTATATCGCTGCAGTCCGTGTGTTGAAGATTTTGAGTAGTCACGAAAGTAAAAGTCCAAGGCAAAGTGGCAAGTGGGATCCAAATTTGGCTCAGAGGCAGGAAGCAAAGGGTAATGGTCGATGGGTGTTTTTGTGACTGGAAGGCTGTTTCCAGTGGAGTTCCACAGGGCTCAGTACTGGGTCCCTTGCTTTTTGTGGTATATATCAATGATTTGGACTTGAATGTAGGGGGCATGATTAAGAAGTTTGCAGGAGATACAAAAACTGGCCGTGTGGTTGATAATGAAGAAGAAAGCTATAGACTGCAGTACGATATCAATGGACTGGTCAGGTGGGAAGAACAGTGGCAAATGGAATTCAATCCGGAGAAGTGTGAGGTAATGCATTTGGGGAGGACTAACAAGGCGAGGGAATACACAATAAATAGTACGACACTGAGAAGTGTAGAGGAACAGATGACCTTGGAGTACATGTCCACAGATCCCTGAAAGTAGCAGGTGGATAAGGTGATTAAGAAGGCGCATAAGGGATACTTGCCTCAATTAGCCAAGACATAGAATACAAGAACAGAGAGATTATGTTTGAACTGTATAAAACACTAGTTAGGCCACAGCTCGAGTACTGCGTGCAGTTCTAGTCACCACATTCCAGGAAAGATGTGATTGCACTAGAGAGGGTACAGAGGAGATTTACGAGAATGTTACCTGGACTGGAGAATTTTAGCTATGAAGAAAGATTGGATAGGCTGGGGTTGTTTTCTTTGGAACAGAGGAGGCTACAGGGAGACCAAATTGAGGTGTATAAATTTATGAGAGCCTAGATACAGTGGATAGGACGGACTTATTTCCCTTAGCAGAGAGTTTAATAACCAGGGGGCATAGATTTAAAGTAAGTGGTAGGAGGTTTAGAGGGGATTTGAGGAGAAATGTTTTCAGCTGGAGGATGGTAGGGATCTGGAACTCAGTGCTTGAAAGGGTGGTAGAGGCAGAAACCCTCATAGCATTTAAAAAGTACTTGGATAGGCACTTGAAGCGCTGTAACCTACAAGGCTACGGACCAAGAGCTGGAAAGTGGGATTAGGCTGGATAGCTCTTTGTCGGCCGGCATGACATGATGGGCCGAATGGCATTCTTCGGTGCTGTAAATTTCTATAGTCTGCACGTTATCAATATCAAACGATCACCCAGATCACATTCGCATGTCTTCCAGGTAACCTGGGATCGCATGGGTCTTGGTCACCAATGGACAGCTAGTATTCTCATTGATAATAATGGGAGCTCTGTTTGTATGAGCTCCCATTATTATCAATGAGAATGCTCACCCCCCGCAAAGCAAGAAACACAACACAATAAATAAAAAAAACACCTCACATATTTAAAGTTAAATTGAAATTGAATGTAATTAAATATTTTAGAAAAAAAATGTTTTGAATTTTTTTTTAATGTGTTTTAATAGGGTTAAAAATAAACTCACCTGAATGGACAGGGTTTTTAATGTAAAAATGAGTGATTGAATTTAATTTTTTAATGTTTTAAAACTCTTATGCTGGTAAAAGTAGCCCAAATAGCCCAATCTCCGCCCCACAGATGTCCTTCCTGCGGGGATACATTGGATCTGTCAAAAGAAATTTTGACAGATTACAAAAGCTGGTTTTCGGCACATGCACATCATGCTCCGAGAACCAGCATTTGCGAGGCCTCTTCGGGTGCGTGCATACATCGTACGCACCCGACAAGGCTGCAATTTTGAGCCCATCAAGTATCTGTGAATTGTTTGAATGGCCTTAAATAACACACAACAGCTTGTGATGTGGTACAAAAGTAAATTAGCAGCAGCTGTATAAATGGTTCTGAACTGTATGACGAAAAGATCAGAAATGGGGGTTTAATATCAGACTACATAATTCATGAGCTGAATGCCTAGTGAAATCGTTAAATAGTCTACCACTACTTTTTAAAAGTAAATTATCACTGCACTCATTGGACTCAATTTTCGCCCGTTTTCTGGCGTATTGCCCAGAGTTGCGTCGCTTATTTAGGTCAAGAAATGCACTAGAAAAACTTGTCCGAAGTTTCCCCGATGTTTGTGCTGTAATCTGGAGCCGCGCAGCTTGGCCAGTCGCCTCGGGGGGGAGGAGCCTGCGGTCTGCGCTGGAAAAAGGAGCCGGGCCTTCTGCGCATGCGCGGGGGAAAAAACTGACGTTCTTGATGTTGCTGAAATGGCCGCGCATGCGCAGTAGTGACCTCTCTCTCCCTCCCCCCCTCCCCTTCCCCGGGCATCAAGTCTTCAGATCGGCTGTCTGCGACCCTCTCTGGTCCCCGAGTGAGGTGCCTTCCTGGTCCGCTGTGGTGAGTACCTTTCTGGTCCGTTGTGGCCCCCGAGTGAGTGCCGGTCAGTGCGCTCCCTCCCCCTCCGACCCGCTCCGGTCCCCGAGTGAGTGCCGGTCCCGGTCCGCTGTGGCACCGAGTGCATGCCTTCCTGGTCTGTGGCCCCTGAGTGCGTGCCTTTCCGGGTCTGTGGCCCCTGAGTGCGTGCCTTTCCGGGTCTGTGGCACCGAGTGCATGCCTTTCCGGGTCTGTGGCCCCTGAGTGAGTGCCTTCCCGGTCTGTGGCCCCAAGTGAGTGCTGGTCAGTTTGCTCCCTCCCCCGCCAAGCCCCTTCGGTCCCGAGCGAGTGCTGGTCCAGGTCCGCTCCACTTCCCGCCCCTAACCAGGCCGAATGGCCTCCGATTTACTTACCTGCGCCGATTTCTTTAACTCTCCGCAAGGGTTTTCTCGAGAGGCTACATATGCTGGCCTAAATAGAAATGCAGTAACTATCAGCTGGCCAAAGTTCCCTAAATGGCCAGAATTGGCGAAGGTGGCTGGTTACGCCCCCTTTTGAGGGAAAAAAAAACGTACCTAAAAAAAAAGTAACTGTATGAGTTACGATGGTGCAAATTGATTGGGAAACTGGGGATTTTTAAGTTGGGCCAGAAAAAGCAGCCTGTTCCAAAAAAAACGGCGCAAATACTGGGGAAAATTGAGCCATTTGTGCCTATAAGATTGTTTGATGAAATTGGTAAAATATAAATGCTTCTGTAATTTTAAACAACATTTCTCTGCAATGTATTTTAGACTGAGCATTGGGTTGAGAGATGTACAATACTGTCTTCAATGCAAGGTCTAGATTCTGCCTGAATATTTGAGAACAGAAATAGGTGGAGGAGAAATGGGTAGCTTGGAAGGAAATTGGCACAGAGAAAACTATGAGGAGGCAGAGATTGAAATCAATATTAAGGAATTTTCAGCGACAGGGAAAACATACAAAAACGGCCTGAAGATCAAGGTAAAGGCAGAGACAGAAATGAAATAGACAAAAAAGAAGAGACGAGTAGTAAGGAAATAGGGAATAAGAGGTCTGCGAAATGATAGTATCATGCAGTGGGAGAATTCCACAGTGACAATTACAACAAACCCAATGGAGAAATTAGCCACATGTGGTATAAATATCACTTGAAAATAGCAGTCAGAACATGATAGGATCAGTCTAATTTTACCCTCATCTATTTAACATAATAGGAAAACTAAAAAAACTACTACTTCATTCAATCCCAAAGAATAATTTATCTGTTTTTCACATTTCAGGATCTTTTGAACATTTTTCCCACAAAGGATTTGGAAAAAGTTACTTTTAATGTGTTACAGAAGCAAAATGTTTTGTCTGTAGGGACCGATCATTGTAGTGAAACAAAGGCGGGGTCTGAAGACCTAATGCAAAGTACACAACCTTGACCTTGTTTCCTCATAGACTAAGTAATCAGTTCAGTGGCTTGTCTCCGTAGCTGATGGACATCTCATGCCCATTGTGATGGAAAGTTTTTGATTTCTTTCTGACTGTGAAAAGTCAGGAAATGAACCACAATTGGACACCTAAAAAGTAGACTTGTTTTTGCAGCTGAGGCAGAGACAATAGAAAATGCAGGCTAAAGAAAGTCAGGTGCATTCAAGAAAGTGTGCCATTCCTTTTAATACTTAGTGCAAATAACATGGGTAATATTCCTTCTGAGGTGAAACAATGAAATCAAATATATTCTCTTCACTATTAAACGATTGGAAACATTTCCACCAGTTGTTCTTCTACTTTTGTTTGTTGTACTTTTCATTGTACTGGATATAAACTATAGGATTGTCAGGTTTATGTGCTGTAAAACCGAAGGTAAAAGGTAGAGGTTCAGGGTGTGAAAAATTACAGAACCTGCATGTTTCTGAACTGTACAGGAAACCTAAATACTTTCATGACTACTGTTGCCAAAATCAGATTTTGAAACATAAAAAATCCCTTTGAGTTCCAGATTTTTTTAAATTATGAAGCAATTGTAAAGCACTGCAGCTTCAACTATTATGAACTGCAGGAAGTCATATTCATCATGTAACTAAAGTCCCAACCAATTTGATACAGTTTTAACCATGTTAAATATACTTAATGCAGACCAACTGTCCACATCCCCAGAGCACATTTATGTTGTACAATATAAAGTGGAATTATGAACGTAAAAAGGAAATTCTGTTTTTTTGTGTTAATTTCAATAGCGTTGGAACGAAGTAGTACAGCTATTAGATAGTCACAATCTGCAATTTTTGTACATCTTGGTCCCAGTTAGCTAATCAGCAGTTCAGTTCACACATCAGTCACTCTAAATTACAGACTAATTTGACAATAAAACCCATTACTGCACAAAACACGTCCATTTTGATAATGCATGAAGATCTTTAGACAGGCAGTCCTGAAACAAGCCATTACTGACTATAGAGGACAATCATTTGACAGTGCAAGCCATTGTTCCTATATTATAACGTGAGCTCATATTGTATTTACTAGAATATCCGATTGCCATTTAAAATTAAAACCTTAAGTTATTGACTTTCTGTAACTTCTCAGAAAAAATAGGTGCATTACTCAGTTAGCGTTCTGAGTTAGTTGCTTTGCTTCAGAATTATTCTGTATAATAATGTTTTTTTAAAGTACATTGCAAATCGGTATTATAGTGAATCAGAATTTATATATATTTACAACAATATTGTTCTCTTGAAGAGCGTGTATATTACTAATTGTGTAACACATGCCTCTTCCTCAGTGGATAATAGAAATTGGTTATTCCAGGTTCTATTGGAATGAGGAGTACATTAATCAACTGTTGAGAGCAGCGAAAGAGGAACACAATGAATAGAGTAGATTCATACAGCTCTCGGAACAGGTTTCTTTTCAAATCGTTTTTCAGCTTGAATAATTTAATAAAATATTTTAAAAGAAACAAAACATTAGGGGAGCCATAAAGAGGATGTTCACTCTTAATAGCCAAGCTAAATAGGTCCACAGATCACCCAATGACTGCAATGTTTCTTGCAGATAAACTAGATAGTAGATATTGAGAGAGTGGATATCATGATTGTTAACCTATTCTTCATAGTTACCCACTCCATTTCTGGTTAGATACAGAGCTTTTCATTTGACTATTACAACTAAAAGCCATCCCAGCAGATTTGATGTGTATGATTTCATCTCTCTCTGGCAATAGCACCTTTAACAAATGAATCCATGCCAGGAACAGATCAAATACTACAAAATTAACCCTGAAGGATTATTTAGCAATATTCTTCTTCTTCAGCAATGCTTGGAGTGATTTCAGGCTTAGCTTAAAATAGTAAATCAATGTAACTGGTTAAGTGCAATACAGTATGCTGTTCTACAGCAACAAAATAACAATGCCATCACCTCAAGTTCTTCACTGTCATTTTGGTCTTAAATATTTTAAAATGCATTTACTATCACATCACATGATCTTTTCATCTTGGCAAATCAGCCTGTATATATATAGGCATTTTGAAAAGTATTTTTTTTAAAGTGATAACTGTTTTAAAAAGGAAAGCAAAGTGCATTATTTGGTCATACACCCAAATCAGTAGATGGGATATTGTAATAAAAAATAATCACTTGTTCCATTCTTTACTACGAATGTCATTATTTACCCATCAAACTCCAGTATATCCATTTCATTTCTGAAAGAAACAATAGACTAGATTTCCAAAGTGCAATATATGGTCATATTTCTCAGCTAACCACATTTCAGAAAGCCAACATGGTATTAAATCATTATTTCTTCTCCCTTTCTGCAGATGGGTTTACAATGCTGTGGAAGTGAGACTGTTAAAATGGCTGCAAAGGCAGAGATTGCAAAGTCGTTTCTTTTTTGCATTGTATTTGAAAAAAAGACTATTGTGGGCAACAGCTGTGCTTTGAAAGTGATAACAGCCTATAAAATGGTGTGGTAAAGTGAGTTGTTTGCCTTACTGGCAGCAGGGCAACAGATGATATAACTGCTGCATTTTTACTTTTTAATCACCATCTCTCTAACCGTTGAAGTGGAAACAGAACAAGTGCCAAGACCCAACACACTTTTCTTCTCTCCCTTCCTGCTTGCCTTACTTTATTTCTCTGTTGCTCTGGTGACAAGTAACGACGCTTGGCTTATCCTAGCTGAGAATGCCTTTCCATCAGGAACAATGTACCCTCTCCTTGTGAATTGATGCATGAAATATACAGACTGACAGCATGTGAAACAAACCTAATTATCAGATTCCAATCATACTCCATCCCCGTGATACTATCATTAATCTGTCCAGAATCGCATCATTTATTATAAAGGGATCTTTTCAAAATTAAAAGTAAATTCGCAAATTATCATGGCAAACATTTTATGAGGCCACTATTCTCTTTTTACCAATAGTGCAGAATTCTAAAGGAATTGTTGCTTAGTATATTTTTTGAATATAAAGAAAACCATGTAAGTTACAGATTTATCTCAATAACCATGCTATCCATAACCGATTTATGATCGAGTGTTGAAGCTAGTGAGGAACCAACAGTACATGATGCATTAAATAAGCAAACAGCAAGCTGGCATTTAGCAAGAACAGGTTTTGTGAAGATTGTTCTGGGATGTTAACCTTACCAAAAGGAGTCTCTTGTTCTAGATTGACAGTGTTAAGCATTAAGTGCAGATGTTAAAGAATGCAGATTTCATCATTCCATCGCAGGATATTAGACTTTTTGAAAATTATAAAGGTCATCAACTCACTACTTTTTCCCCAATATGCCAATTCTGTAGTAAATAGTTAATGAGTAATTAAGCAACTTTTTTCAAACTTTTTTTTCCTTGAGGGTATATTCCTGGGTTAGCTCCCTACACCAGAATACCATCACCCCATATTTCTTCCTCCACCTTGCTAGACGTTGCGGCTGAAAGTACAGATGCACAGCCTGCTCTCGGGCTGCTGCCCAACCACCCCAGCAACTGGCGGCTTGGAAGCATCATTGCAAGTGTCATTCACCACTTTGACTTTTTCTTCCCCCTGCTGAGAAATGCTGCAATCTCTGCCTGACACAACTGGATCAGAATACCTGACCAGATCGTGAGCCTGCGCCCATCCCTGTGGTATGCTGCTCATCATAAACTAAACGATTACACTTAAATATATCTCTGCAACCCTTACACTTGAGAGCTTTCAAATTGTGCATTTGAGACCATCTAAATAGACTGCAATAGTATTTTCTCTTCCTGTACATATACATTCCTCTATTTCATGAGGGTGAAATCATTCTTTTTAGATCAGAAAATATATACTGACATTTCTAATGATGCACTGGTAGACTGCTGATTCTTATATAGCTCTTAAAAGACTTCAGTTTTGTTGTTAGTAATTCTTGGAAGAGAAATTGAGTAGATATAATATAGAAGAAAAATCACAATTATTACAGCTGACTAAAAGTGATATTTTGTGATTTAGCAAAGTAATATATCTTGGCAATGTCAATAATGGTTTGTATCTACAATTATAAGAAAAACTTGCTTGTTTCGAGTATCATTTCTTCATGGGCCCCTGCCAATGTGGATCCACCTCAAACATTAGGATGGTACAGAAAGGGCCATGGACTACAATGACTGCTGCCAGTGCGGTTGCTTGGACTGTATAGCAGCACGTCTGATTATGTGGGGGTGGAGAGAAGGGAGAACAATGGCCTTTTTCTCACTCCCTCCACCCAAGATGGAAAACTTTCAACATGCCCTCAAAGCAGAAGGCCCAACTGAAATGTCACCAAACGAAGTTAAAAGCCATCAAGCTTGTGCGATGAACTGCACGGTGGACATTCTGTTAAGAATTAAATCACTTCAGCTATTGCATTACACCTCATTCATAAAGCGAAAGTAGCATCCTCATATGACATTTGGATTTTTAAAGTAACGTATTTTTTTCCTAATTATTATGTCCCTAAATAGACCACTCATTGCTACATTTCCTCTTTTAACCAGGAAGACAACAATAATTCATTGCACAATTCACAACAGACAGTAACAGTGGGGATCAGAGATTGCTTCAGAGAAGCAGTACATTTCTGTGGGATACCAAATATCAACCTGCTGGTTGCATTCTGTTCACTCATCGCCTCAAGGGGGAACTTTCTGCTGTTGCGCACAATTTTCATCTTAATGTTCCTGCTAAGAACCGATGTAACGTACTAACAGCAAGTTTGGGTAGTGAAGGCTGGTATTTTATTCACCACTTTTTTCTTTGGATGTTAGCCAGAGCTGATGAGCTACAGTTCATCTCAAAAAATGAAATCTTTCATTTTATCAGTTTTCATGGCTTCTGTATAATTTAGCAGTCCTGAAATGGGAACTACTTCCTGTATGTCCAGAACGTTGCCATAGTTACACTGTTGGCTGCTCACAGCTGATACATTCATACATGCCAACCATCACAGACAGCATTTCAACCAAAGTGTGAACTTGTCAGCATTTCACAAGAAAAATCTTTTTGTAATCTGGGATTGGTGGCGTGAACCAATCAGATAAGTTAGATGACAGGTCTGGCAGCCATCAGAACTGGTCAGGGTGATTGTTTATTTTAAATAGGTTTCTAACTGTTTAAATAGCAGAAATTTAACACAACAGTACTTTCTGCCTTCATATTTTAAGGGTTTAATGAATGAAACATTATGGAAACGCACTACAGATTGGTCAACAACTAAAAGAGGAAAAGGCAGGTTAACGTTTCACTCTGACTTTTAATCAGAACTCAATTGCAAGGTTTGGTTTAAATGGTATCAACTCAGCCTTAATCCTCCTGAAGTTACATAAAATGAAAAATAGTTGTTTACAGTAATTAAATCAGAATTTCCTCCATTTAGTAACCCCTCACCTGGCTCTGGCCTGCCAGCAGGTCCAGGAGACGGACTGATGGGACAGTGAGATTCACAACCCTCAATGAAGACATTTTTCCTCATCTCAATCCTAAATGGCTGACCCCTTATCCTGCGACTATGCCTCCTAGTTCTAGACTCTCATATATGCATTGACTGAGATATCAATACCTAGATAATCAATATAAAATTATGTGAAACTTGTAATGATACTTTGAACCTAGCGTTATATCTGTTCTTAAATATAGCATAGTAATTAAAACTGTATCTCATGCTAAAAACCAAAAAGGAATGTATTGTTCTCAGAATATGGTGGAGATGGGGGGGGGGGGGTTGCGAATTAAAAGTCTATTAGACTAGCAGCACATTGCTGTATTGAATACCGTCAGGAAATGTTATTTGCCAAATTATCTGGGCCAGGTATCCTCCTTGGTGAAGGGGCCAGAAGGAGGAGGATAGGGATCCACTATACTAAGCCATTCTCTTCCATCCTAAGCAATACCATACAAGACACTTTAACAGCAGCCACGCAACAGGTCATCTACCCAACATCTAGGATGGGAAATGATGCATAGAATGTGGTGGAAAAAGTTTATGAGGATAACTTCCAAAAAGTAAGGAATAGATTTTTAAATAATACAAGATCTGCCAAAGAACATGATTCTTTTTGTGTGCATTTGGGAGAGGAAGATATATTTGTTGCAGCTTCAGTTTCCTGTGTTTTTCTATGCCAATTAGAGAGACCAATCTAAAGGCAGAAAAAAACTGGGCTGCTTTGAGAACAATTATTTCCATATAGCTCCTTGCCATAGAGCATTTCCATACTCACTCAAAATGTGTTACAAAAGGTTTTTTACATAAATAATCTGCATTTTTATAGCAGTCTGAGTGTGGAAGAATATTGCAGAATACTAGGACAAAATATTCTAGCTTCCTACACTACGACAGTGACTACACTTCAAAAGTACTTCATTGGCTGTAAAGCGCTTTGGAACATCTGATTGTCGTGAAAGATAATATATAAATGCAAGACTTTCTTTTCTTTCTTCTATTTTACTTATCTCTCTTCTTTTCCCCCAGTGTACCAGCATTGAATGACAATTATAAATTACTGCTTCCAGAAGTTCGACTGTGGTAGTAATAGAAAATATGTTCAGGGCATTACCCATTCATTTACACTGTGCATATAATTCCACTAGGATCTAGATGTTCCATGGTCTGCACAAGTATACCAAAACATACCTTATGTTCATAGAAAAAAAGCTTGTGTGACCCTGGAATATTAAAGCAAAGATTGATCTGTTACTTTTGTTTTAAAACATCTGCTAAAAGTCTTTTAAAAGAGCTCATAGCGTTAATGGAAATCAAAGTATATTGGTTCATCAAGTATATTATTTTAAAGCACTTACACAGCTATATTCGTGCACTGAACCACTGTAGAATAACAGAAATTTGAGAGTTTTGCAATATGTCACTTTGAACATTTAAACAATTACAATTCTCCACAACAAAAAGAAGAAAGGTATGCGCGTCAAAAAAAATCTTAAATTACAAGTTACAAGGACATCTCCTTGATCAAAAGGCGAAGAGCTTTATGACCATTCTAGCAGTAATTAATAACAATGCTAAAGAGGACAGTATAAAAATATAAGAATATTCTGTGTCATCTTTTCTTCATATCCTTTTGAAATAAACAAAACCTCCAAACGGTATAACAGGGAATTCAAAGCTGTTCTGTGAACTTGATGCTTTATGTTTATTGTGGAGAACAGTTGATAACATCTGTTGTCTTCTAAGATACCTGGAGTCTGGATCCATACTATATTAGCAGATACTTTCTACCTCTATTACATTAGATTCATATAGTTTCCATAAACTATATGATCCCTGGGTACCTTAGATATTTTTGAATAGATACTGGATAGAAAAGGGCCCACCTCAGATCACAGGGGCACGGAGCCCACTTTTATGAGTGACCAGTGATACTGGCCGCAAGAGAATATTTAGCACAAAATTGTATTTTTAAATCGCAAGCCCCATGGAGAGCATGTGGGGATGGTTGCAGTACAGCACAATATAAATATATTTAGAAGAACATACTATCGAAAGTAAATAATTCCTCTTTCTGCATTCTGTGCACCAGAGGAGCGTATCAAAGTACCCTGTAGTAAAGTTCAGGAGGAAGGCCCCTATAAAAGGGGTTGAGCACCAAACCAACAGAACAGATCTGTCAGAGGTGAGATCTTGAGCAACTGCCAAATTCAATGCTTTGTGAATAAGTGATTTTTCCATACAAGTTCAATGGGCACAGCATTGAGCGAAACCCCTAACATGGGCATTGACTGTGTAGGCTAAGCCTTCACACTACCCTTGAGCTCACTATCCATTAGGCTACTGCAGTGAAGAATACTTTTCACTATCCATTTAGTTACATGCTGTTTGCTTATCAATAGGTTTTGCACCAGAGGAAACAAATACTTTGCATAATTTACAAAATGATTCAGTATATTGGTGATGTAAACCTGTGGAATTCTTTGCTTATCTAGGAAATTAGGTTGGAGGAGGAGGGCGATAATTTCCTGCCCTAGATAGAAGAGGGAAACAATTTAGGAAAAAACAGTGAGTTTTTAAACTACCCAATCAGGGAACCAGAGCATTTATTGATTATCTATAATCAAGGTTTGTAATTCACTAACCCTGCAAACAGCAGCTAATAGACAGCAAAGCAATTTGCCAAGAAAGAAATAGATTTCAAAGGTAAATTCATCAGTTTTTGCAGTACATAATTAAGGTCCTAATTTGGGGCCATAATTTCCAAGAAGCCTCCTGTCATGGTTCAGAATTATTTTGACTATATTTCCATAGTAAAGATTTGAAAATACAAGTTATTTGTTAATTTTTTTTAAGCAAAGTGCATTCTCCTGAGTTTAAAAAAGGTGAAAGATGATTAATATGCTAAATGGAAGTTGTCCCAGAAAGAAAGCATTTGTCAGATAATCAGGCTCATTAAAAAATGACTAGGCATTGAAAAGTCCTTTGATCTCTGACTGTCTGTGAAGAAGGAAGTAAAGAAAGGGACAGCACCAGAAGCAAGATTTTATTGGAAGGGTAATCAGGTTTTTAAACAACAAAAACAACAACTTGCATTTATAAAGCACCCTTAATGTAGTAATACATCTCAAGGCGCTTCACAGGAGCGTTATCAAACAAAATTTGACACCGAGCCACATAAGGAGATATGAGAACAGGTGACGGAAAGCTAAGCTTGGTCAAAGAGATATGTTTTAGGGAACACCTTAAAGGAGGAGAAAGAGGTAGAGAGGGGGAGAGGGGGAGGATCAGTTGGAAGACAAAGATCAGATGCACTGATTGAACTAAGTGAATCTGATCAAAAGTGTTGCTCTGTATGGTCACTTGCTGCGAATAAAGCAGCACAATGATTCATATCAAGCCTTGTCTCAAGTGATTGTTCTATCTATGTGAAGGCAAACCGAGCAAACATTTATGTAAAATACATGAATATTCAGTTGAGGTCAAAACATGATACTATTGGGTCATCCAATCGCACAAGCAGATATAGGGCAGTTTGAGTCAACTCCCGCAATTGTACTTACTGCAGTTGTACAGAGCCTTGGTGAGGCCTCACCTGGAATATTATGTTCAGTTTTGGTCTCCTAATCTGAGGAAAGATGTTCTTGCTATTGAGGGAGTGCAGCGAAGGTTCACCAGACTGATTCCCGGGATGGTAGGACTGACATATGAGGAGAGACTGGATCGACTGGGCCTGTATTCACTGGAGTTTAGAAGGATGAGAGGGGATCTCATAGAAACATATAAAATTCTGACGGGACTGGACAGGTTAGATGCAGGAAGAATGTTCCCGATGTTGGGGAAGTCCAGAACCAGTGGACACAGTCGAAGGATAAGAGATAAGCCATTTAGGACCGAGATGAGGAGAAACTCCTTCACTCAGAGAGTTGTTAACCTGTGGAATTCCCTACCGCAGAGAATTGTTGATGCCAGTTCATTGGATATATTCAAGAGGAAGTTAGATATAGCCCTTACGGCTAAAGGGATCAAGGGGTATGGAGAGAAAGCAGAAAAGGGGTACTGAGATGAATGATCAGCCATGGTCTTATTGAATGGTGATGCAGGCTTGAAGGGCCAAATGGTCTACTCCTGCACCTATTTTCTATGTTTCTATGTTTATACTCACAGTGTAACTTCTGCACACTATGACCACCATGGAATCTTCTGGGAGGGGCAAAAAAAACCTTTGGCCAATTTAGGAAAAACAATGACACCAATAATTGAATGCCTAATGATGTACAGGAAACAGTTTTTCAAAAGCCAAGATGGCAGAAATAAAAATTTTAAAATTACTTGGTGTAACTGAAAATTTAAATAAATGTAAAAAGTTTAGAATCACAATATTATGAGATTTGTACATACATCAAAATTGATCATTTTTATAAGCACACTGACTGTTGTCAGGTTCTATAGTCGAAACTATGTGAGACCATCGTGCTGTCGATTTATTGTTTCAGAAAAGCTTTGTTGCATTATCAAATAACCAGTGGAGTGACACCAAATTCAGATATCTTTCTTGTTGAACAGTCCGAAGGATTTTTATGTGAGGGACATGTTCTGTTGCCTATGAAAATGAGAATATAATTTCTAAAGCAAAAGAGCAGAAGTTGGTCGTTTCAAGTGAGGCAAAGAGATTTTGTTCAAGGAAACACTACTTTTTGAATGTTTGTTGGGTTAGTCCTGAATAGACTTTCCATTAAAGAGGACACACAGTGATGCAACTTAATGTCCTACTGCAAATTCCCTCCAAGTGATGGGCAGAAAGAATAATGTTCTAACACATGCATTAATGAATAAGGTGGACCGTATGTAGGCACGTTTGAAATTAGGTTTTTCCTTGCTTACTCAAATAGCGGGCTTCTGTTGTGTTACATGTCCAAACAAGCAAACCCCAAATTGGAGTCGGAAGAATTACCTGGTCACACTGATTTGAGTGCCATCTGATTTTTAACTAGTCCTGTTATGCACGCCCTAAGCCTAATTGTGTTAAGAGGTGGGCTCCTCAAGCATCCAATGATGTACATTGGAAGGCAGGAGAATTTAAAAGGACCCCCTCCCTGATACTGTCTGGAATGACCTATGCATCTACAACTCATGCCTGATTAATACTCATCAGAAAGGTAATTGTTGTCCATGAAAAGGTTGCAAAGCTATGAGATTGAGTTAAAGTGCTTTCATAAACATCAATGGATGGTGGCAACAAAAATAGTTGTTATTAATCCTAGAATGTGAAGATATAGGGATATTGAAAATATGAATTGCTTGTGTAGAATAAAAGAACTGACTTTAAATCCATTTTACCAAATACAATTTAGTTGCAGAGCTAAAAGTTTTTGGTAATACACTGTCTCAGCATTGGAACTGTAACAGCCAATGTCCTTTGACCAAAATTCTGTCTCGGGCACAATTTTCATTATAATAACCAACTTTAAATAGAGAAGGCTGTTTCCTATGATTAAATGGAGCAATAAAAGCATTGTAAGTGCTTACAAAAAGTCCCCACTGAAACACAGTGAAAAATATTTTAAAATATTTTTTGAGAAAAAAGGAAAGATATAGAAATTCCTCTGTAGAGTAATTGTAAGAAATTAATTGAAGCAAACATTTTAAAAACTGTTAAAATAGCAAGTAGAAACATTTTATCCAGGTGCATTGGTCAATTAATTAAAATAATCTAGAGAGGAGCTTTTGCTCCTAAATGCATTAATGTAACTTCATTTACATTCTCTATGCACAATTTTGCCACTGTCCTATTGTCTAGAGGAATCATATGATTAGCTTGGAAACCTTAATGTCATGAAGTTGTCAATACATAATTTAACTGTTCACATCCTGTATATAAAAGGCAGTTAGTGTACCTGATATCTCATTTGTACCAGCTCCAGAACTGTATCCTTATATTACTTGATGTTTTTTAAATTTATTTGTTCCTGGGATGCAGGTGTCAGTGGCGAGGCCAGCATTTATTGCCCATCCCTAATTGCCATAAACATTACCTCATAAAATTACTGGATCTGACTCTAGACATAGAATCCTTTAAAAAAAATTCTCTCAGTTAGCCACTATTGCTCTTTTCAGAACGAAAAGAATGAAAATATCCACAGAATATGGTTACTGTGCTTACGTTAAAAATAAAGGTCAATATGTTTAACATAGTCACAAATTTTACAATAGGAGGGCCTTAAACTTAGAAGAGGGAGGGTGAAAAGATGGTTTTGATTTAATGACTTCACACAGGCTGGTGAATATATGGAACCGATGCTAAGGGAGGCAGTGGGACATTATAGTATCTGCAGTTTCCAGGGAGATTTGGATCAGTACGAAATTGGATCAATTTCAGTAGTTGGATAATTAGCAAAAAATCTGATGGAGGGAAATGAGGGGTATTATGAGATTTGACATTTCTGAGATATTGAGCCGGGGCAGATAGAACACAATGGTTTTCTCCAATCCTGTTCATTCCAAGGTGAAGATTATAATAGATAAACTAAGAATTATGGTTTCACTTCTCCATTTCAAGTTGGTCACAATATTGAAAATTGTGCCCAAGATGGATTTTTGTCTAAAAGTTGCTGCATTCCCAAAGCTACATGTTTTATTGCTAGACAGTGAGCAGACACTCTAGATATTGAGGAGTTGATTGTTCCCTTAAAATTAAGCGACATCAGTCCCATTGAAAAGCAGAAATCCTTTATTTTTCTGACATAATTTGTGCAGTAAAAAAAATCACTAAATTGCCTTTGCAGCTGTCATGTGACAAAAGTAATATAAGGCTCTACAAGCTGCCTGGTTTTCCCTAAACAGCAACATACTCATTTTAAACAGTATATTAATAGGAAGGTTTGTATGTTTATTTTTCCTGCTTGATGTGATGATTGTATTTCCTTTTAACTTTCATATCTGACATGCAGCAGCATACCCATTAGGAGGCAGACTGCAGTTAGCTGGGAGTGTATTTATCTTTTTAACCATCTTCTAATTTCCCTTCCTAACACCTCAGACCACTTGAGGCAACTGTTGAGCCCCCACAGCTATCCTGGTATATCAGCACAGATCAGAGATAGAATTTGGGATTCTCCCTGTCTGTATGGTTCACTACCAAAGCATATGATTAATTTATGCACAAAGCCATCAGGAAAGATGCAGACTACAAGTTTGCATGGCAAATTTTCTATTTAAGGTATTGTTTCTGATTTTTTTCCCTCTAAAAATACAGATTGTACTTGTAATCAGCAACACTAGAAATAGAAATTGTAGTCTGGGAGAGAAACATCTGTGTGGTTGAGCATGTACGGAACATGTCATTTTTTTCATTTTCCCTTTCATTAAATTTTAAAAATTTGTCTTTCAAAGAAAAATTCCAATGGGTATTTTATTTTCCTCTTTTATTTGCTTATTGTTCTAAATGTTCTTGATTTTTTGCCTTCCAATGTTCGATTCACAGTAGATTTATAAATCTGCTTTGTGACAGTAGTGTCCCAGCTAACGTGGTGAAGAATTTATCAATATTTTGCTTTCGTAATCCTGACATGATTGGATCTTATTTCTACTATATAACAGGCATTAATGGATATCAATATCGTTAAGACTAAGGGCCCAAGTTTCCACATGATTTGCGCCTGATTTTTAGGAGCAACTGGTGGAGAACGGACTATCTTAGAAATCGCAATTCTCCACATTTTTTTTTCTGCAGTTCTAGTCAGGTAGAACAGTTCTACTTTGGAACTGAATTTTTTCTTCAAAAGGGGGCGTGTCCGGCCACTGACGCCTGATTTCAAAGTTTCCACAGTGAAAACGTACTCCAAACTAAAGTAGAATGGAGCAAGTGAAGATTTTTGTAGAACTGAAAAAACCTGTTCTACACATTAAAAAATCAGGCGCAGGTTACAAATTAGGCGTCCAGAACGAGGTGGGGGGGGAGGGGGGGGGAGAAGGGAAGTCATTAAATTCTACAATCAATCCTTATTTATACTTATACAAATATTATACAAATAAATCCAACCTGAATAAACATTTATAAGCAAAGAAAAGATTAAATAAACCATCTTCCTACCTGTGTGAAAGTGCTTCAGCCATCGTTCGTTGCCGCGGGGGGTGGGGAAGGAAACCGCCGTTTGCCGCCGCGGAGGGGAGGGAGGGGAAGGAGACAGCGGTTTGTTGCCGCGGAGCGGAGGGAGGGGAAGGAGACAGCGGTTTGTTGCCGCGGAGGGGAGGGAGGGGAAGGAGACAGCGGTTTGTTGCCGCGGAGGGGAGGGAGGGGAAGGAAACAGCGGTTTGTTGCCGTGGAGGGGAGGGAGGGGAAGGAGGCAGTGAGAAGGCTGCAAGTGCTGATGGCAATGTGCTTTTATTAAAAAAATGTTCAAAAATTAAACAGCTACAAAGAACTACAAAAATGGCCGAGTGCCAATGTTTTTTTCACACTGAGCATGCGCGAACGCTCCAATGCGCACGCGCAGCATTGCCGGCAGGAAAAAAGCTAATTTAAATAGTACCCGCCCCCTCCCACTTACAAAATCAGCGCGAGTGTAGGCTCCGCCCCCCCGGGCACCACGCCAAACAGACAAGGAGCTGCAAAGCGCTCGAGAATAGCGCGTTTTTTTTCTGCCGCCGTTTTAGGTGCGAAAAACGGGTGCCCAGCTCGGGGGGGCGCCCGTTTTTTATCCTGTGGAAACTTGGGCCCTATATGTGGATCCGTGAAGATGTTTAGCAGAGATGTTCTTATGTTAAAGTCAGTATTTACTTTGACTATCCCAATCTTTAACTACAATGGTTGAGCTCGGACTCATATGACAAGCAGCATCAGCAAATCACATTTTTACCTTATTGGCACGTGTCTCGATTTTTTACAGATTTTTAGCTGGAATATTGTGCATCTGACTCCGATGACAGACATTGCAAAATAACACCATTTTTATATTATTAGCACCTGTGAAGACATTACCACAAGTTGCTTGGTTGTTGCATAGCAACCACAACACAGTGCTGATAATGTGCACTGAGAGCTAGTGATCATGCTGGGTGACTGCTCAGCCTACGAAAGAGCATACTATTAGATTCTCACCTGGTGAAAGTAAGTAGTCAAAACGTTTATTACAGAATTTACAACAATATTTAAGACATTAAAATTGCTTTAGACAAAACAACTCAAAAGTAAGTTCAACAGGAGGTCCTATGACATCAATTTAGCAACAGAAAGTGAGTTATTACAGGATAGTTAGCTCAACAAATCAAGATTGCACGATAGTTTGACTTGGATGTCACCAAGGAGACTTTCTTCTACCTTTCCAACATTCCCCTTGTCACCTCCAGACAACATTCTTCTTCTTGCTGACCTTCTGTTACCTACCCTCTATAAACTCCATTATCCAACCGCAACTGCCCTCATTCTGTTCCATACTAAGTTACCACAGTACCCCTGACTTCACCAATCTACAAAAAATTCCTTGTTCCCCAAACCACTTTAAAATCTTTATCCTCGTCTGAAAATCCCACCAAGGCTGCGCATCTCCCTACCTCTGCAACTTCTTCCAATTCTCCAACTCCAGCCTCCGCTCCCGCTCCCTTCACCTGATCATCAAATTCAAAGTTTTCAGTCATCTTAGCCCTACTCTCTGGATCTCGCTTCTTAAAAACCTTTCCCTCTCTACTCTGTCCTCCTCAAAATCCATCTTATTGACCTAACCTTCATTCATCATGGCTGTGTCCCTGCCTATTTATTTCTCTGTAAAATGCCTTGAGAAATGTTGTACCTTAAAAGTGCTTTATAAATACAAGTTTCTGTTGTTGAATTTTCTGGAGTTAGAAGACAATAGATTCAAAAATAACAAGTCTCAAGAGGAGATTGGATATTTTTTTCTCCACAATGCAGTTGTTATGTTTACAGACTCAGAAAAACAGCAAGTGCTGCAGACTCCTTTTGCTGGTCACCCCACTTCCTGGGATATACCATTAAACTGGCTCCTTTACAAAGAGAAACCCTCATTTCACTATATCAATGATAGTTAGACGATATGTTGGAGCTCCGTCCATTTATATAATGCCTTTAGTGTCGTAAGTCGTCCCATTGTGCCTCAGAACATCGTTATTATCAGACAAAATATGACACTAGGACAGGTGACCAAAAGCTTGGTCAAAAGAGGTACATTTTAAGGAGTGTCTTAATGAAGGAGAGAGCAGCGGATAGGCAGAGGTTTAAGGAGGGAATTCCAGAGCTTTAGGCCTAGACAACTGAAAGCACGGCCGGCAATGGTGGGGTAAAGGAAATGAAGGATGGACAAGAGGCCAGAGTTGGAGGAACGCAGAGTTCTCGGAGGGTTTTGGGGCTAGAGGAGGTTACAGAAATGGGGCGGGCTGGGATTTGAACACAAGGATGAGAATTTTAATATGGTGGTCTCGGGGACCAGAAGCAACTTTAGATCAGCGAGGGTTGATGGCTGTACAGGACGGTATGAGTTAGGATATGGGCAGCAGAATATTGAATGAGCTTAAGTTAAGGCTACAAAGTCTAATTTTTAAGCAAACAAAGGCTTAGGTCATTCACTGTTTAATTGTTGCTTGATATGGAAAAATTGTAAATTGGTATACAGAGTCTCACATCATTCAGAGTCTAATTTGTTTATTAGTCAAAGAAGTTTGCAAATTATAATGTTGTTCTTAGCTTCAGAATCTAGCTAAGAAGCACGCAGCATTTTAAAATTGTTTGCATCTGTTCACGCTGATGTAATCATCTTCAATACATTAACAACAAATCATCCACGGCACTGCTCAAAGTAAGGTGGATTGTGTGCTATTTTATAAGGAAAGCAACATTATACAGTGCATAACACAATGGGGGGGGCATTTCCCCTTCATTGCTCGGACAGTAAACCAATGTAACAAATCAGCCGCCTGATTTAGAACTCGTCCCATTTTCATTTTCTATTAGTGAACAAAAACAATGTGCAAATAGCCAAGATGGCAAAAAGGTTCACTGCATAAGGAGAAAAAGCACCAAAAATACCTCCCCCCCCCGCCCCCCTCCCCCTTTATTATATCATCTAACAGTTTTGTGTGTTTGCAGGCCATTCCATCCATTAACTTGCTCTGTGATGCTGTCTGTTGTTCATTTCCCCTAACCCCTAACTTGTCTTTCAGTTTGCAGTCCTGATTAAGAGCTTACACCTGAACTATGATTCTGTCTTTCTCTTTACAGATGTTGACATAGGGACTTGGGTCTGAAGTATAATACGGAAGGCATCCTCATTATAGCTGTGCATTTCTAGTTTTTGTTTAATAGATGAAATTGTACAGATATAATGAGGATGCTTTCCGTAATATACTTCAGACCCAAGTCCCTATATTTTATTGAAATTATTTTAAAAGGTGAACTCTGTTTTGTCAAATGTCAGTAGTTCACAGAAACACAAAGTCCTGTGCCAAATGTTCTGATGCCTAATTGTGTACAGTACAGAAAGTCAGCTAGTAACATTACACTTTTAACCCAATTGGGAAGGGTGACATCATTGTGGTTAGTTTGTCCTCTGTGACAGAACTTTTGGTTCGTAACTATTTGCTTTGTGCTCCAGAATTCTGATGAAAGTGCAGCTATTCAACAATATTGGCTACCTTAATGTCATCCTTCCCAGTATATACTGCAAAAATGGATCAACAATGGACTCCGAACTGGTTATAAAATACTGAAAAAGTTGGTAAAAACTGCATTTCTCGACAACACTATAGTGTGTAGTCTTGAACATTTGAAATTGTGTTTGCTTAACATTGAAGTCTGTAAACTTTGAAAAATGCTAATTGAGTAGAGGTTAATTGGACAATTTTTTGCTCATCTGGGTTTACTTTAGATTACCATTTTGAAACTTCATATTCTGGCCTTATTTTAAAATGTATGGCATAAATTTACTGCATGTGTTTACTCAGCACAAATGAGCCTTGTGGTGCCTTTGTAAATGTATGGACACATGACTATACCTTGTCTGATAACAATTTCTTTTTTTTGTAGGTGTTTCCGTGTTAGCTTTCATGCCTATTTAAAAAGATGTTCAGAAAACTTGGACAGAGCACAGAAGAATAAATGAAGTGTATAATCTCCCACAAAAGTCTATAAATACAATGTCATCCGAGTTTATCAATTTCATTGCATCAAGGGTAGATTAGCTTTCACATGCTGAGTGTGCATGGCATCTTTGGACAGGGTTATTGAAAGCTTACTCCTTCCTTTCAAGGTCACAAATCTGCCATTTACATGGAGCATATGAGACAGTAAACGTCAGTGCTTGGTAACAAATGATCTGGTGATTAAAGTTCACAGCAGTAATTACAGAATCTTTAGCACCTATTATTGGGCAGAGGAACCAATCCACGATGAAGGACACATCACTCAATGCCTGTTTTCTGGTTGGGCTGGCAGTCACTGCAATAGTGCAAACGGTAGGAAGAAATATGGACTGTCCGAAGTCATGCATTTGTGAAATCAGACCATGGTTCACACCAAGATCCATTTATATGGAAGCCCCGACAACAGAATGCAATGATTTAAACCTGGCTTCACTTCCACAGAAATTACCAGCTGAGACACAGGTTTTGCTACTGCAGAGCAACAACATTTCAAAAATCGAGAACAAAATAGACTATTTGCTCAACCTTACAGAGATAGACTTATCTCAGAACAATTTTTTAGCAATCTGTGACATCAATCTAGGAAAGATGCTTCAGTTAATGTCGTTGCACCTGGAGGAAAACAAGCTCATTGAGTTGCCTGACAGCTGTTTGCTTGGGCTCAGCAACCTGCAAGAACTCTATGTTAATCATAATCAGATTTCCAGCATTGCAATTGGAGCATTTATAGGTCTTGATAATCTTCTCAGACTCCATCTCAATTCTAACGAATTAACAACGATTAAAAGCAACTGGTTTGAGGCTATCCCGAGCTTGGAGATTCTAACAATCGGAGAAAATCCCATCACTAAAATTCAAGATATGAGCTTCAAACCGCTTATCAATCTGCGAAGCCTGGTCTTAGCCGGAATGAAGCTCTCGGAATTGGGGGACAATACTTTGGTTGGACTAAACAGCTTAGAAAGCATCTCTTTTTATGACAACAGACTTATCAGTGTGCCTCATGCAGCTCTTCAGAAAGTCCCCAATCTCAAATTCTTGGATTTGAATAAAAATCCTATTCAGAGAATACAGCAAGGAGATTTCAGAAATATGTTGCACTTGAAAGAGCTGGGCATTAATAATATGGCAGAACTGGTTTCAATTGATTGTCTTGCTCTTGATAATTTGCCTGAACTAACAAAAATTGAAGCCACAAACAACCCAAAGCTATCATATATCCATCCAAATGCATTCTACAGAGCTCCCCAACTTGAAACACTGATGCTCAACAGCAATGCATTAAGTGCCCTCTACAGGGGCACAGTGGAATCTTTGCCTAAACTGCAGGAAGTCAGCATACATAGTAATCCAATCAGATGCGACTGTGTCATTCGCTGGATTAACATGAATAAAACACACATTCGATTTATGGAGCCACAGTCTTTGTTTTGTTTTGACCCACCTGAATTTAAAGGTCAGCATGTCCGAGAGATTCCTTTCCGAGAAATGACAGATATGTGCCTTCCATTAATAGCCTCTGAAAGTTTCCCTTCTGATCTAAATTTAAACAGTGGAAGCTCAGCATCTCTTCACTGTCGAGCTACAGGGCAACCAGAGCCTGAAATCTACTGGGTTACACCATCTGGCGATAAACTTCTACCTAACACTGCAACTGATAAATACAACATACACCTTGAAGGAACACTGGATTTATTTAACATGAGCAACGAGGAAGCAGGCTTGTATACTTGTGTGGCCCACAATCTGGTTGGAGCAGATTTGAGAACGGTTATCATTACAGTGAATGGATCGTTTCCACAATCCATAAATGGATCGCTGCATATCAGGATAAAAGAAGTAGCATCACATTCTATCCTGGTGTCCTGGAAGGCTGTTTCAAACAGTGTGTCATCAAATATTAAATGGTCTGCCAAAATGAATTCTGACAACCTTCAAATTACTTATACAGCCAGAGTTCCAACAGACATACGCATATATAACCTAACCCATCTGAATCCATCAACTGAGTATGAGGTATGTGTTCACATAGCTAACATTCATCAACAAACTGAAAAAAAATGCGTCAATGTCACAACAAAAGGATTAGACCTCACAGTAAAATCAAACGGACAAACTACAACCTCAGCACTTGTGGCTGCCCTTGGTGCAATCTTTGGCGTCATTAGCATGACATGTCTCTACTCTTGTGTGACTTGGAAGATGAAGTACAATTCTGGCCAAAGCTGTTTAGAAAAGTACATGCAGAATAAAACAACATTTCCCTCGAACAAATTTTACCCTCCTCTTATCAATCTTTGGGACACAGGAAGAGAGAAGAATGGGCCACTGGAAGTTAAAGCCACTGTAATAGATGTATCAGCAAGCTGTTCGTAAAACTTTTTGTAAAACAAAATGTAAAAAAGCCAGTTACAACTGGACTCCTTTTAAATGTTGGCTACAAAGGATGAAGAAAAAAGCACAGGGCCTGCTCACAGTGCTAACACATAGGAAATGGAAGGAAACCCCTCTCCTATCTAGTGCATTTGCCGTATGATGGACAGATATGCACCAACACTAATAATGACAATTCAAAATTGTAGCTTGGTGAGGGTGTACCTTAAAGAATGCAACTTCAAAAAGAAACAATCACCAGCCAATTTGAGTTGTAACAACCTAACATCTACTCTGTTAATGTGAAACTGTTCACTTCAGTCAAAAGAAACGGTACAATGGCACACTGATGCTAGGTAACAGTTGAGAGCATTTTTCCTGTATTTAACTATGTAATGTGTAACAGTAGTGGACTGTAATAGTGGTTTCCGAGCAATACCTCCTGTCCTGTTTTACACAGTACTTTAGCTGGCAGTTGTTTAGAAGCTGGGCGGTTAAAAATAGAATGCCACATGTGGTGTCATTGAATGGATGCAATCCGTTAGACTAGATCGCACAGTAAGTAAAATAAGTATGTGAAATGGATTTTTTTTGGAAACAAAATTAACATTTTTGAATAAACTCACAATTATGTCTGGTTCTCTTTTAAATCAAAGTGTTACAAATATTATTTTTCTGAACTGGATGTGTGTGTATTGCCAGTAAGCTACGAGAAGACTATTTTTTTAAATACATACAAAAGAGATAAACATGAATTTCACTTTCACCTGATTGGCATATAGCTTTGCACTCGTGTCTGATTTGTGCATGTTTCTATTTATTGTTCCGGTGACATGAAGCATATCATTTTTTCATTAACTGAGGTTCAACCACATTCCACACCAATTTCAGCTTTATTCATTTTACTGTACATAAACTCAAACTGCAGAACTATCATATCTCTGTTAATCATCTCTATTTCAAAAGCACAAAGATTTCTTGCCTTGCATTTTCAGCACTTGACATTCCATTTTTGTCTTATTTTTCTAGTCAGGGATTTTTTTTTTCATTTGGCGTACTGGTGCATTTTTGGAGACATGAAGACTTGAGCAATATGGGGAAGCAGCTCCCAAAATATGCAGTAGTACTGGAGATTTGTACCTTTACAATGATAATGTGGTTCTCGCACCAAAAAAAAATCACAAAATTGATAAATCACCGTCACACACAGTGTGACATTAAAATTTATCAGGTAGACTTGCTCATGCATCACCACAGATTTCAGCACCTTGGACAAAGCTTTCAGAGCTCGGCGATTTGTCAAAAGCGTAAGATTTGAAATACAACCTATTACAATGCAGGTACTGAACAGGTCAGCAGGAACTTGCTCATGTATCTTACATTTTCCTCTCTCTTACTTATGTTTAGTAGCCATTAATGACAGAGTTCAAAAGCTACAAAATGTCATCTGTTGGATGCATCACTTTTGAGTGAAACAGGATAAGGCAGTAAAAATATTCCATGACAATCACATCAAATTATCAAAAATTTATATTCCCAATAAAATATAATTCACAAAAATATTAATTATACATTTGTTTTACAAAACTGAAATGCACAAAGCTCATGCACATTTTATTTGTAATTTTGATATGTAAAGAGAAAAAGGTTAGTAAAGACAAACGTAGGTCCCCTGCAGTCAGAATCAGGAGAAGTCATAACGGGGAACAAAGAAATGGCGGACCAATTGAACAAGTACTTTGGTTCGGTATTCACGAAGGAGGACACGAACAACCTTCCGGTTATAAAAGGGGTCGGGGGGTCTAGTAAGGAGGAGGAACTGAGGGAAATCCTTATTAGCCGGGAAATTGTGTTGGGGAAATTGATGGGATTGAAGGCCGATAAATCCCCAGGGCCTGATGGACTGCATCCCAGAGTACTTAAGGAGGTGGCCTTGGAAATAGTGGATGCGTTGACAGTCATTTTCCAACATTCCATTGACTCTGGATCAGTTCCTATGGAGTGGAGGGTAGCCAATGTAACCCCACTTTTTAAAAAAGGAGGGAGAGAGAAAACAGGGAATTATAGACCGGTCAGCCTGACATCGGTAGTGGGTAAAATGATGGAATCAATTATTAAGGATGTCATAGCAGTGCATTTGGAAAGAGGTGACATGATAGGTCCAAGTCAGCATGGATTTGTGAAAGGGAAATCATGCTTGACAAATCTTCTGGAATTTTTTGAGGATGTTTCCAGTAGAGTGGATAAGGGAGAACCAGTTGATGTGGTATATTTGGACTTTCAGAAGGCGTTCGACAAGGTCCCACACAAGAGATTGATGTGCAAAGTTAGAGCACATGGGATTGGGGGTAGTGTACTGACATGGATTGAGAACTGGTTGTCAGACAGGAAGCAAAGAGTAGGAGTAAATGGGTACTTTTCAGAATGGCAGGCAGTGACTAGTGGGGTACCGCAAGGTTCTGTGCTGGGGCCCCAGCTGTTTACACTGTACATTAATGATTTAGATGAGGGGATTAAATGTAGTATCTCCAAATTTGCGGATGACACTAAGTTGGGTGGCAGTGTGAGCTGCGAGGAGGATGCTGTGAGGCTGCAGAGCGACTTGGATAGGTTAGGTGAGTGGGCAAATGCATGGCAGATGAAGTATAATGTGGATAAATGTGAGGTTATCCACTTTGGTGGTAAAAACAGAGAGACTGACTATTATCTGAATGGTGACAGATTAGGAAAAGGGAAGGTGCAACGAGACCTGGGTGTCATGGTACATCAGTCATTGAAGGTTGGCATGCAGGTGCAGCAGGCGGTTAAGAAAGCAAATGGCATGTTGGCCTTCATAGCAAGGGGATTTGAGTACAGGGGCAGGGAGGTGTTGCTACAGTTGTACAGGGCATTGGTGAGGCCACACCTGGAGTATTGTGTACAGTTTTGGTCTCCTAACCTGAGGAAGGACATTCTTGCTATTGAGGGAGTGCAGCGAAGGTTCACCAGACTGATTCCCGGGATGGCGGGACTGACCTATCAAGAAAGACTGGATCAACTGGGCTTGTATTCACTGGAGTTCAGAAGAATGAGAGGGGACCTCATAGAAACATATAAAATTCTGACGGGGTTAGACAGGTTAGATGCAGGAAGAATGTTCCCAATGTTGGGGAAGTCCAGAACCAGGGGTCACAGTCTAAGGATAAGGGGTAAGCCATTTAGGACCGAGATGCGGAGGAACTTCTTCACCCAGAGAGTGGTGAACCTGTGGAATTCTCTACCACAGAAAGTAGTTGAGGCCAATTCACTGAATATATTCAAAAAGGAGTTAGATGAAGTCCTTACTGCTAGGGGGATCAAGGGGTATGGTGAGAAAGCAGGAATGGGGTACTGAAGTTTCATGTTCAGCCATGAACTCATTGAATGGCGGTGCAGGCTAGAAGGGCCGAATGGCCTACTCCTGCACCTATTTTCTATGTTTCTATGTTAATTTACTGCCTTTTATGACAATATTTTGCAACAAAACTCCTTAGTTCAATAATAATAAGCACTAAATTTAAAGGGTCTAAAATCACAATAATTAAATGGCCATTTACAATATCAAATGACAAATCATAAATTCAGTATAATGTGTTTTTCGCACCAAAAAAACTCACAAAATTGATAAATCACCCTTACACACAGCGTAGTAAAGTTGAATACACTTGGTGTTCAACACTTTTTTTTTGTTCTTCGGATGTGGGCAACACTAGCAGGGTAGTATTTATTGCCCATCCCGAGTTACCCTGAGGGACCAAGGTAGTATTTATTGCCCATCCCTAGTTACCCTGAGGGACCAAGGTAGTATTTATTGCCCATCCCTAGTTACCCTGAGGGACCACGGTAGTATTTATTGCCCATCCCTAGTTATCCTGAGGGCATGAAGAGTTAGAAAGAAGAAAGAAAGACTTACATTTACAGTTAACCACATTATGTGGGACTGAAGTCATATGTAGGCCAGACCAAATAGGCTGAAGCACTTCCTCTCCCAAAGTTTGGTTCCTTGCCCGATGCATTATATACCCCCAAAATAATATTTATAACAACACTAAATAAGTCAATAATTATGAAAATAAATTACAAAATGTACCATCAAACTCGCTCAATCCATCTTGCAGTATATCCAATAAATTTTGCCTTCACAGGTCTCGCCTGTCTCACAGGCCTCAAGCTTGCTTTATTCTCCATTTCTTAAACTTGCATCCTTCAAGCTGAGACGTGGATCCTAATACTTTTTTGAGGCTATGCATACATGCCAACTGAGAACAGTATCTTTTGCTCATGTCCTAGCTTGATATGCTTAAAAGCCTGTCAGGTGAAAGCAGGACATAGACTTGTAACTTAAGCTGTAGGTACACCAAGCATTCCTTCCTTTTAAGTACATAAAAGCTTGACAAGCAATACAAGTTTTATAGTTACCAGATTTATTTTTTAACTAGGGGAGTCCTCGGTGCATTCCACCCTCCCCAGAAAATATAGATTTTTTGGTATTTATGTTACATGTCTTATATGAGGTGATCTCCACCCCAGCCAGAAACAGGTCCAACTCTCTTTTGAAGGAAAACAGCCAATCAGCATTCACTGCACATGCTGCAACCTTTTCCACAGGTCCACTATTCTATGGGTCACGAAGAATTGCCTAACATCCAGCCTAGTTCTGCCTTTTCATAAATTGTAAGTGTGACCCTTGCTCCTCCCTAATCCATTCAGTTGAAACACAATCTAGTACCTTCATTATGTTATACACTTCGATTGCATCACCCCGAAGTCTACAATTCTTGTTGAGTCTATCTGGGTAACTAAAGTGTTATTAACTGGTAATTAACCTTGTAGCCCTCCTCTGCACCCTTAGCAAAGCCTCAATATCTGCCACTATGTGAGGAGACCAAAACTGGGCATATTGGGCCAGAAACTGCGGTCGGAGACTTCCCGCGGGCGGATGCCTCCGACCAAATTTTTTTTTTTTTACAAAAGTACCTGGTGGTCCCGATGGAACAAACACTTCTGCTCTGAGGCCTAGATGCGCAGCCCAGCGCAGAGGCCCACGAATCCCAGGAACATAAGCACAACCTGGGATCACGTGGGCCTGGACCACCAGTGAACATGGAGTATTCTCATTGATAGTAATGATGAGTTCTGTTTGTATGGAGCTCTGATTACTATCAATGGGAATACCCTCAAAAACACAGAATCACAATACAGAAATAAAAAAAACACCTCACATATTTAAAATGAATTGAAATTGAATTAAATTAAATGTTTTAGAAAAAAATATTTAAAAAAATTTTTTAATAGGGTTAAAAATACACTTACCTTAATGGACAGGGTTTTTAATATAAAAATTAGTGATAACATTTAATTTTTCTATGTTTTAAATCTCTTACGCTATTTACCAGGCATAAGAGTTTTAAGGACTTCGCTGGGCAGGAGTTGGGCAAATAGCTCAAATCTCCGCCCGTGAAGGCCCTTCTCCCGGGGTTGCGGCGATCTTTTGACAGATCGCAAGTGTTGGATTTAGGCGCGTGCGCTTCGCGAGCCTAAACGCGGAACCTGTGAGGCCTCTTCGGGCACATGCGCACATCGTACACACCCGGAGAGGCCACAGTTTATGGCCCAATATTCTAACTGAACCTGACCAAGGTCTTCTACAATGACAAAAGAGGTATGCTTTTTGTTTTATTTAGTAAATTATCCCATGATATCCTAGAGCCCTGTTTGCTTTACGGCATTTGCTATGAACCTTCAGAGATTAATGGATTGAAATATCCAGATGTCTTTCTTTTAACACTGGCTTTAATTCTTTTTCCTGTAGGGGGTATGTATGTTTAGCATTTGTCCTGCCCACATGCATAACACTACACTTTTCTAAGTTAAACGTAATTTGCCAAACACAGGCTCAATCCCCAGTACATATAGTCGCCAGCTTGTAATCGTTGAGCATCCTTTACAGTCCTAACTCTCGCACATAAATTAGTATCATCAAATTTGCGGATCATTCACCTATTACCTAGATCTAGATCATTAATGAAATAATAAATAGCAAAGGTCCCAACATTGATCTCTTGGGGACACCATTGGTAATCGGTCCCCAAGCAGATCCAAATCCATTGACAACCAACAGCCATTCAAACAATTCTCAATCCACCGCAGCAGATTACCATGAATTCCATACAATTCTCTTGAGTGGAGAAGCCTTTTATGCAGTAGATTATCAAAATCTTTCTTAAAGTCCAGGTACAGATAGTCACTGTCTACCAGGTTACCCTCATCCACTAACTTCTTGAATAAAGTCAATCAAATTGTTAAGATGTGTCATTCTTATATGGGTGTCCCTGATATGGCTTTCTCTGTCTAAGTGGTCATACAGTGCATCCACAACGATTTTGGGAGAGTATTTTGTTAAATATACTTTTCCTAACTTTCTCCTATTCTCATCTAGTGTTGGTTCTTTCTGGGTTATAGTTCCACAGATGCCAATGTGTTAGATCACTCACACATATTAGGGTAGCTCCCAGATGGGCACAAAAAACAAAAAGAGTTGGAGACAAACAGAGATGACAGCAAGAACAGAAAGTCTATGAAAACTATAAAGAGAGAAAGAAAGAGCAGAGACAAACATAAAGGACCTGAAATTGCGGTCAGAGGCTTCCCACAGGCAAATGCCTCCAATCCGCAAGAAAAGTACGCACCTGTCTGGTGCCTCTATATCTTCGGACTCTTGCAGTCTTGGGCCTGCAGGCGTATGACAGTGTAAAGGCCCACATATCCCAGGATGCCGCAGACTTCAGAAATGGTGGCCCGGGAGGTTCGGAGACTTGTGGTGTTGGGCCTCTATGCGAAGGCCTGCATAGAGGCTTACATATCCCAGCAGAGTATGGGTTTCGTACACATCACTGGGATTATGTGAGCCGGCCCAACCTATCCGAGCGGACATCCCCATTTATACTTAATGGTGAGTTCCGGTATACGGAATCACCATAAGTATGAATGGGTATATCCTGAAAAACACAGAAATACTGAAAATAACTTAAAAAAACCCACATCACATATTACAAATTAATAAAAATGGAATTTAATTATTAAAACAAAAATGTTATTTTTTGAAAAATAAATTTACTTATTTTAAAGAGTCTAAAAATAAACTTACCTTATTTAACAGGATTTTAAATGTTTAAATTATTTTTTTAATGTATTTTTCTGTACTTCAAAAATCTTACGACGATAAAAGCAGGCCTTATCAGTCATAAGAATTTGAAGGACATTCACTGGGCAGGAGTTGGGCAAATAGCCCAGTTCTCCGCCCGCAGAGGCCCTTTACTTTCGGATGTGGTGGATCTGTCATGAGGATTCATGACAGATCGCAAGTTCTGGGTTTAGGCGCTCGCACTTCGCATACCTAAACCCGGAACTTGTGGGGCCCCATACAGGCATGTACGCACTTCGTACGCACCCGTAGGGGCCGTGAATTCAGGGCCAGTGTGTTCAAAGTAGCAACACATCTCAGGTTGGTAAACCAATATCAAACTCAGTCCAGACATTGCATAAGTCCTGTAATATGCTGACATCTCACAGAATCATAGAATGGTTACAGCACAGAAGGAGGTCATTCAGCCCGTCGAACCTGTGCTGGCTCGCTGCAGGAACACGTCAGCTAGTCCCACTCCTCCACCCTTTTCCTGTAGCTCTGCATTTTTTTTTTCCTTCAGGTACCTATCCCATTCCTTTTTGAAAGCCACATTTGAATCTGCCTCCATCGCCATTCCAGGCAGTGCATTCCAGATCCTAACCACTTGCTGCGTAAAAAAGTTTTTCCTCATGTCGCCTTTCTTCTTCTGCTAATCACCTTAAATCTGTGTCCTCTGGTTCTCGACCTTTCTGGCAATGGGAACAGTTTCTCTCCATCTATTCTGACCAGACCCCTCATGATTTTGAACACCTCTATCAAATCTCCTCTCAACCTTCTCTGCTCTAAGGAGAACAACCCCAGCTTCTCCAGTCTATCCACGGAACTGAAATCCCTCATCCCTGGAACCATTCTTGTAAATCTTTTCTGCACCCTCTCTAAGGCCTTCACATCCTTCCTAAAGTGCGGTGCTCTGAATTGGACACAATACTTCAGTTGAGGCCGAACCAGTGTTTTATAAAGGTTTATCATAACTCCCTTACTTTTGTACTCTATGCCTCTATTTATGAAGCCCATGGAACGATAATCCAGCAAGAGCCAACACCAGAAAAAAAGAAATAAAGAACTATAATAAAATCATGAAAATTAATTTGGCTATCCCTACTTCGATGGAGGCCAATATTCTCGTCCAGCATCAGATCAGAACGTTACCATGGAATTTGACTTGGTTCCTAATGTACATAATGAGTGGTGTTTGTTGGATTCAGGGCCGTTAGGATGATATAAACCAAGGTTACTCAATGCCTTCGCAAAATGATATTTACTTACACAAATAACTGCTCTGAATAATTCACTAGGAACAAAGCCATGAGTGAGTTTCAATCAACTACATGAATCAAACAAAATATGTAATTTACAGGGAAGGGCTTGATTTAAAAAAATTATACTTGACTTTCGAATATGAATTTCTGAGAGTCTTGTGTTTATATCTTTAAAACATGCATAACCATTCCAAACCAGTGACTGATGTCATAATGTCACCATGAGGAAACAACTGGAGGAAATATGGAAAATATTTTGCTTACCAATGCAATCATTTTTGTCAAAGGTGTTTATTAATTCACTGGTTAACACAAAAATGATGAGAACTAGAGTCACAAGTTCCTCATTGCGCATCAGCTTAGTAATATTTCTTATTGTTTTAGCAATTATCTGCAGTAGAAGTTGTACTTAAAATTCTTTGACCCTGAAATTCCGATGTCCCGGGTCCGTTTGAAGTTTCTACGGACCCGGGAAGGCATCGGAAAAGCCGGTTTTCAGCGCACAATGCACATGTGCTGAAAACCGGCTTTTCCGATCTGTCAAGTTTCTGACTTGACAGATCCAACGCACATTGGGAGCGAGGACACTTGCAGGGCAAGATTTCCGATATTTATGAATATCTTGCCCAGCAAATGTCCTTTAAAATCTTGCGCCTGAAAAAGCAGACGTATAGCCTACTTTTACAGGCGCAAGTGTTTAAATATACACAAAAACATTTTAAAATAGTTATAAAAACACATTTTATTGTTAAAAACCCTCCCCACTACGGTAGGTTTGTATTAAGGCGTAATTTAAAAAAAAATTTTAAAGTCGGGTAAAGATTTTTTTTTATAACAACTTTAATTTAAATGATTATAAAATATGTAGTTTATTTTCTATTTTTTATTGTGTTTTGGGTGTTTTGGGGGGAGGGGGGAATTTCTCATTCATAATAATAGTACTTCCGGACTTACGGAACTCCTATTACTATGAATGAGAATCTATACACCACCTTTTTGGCTTCTGTCTCCAGCTCCCGTCCTGCGCACGTCCCCACGTGAACGCGCTGCGACGCACAGTCACAGGAGGCCTCAGGCTCGGAAGTTCCAATGGGCGCAGCAGCAACAGGTAAGTACACATCTTTTTACTCTTTTTCTGTCGTTTGCCTGCGGGAAGAGCTCGACTGGAATTTCAGGGCCAATATTCCAGAAATCAAATAACTGCTTGTTCGTAAAAATGCAGGTTGCAAATTAAAAGATTGAGGAATTATAACAGCAGATTGATAAGGTTGAACAATTATGGTATCTTAATTGGTCTGCCATGAATTTGAGATTATTTGCAATTGTAAAGTACTACTCCATAATATTCAAATGTTATAGTATTTCGTTCATACAATAAGATCTCAAGTAGCAGACATTTATTACATAAACATTTTGCTTCTATCTACCGACCGAATAGACTTGATTTTGAAATCTGCAGCCAGCACCTATTGGGCACAAATTTGCCCAGGAGTTGCTCCGTTTTTTTTGGAGCAACTTGATTTTTCTGGAGTATTTTAAAAATCCCCATTCTGCACACTTAATTAAGTGAGTTTGTTAGGATTTTTTTTCGTTCAGTTTTTTTTTTCAAAAGGGGGCGTTACCAGCCATCTATGCCTGTTTTGGCCATTTAAGTAAGTTTGGACAGCTAATAGTTGCCCCAAACTAACATAGGCCAGCGTACGTGGCCGCACAGAAAACCCTTGCAGAGAGTTAAGAAATCAGCGCTGGTAGCCAGAGGTGGGGGGGCGGGGAGGAGGGAAGTGGAGAGGACCTTGCAAAGCACTAAACACCTTCACAACAACATGCAAGAAGCATAAAAACCATCAATAATAAATAAAAAAATAAAACTGAAGTCCTACTTTCATAACTCAGCCCAGGAAGTCAGCGGGCCTGCCGGTGCGAGAGGCCACTTGGCCGGGGATAAGTGCGGGTGGGTGATACACCCGGGCGGGAGAGAGAGCGCAGGGAACTGGCCACACACAACACACAGCAGGCTGGGCTCGCAGAACACAGAGGCTGCAGGAGTCAACTCCAAGGACTGCTGACTGCTCTCTCTGAGGGACTGCTGACTTCTCCTCCGAGGGACTGGTGGATTTTTTTCTGAGGGACTGGTGGACTTCTCCCCCGAGGGACTGCTGACTGCTTCTCCGAGGGACTGATGGACTTCTCTGAGGGGCTGATGAACTTCTCCTCAGAGGACTGTTGACTTCTCTTGTGACACCACTCAGCCTGGGATAAGGACGGGACATCGGGTCCCAAGTTGCAAAGGAGCTACTGCGCATGCGCAAATCCTCCAGTGTGTATGCACTGAGCTGCCGGCACTCTTTGGAGCACAGGGCCCTCCCCCTAATTGAATTGCCACGCTGTGCCAAGCCATGGGAGAGGCCACAGAGTGGCCAGAATGCGCGGACAATTTTTTGGTGCCGTTTTTATCCTAGGAAATTGGCGCATCTCACGTGAGTGCACCGAAAAAACGGGTGGGCCAAATTTGGGCCCTAAATTCCTTCCATGCAGAGGAATGTCCTGCTTGCCTCTCAGCACCTGAAATATGCAATGCTGGATCTTATTTAAATATCTCAACTTGTGTAGAATCATAATGTGGAAAGGGATCCTGTTTGCCCAGCAGAGTGACGAATAAGCTGTACCACAAAATGGTAGGATGTCTATTTGCACCAAGTTCTTAATCTTCGCCAAGTCACTGAAGGAGGTGGCAAGCAATAGCAGGATGTTTTCCCACAAATAGCAATGTAAAAATCAAATGACAGAACATCTTGGGTGACCCTTAGCCAAAAGTAATGAGTATTTTTCAGCTGTGAATGGTACATAAAAAAGGAAAATTCTTCCTAGCACGGATGAGTTATTGAACAAGAATGTGACTTTTTTGTTTCAATGTGCAATGTTCACATTTTCTGAACTGTTTTTAGGAATATTTCCAAAGAACTCAGTGCTATTGAATAAAGTCGGCCTGGATTTACATTCTATAGATCCTTAACACAATTCTATACATCCTTAATTGCAATGTGATTTCATCAATAGATTTTTTAATTTTAAGGAGCATGTTCATATTTTCTTCTACTCTTCAGGTTCTTAAATACAATGCTCAGATAAAAGGATGTGCAAATTATTCTGTCAATGCCCCTCCACAAACAATGACTGAGAGGTGCACTAGAGCAGCCCAATGTAGCTTAAACATTTCTTTTCCTGATGGGTAAGCACCTAATCTCCGAGGAGAAAAAAGGCTGCCTCTGAAACATGATATATACTCATGATGTATTCTTTTGAGGAATTTCTGAAAATTGGGTTCTATGGTTCAGAAATATAATTCTATAATATAGCACTGAATTCTCCAGAAAAATCTAGAACAGCTTTAATATGTGAATACTAAAAACTTAGTAAAATATTTCAATACTTCTGCAGTTACCACAAGACTCACTCTAAAGGGGTTAATTTTCATCACCTAAGCCAGGAAGGAATGAGGCAGTAACACAATGAAAATAGCAGCACAGCACCTACTACCCCATTCCCATCAACATCTGGGTCTCTGCAACTTTGGTGGGGGCATGAAATGGGCAGTCCAGATGCCTGCATGAAACAGGCAGGAACGGCATTATCCCATTCAAATGGGGGTGGATCCCACGACATCAATGGGGCCCTTTGGCAATTTTGAGGTAATGATGAGCGGATTAAGTGATGATGGGCAGATCATGTGCCGAGCTTGGCGACAAGTGGCCGAACTGCAGGCAGCCCCAAATGTTTAAGGTTTATAAATCGTTTTTGTGGGATCAGGAGAAGTATTAATGGCCGATCCTCCGCTACTCCTCAACTTACTTGCACCTGGCTGAGCTGCACAGGAGGCCACCGGATTTCCGGCCCACTCCGAAACGTGACTTGCTCCAAATGAACGACTGGCTCGCCAACAAAATGCAAACGAGGACCAACTATGAAAATGGGTCAGGCCCATACTGCTTCCATCAGGTGGACCCACTGCCCGCCTCCTGCTCGATGGAAGCGGACGCACAGAAATCTAAAATGTGCACAAAAAGATAGTTTGCAATAACAGTGAAACGGCCAGGCTGGCTGTAATCTAATTTAGCACTCGTAGACTGAGTAACTCAGTTTCGGCTCCTAACTGCTGAGTAGCTGGAAAGTATGCATTAAAGCGGTTTCCAGCCAATTCACAGAAACCGTCAACTCATCAGATGCACATGTACTTTACAGCATAGCTACTTTATTTTCAAACCTATACTTTTCTTTCCATAGATCATACAAAGGTACATGTTGGGGGCGGGGGGAACAAGTTGTGTAAATATTTTTAATAAATTTAACACAACAGTAAAAAGTAATCTACATATTTTTAAGAAACAGGTATATTGATCAATCCTGTTAGATTAAAAATAGTCATCCTATTCCACTGGAAGAATAGGACAAAGCAGGATGATAACCAGATATCTCACTTTCTGCTGTTTATCTGCATTATAAATGCAGCATGAAAATGTACGGAAACGACAAAACTATTTTGCCACTTTTTTTTTCCCCTTGCGATCTCACACAAAGGACTATTTAATCCAAGCTTTTATATATATATTATTTTCTCAGTCTCATTTCTTCAGACAAATGTTTTTCTTTTCTAACCCTGGTTATCATTTGATTTCGGAATTTCTTTCAATCTAACCTACCCTTCCTTTCGATCTTGCCTTTCTCTCATTCATTCATCTTGCTGTTATTTTGCTCTCTCAACAATCCTCCATTCATCACCTTTTTCTCACCCCCCAAGATTTCAGCACCCCAGGCCTTGCGATAAACATTACATTCATTTGTGCAGTTCCCCGTGGGCTATAAATTGGGTAATCTTGGGGATTCCTTGTTCAAATTCCTTTTGGACCAAGCATTGGATGAAAGGACGGGCATCACAAATGGACTACATTTTCCTCTTTTAATTATAACCACAAATAAGCAATATTCTGACTCTTTAGGTCAATAGTAATATACAAGGTCTGATTTACAGAACTATAATAATTAAATATTGCAACGCTCTCCAGATAGCTGCTGGTGGCAAGTCATAAAACTCAACATTCACACTAGGTTGAAACCGGCCCTCGATTTAAAATTTCTTGTAAGGTATCTCACATGTGACGATGGCCAGCATTGTGATCTGCAAGCTCGGTAATTTAAAAACTGCATTTTATTGATTTTTAGATCAATTTTTAAAAAAAAATTATTTTTGGATCATTCTGTGTGTTCATTAAATTGAGGGATGGTATGCTGGGATATTGATTTCCTTCTCCACTGTCAGCACCTAACATCGGCTTTGAGGATTCCCAGCTCAGGCACAGCAATGGCCTGCTGTAGATTGAAACTCTCCTTTATTCCGCCCTAACAATCTTAACCATAATCTCTGAAGCGATACCTGCACTATATCAATTTGAGTATCTCTACTTCCCATGCCAGCTACCTCCATGGCTTCTCTGAATGAAATGTGAAGAATTTTGTGCTGGAGGCCTGAAATCACAGAGGAAGTGGGTTGTAACTGCCCACACTCATTTAATACAAGATCCTGACAGCAAACAGAGTGACAAGACTTTCATCCTATTGGGCTGGGATGGATGTGAACCTAAAGGATTGTGTGCTAATTATTCGATCTCTTATTTTCATTTCAGATAGAATTATCACCATATCCATTATATAAATGGAAGACAATAGCAACATGATACTCCAATAACCTTTGAAATAACTAGTATATTGTAGGTGTGTAGAATAGAACCTAGGTGGTGAAGGATAGAGTACTGGAGCCCAGCCTTTACTTGCTTTTATCTGTTGATTTCAGTGATTGATGGCTGGTGTCATCATCAACAATTAAAAAACGGAATCAAGTGCTCTATTTTGAAGGGGCACAACCAATAAACCATAAATTAAATCAAATTTAAATGAATTTTAACAAATCAAATCAGAATTTTGTTTCCAGGAGTGATGAAACATTCCAGTCCCTCCGGTGCCCACCGGTCGCGGAAGGCCTCAAGCATACCGGCGGATACCACATGCTCGATCTCCAGGGACACCTGTGTGTGAATAGCATTTATTCACGGAGACACACATTACTTCCTGTGCATCCCCAAGATAAGCTGACAACACTTCCCCAGCCTACTCCCATATATATGAGAGCAAGACAGTCCCAAATTAATTCCCACCACCTGCATACAATTAACATTCAATTGCTATACACCACTTAAGTACAATTAACATAGAAAGCCTTCATTTTTCGACTCTGATGAGTGGATACTGCCAGAAGTCAGTTTGCTCACAAATTAGCTTTGATAAACAGGTTTGGAAAGACAGCTCTTTATCTATTTTTCTGACGTAAACGGTGCTAAAACCCAGAACTTGCAATCTGTCAAGAATCGCAAGCTTCCCCGGGGAAAGGGCATCCACGGGTGGAGAGTTGGTCTTGTTGCCCAACGTCTGCCCAGCGAATGCCCGTGAAATTCTTATGCCAAATTCAGATGCTTATGCTCCTTCAAAAAATGCAGTGCTGAGAGAAGAGGGGATGAGACATAAAATGCCCTTCATACATGTACAATGAATTCTCCAAATTATTGACATCTTTTCCTTAAGGGAAAATTGTATTTTTTAAAGAGGTGGTAATTTCTACAACTTTGTGTTTTATTTTCATTTTTTGTGGTGCTTCAACATCAGGCCACTTAGCATCTAATCAGGTGGAAGGAGGTATCCTTCAAGGGTGGTTAAGAAGGCATACGGGATAATTGCCTTTATTGGCCGAGGCATAAAATATAGGAGCAGCGAGGTTATGCTTGAACTTTATAAAACACTAGTTAGGCCACAGCTAGAGTACTGCGTGCAGTTCTGGTCACCACATTCCAGGAAAGATGTGATTGCACTAGAGAGGGTACAGAGGAGATTTACGAGGATATTGCCTGGACTGAAGAATTTTAGCTACGAGGAAAGATTCGATAGGTTGGGGTTGTTTTCTTTGGAACAGAGGAAGCTATGGGGAGACCAAATTGAGGTGTACAGATAGAGAGGATAGGAAGAACCTATTTCCCTTAGCAGAGGGGTTAATAACCAGGGGGCATAGATTTAAAGTAAGTGGAAGGAGGTTTAGAGGGGATTTGAGGAGAAATTTTTTCAGCCGGAGTGTGGTGGGGGAACTCAGTGCTTGAAAGGACGATAGAGACAGAAACCTTCATAGCATTTAAAATATATTTGGATATGCACTTGAAGTGCCGTAATCTACAAGGCTACGGACCAAGAGCTGGAAAGTGGTATTAGGCTGGATAGCTCTTTGTTTGCCGGTATGACATGATGGGCCGAATGGCATCCTTCTGTGCTGTAAATTTTTATGATTCTATAATCATCAGCAGAAGTGTTGGAAGCTGTAATCAAGGGCCATGAGGCAGATCTTTTTGGGAGACGTTAACTTTTGGTTGTAGGATGGATTGTCAAAGTTCTGGGTTCAGATCAGCGATTCAATAAGGACATTCATAATTTGTAGCAGAAGTAAAAGTAAGATGGTGATAACCTAAGTATTGTTGCAACACTGAGTAAAATAAATTCAAATCAGATTAAACTGAATCACATTTCACTGTTATATGGAAGTTCAGTAGATCTTCTCTATAAGATTGTTTTTGGAAACAAATAGGAAACACAGTAAAAGACGCAATTAAAAATACAGGTGCAACATCGAGAATCCGGAGTTCCAGAATCCGGAATGTTCCGGAATTCGGGACGATCGATGGCAGGGTCGACTGGAATCCGTAAAATGTTCCGGAATCGGGAACAGACGACCCTGCCGACCTCGGGGCCCTGCCGCTGCCCAACCTCGAGCCTCACCTGCCTCAGCGCCGCTGCCCTTACCTCGGGGCCTCCTCGCCAGCCCTGCCCAACGACTACCTCCTCAGCGGGCCCGGCCCGCCCGACAATATCCTCGGCAGGGTTCCGCCCGACTACCTTCTCGGTGGGGCCCCCGCCCGACGCGAACACCTTCTTGACAGACCCCGGCCGGCCCGACGACCTCCTCGGCGGGTACCCACCCATGCCCCCACCCCCACCCCCCCTCCCTTTCTGACGTTCCAAAATCCAGAAATACCCGAACCTGAGCTCTGGTTTTTCTGTATTTGTGACATCAGAAAGCAAATCGAAAGTCCGGAAAAGCCCGGAATGCGAACGGCCTCAGTCCCGAGGATTCCGGATTTTACAATAAAATAAAGCTATTAACAGTACTCACACCGTGCAGTCACGAATGTGCGGCTTTACACAATGGCTTTCACAGACAAATCTATGCTGTACTGTTACAATACCACTTCATTCTAGAATTTACGGGCTTCTTTTATGTAAACATTATGTAACGAATTATACGTTGGCAACAACATAGAAAATTTGTAAGAAACAGTCATGTCGCAATAATAGATTCCTATATTCAGCCACATCTGATACCTTGTACTGTTTGCTGATTCCTCAATAACAGAGAAACCATAAAATGCACTCTCTCAAATGCATTAAAAATGAAACGATCCTAAACAAGATTAATTTTAACAGAATATGATATTCAGGTAACTTAGTTCATAAATAAATTCTAGTTTCAGAAATTATTCAGCACTGCAAACTGAATAAAGAATTATTTTCACAAAAAACCTCCTTTATTATGCCATTTATTTAAATCACTGAGGACAGCATTATATAAAGGGTACATTGTACCTCGGTTCACACATTATACTATCAAACATTTATTTGAACTGAAGGCATTAAAAAGGTTGCCTCCAGTCCATAAAAAAAATTGCACAAGTGGGAATCGTTAATCTGTGTGCTCTACATCTGTGCGCTCCATATCTGTGCTTCAGCAGAATAGGTTGAAACTTTGCAATCTGTTTTATGGAAGATGAAACAGGAAACCTTGGGATGCTATATTCTAATGAAGTTTAAAGATGTGAGAGGCAAATCAATGTCTAAAGTGATGCAACACTGGGTGAAGCCTAATCAGAAAAGCAGACAAAGTCAAAAGGGAAATAAAAGTTTGTGAGGCAAAGAAATAGTTACTTTTACAGCCGAAGCAGGAAGAAAATTAGATCATAAAATGTGTTTCATGCAGTGATGCTTTGTGCAGCTCACAGTTTAAGTAAAAGCCTAATGGATTTGCTGTATTAGCGTAAACTGGTTGTGACATCTGTCACTCACTGATGGTTAACCACATCACCCAAATCAAACTTAACAAAGTTAAATGGCCCTTTCCCTCGCAGCTGTAACTGTTTGGTTTCAAAGAATAATCTTCTGGAAGAGGGCCACTCCATTACCCACTCTGCTGCTGGGCTGAGTCTTCAGCATTTGCACGGGATATGTCAAGCACAACTAATGTATACTTACTTTCACCAGCCTCTGACAAGAAACATCCATGATTGACCATTAATTCTACTAACTACTACTTCAGGCATTCAGACTTCCAAAGTGTTTTCCACAGCAGTCTTTGGGTCAACCAACCACTTTTAAAATTTGCTAATATATTCTTTGTAACATCATAGAATGTGTTGGAGTGATAAATACACATTTGGGGCCATTTGCTAAAGAATATGTTTATTTATAAAAGTTCTGATTTAAAGTAACATTAGTCAGCCTGCATTCATTCAATAAACACGCATACTCAATAATAAAAAATGAAAACAATAAAGTACAAAAAATTCAAACAAATCAGTACATAAAGGCATTGATCATGAAAAGGCGGCAAGACCATTTAGTATGAAATGACCCACGACCACAACAAATGAGAAATGTTAATATTTTTGCTGTATGCAATTTAAAAAAAATTACATGTGAATAAAATTTGTGATGTACTGATCTTTCAGAGATACTATCAGGAGTTCTTATAGTCGCTGCAGTCTGGTAATGTGGACGGGCATGTTATTATTCAATGTCAGGTGACAACTGTCATAGTAACCTTCCGGCCATTAGCCATTACAACCTGCATTCTCAAATTCTCTTCCTCAACTTCTTTGCCTTTCTACCTGTCTACTTATCCTTAAAACCTGCCTCTTCAACCACACCTTCTAATTTCTGCTTATTGTCTCTCCCCCTGTTGTCAAGCACTTTGGGAGTTTCATGATATTAAAGGTGCTATAAGTGCAAGTTATTGCATAATGTGCTGTGAAATATATGAATCAGTTATGAAAGGTAACCTCATTTTTTTCAATAAAATGCAGTGGGCTTTTAGCCACACGTACGACATTTTTACCTTATGCAATAATTCAGCCAATTATTATTTTACTGATGTTCTGGCACTTCTGAATTGATAAGAAATATACATGCATGTAAGAGAGATTAGCATTCAGGATGTGCACTAAAATTAGACCAAGAATTATACAAAAATGTTGATTGAGATGCATAAAATGCTATGCAACTTACTATTTCACATGTATGTGTGTCACAACTCGTCATCTGTGCAACAGGACTACTTTTAATAATCATCACAATTCTTTTTTAAACTGAAGCAATCCTTTCAGTCATGAAGGCACACAATAAATGGGGTAACAGTTCTCAGCAGTATAGGATAGACCATAAAGCTAAAGAGAATGGGGAATGAAGGAATGCAGACATCTACTACTATTTGATTCACCTACCATCTGCTGGTTCTTTTCTAGTTTGTTGACTTCATGTTTATTTATATTTATATCCGATTTCAAGGGAGATTTGGTATTTTGCATTTGCATTGATTCGTAATATTTTCATTGATATTTTCCCTTTTTTTGTGCTGAAATAAAGAAGACCCATACTAATACTGAATAATTGTGTCTTTAAACACAATTATGTGGATACTCCAAAATGGCAGCGTAATAGGCACCCATACTGGGACAATGTGCAATTGCCATCTGATGGTCTTCAATGTCGCCGTGACAATAGAATTATGATGATTTTACTGTACTAAAAAAATGAGAATTCCCTGCGGTGAAACCACTCAGTATGCAATACCATGACTAGGAAAACTTGTCTGGGAGTAAATATCTGCAATCATACACAAAAAAACCCCGTCCCTGATTTCCACAAACATAATTTTCTGATAGCACTGTAAACAAAACTAGTTTAAAAAAACACAAATGCCCCACAGCTTTTTGTCCGGAAATACATTGGTCTATGGAATGAATATAATTAATAGCGAAAAGGTAGAGAACTACACCGCTCTTACAAAAAGCCCTTGTAATTCATCCATAACTTTGTCAGCTGTCGGCGATTTCATATTCATAGAACACAAATCTTCTTTCAGATAGTGTGCATGTTATAAAAAGGTTAATCCACTATTTCTTGCAATCTCTGAATTCTGATATGTACGCTTGCAAGATTAAACTTTTCGGCTAAATCACAGAACTGTTATCCAATCTGTTAGCTGATCATCATCATCATAGGCAGTCCCTCGAATCGAGGATGACTTGCTTCCACGTCAAAAACTTTGCAGGTGTTTCAATGAAGGACCTAAAATTCTAGGTCCCAAACTAAATCTTGAAGGGTGGAAGATGCCTGTGCGTGGATTTTTTTAATGTGTGGTGGCTGTTGCACACCAGCCACCACATGGACTTGACAGAGCTCGGTCTTGGTGCAGTGGCAAGGATTAATCAAGATGACCAGAGACCAGCTCTGCTGCACGGACCTAGTGCGCACACATATCGCAGTGTGGGCTGGCCCGTGCTGCCCCTGGGACCAGCAACGGCAGTGTTGGCTGATGTCAGACCAGTGAATCACTGAAAAAGGAGCACCATCCAGTTTTAGGATGAGAATGGACACACCAATGTTACATTTGCCAGGTTTATATGGTAGATATTCCCTAAGGTTCACATTACTAATCTCTCCCCTTGTCCCTTACAATCAAGAATGTACCTTTTTCGGTCCTGCATAAATGGATCCAGTGAAAGGCATCATGTGTCAGCCAGTCTAACGTCAGTGGTGGGAAAACTACTAAAGACTATTAATTGGGACAAAATTAATTCTCACTAAGAGAATTAACTGCTCAGATAGCTGTTAACGGATATGATGTAATTGGGATTACAGAGACATGGCTCCAGGGTGACCAAGGCTGGGAACTCAACATCCAAGGGTATTCAATATTCAGGAAAGATAGACTGAAAGGGAAAGGAGGTGGGGTAGCGTTGCTGGTTAAAGAGGAGATAACGCAATAGTAAGGAAGGACATTAGTGTGGATGAGGTGGAATCTGTATGGGTAGAGCTGCGGAACACCAAAGGGCAGAAAACACAAGTGGGAGTTGTGTACAGACCACCAAACGGTCATAGTGAGGTTGGGGATGGCATCAAACAGGAAATTAGGGATGCGTGCAATAAAGGTACAGCAGTTATCATGGGTGACTTTAATCTACATATAGATTGGGCTAAACAAACTGGTAGCAATATGGTGGAGGAGGATTTGCTGGAGTGTATAAGGTATGGTTTTCTAGACCAATATGTCGAGGAACCAACTAGAGAGCTGGTCATTCTAGACTGGGTGTTGTGTATTGAGAGAGGATTAATTAGCAATCTTGTTGTGCGAGGCCCCTTGGGGAAGAGTGACCATAATATGGTAGAATTCTTCATCAAGATGGAGAGTGACACAGTTAATTCAGAGACTAGAGTCCTGAACTTAAAGAAAGGTAACTTCGACGGTATGAGATGTGAATTGGCGAGGATAGACTGACGAATTATATTTAAAGGGTTGACAGTGGATAGGCAATGGAAGACATTTAAAGATCACATGGATGAACTTCAACAATTGTACATCCCTGTCTGGCGTAAAAATAAAACGGGGAAGATGGCTCAACCATGGCTTACAAGGGAAATTAGGGATAGTGTTAAATCCAAGGAAGAGGCATATAAAGTGTCCAAAAAAAGCAGCAAATCTGAGGACTGGGAGAAATTTAGAATTCAGCAGAGGAGGACAAAGGGTTTAATTAGGAGGGAGAAAATAGAATATGACAGTAAGCTTTCAGGGAACATAAAAACTGACTGCAAAAGCTTCTACAGATATGTGAAGAGAAAAAGATTAGTGAAGACAAATTTGGGTCCCTTATAGTCAGAATCAGGTGAATTTATAATGGGGAACAAAGAAATAGCAGACCAATTGAACAAATACTTGGATTCTGTCTTCACTAAGGTAGACACAAATAACCTTCTGGAAATACTAGGGTTCGAGGATCTAGTAAGATGGAGGAACTAAAGGAAATCCTTATTAGTGAGCAAATTGTGTTAGGAAAATTGATGGAATTGAAGGCCGATAAATCCCCAGGGCCTGATAGTCTGCATCCCAGCTTAAGGAAGTGGCCCTAGAAATAGTGGATGCATAGGTGGTCATTTTCCAACATTCTATAGAGTCTGGATCAGTTCCTTTGGACTTGAGGGTAGCTAATGTAACCCCACTTTTTAAAAAAGGAGGGAGAGAGAAAACAGGGAATTATAGACCGGTCAGCCTGACATCAGTAGTGGGTAAAATGATAGAATCAATTATTAAGGATGTCATATCAACGCATTTGGAAAGCAGTGATAGGATTGATCCAAGTCAGCATGGATTTATGAAAGGGAAATGATGCTTGACAAATCTTCTAGAATTTTTTGAGGATGTAACTAGTAGAGTAGTGTATTTCAAAAGGCTTTTGACAAAGTCCCACACAAGAGATTGTTAAAGCACATGGTACTGGGGGTAATGTACTGACGTGGATAGAGAACTGGTTGGCAGACAGGAAGCAAAGAGTAGGGATAAATGGGTCCTTTTCAGAATGGCAGGCAGTGACTAGTGGGGTACCGCAAGATTCAGTGCTGGGATCCCAGCTATTTACAATATGCATTAATGATTTAGACAAAGGAATTGAACGTAATATCTCCAAGATTGCAGATGACACTAAGCTGGGTGAGTGTGAGGAGGATGCTAAGAGGCTGCAGGGTGACTTGGACAGGTTAGGTGAGTGGGCAAATACATGGCAGATGCAGTATAATGTGGATAAATGTGAGGTTATCCACTTTGGTGGTAAAAACAGGAAGGCAGATTATTATCTGAATGGTGACAGATTAGTAAAAGGGGAGTTGCAACGAAACCTGGGTGTCATGGTACATCAGTCATTGAAAGTTGGCATACAGGTACAGCAGGCGGTGAAGAAGGTAAATGGCATGTTGGCCTTCATGGCGAGAGGATTTGAGTATAGGAGCAGGGAGGTCTTACAACAGTTGTGCAGGGTCTTGGTGAGACCACACCTTGAATATTGTGTACAGTTTTGGTCTCCTAATCTGAGGAAGGATATTCTTCCTATTGAGGGAGTGCAGCGAAGGTTCACCAGACTGATTCCCGGGACGACAGGACTGACATATGAAGAAAGACTGGATCGACTTGGCTTATATTCAATGGAATTTAGAAGAATGAGAGGGGATCTCAGAAGCATATAAAATTCTGACGGGATTGGACAGTTTAGATGCAGGAAGAATGTTCCCGATGTTGGGAAAGTCCTGAACCAGGGGTCACAATCTAAGGGTAAGGGGTAAATCATTTAGGACCGAGATGAGGAGAAACTTCTTCACTCAGAGAGTTGTGAGCATGTGGAATTCTCTACCAGAGAAAGTTGTTGAGGCCAGTTCATTAGATGTATTCAAAAGAGAGTTAGATGTGGCCCTTACGGCTAAAGGGATCAAGGGGTATGGAGAGAAAGCAGGAATGGGTTACTGAAGTGCATGATCAGCCATGATCTTTTTGAATGGTGGTGCAGGCTCGAAGGGCCGAATGGCCTAATCCTGCACCTATTTTCTATGTTTCTATGTTTAATAAGGGACAGTCAGCATGGAGTTGTTAAAGGCAAATTATATCTGACTAACCTGATTGAATTCTTTAATGAAGTAACAGAGGATTGATGAAGTTAGTGCAGCAGATGTTGTAAATATGGATTTTCAAAAGTCATTTGATAAAGTGACTTATTCAGAAAATAGAAACACATGGGGCTAGATTTTCCATTTTTTGTGTATATCGCCCAAAAATGGGCGTTATTTGTGGCATGGGCGGTAAAAATGGATTTTCAGCTCGCCAGCTTCTCGCCTATTCTCAAAGCGGCGCGTCTCCATTTTTGAAATTGGGCATTACCGCGAGCGATATGAAATGGGCAATAGCATTAAATCTCGCTGACCTTCTGCTGTAACGTGTCGCCGTCCTTAGCAATGGCATGGCAATGCTCGATTCCCGCGATTCAGGAGGTCAAGGGTCATCATGACATGCACAGAAGAGGAAACAGAGAGAGCGGGAGCCGAGGGGGACTGAAAGCATGTGTGGCTGTGGTGTGTGCTTGTTTGGCTATTGTGTGAGGCACGAGGGAGATTCACCAGCAGCGAAAAGCCGACTAAGCACCAAAAACATAGTTGGCACCGAGTTTTTGTCCAACAAAGAAGATGTAACATGGAAGGGATGGTGGAGGCCCTGGAGCTGGTAGCCAGGAACATTGGTGGCAGAGGGCTCCCAGTGGTCCCAAAGCGCGGCACTGCACCCCAAAGTGCCGCACCCCCATTGCCAACCACACGATAGCCAGCAGCAACATCTTGCTTCTGGCTCGGAGCACGTTCCCACCTCAGGACCGTCCTCTCCCGTATCTGTCTAAGCAGCAGTTCGGCCGTCAACCCCCACCCCCCCAATGAAGCATAGATTGAGGAGCTCCTCGGCCAGGCGGCTTGAAGTCAGGAGGGTAAGGGTAAGGGGTAGAGGTGGGGGAGGGGGGAGAAGCGGGGGCGGGGGAGGGTTGGTTTTTACAGAAATACTTATGATTTCAGACAAATGTTCGGTTTAAATGTTTTTTATTTAACAAAACCTTGTTGCACATTGGCTCAGATAGCTGCACCGTTACACGCCGGTGATTCCTTATCAAAGGGTATAATGACACTTAACTTAAACTTTAACCTTCACCAAGGTGATGCGCACCATTGATGTATGACCTGCACACCCAGCAGTGTGCCAGCCTTGTAAATAACACCAACATTCTTACAGACAAAGTGATCATTGATGAGCACCCTGACGTAAGGCTCTTACAGCTATCATGCCACCATGGGCCTTTTCATGCGGTCTACAGGGGGGCGGGGGCATGGCTTCAGCGTCAGCCTGATTGTCTGGCCCGATATCAGCATCCGCCTCCTCGTCCTCTTCTTCCTCTCTCTGGTGAGGTGGACTTTCAGACTCATCAGGCAATTCTTGTCCCCTCCTGATAGCCAAGTTGTGCAGCATGGAGCACACCACCACGGATTAAGCTACCTGCTCAGGGTGATATTGGAGGTCGCCTCCTGAGTGGTCCAGGCATCTAAAGCGCTGCTTAAACACGCCAATGGTTTTCTCCACGATATTGCGAGTTGCTCTGTGGGTCTCGTTGAATCACCTCTCGGCTTCAGTGTGGGTGTCACGCAGGTGGGTCATCAGTCAGGTGGCGAGGCCATATCCTTTGTCACCAAGCATCCAGCATTGACCTTCTGATTATTAAACAAGTCAGATACAGTGCTCTCACGCAGGATGCTGCCCGGAAATTGAGCATTCACTGCCAGTATAATTTGCTGGTGGTCGATAACGAGTTGGACATTCAGGGAGTGGAATCCCTTGCAGTTCCTGAAAACCTCTGCATCCTGAAAAGTTGCCGCATCGTGATGTGCGTACAGTGTATTGCTCTCTGCACCTAAGGGAAGTTTACAATTCTGGATAATCCTAGAGCCCTCTCACTCTGTGCCTCCCTGGTCATAGGGAAGCTGATCAAGTCCCTCCTGCGTGCGTACAGGGCTTCAGTGACCTGTCTAATGCAGCAATGTGTGGCATGCTGAGAAAGTCTGCAAATGTTGCCAGCTCTGGCCTGAAAAGAACCCGACGCGTAGAATGACAGTACCACGGTGACTTTGACCTCGACGGACAGTGCAGTACTGATGGTGCTGGCAGGCTGCAGATCTCCCCTTATGAGCTGGCATATCTCAGTGATAATCTCTTTGTGGAAGTGCAGTCTCCGAAGGCAGGTGGTGTCGGGCAAGTCGAGGTGAGACTGCTTCTCCCTGCTCTTGCGGGGGGTGTAACATCTGGTCCTCCTCATCAGTCTGGCACGTCTTACATTGGGCACATAATGCTGTTATCTCGAGTCTGCTGCATGTAATTGGTCAAGAGAGGGTGAGAAAGGACAGGCCTCATTGCAGTAGCTCTCTGTTTTCCACCGATTGGTCACAAACAATAAATGTCCCGACGAAGACACCTATTCAATTCCAATCGGTCACAGTATGGTCAAGATGTTTGTACAGATCTTCACATCAACTCCGAACTCTGCCGAAGTTGAAGCACAGCAGCCTTTTAAAGGATGCGACATGTGATGTAGGACCATGGCATCCATAACACTGTGATTAGTTTCGGTTAGTTCCACTTTTTCTGGGCGGTTTTTGGGGAGAGCGATATTGTGGGTGATATGGATGCGAGGTGGTGAAAGTGATGCTGGGCGATCTCATGGCCGCTAGTTTTGGTAAATATGCTCTTTACTTCAAAAAAAAAGTGGGCGGGCGGTATTATTGAATCAGTACAGAAATTAATGCTGGGTGATATTATTGGCGTTGATTTCGCCCCTTCTGATGATTCCCCCCAAAATAAGTGGACGGGCGTTATTATTTTTTCCCAGCGTTAAGCACATGGGGAAGTTAACGCTCGGTGATAAGTTTCTGAAAAATGGCCGTCAGTTTCCATTTTGTGGCTAAATGGGCGATATATGGGCATTATACGTCATTTCAGCGGTAAAATGGGCGTTAAGCATGCAAAAAACGTGGAAAATCTAGACCATAGTGTTAAATAGACTGTTGTAACTTGGGTACGTAATTGGCTAAGGGATAGAAGGCAAAGAGTGGCGGTGAACGGATGTTTTTCTGAATGGAGGGAAGTATGCAGTGGGGTTCCCCAGGGGTTGGTCTGCAGAGCAGTAGTGATAGCCGCCCTCCTATATGCTTCAGAGACATGAACTATGTACAGCAGGCGCCTCAAAGCACTGGAGAAGTACCACAAACGCTGCCTCCACAAGATCCTGCAAATCCATTGGCAGGATAGGCACACCAATGTCCGTGTTCTCGCTCAGACCAACATCCGCAGCATCGAAGCATTGACCTCGCTCGATCAGCTCCAATGGATGGGCCACATCATCCACATGCCCAATACTAGACTCCCAAAGCAAGCGCTCTACTCAGAGTTCTGACACGGCAAGCGAGTCCCAGGTAAGAAGAGGAAATGCTTCAAGGACACCCTTGAAAAAGCGCAACATCCCCACCAATACCTGGGAATTGCTGGCCAAGACCGCTCAAAGTGGAGAAGCATCCGGGAAGGCGCCGAACACCTCGAGTCTCTTCACCGAGAGCACACGGAAGCCAAGCGCAAACAGCAGAAGGAATGCACAACAACCCAAGCACCCCACCCACCCGTCCCTTCAACCACCTTTTGCCCCACCTGTGACAGAGAAGGTAGATCCCACATTGGACTCATCAGTCACCTAAGAACTCATATTAGTGTGGATGCAAGTTATCCTCGACTCCGAGGGACTGCCTAAGAAGAAGGTGGTATTCGGACTATTGCTTTTCTTGTTAAATATAAATTACCTGGGCTTGGGTATCGGAGTACAATTTCAAAGTTTGAAGATGATACAAAACTTGGCAACATAGTAAATAGTGAGAAGGATAGTAGCAGATATCAGGAGGACATAACCTGATAAAATGGGCAGACGCATGGCAGATGCAAGTTAATGCGGATAAGTGTGAGGTGATGCACTTTGGGAGGAACAACATGAAGAGGCCATATAATCTAAATACTACTATTTGGAGAGATCAGGGGTGCATATTCATAATTCTTTGAAGGTGGCAGGGAAACTTGATAAGACAAGTTAAAAAAGTATATGGAAAAATTGACTTTGTAAATAGGGGTATTTGAATACAAAGATAAGGAAGTCATGCTAAACCTTTACAAATCACTGGTTAGACCTCGGCTGGAGTACAGTGTACAATTCTTGGCACCACATTTTAGCAAGGATGTCAAGGCCTTGGAGTGGGTAGAGGAGATTTAACATGATGATACCAGGGATGAGGGACTTCAGTTATGTGGAGAGATTGGAGAAGCTGGGATTGTTCTCCAATAGAGCAGACAAGGTTAAGGGAAGACCTAATCGAGATATTCAATATAATGAGGGATTTTGATGGGGAGAAAGTGTTTTCTTTGGTAAGTGGGTCGGTAACCAGAGGTCATTGATTTAAAATGATTTGCAAAACAACTAGAGGGGAAGAGAGTTTTTTTTCACGTGGAGGGTCGTTAACATCTGGAACCCACTACCTGAAAGGGTGATGTAAGCAAATTCCATAGGAACTTTCAAACGGCAATTGGACATGTACTTGAAGAGTACTAATTTGCAGGGTTATGGGGAAAAGCTGGAGTGTGGGCCTAAATTGGACAGTTCTTTCAAAGAGCTGGCACAGGTGATGGGCTGAATGGCTTCCTTCCGTGCTGAAAGATTCTATAATTTTAGTGATCCATTAACTGCTTACTGCCCCCATATTCACCAGTCCACCACAATTACTTTTTCTCCAAATCCCTGTAAATACTGACCAAATTGGACCTACCCCAAACTACTTTGCTCCCTCAAACCTCACTTTCATACTCCCAGTGATCACTGCCCCTCCAAATTCTCACTACTTCCCTCCCTCAACTATTCACTATCCCTCACAACTACTCACTACCCCAGCCGACTCAATTCCTCTGGCGTCCTGACAAGCTCAACATCCCTCAAACAACTAGCCACTCACCTACCGTGAATATTGCCAAAGATCTACTCCCTCATAAAACACTTGGGGATGAATTTCCGCAGGGGATCTCACGAGTCACAGAAACTCAGGAAAAACAGAGTAAACTGGCTTTATGCCATTTCACAGGTTTATGACTCTTCTGCTGACGTTATGGCAGATAATCAGAAGATTATCACGATGGAAAACCATCTCTATGTTTTCCACTTTCGCTGGAATAATCACAGGAGATGAACTGTTATTAAAATGGTACATCCAGGGAGCAGTATCATTACGCTTCCTGTGTCACACTTTAGCTGTAAATTGGCCTCACAGTTTCTTACATACGAATTTCTTACTGTCGTTGCAAATTTCCTATATCCAGTTGATTGGCTGATATACAAATGTATTAATGTGGAACACTTCTAATTGCTTCTACCTGATTATCTGATGGGCAAATGCAATAATTGCGATTTGAATTACTAATTGCAATTCAGTCAAATACATGCTGATTATAGAACAAGATGTTTTTTGTTTATAATGCAATACAATGCTATTCACTGCATTTGATCTACAAATATACTGATTATTGCCACTGTGAATGTGATCTGTATATTTTGTACTCATTGGCCGCAGGAATATGGATAGCAACAGTGAAGAAGTTAAGCCAGGTTAATGCTATTGTGGTTTAATGATTTATTCCTTTGTGTATGCTTACTTTATGCGGAACAAGCATTCAAGCATACAAAACCCTAGATGCTTGTTCCACACAAGATAAGCACGTATTCTTTGCACACAAGCAGAGCACAGCAATAAAAAAACGTTGATTTTATTGTGTGGATGTTCAGCCTTATACAATCACAGCTCTGTCCTTCCCACTGTTGGTTTCAGACTCCAATTATCTCCTGATGGTGTACACTGAATTCTGTGAATCTCCATGGATCTGAATAAATGTTCACCACTTTCCATGTTCAATTTATTTGGGAAGTCTTGGGTTGACATTACCACAAGGTGCTACAGGAGAGAGAGAGATAAATAGATAAATGTATATAACATAAAATAGACACACACTATTATAGGGCACAGAAATTCAGCAAATGGAAGGACTTCTATTTACAGACAGTGAGGATAAATAATTTTCCTTGCATATGGTTATTTTTGGATTGAGGAATCCTTTGTGTTTGGTAGTGTGAATCCCCTGTTGTTGTAAATCACTCTTTCAGAATGACACTGGGGCTTGGAGAGATATGAGGACAAGTTGCATAAACTTCGCTTCTATTCCCTTGAGTTTAGAAGATTGACCCGCGATCAGATAGAGGTTGTTTAAATTGTTAAATGAATTTGATAGGGTCGATACAGAGAAACTATATTCTCTGGTAGGAAAATCAAGAACAAGGAGGCATCATCTTAGAATTTGAGCTTAGCCATTCAGAAGGGAAATCAGGAAGCACGTTTTCACACCCATCCATCATCTTAAACATTAACTTCCTCCACCACCGGCGCACCGTGGCTGCAGCGTGTTCCACTTACAAGCTGCACTGCAGCAACTCGCCAAGACTTTTTTGGCAGCACCTCCCAAGCCCGCGACCTCTACCAGCTAGAAGGACAAGGGCAGCAGGCACATGGGAGCACCGTTACCTGCAAGTTCCGCTCCAAGTTCTGCACCATCCTGACTTGGAAATATATCGCCGTTCCCTCATTGTCGCTGGGTCAAAGTCCTGGTACTTCCTCCTGAACAGCACTATGGGAGTATATTCACCACACGGACTGCAGTGGTTCAAGAAGATGGCTCACCACCTTCGCAAGGCCTCTTAGAGATGAGCAATAAATGCTGGTCTTGCCAGTGATGCTCACATCCCAGGAACGAATTTTAAAAAAACACGAAGGCTGATAGAAATTTGGAACTCTCTCCATCAGAAGACTGTGGATACTGGGTCAATTGAAGCATTCAAGACTACAATTGATAGATTTTTGTTAGTTAAGGATAAGGAGCAAATGTGGGTAAATGGCATTGAGGTGCAGATAACCATGATCGCATTGAATGGCAGAGCAAGCCCGATAGGCTGAACGGTCTACTCCTGTTCCTATGCACCTAAAATAATAAGCAGCAAATGGTGTATTCACCATGTACACTCGCATACCTTTCACTCGATTAGTAAATTAAATATTGAGATCTAATATATGCAGGCCTAGTAAGCAATAACTGCATAACAAATTTATGACCATTACTCATAAATATAAAACTCCAGTATGATTAAAAGTATTCATATTCATAAAGGCATTCTAAACTTTAATCTCCAAGAGCTACTATATCAAAAGTAGTCATCACCATGCTATTTTCAACAAAACTGAATCTTACAATGAATCAAAACCATGAGATCAAAGTAGTTTGAATCAAGTCTTCAACCTAAAACCCCATGACGTACAGAATGTAACTGGAAGGTAAATGAAGGCCCTGAATAATTTCCATAACTTGCTTTAAGGCAATTATATAAGTTGAATGTGAGGAGTAATATATAAATAATCTATAGAAATAATATAAATTCTCAATGATTAACAATATAATGCCATATTCATCAAACCCACAGGCCACATTTTCCCAGTACTGGGTCGCACTCCTCTTAACAAAAGAAACATATCCTATGAGATCACAGCCATGATTATTGAATTTTCAATAACATAATGCACGACCTAGAAACATTTAAACATCTAATTAAAGTCACAGTCCCAGGAGTCATCATTCCCACTTTTACTGTAACATTTCTATATATATATATATATCAGATACATTGCGAGTCCACTAATAGAACGAGACGAATCACTCGGCTGCAAACTAGGCATCAAATCGGGACATGAGAAGAGCACACCCAGCTCAGTCTACCCTGCAAAGGCCTCCTCACTAACCTGATGAAAAAGTCAGGGCAGGTGTCCCACAAACTAGTCAAACAATAGCCTGACATAGTCATACTCAAAGAATCGTATCTGTCAGCAAACATCCACAACTTCTCCCTCACTGGGCATGTCCTGTTTAACAGCAAGACCATCCCACCAGTGATAGACAGACAAGCGAGAGTGGTCCGGGTGTCTTCAAAATTGAATCATTAAAGTCTCATGGCACAAGGTCAAAAAAACCTCCTGTTGCTTACCACCTATCACCCTCTCAGCAGATGAATCAGTACTCGTTAATATTAAACATCATTTGGAGGAAGCACTGAGGGTAGCAAGGTCACACCAATGTATTCTGGGTGGAGGACTATAATATCCATCACCAAGAGTAGCTTGACATAGCTGGCCGAATCCTAAAGGCCAGTTGCTAGACTGAGCTTGTGGTAGGTGGTGAAGTAACACATGAGAGAATAACCTACTTAGCCTCATCCTCACCAATCTACTTGCTGTGGATGCGGCAGTTCATGATGGCATTTGTCGGAGTGACTACTGCACAGTCTTTGGGGAGATCAAGCCCCATCTTGTCATGTGGTACTGACACCATGCTAACTGGGATCTATTAAAAACAGATCGACTAACTCAAAACTAAGCATCCATGAGATACTGTCGGCCATTAGCAGCAGCAGAATTGTATACCACTACAATCTGTAGCCTCATGTGTAAGCATATCACTTACTCCTCCATTACAATCAAGCCAGATGACCAATCCTGGTTCAATGAGGAGTGTAGAAGAGCGTGCCGAGAGCAGCACCAAGCGTACCTGAAAATGAGGTGCCAACCTAGTGAAGCTACAAAACAGGACCACATGTATGCTATAGACAAAGCTAAGCAATCCCACAACCAACAGATCAAGTCAAATCCCACAGCCAATGAATCAGGTCAAATCCCTGTCACATTCAGCTGCAAATGGCGGTGGACAATGAAGCAACTAACGGGAGGAGGAGGATCCGTGCATCCCCATCTTGAAACTTGTGAAAACAAAAGACAAGGCTGAAGCATTTACAACCATTTTCAGTCAGAAATGTTGAGTGGATAATCCTCCTCGGCCTCCTCCTGAGGACCCCACTATTACAGATGCCAGTCTTTAGCCAATTCTGTTCACTCTACGGGTAATCAAGAAGCAGCTGACTGCAATGAACACAGCAAACACTAAAGGCCCCAACAAAATCCCAGCTGAAGATCTGTGCTGCAGCGCCCGAAGACAAGCTGTTCCAGTACACCTACAACACTGGCATCCACCCAACAATATGGAAAATTGCCCAGGTATTTCCTATCCACAAAAAGGAGGACAAATCCATTCTGGTCAATTGCCATCTTATCAATCTACACCCAATCATCAGCAAATTTATGGGAGAAGTTGTAGACAAGGCCATTCAGTGGCACTAACTCACCAATAACCTGCCCACACTGTGAAAAGTGGCATACAAAGGCCTTTGTACTATCTACTGGATACACTGCAACAACTCGTCAAGGCTTCTTTGGCAGTACCTCCCAAATCCAGAACCTCCACCACCTAGAATGATAACATTAGCAGGTGCATAGAAACACCATCACCTCCACGCTCCTCCTCCAAATGACACACCATCCTGACTTGGACATATAGCACCATTCCTTTATCATTGCTCAGTCAAAATCCTGGAACTTCCGATCAAATAGCATTGTTGGAGCACCTTCACCACATACAGCAGTTCAAGAAAAAGACCCAATATCACCACCTCAAGGCAATGAGAGATGGAAATGAATGCTGTCCTTGTCAGTGACACCCACAGCCCAAGAATAAATACTTCTTCAAATCTGTACTACCACTTTATTTATATTTTTTAATATTTCATATGTAATTTTACTGCAAACATATAAAAATCCTTTTCTACTATATATTGTTAGATTTTTAACAGTGTAAAAATGTGTTGCTCATTTGATACTTTTCTTTTACCCATTTATAAATGAAGCCTTAAAATGTCCAACCACACAATGGCCCCAAGTTTCCACATGATTTGCGCCTGATTTTTAGGAGCAACTGGTGGAGAACGGACTATCTTAGAAATTGCAATTCTCCACATTTTTTTTTCTGCAGTTCTAGTCAGTTAGAACAGTTTCACTTTGGAACAGAATTATTTCTTCAAAAAGGGGCGTGTCCGGCCACTGACGCCTGATTTCAAAGTTTCCACAGTGAAAACGTACTCCAAACTAACTTAGAATGGAGCAAGTGAAGATTTTTGTAGAACTGAAAAAACCTTGTCTACCCATTAAAAAATCAGGCGCAGGTTATAAATTAGGTCTCCAGAACGAGGTGGGGGGAAGGGAAGTCATTAAATTCTACAAATATTATACAAATAAATCCAACCCGAATAAACATTTATAAGCAAAGAAAAGATTAAATAAACCATCTTCCTACCTGTGTGAAAGTGCTTCAGCCAGGGAGAATGCTGCAGGAAGCCTCACAAGTTGAGGCAGCCGTTCGTTCCCGACGGCGGGGGGGAGGAGGCAGCCGTTCCCGACGGCGGGGAGGGAGGGAGGGAGTGCGGGCCCGACCGACCGACCGCAGCGGGGGGGGGCAGCCGTTCCTGACGGCGGGCGGGGGGGGGGAGGGAGGGAGGGAGTGCGGGCCCGACCGACCGACCGCAGCGGGGGGGGGCAGCCGTTCCTGACGGCGGGCGGGGGGGGGGAGGGAGGGAGGGAGTGCGGGCCCGACCGACCGACCGCAGCGGGGGGGGGCAGCCGTTCCCGACGGCGGGCGGGGGGGGGGGGGAGGGAGGGAGTGCGGGCCCGACCGATCGACCGCAGTGAGGGGGGAGGAAGCCGTTCCAGACGGCGGGCGGGGGGGAGGGAGGGAGGGAGGGAGGGAGTACGGGTCCGACCGACCGACCGCAGCGGGGGGGGGCAGCCGTTCCTGACGGCGGGCGGGGCGGGAATGGCTGCTCAACTTGTGAGGCTTCCTGCAGCCTTCTCACTGCTGCAAGAAGCCTCAGTGCTGATGTGCTGATGGCAATGTGCTTTTATTAAAAAATGTTCAAAAATTAAACAGCTACAAAGAACTACAAAATTGGCCGAGTGCCAATGTTTCCTTCACACTGCGCGTGCGCGAATGCTCCAATGCGCACGCGCAGGGTTGCCGGCAGGAAAAAAACTAATTTAAATGGTACCCGCCCCCTCCCACTTACAAAATCGGCGCGAATGGTAGGCTCCACCCCCTGGGCACCGCGCCAAACTGCCATGGAACTGCAGGGCGCTCCAGAATCGCGTGTTTTTTTTACGGCGCCGTTTTCGGGGCGAAAAACGGGCGCCCAGCTCGGAGGGGCGCCCGTTTTGTAGCGTGTGGAAACTTGAGGCCAAAGATTCCCACGATGATTGACTGTAAACAAAAGAAACTTGAGGAAGGTTTGTTTTAAAGATATTCTATCTGAAAAAGAATCGGTTCCTCAAACTTTCTTGGGAAATGGGATGAGCCACTGTATTTGGTTGAAATTGATGGACCACTTACAACATTATGGGAATACACACAACTGAAATGTGTGACAAAGAAAATTCAGCCAATCATAACACCTGCAATAATGTTCCACATTAACATTTCTCAAGCAGCTACTGAGCCAGCCAACCAATATATATGTGGAAAAGTTCATTCATCCATTTGGACTGCTCATCTGTCCTCAAGAATGTTTCAAGGGCAAGCGAGAATCCTTTTGTTGTGTTGTGCAAGTCCTTGTGGATTGAGTAATGGAACATCACAATGCTCTTTTTGGCCTCTGAATATACATCGGAGACGCTGAGTGAATGGCAAAGAGGACATGGATGGAAGAAAGTATAAAGTTCTTCAACTTAAAGAAGAACACAATAGTAAGGCATGTACTAGTTATTTACAAAGGGATACTTTAGTTCTTACAGTTGCAATCTTTTATTATTTTGTCCATTTAAATAATTAGATCAGAGGTCTTCTCGTGCAAGTATATAATTGCATTATTTATAGATTATTTTCTTCTTCATTGCTTGTTTCATAAATTTGCTTCATATTTTAAACTTAAAACCAGGTCCGTTGTGATGTTTTACTGCTCTCAACAACTCAAATGAGATCCGAAGAAGAATTAGGATAAATTTCAATTGTAAAAATAATTATCTTACATGGTTTTCTGGCCATGTTCCAGGCAAATTGCCTGTAGCTTTTTTACTCTTGGGCTAAAAGGAAACCTGTTTTACCTTAAATTTTAGGAATTGCTTTTTCAAACACAGCGAAGGAACAGATTGCTGTTTGCTTTGTGAAGTTGAAAGAACTCAGTTCAGATCAGAGAATTTTGCATGTCAAGTTAAACCTAGATTTTAAGGCAAGGATAGACACACTCAAAGATATGGGTGTTGGGCTTTATCCACAAGAGTGGTCAAAGATGCAAACACTGAAATAATTCATACAGAAGGAAACAAACCAACGACCCGGATTTTGCTGAGTGCGGCAAAGGACCGGTTTCACCGTTCACCTCGCATACAGTTGTCTTCAGACTTTTAGCGGGTTTGTCAGCGGAGATTTCCACTCTTGCGGCGTCTGATTGAATTCGGCACCTTCTACAGAGGATCTGTGGCATCTGGGAGACAAGCAGCAGGGAGGTTGTTCAATCAATCAGATTGAAGAATCTTCACTGAAACATGCAAACAGCAAAGCAGGAAGTAATAAACAGGATACAAAATTCCATTTAAATCATTGCTCAGGAAGCAAAATAAAGATTGGGGCATAAATATGGGATTAAGGGTGAAAAATTAAATAGAACAGAAAAACCTTTAAAAAAAATTTATTTTAATTTTTGTAAAAATCTACAACATTAATTTTCTTCTGTGGGAATGAGACTCCTAAAAGGTTTAGGGCCAGAGAGATTATTCAGCAGCATATATCACTTATTACACTCTGTCTTTAAGAGCGTGAATAGTAGGCAATTAGCCCACGTTCACAGCATAACATTGATTTCAGTGCAGATTCCATCGGCGAAGACTGTAACAGCACAGCCTGTGAAGGAGCAGGGTATCACTGACAGCAACTTCCGGATTTCCACATTTAACTGCGCATGTGCAGGTGCCAGAAGTTGCTGTCAGTTTTACCGAGTAATAACAGCGAGCACTGACAGCATCACCGCTTTAGTACAGCAAAATCCAGGCCAAAGTGTCTGAGAGAAACAGAACATTGTGGAGAGATGGAAATTGATCACTGCAGAGGAGGATTCAACACATGACTACTTCTGGAGCGCAGTTTGTATGCCATTCTACAAGTACCACAGACTTAAACAGAAAACCTGCGACATGATATTTTTATACAGCTATACAAATTGCAAAGATTACCTGCAGTGTAGTACTCAAAACAGAATGCTGAACTGAGACATTGTTAATTTGAACCTAGTTAAGGCTGTACTACTGTAGTGCTGAAATGAGTTTGTCTTTATATAAAACACAGCTGTGTTTGAACAAATGATTGTGACATGTGATTATCACATTGATAATTATGTTGGCCCTGCATTTGCAGTTGGAGGCTTCCTAGGGGGAAATGCCTCTGACCTGCAAATAAAATGCCCACGTACCTGGTGGTCCGGGAGGTATAGAGGCTCACGGTCCTGGGCCTCTCCGAGTACCCGTGGATAGAGGCCCACGTAATTCGAGGGGGCACGTGATTTGCAAGCGACCTGGGATCACGTAGGCTGGCCCAACAAATGAAAGAAGGGGATCCCTATTCATGCTTATGGGGATTCCGTATGTACGGAACCCTCATAAGTATGAATGGGAACACCCAAAAAAAATACATCTAGACGTCAAATAAATTTTTTAAAAATCACATTTAAAAATAATTAAAATGGCATTTAATTAAATAGTTAAAACAAAAAATAAATGTACGTGTTTTAAAGAGGCTAAAAATAAACTTACCTTATTTCCCAAGTTTTTAAATGTATAAATTATTGATGAAATGTTATTTTTCTGTTTGTTACAACTTTTACCAGGTGTAAGAATTTCATGGGCAAATAGCTCAACACTCCGCTCACAAATGCCCTTTTCCTGGGGATGTGGTGGATCTGTCAAGAGAATTCCTGGCAGATTGCAAGTTCCAGGTTTTCGCGCATGCGCAGCACATGCCTAACCCCAGAACTTGTGCGGGCCCGTACTCACCCGTAGGGGCCGCAAATTACGGCCCGTAGTCTTTTGCATGTGCAGTGTACTGAATAAATAATGTTAAAGATACATCTCTGTCAGCTTTACATTTTAGATCTCTATGATGAGCCAAGAGTTAACAAAAATTAAAATACCTGGAAACACTCAGCAGGTAAGGCAACATGTGTGGAGAGAGGAAGGTAGGGTTAATGCTTCAGGGTGATGACCTTTCGCTATGTGTGTCCATGCAATAATAGGAGGGTGAGTGACAATGTCTTCACACATCTCGGGTAAGATCAAACAAATTATGCCTCTGAGGATTTCTTGGTAGCTTGGTTTGTCACTTCTTAAACATTCATGTGTGTCAAGAAATCACCATTGACCAGAAACTTAATCGGAACAACCACATAAATACTGCAGCTACAAGGGGTCAGCAGCTGTGTATTCTGCAGCAAGTGACTTAAGTCCTGACTCCCCAAAGCCTTTCCACCATCGACAAGGCACAAGTCAGGAGTGTGATAACATAGTCTCCAATTGCTCCAACAACACTCAAGAAGCTCGACACCATCCAGAACAAAGCAGCCTGCTTGAATGGCATCCCATCCACCACCAGCATGCCATGGCTGCAGTTTGCCCCATCTACAAGATGCACTGCAGAAACTTCCCAATGCTTCTTTGACAGCCCGCGACCTCTTATCACCTGGAAGGACGGGGCAGCAGTGGCATGGGAACACACCACCACCTCCAAGTTGTGCTCCAAGTCACACACCATCCTGACTGGGACATATATCGCCGTTCCTTCATCATCATTGAATCAAAATCCTGGAACTCCCTCCCTAACAGCACTGTGGGAGTACCTTCACCACATGGACTGCAGCGGTTCAAGGCGGCGGCTCATCACCACCTTCAGGGGAATTTGGGATAGGCAATAAATGCTGGTCTTGCCTGTGACGCCCACATCCCATGAATGAATAAAAAAATAAAGTCTGTTCTTCTTGCATGTAATAGCATGCATTTCACTGCAAAAAGTAACCATGTAAAGCAAACAGCAGTCAAGTGATAGTAAATATGGTTTTTACAAATTGATAGTTTGAAGCATTATAGAAACATAGAAAATAGGTGCAGGAGTAGGCCATTCGGCTCTTCGAGCCTACCGCCATTCAATGAGTTCATGGCTGAACATGCAACTTCAGTACCCCATTCCTGCTTTCTCGCCATACCCCTTGATGCCCTTAGTAGTAAGGACGACATCTAACTCCTTTTTGAATATATTTAGTGAATTGGCCTCAACAACTTTCTGTGGTAGAGAATTCCACAGGTTCACCACTCTCTGGGTGAAGAAGTATCTCCTCATCTCGGTTCTAAATGGCTTACCCCTTATCCTTAGACTGTGACCCCTGGTTCTGGACTTCCCCAACATTGGGAACATTCTTCCTGCATCTAACCTGTCTAAACCCGTCAGAATTTTAAAAGTTTCTATGAGATCCCCTCTCATTCTTCTGAACTCCAGTGAATACAAGCCCAGTTGATCCAGTCTTTGGAGTTAGCAACAGCTCAGAATGGCTGATGAGACACTAAACCTGTCTAATGCTGGAAGATGCACCAAATAAAATGTCAGCAATCAAAATGTACTAGGACGGGGAGAAACAAGCTTCCCAAGAAATAGATTTTGCACCTTTTAGCATCTCTGTACTCTTCAATAATGCTGGTTGTTTGCTTTTAAATGAGAATAGAACACTTAACAAAAGCAAAATACTGCGGATACTGGATATCTGAAATAAAAACAGAAAATACTGGAAATACTCAGCAGGTACGACAGCATCTGTGGATTGAGAAACAGGGTTAACGTTTCAGGTTGATGACCTTTCATCAGAACGCTTATCAATTTGGTACTAGCATGACCAACATTTCACATTACCTTCTTTTCCCCTCGTTATGCTCCGTGGCCAGTCTCTAAACAGATCTCGACTGTTCCGAGGCTTCTGCCTACGCCTTTGGTGATACTTTGAAATTGTGTCATTTGTTAAGCTGATACCAAGTCTGAAAAGCAGTAATATACTTTTACAGTTGACTGTGCAACTGTGGGTTGCTACACGATTCCTCATTAATGAGCTTACCAAAATCTTAAGAAGCAGAAATCAGCATTTTAGTGACCTTTCATTTATATTTAAAGCTGTAGTGTTGGTCAGAACATTACTGAGCATGGCTTTCTACCTCCATTTCACCCAATTAATTAAAATTAACAAATTAAGGCCCCAGCATTGCTATTAAACTTTAAGTGCAGTCTTAATATTTATATAAACAAGATTTAAATCATGCCTGCAGAATTCTTCCTGAAACATTCATTGATTCTGTTATGGAGTTCTGCATTAAGAATACAGCATTAAGATATTGGATGCAGTACAGATTTTCATATTGCCCATAGTGTCAGCAAAGTTACTGAGATGCACCCAACTCTGAAGAATTAATTCTCCAAAGAAAAATACAAGATTTCAAAGGAAGAGTGGGTTGAAAAGAACTCTCTTGCATTTTTTGGCAAACTGACAGTATAGGATTGGACAATTGGAGTACATTAAAAAAGCTAAAATTGCAAATGAGAAAAAAAACAAGAAGTTCAGAGCATTTTTGCAGAGTGAATAATTCCATGGTTGATGCTCATTAATCCTTGCACTTCAATGTAAATAATGGATTTATGTAAGCCAACTAATTGGTCAAGATTCTTGCCAAGATTTAAGGAGGCATGTTTGTTGTCTCAATTTTAAACATTAATATGCAATTACAGAAACTGGTTTGTTGTCAATATTAAATACTTTGCTTGTTCCTGATTTTGTCAAGAATTGGATAAGCTTATAAAGTGTTGACAGAATAAACAGAACCTGAAGTAATCGATCATAATCACTGCCATTAGGCCCTGGGACAATATTAAAGTACGAAACTGGTGCACAAAAGCATTACTTTATGTTGTTCAGCTTTCCAGTGAAATTCAGCATGAGCAGGTTTCTCTCCTGTTGTGAAAAGCTTTACCAACCATAGATTTGATCGTATTAGAACACATGAAAGAACACCATCAAAAATATGGCAGAGAGTACTAAATCTGAAATTATGTTAGCAGAACACGAGGGCACTATGTATTGACATCATTCAGTTTAGTCCATCATTTATGACCTGATTGTGCCTCAGTAGGTTCATCTCGTGCCCGTCTAAATTTTCATCTGAAGCTGCAGTTTAATATTTGCTGGGGGGAAATGTGGTTTTGTTGATCCTGGTGACATGAGCTACCTACCCCCATTATTTCTGCGAGGTAGCACATGCTGTTTCTGTTATTTTCTAATCAATATGCATTCCACGCATGCGATCCACATCAAGGACTACATTTTCCCCTTGGTAATGGCCAGCATTCAGAACATTGTTGTTAAAATTAAAATATTTATTTTGATAGGTACTATTTGTCTTGTTTCCCAGCCTTTTAATTACATGGTAAACATCACTGGTTATTTTATTGTTTAGTTTTCTAATGCTGCTATTAAATTTTCACAGTGACTATCTTGTGCATTAAAATCAGATGTCTGACCAAACATCACAGCAAACTTAGTCTCCAGATCTACTGCAGCATTTTGAAATTTGGCCTGGAAAGAATTTTGATTTAATTTAAATAATGGTGTGAGAATGAAATCAGATCCAGTTCACAAAGGGTCAACTCCCAGAAAGGCACAAACTACATAAAGCATTAAAACAGAAAATGCTAGAAATACTCAGCAGGTCAGCAGCATCTGTGGAGAGAGGAACAATGTTAACGTTTCAGGTCGATGACCTTTCATCAGCACTCCGATGAAACTTTGGCCTAGAAATTGCATACCTCCCCGTTTGGGGCGCTAATTTTTGAGGGAGCGCAAAGTATCTCCGTGCGAAAAGGATTTGCAGCTGACGGGAACTTCCACTTTAGCGCTCAAGAGGAAAGTGGAGCAGTAAATCAAGTGCTATCACTTTCCTCAGAACTCCAAAGAACATAAGAAATAGGAGCACGAGGAGGCCATAAGGCCCCTCGTGCCTGCTCCACCATTTAATAAGATCATGGCTAATCTGATCATGGACTGAGCTCCACTTCCCTGCCCGGTCCCCATAACCCTTTATTCCCTTATCGGTCAAAAATCTGTCTATCTCTGCCTTAAATATATTCAATCACCCAGCCTCCACAGCTCTCTGGGGAGGAGAATTCCATGGATTTACAAACCTCTGAGACACGAAATTCCTCCTCATCTCAGTTTTAAATAGGTGTCCCCTTATTCTGAGACAATGTCCGCTAGTTTTAGTTTCAGCTATGAGTGGAAATATCCTCTCTGCATCCACCTTGTCGAGCCCCCACATTATCTTACATGTTTCGATAAGATCACCTCTCATTCTTCTGAACTCCAATGAGTATAGGCCCAAACTACTCAACCTATCTTCATAAGTCAACCCCCTCATCTCCGGAATCAATCTAGTGAACCATCTCTGAACAGCCTCCAATGCCTTAAATACAGAGACCAAAATTGCACACAGTACTCTAGGTGTGGCCTCACCAATACCCTGTACAGTTGTAGCAGGACTTCTCTGCTTTTATACTCTATCCCCTTTGCAATAAAGGCGAACATTCCATTTGCCTTCCTGATTACTTGCTGTACCTGCGTACTAACTTTTTGTGATTCATGCACAAGGATCCCCAGGTCCCTCTGTACTGCAGCACTTTACAATTTTTCTCCATTTAAATTATAATTTGCTTTTCTATTTTTACTGCCACAGTGGATAACCTCACATTTTCCCACATTATACTCCATCTGCCAATTTTTTGCCCACTCACTTAGGCTGTCTCTATCCCTTTGCAGATTTTTTGTGTCCTCCTCACAATTTGCTTTCCCACCCATCTTTGTATCATTAGCAAACTTGGCTACATTACACTCGGTCCTGTCATCCAAGTCATTAATATAGATTGTAAATAGTTAAGGTCCCAGCACCGATCCCTGCGGCACCCCACTGGTCACTGTTTGCCAATCGGAAAATGACCCATTTATCCCGACTCTCTGTTTTCTGTTAGTCAGCCAATCCTCTATCCATGCTAATATATTATCCCCAACCCTGTGAACTTTTACCTTGTGCAGTAACCTTTTATGTGGCACCTTATTGAATGCCTTTTGGAAATCCAAATACACCACATCCACTGGCTCCCCCTTATCCACCCTGCTCGTTACATCTTCAAAGAACTCCAGCAAATTTGTCAAACATGATTTCCCTTTCATAAAACCATGCTGACTCTGCTTGATTGAATTATGCTTTTCCAAATGTCCCACTACTGCTTCCTTAATAATGGACTCCAGCATTTTCCCAGCGACAGATGTTAGGCTAACTGGTCTATAGTTTCCTGTTTTTTGTCTGCCTCCTTTTTTGAATAGGGGCGTTACATTTGCAGGGAGTGAGAGGGGCAGTATTGGCAGAGCGCTGAGTAAAGCTCAATGCACCGCTGCCGCCTGTACAGGCTGCTTCTCTCCCTTAAAGGGAAGGGCCAATGCTGGGGTGAATGTTTTTTCATGCTGTCTGTGTTTGGCCTTGGAACCTGCGCTACGTGTACAGCAGCCCCAAGCACTGAGTGCAGGGCTGAACAATCGCGGGGGCTAAGGAAATCAGGAGGCACCAGAATGGGGAGATAAATAAATTTTGGCCTACCTGACCACCACTGCCTTTAATTAGTGCTCGCCAAACAGCCAGCCGAGGTGGCAACACCTCCTCTCCCTGCCATTGTTGACACCTGACGATGTTGCAGGAGGTGGGAATGAATATTGCATCCAAGGCAGTAAAGGGGCGCTGACGATATCCGGGGCGCAAAAGATCGAGGCTATAAAGTGTTAGCACCACGCAAAACTGCCAGGGAAGTTCGCGGGTGTCGGTGATTTTGTGGCTCCCGGTCGGTAACCCCTTAGCAGCCTATTACCGCCCCCCGCAGGCGCTAATGGAAGACGCAAACCAGGCTAATTTCTGGCCCTTTGTTTCTCTTTCCAATGATGCTTTCTGACCTGCTAAGTATTTCCAGACTTTTCTGTTTTGATTTCAGATTTCCAGCATCCATGGTATTTTGTTTTTGTATAAGCTACCTGTGCCTAGAATATCACTTCGGACAAATTAGTCGGAATACCAGAGGAGTCATCCATCCTAGAATTGTGTATTCTCACCATATCAGTGTGAGGCAATGGGAAGACACCAAGCTCTTTGGATGTTGGATGATTTTCTTTTTATTTGCTCTTGGGATGTGGGTAACACTGGCAAAGTCGTATTTATTGCCCATCCCGGGTCGCCCTGACTGCTTACTCAAAACTGCAGAGTCTGACGAGGCAAGCAAATACAAATTTGGAAATTGGACTGCTCATAAGTTGGGGAGATACAATTCTCATGTCCATGAACTATCACATTTGTTGCACTGTTTTACACCTTTCAAATCATAGTTTGCAGTGATGTCTCCTGACCTCAAAATCTTGAGCCAGGTATGAGCACTCCTTCCAATGGATCCAAGTGGGTGATTTTAATGCCAAATCAGGTACAGAAAGAGAAATAGAGAGAGAGAGAAATAAATATTGGATTAAGAGAGAACGAAAGAGACAGAAAGGAAAAGTGAAAATTTTTTAAAAAATCTACATTTTTTTAAATCTCCAACAATTAAAACCTGAAGCAAGGAGACTCCAGAAATAATTAATTTTCAGTGCAAGAGTGGTTGACTGACAGTAATTAACACATCATGTTGTTAAAGTGGTACTTAGACTGAAATGGACAAGACTCAACTTTCTGTGACGGGTTTAGTTCATATCTACCATGCAAATACAGCGACTTCACGCCATTCATTGCATGTAGATGGTGAGCCAAATAGCAAGATGATGTTTCTGCAAAGCTAACGGTGGGGCAGCGCAACTTGGACAGCAACTTTTCGATTTTTGAAAATAACCACGCAGCTGCCCCTTGCCTGAAGTTGCTGTACCATTTACACACCAATTACAGTAACGCCATTTGCCTCCCTGTTATTTTGACAGCAAGTTATGGTTCGTTGCTTCCACTGCCTGTGACTGTACCCATATCGTTAACTTCCTGACAAGCTATCCCATTGGATAAGCCATCCGCTTTGTTATGTCCTAGGATGCTCTGATAATGACTCCACGAGGCAATGTGTTGTACTTGAACTGTAGTGACCTTAGTCCTTTATTGATAACTCCAGAGTGAGAATCACACCTGGTGGCCTGCCTTTTATACTAGGCAAGGCACACCTGTACAGGTAACCTGCAAGTCTCCCACTGCTGTACCCTCTGGTGGCACACCTTGTGATAGTAGAAATAGTAGCCATGTAGGATACATGACACATTTAACCATATACCGTACCATGAGGATATGGCCCTATATTTAGAAGGACAATTTACAACATAACTGAAAAGCAACACTAATCTGTTCTCCACAGTATAAATTGACATTTGAATTGGTGATGATTATGGAGGTATAAATCCCTGCCTTAAACCCTAACCTTGTGAGTCCCAAAATCCAGGCCTACCTCAGGCTTCGCCCCAAACCACCCATCGGCAACTCGGATGTCCTTGCCTCCTGCAGCATCGACCTGGACCTTTCCCCACCCTCGACAACCTCCTCCTCCTCCGTCGACGTCATTCCAACTGCTCCACCTGATCCCCGATGGCGCCCGGCAACCTAGACATCAGGCGACTCGACGCCACTTGAGCCTCCTGGCTGGGTCTCCCGTGGCGACTCACCACGGCTGGACCTCCTGCAGCGATTGGGCAGTTGGGCCATGATTGGGACACCTCCAACGGCAGCAGATGGGCCTCTCCTCCACAATAGATGGCTGGACCTCCTGTGGCGACAGGCGATCTCCTCCTCAACAGCGACCGGGTCGGCTGGCCTCCCCGCCTCTTGTTCAACGACAACTGGACCTCTCCTTCCCCACTGATTACCTGGCCTCCTCTCCTCCTCCAGCACATGGTAACTTGGCTGTGACCCCCCTGCCCTCCCACTCTGAAACACAGTGGGCCACTAACCCTCCCAATGCCTGCCCCCAACCAAGCCTTGGACCACCGACCATCAAAGACGCTACCCAGCGCCGAGGTTGCGGCCAACATCTTGCCGTAGGCAACCAGGCCCATACAGCAGTGCCTGGTCTCCAGTCGTCTTGGACCCCCTTGCCACTCGACCAAGACCTTGTTCAGCTTAGCCCGTGTGGTAGCTGGTGTACAACGACCACCCCATGTTAAAAGAACTCACGCACGGGCATCTTCCACTCCCCTAACATGAAGTTCGGGACCTGGAACATCAGGACCCTCATGGACAACCCCAACAGCGACAGGCCGGAGCACCGTACCGCCATAGTTGCCCGGGAACTTAGACATTTATTATCGACATCGCCGCCCTAAGCAAGACCCAGCGGGCAGGGGAAGATCAGCTCAAGGTGAAGGTTAAACCTCTTCTGGAAAGGGAAACCAGAGGAAGAATGCCGCCTCCACGGAGTTGGCTTCGCCATCAAAAATGAGCTGGTTGACCTTATCAAAGACTCCCCCTGCGGGGCTAACGAACGCCTCATGACTCTTCGACTCACCCTATCCCAGAACCAGTGCGCCACAGTCATCAGTGCTTACGCCCCTACACTCGATGCAACGGATGAGGCCAAAGAGGGTTTTACTCCAACCTCGAAAAATCCCTGTCCTGCGTCCCCGTGGACGACAAACTGATCATCCTCGGTGACTTCAACGCCAGGGTTGGCAAGGACACAGACCTCTGTGGAGGCGTAATTGGCAGAGAGGGGGTAGGGAAAGCCAACTCCAGTGGTACCCTACTCCTAACAAAATGTCTATCGAGCATGAACTTGTCATCACCAACACCTTGTTCCGCCAGAGGAACAAATACAAGGCATCGTGGCAACACCCTCACTCCAAGCACTGGCACCTGCTCGACGATGTCATCGTCTGAGCCAGGGATCGCAAGGATGTGTGCATCACCCGTGCCATGACAGGAGCTGACAACTGCTGGACGGACCACCGCCTAATCCGATCCATCATTGACATCAACATAGCCCCAAAGCGGAGGGAGCAGCAAAAGCAGTGCTGCAAAAAAGTCAATGCTGGGGCACTTAAGGATCCAGCTAAGGGAGCCCTATATAGTCAGCGTCTCACAGCTAACCTGGCGTGCCTTGATGACCCCGAAACGCAGAATGCCCATAACCTGTGCCTGCAAAGAGACGCTCGGTCACTCAATCAGGAAACACCAGGACTGGTTTGATGAGAATGATCAGGAAATTCAAGAGCTAATAGATCGCAAGTGCAGGGCATTTCTGAGCCTTAAACAACAACCCAACTCGGGAACAGCAAAGCAGCATTACAGACAACTCAAGGCTAAGGTCCAACAAAAAACCCAGAACCTAAAGAACATGTGGAGGATGGAGAAAGCAGAGGAGATACAGCAGCTGGCCGACAGCCATGATGTGCGAGGATTCTTCATCGCAGCCAAGGCCACTGAAGGCTCAAACACCCAAGGCCCCACCCCACTGCTGAGCAAGAACGGGGAAACACTCATCAAGGACACCGAGGCAGTCAGGACCTGCTGGAAGGAGCACTTTGAAGATCTCCTCAATCAAGCCTTTGACTTGAGTGTTCTCGGTTCCATTCCGCAGCATGCTACCCACCACCACCTCAGTGAGACCCCAACACTGCACGAGGTAGAAAAAGCCATAAGACAGCTAAAAAAAACAAGGCTACGGGAGCGGATGGAATCCCTGCTGAGGCACTGAAGTATGGCGGAGAGGCACTGCTGGCGTGAATACATGATCTCATCTCCCTCATGCTGGGAGATCTTAGAGATGCAGTGATCGTGACCAGCTTTAAAAAAAGGGGACAAGTCCGACTGTGGCAACTACAGAGGAATCTCCCTGCTATCAGCCATTGGGAAAATCATAGCTAGAATCCTCCTCAACCATCTTCTCACCGGTGGCCGAGGAGCTCCTCCCGGAGTTGCAGTGTGGATTTCGTCCCCTACGGGGCACAACGGACATGATTTTTGCAACGCAACAGCTGCAGGAAAAATGCAGGGAACAGCGCCAGCCTTTATACATGGCCTTCTTCGACCTTTCAAAGGCCTTTGACACTGTCAACCGCAAGGGTCTATGGAGCGTCCTCCTCCGTTTCAGATACCCAAAAAGTACGTCACCATCCTCCGCCTGCTCCACGACGACATGCAGGCCATGATCCTTACCAATGGATCCATCACAGACCCTATCCATGTCTGGACTGGGGTCAAGCAGGGCTGCGTCATCGGCTCAACCCGCTTCTCAATCTTCCTCGCTGCCATGCTCCACCTCACAAAAGCATGGGCCTTACGCTAAACATCAGTAAGACAAAGGTCCTCCACCAGCCTGTCCTCGCCGTACAGCACTGCCCCTCAGTCATCAAGATCTATGGCTCGGCCCTGGACAAAGTGGACCACTTCCCTTATTTCGGAAGCCTCCCATCAACAAGAGCGGGCATTGACGATGAGATCCAACACCGCCTTCAGTGCACCAGTGCAGCCTTCGGCCACCTGAGGAAAAGAGTGTTTGAAACCAGATGCTCAAAACTGTCACCAAGTTCATGGGCTACAGGGCTGTAATAATACCAGCCCTCCTGTATGGCTCAGAAATATTAACCATGTACAGCAAACACCTCAAGTCGTTGGTGAAATACCACCAACGATGTCTACGCAAGATCCGACAAATCCCCTGGGAGGGCAGACGTACCAACGTTAGCGTCCTCGTCCACGCCACATCCCCAGCATTGAAGCACTGACCACACTTGATCAGCTCAAGTGGGCAGGCCACATCGTTCGCATGCCAGACACGAGACTCCCAAAGCAAGCGCTCTACTCGGATCTCCTTCACGGCAAACGAGCCAAAGGTGGGCAGCGGAAACGTTACAAGGACACCCTCAAAGCCTCCCTGATAAAGTGTGGCATCCCCACTGATACCTGGGAGTCCCTGGCCAAAGACCGCCCCAAGTGGAGGAAGTACATCTGGGAGGGTGCTGAACTCCTCAAGTCTCATCGCCGAGAGCATGCAGAAATCAAGCGCAGACAGCGGAAAGAGCGTGCGGCAAACCAGTCCCACCCACCCCTTCCCTAAACGACTATTTGTCCCACCTGTGACAGAGACTGTGGTTCTCGTATTGGATTGTACAGCCACGTAAGAACTCATGTTAAGAGTGGAAGCAAGTCTTCCTCAATTCCGAGGGACTGCCTATGATGATGATGATGATGATGTTATGTAGGCAGCTTTTGTCAAAATCTGACAAATCCACATAATGGAAAACATTACAGAAAGATGTTTGAATTGTTTCTAGCAGTACTGCAATTTTGTATCCATTATTGTCTTTGGGCTAGACTTTCCCTTGAGCCCCTCAACACCCGATTGCCGCCCAAAAAAAATCGCTAACGTTTTGCAACTAACGCTGGCGAGAACTTCCATAAATAAGGTAAAAATAATCGCCCGGCGAGAAAATGGATCTCGCACCAGTATTCTCAGCAGTTAAAGGCGAAACCAGGTGAAACGGGCGATTCATAAAAACATTTTTTAAATTTACTCCAAGGCTGCGGTTGGGCCTAGGGAGGAGGGGAAACTTCAAAAAAAAAAATGTTCACAAAAAAAAGTTAAAAAATGTTCCCAAGATAGTTTTACAGTTAATTGCCGTTTTACAATAAAAAAAATAAAGAACCTTTAACTTACCTTTCTTTGCAGAGTACTCACCTACCGCCCTGTTTAAGCAACTTTTACAGAACAGTTCCCCCAGCGATCTGGACGGGCTTCCGCTGAGGCCAAACTTATGCCCTGGCGATTTTCTCGTTGGCGGTTTGCTCCCGGCGGGCGTTTTGAGATGTGGGCGGTACCATTCAAAAAGTGAGGGGGAAATGTTCGGCAGGCGGTTTCTCCCCCAAAAACAGCTGTACCGCTGAGACAACCGCCGAAAATGAAGGCGAAAGTCTCGCTCTTTATGTTATACAAAAGCACAATGCAAAATGTGAGTCACATCATTAAGGGTTGACAATCAGGTTATGAAATGCTTAATGTTGACTTGGACCAATAAGCACCAAGGCCATTTTAGTAAAAGAAAGCAGCCTGAGGCCAACAGTTTAACTTTAAGAAAGCTGACCCATACAGCTATTCAAAAAACACTATTACAATGTCTAATTTGAAGAAATGTATGTTAAAATATTATAATCAAGATTTGAAAAATTGTTTCCTGGAGTTTGATATTACAACCTTACTGAGGAAGTATTCATGAGCTTTGCCAACATCAACATCCACTCTCACACCCATATCAAAAAGCTATCATCCTTTTATGTGTTATTACAATGCTAAATTTGTAACTCATAATCGAAAGTCATGCCAATTTTGTAGGACATAAAGCTGACATCATCTGGGCCTCCTACTGTGTAGTCAGACTTAAATTCTCCATATCATGGTAAGCTCATCTAGATTCCTCATCAATGGTTGCTTTACTGCAGTCCATCTACTCTCACTGGGGTTGAAGAGTCCCATTAAGACTTTGTTGTCCAATATGTTAGCCACTAGCCATAGGCGGTTAATTGGGAATCCAGAAGTGACGAACTGCGTTTTTGATTAGTAAATATAAAATGAGTATGAGACACGGTTGTTGAGTATGTGATCTCAATACTCATATTTGCATGGTGTATACGTGTGTACTTTAACCTTTTTGTCCGTTTGTTGGCAAAACAGTGTACAAGTGTTTTTTGATTGTTTACTTCCTTTGTTACTGCTTAGAAACATAGAAAATAGGTGCAGGAGTAGGCCCTTTGAGCCTGCACCACTATTCAATAAGATCATGGCTGATCATTCACATCAGTAACCCTTTCCTGCTTTCTCTCCATACCCCTTGATCCCTTTAGCCGTAAGGGCCATATCTAACTTCCTCTTGAATATATCCAATGAACTGGCATCAACAACTCTCTGCGGTAGGGAACTCCACAGGTTAACAACTCTCTCAGTGAAGAAGTTTCTCCTCATCTCAGTCCGAAATGACTTACCCCTTATCCTTCGACTGTGTCCTCTGGTTCTGGACTTCCCCAACATTGGGAACATTCTTCCTGCATCTAATCTGTCCAGTCCCGTCAGAATGTTATATGTTTCGATGAGATGCCCTCTCATCCTTCTAAACTCCAGTGAATACAAGCCCAGTCGATCCAGTCTCTCCTCATATGTCAGTCCTGCCATCCCGGGAATCAGTCTGGTGAACCTTCGCTGCACTCCCTCAATAGCAAGAATGTCCTTACTCAGATTAGGAGACCAAAACTGAACACAATATTCAAGGAGTGGCCTCACTAAGACCCTGTACAACTGCAGTAAGACCTCCCTGCTCCTATACTCAAAACCCCTAGCTATGAAGGCCAACATACCATTTGCCTTCTTCACCGCCTGCTGTACCTACATGCCAACTTTCAATGACTGATGTACCATGACACCCAGGTCTCGTTGCAACTCCCCTTTTCCTAATCTGCCACCATTCAGATAATATTCTGCCTTCGTGTTTTTGTCCCCAAAGTGGATAACCTCACATTTATCCACATTATACTGCATCTGCCATGCATTTGCCCACTCACCTAGCCTGTCCAAGTCATCCTGCAGCCTCTTAGTGTCCTTCTCATAGCTCACACCACCACCCAGCTTAGTGTCATCTGCCAACTTGGCGATATTACACTCAATTTCTTCATCCAAATCATTAATTTATATTGTAAATAGCTGGGATCCCAGCACTGAGCCCTGCAGCACCCCACTGGTCACTGCCTGCCATTCTGAAAAGGACCCATTTATCCCAACTCTCTGCTTCCTTGTCTGCCAATTAGTTCTCTATCCACGTCAGTACATTACCCCCAATACCATGTGCTTTAATTTTGCACACCAATCTCTTGTGTGGGACCTTGTCAAAAGCCTTTTGAAAATCCAAATACACTACATCCACTGGTTCTCCCCTGTCCACTCTACTAGTTACATCCTCAAAAAATCCATGCTGACTTGGACCGATCCTGTCACTGCTTTCCAAATGCGCTGCTATTTCATCTTTAATAATTGATTCCAACATTTTCCCCACTACTGATGTCAGGCTAACCGGTCTATAATTCCCTGTTTTCTTTCTCCCTCCTTTTTTAAAAAGTGGGGTTACATTAGCTACCCTCCAGTCCATAGGAACTGATCCAGAGTCGATAAGACTGTTGGAAAATGATCACCAATGCATCCACTATTTCTAGGGCTACTTCCTTAAGTACTCTGGGATGCAGACTATCAGGCCCCGGGGATTTATCGGCCTTCAATCCCATCAATTCCCCGAACACAATTTCCCGCCTTATAAGGATTTCCTTCAGTTCCTCCTTGTCACTAGACCCTCGGTCCCCTAGTATTTCCGGAAGGTTATTTGTGTCTTCCTTCGTGAAGACTGAACCAAAGTATTGGTTATATGCTAAAATGGTGGGTAACACAGGTGAAAATGCTGGACTTGAGCACCATGGAAACACCAGCAACATTGTGTGAAGAAGCGAGTTGTCTTTGTGGTCAGCTCAACCAATCGGAACAACTGTTCCAGGCCAGCAGAAGAAAGCAACCCCAACCAATAATGAGCAGCTGCAATGATCATTCTGATGAAGTCAAAATACTGCTCGCAACTGCTGGACTAAAACCTAGAAGCTGTATATAAATATGGGATGTTAAATTAAGTGCATTTGGCTAAAATGGTGTTGCTGTAGCCACACCTGTGGCTATCAGTGCTTTCTATTGAACAACACTGCAATAATAAGACTGCCCTTATGTAAGGTGTACTGTAAACTCACTTATCACTCCTGGAATCTTTAATTTGCCCTGAAATAAATCACTCTGCTAGTACCATCCATTTCAACGTTCTTAACCATCTGGAGTCCCAAATGTGTGGAAATAGTTGGCATGATGTCCTTAATACAATAAAGGAAAAGCACAAGGGAGGAAAAGCATGCCAACTGGATAAGGAAAGCTGTTATCTATTCCTCTGTATTCTGGTGCTTCCTAGCTGCAGGAACTGTTCCTGCTGTGAGGGTAAATCTTCAAAAATCTGGCTAATTCATAAAGGTAATTACTCATAACACAAAGTTCTGTTCGTGATGGTTTATTCATTTTTAGCAACGCTGTACCTGTAGCAAAGAGAGTCCATCAGGTAATTTCTCAATACACAACCTCTACAATCCAACCAAGACCTGACATATTAGCATACAACTATTTTCATTCTTTAAACCATCTAAAGGCAGCACAATTTAATTCAAATCATTAATGTATATTAGTTGTGTTTGAGTATTCACATAGTGGAACAAAACACATTTTGGACTTGCAGAAATGGGCATAGATGACAATTTTACTCTTTACTCTAAATCACCATATTGGTTACATGTCGAATGAATCCCAGACCAACCTCAAATTTCATAGAGTGAAGAGGGCTTTGGTGAAACTGAGATAAATCTGAAATTTTCCAATCTCAGTAAAGTGTATTCACTCACCTACTGCAGGCAGGAAATTGAACATTTGAAAACTGATTTATTGTTAACTGTCGCAACTTTCAGACTTGATCTTTCTGTTAGATGAAAACAAAACACAACTGTTCAAAAAGTTCCATTTGCTCTTCTGCAATGCCTGGACTCGTGAGTTTTAATGGCTTTGTGAATGGAAAATGGAAGCACTTACCTGGATGTTTGACAGCAATCTTGGCTGTGGTGACAAACATCCAGGTGACTGCACTGGCTGAGATTTATTTTTCCAATATGCATTGTCTGATAGCTGCCAGATTGAATCTGCTGCTTTTCAAAGAGTGAATAGACAAGTTTTCTTCACTAGGATTTTTAACAGGTTGACAGAAAGAGTACCACTGAGGTTCAGTTTCTTATTAGGTGATGATTTTTCATTTTTAAGTCAGAATACGCACGCTGTTTAATACAAAAATAACTGTCTGCCTTTATCTAATTCTCTTCAGACCAACACCATTCAAAACCAAGATGACAGGCTAACGAACTATCTGAGTCTAGGCTTTCGTCAATGTCAATCTAATGCTGGCTAGCAGTGAGGAGGTGCTTGAGAATAAAGCAGTCGAGGCTAGCATGCCCAGGCTTAGCAATTCCTTAGAGTAACAGAATGCACAATTTCAGTAATTATGAAATACATTTTTTCCTTTGAATTCATTTGGGCCGCAACCGGGCAGTGAGTGAGGTACCTGCTCTACTTGCCCGATGACGTTGGCAGGATGCCCATATCATTTCTATGAGCGGTGAGCTGCCAATGCTAATCGTTCCACTGATAGACAGCTTGCCATTGGGGAGCGGAGGAAATCCAGTGCCCTGCCGCTTAAAACCAGCCCGCAGTCAACCATGGAGCACTTGATCAATTCAATGGACGCTTTTTGCGGGGCCTTCCTTGCTGACTCTGTGGCATTAGTAACAATATTTCTGCCCCAGCAGTTGCTGAGACACAATCATTTCAAGAATCTTCATCTGAGCCACTGGAGTGTTCCACCTCCCTTGCTGAGCTACAAACCACTATGATACAGGGCACTCTCTCTCTCTGACCTGTATTTGAGGAAGCCACTAGACATGTCCAGGCAGCAGAATCGAGAGTACTCCAATGGGGGGTCTGTTCAGTGAAGGTTCTAGTTGACACGTGGATCTGGTTGTAGCCAGCAAGTGTGGGTTTCAAAGAGGAGAAACAATTAATTTTACTTAGGATTACATAGGATATTAAGCACAGAAACAGGCCATTTGGCTCAACCAGTCCGAGGGCTTTATATGTAGGAAATAGCCCTTGCAATTTCTCTCTGCTGGGGGTGGGGAGGGGCGAAGGATTGACGAAAGATAGAGAGAAGTCATGGTAGTTGCTAGGAAAATGGGCAAAGACCTGCCTGATGCACTGCTGGTGATCACACACCAATTGCACATTGATGGAGCAGGAATCCATGAAAACAGTGGACTCATTAGCTTGCATGATGATGTGTATGCAGTCATTGCTTTGGAAGACATGTAATCTGCACACACTCATTCTACTATTTTCAGATGGCCATGGCGAACATGAAGAAGCCATTTGCTATAGCAAACATGACATCAATCACCTGGTTAAGTCAAGCATGAACTGCAGATTGACTGATTATGCTGATATCCCATGTTGCAACCTGGAAGGAACCGGAGGGAAAGAAGTTGACTGCAACAAGCAATGACTGAGAAGTGCAGGTATATAACTCTGGGTCCATGTGCCCAATTGGGAGGGAGGAGATGTCTGCAAGCTCTCCTCCTCTGTGGTTTCCCTGCAGCTCCAAGTGATCCTTCGACTTGTTGCTGCTGTTCCTTTTCCTCTGGCCAGAATGGAATGGCCAGAAAGGTTCCCATTTCCAGAAAAAAAGCATTGCAGATACACCCTTAAGCTTCCTGAAGGTTGTTTAACCACTCTACGCAAAACAAAACAGCGATTCTGCATGCAAAGATTATAGTGGCTGAATGCACCTTTATATAGTGCTGGAACTGGCTATTTCAAATGATTTGTGGGCAGGTTTAGGATATAGCAGTGCTGACTCTCACGAAAATAGTGTCTGGGTCCTAATCGCCTCATAGGACCCTCATTGCAATATATTTATTCGGCTGTTTCTGGCAGGAGCGCTAGCTGCCTAAATTGAGGCATGACTAAAAATCACAACAGACTGGATTCCAGCAGAAACTCTGCCATTTATTTTGTTATTTCTGTCCTGCTCTCACCCCATTTATGCTGAAAAATGGAATGCTGAATAGGTGAAAATCAGCCTCCATGTGTTTTCTACTAAGTGGAAGAACATGAATTATTCTAACTGTATCTGATTTATGCATTTAAATTGCAAAATAGAACCCTGCCAGTAACTCAAAACTATATCTCACCTTTATGTAAGCAATAAGTGATAATAAGCAATAATTATGCAATAATGTACCAACATGTGTCAATCAGATCTAATTTGTACATTATGAATTAAAATGGGCTTTTCTCTGAAAGTGAAATCCCATAAATGCCAGTCACACAGGCACTGTTTCACAATATCATTGTTGTGAATATCAATATATTTAAAGATCCAAAGTGGTTAAAATCATATTCTTTTAACAAACTGGAAATAGTTTTAATTAAAAGTTCTATTAATTTTGAATCAATGAACAGTGCAACTACTTGATAACTATTACAAAGGCAAAATACTGCGGATGCTGGAATCTGAAATACTTGATAACTATTATTGATAACAATTATTTCCAATGAGTGAGTCGCAGCTCCTAGTGTGAATGCTGTTTGTCATAGGAAATTTAGCCATTGAATTAGAAATGCACCAATGAAGTTTCAGACACAAGAGTCACAACAATTTTTTTAAAATAGCTTTAATTGCCATGCATAAACTTGCAGCCTAATACAAATGGCTATATACGGTATAACAACTGGTGCACAACTGAATGGACAGATTTTTGAACCTCTTTTGTGCAGTCGTAAAATTGTTTAAACCAAAATACTGGAAATCTGAATTATAAACAGAAAATGCTGGAAAGACTCAGCAAGTCAACTGTGGAGCAAGAAACCTAGGGTTAACATTTCAGGTCGATAACTTTCCCTCCAATGAAAAGTCATTGACCTGAAACGTTAACTCTGTTTTTCTCTCCACAGATGCTGCCTGACCTGCAGAGTGTTTCCAGCAGTTTCTGTTAAAAATTGTTTAGTTTTGTTCCAGAGCTCGCTCTCTCTCAACTCTTAATTCAAATTCACAGCAAATTTCAGTTTCTATAAGCAGACCCATGTCATGATCTTAGTGCATGTCAATATAGAAGTAGAATTGCACAAGACCCTTCTTACTGAGATATTTGTATTAGAAATTGGATGGGCTTCCCATCATGCACTTCCTCCTCTCTCTGAGAGGCAGTAAAACACCACACTGTCAGACTGTATTGTTCAGACGACAACTACAGGTCAATTTATTGATAGGAATTGGATTACATGTAAACAAAATAAAACAGTAAGATACTGATAGTAAGAATTCCTGTAAGACAAAAGTGATTGAATCCATTCACCAGAGTTTAAACAGGGCTCAAATCCAACTCTAAAACTTCAGCACATTTCAGGGATTGATGCATTGTCAGAGATACCATCCTTCGATTGAGGTCTCGCCTGTTTGTTCATGTGGATTTTGAAAATGAATAAATTGCAGTAAAAGCTACAATTTTTGTAATTCTCCTGCCAGAAAAGCAGTAGAATCCAGCTCACTTATTTCTGTTTGATTGGTGGCAATGTGTGATTGGGCAACAAGAAGGGCTGCAACAGCTGGAGTGGGATCTGACAGGGACCTGTAGAGAGAGAACAGCAGTTTTCCTCTATGCTAAGCTGAAAAATACTGCCCTCGGGGAAGAATTTACTTAACACTCTAGCTCCGAGCTGAGGGATGCCAGTGTAGCTTTACTGAAGTTTGTGCCAAATAACAGGGACTCAAATCCCCAATCACCCTTTAGGTAATGAATGTAAGAAGTTAGCACTCCACACCGTATCTTGAGTTGTGAAAAATCAAAATAAAACATCCTAAAGCTTCAATATATGGCTCTATTGATTATTTTCACACACAAACATACAATTTATGTATTTCCCCCTCTTTATGTCTCCTTGTACCACTTCTGTCTGAGAAGATGGAGGGGGGGGGAGGGGAAAGGGGGGTTGCGACACGTGCTTCTCGGCATCAATCTTTTGCCAAGTGCATGAGGCGTGCCATATATTTGCCTGTACTTTTAGTTTTCCTCCTTCGTCTTCATCTAACATATAGTATTGTAATAAAACACCATAATGCCTATGAAACTCATCGCCAATCCTACTTTAATGTGTAAACATTGCAGCAAAATGGTTGCCATCATTTGTTTCTGATCGAGAAATCCTCTTTACATAATCTGACAGCAAAACTCCCAAATAGCTCTGGATTGTACAACAACAAAATAAATTCACTTCAAAACAAAGATGACTATGACACACAAGCATAAAAAGGGTCGCAGCCAGTACTGTCAGCAGGAAGTGGCTCGATACACTAGCATGAAAAGCACATTGGCAGCATGCATTACATGTCCATTTGCTGACTGTTGCTGTACTGAATAAAACAATGGGCCGAAAAGTGCGTGTGCATACGATGTGTGACACGCATGCGCCGAGAACCGGCTTTTCCGATCTGTCAAAATCTGGCAGAGAATGGGTTATTTGCCCAACTCTTGCCTGGCGAATGTCCTTCAAACTCTTACGCCTGGTAAAAGCAGGCGCATAGCCTACTTTTACCAGCCTAAGAGTTTTTAAACATTAAAAAATTAAAGTTAATTATTCATTTTTATATTAAAAACCCTGTCCTTTAAGGTAAGTTTATGTTTAACTGCATTCAAACATATTTAAAAAAAATTCGAAAAAATATATTTTTTTCTAAAAACATTCAATTTCAATTAATTTTAAATAAGTGAGGTGTTATTTTATTTATTGTGCTGTAGGGGGGGTTTTAGGGGGGGTATTCTCATTGATAGTACTGGAAGCTCATCAAGACAAAGTTCCATTATTATCAATGAGATTACTACCTAGTGATTGGTGGTCCAGGCCCACGTGATTCCAGGTTACGGATACATACCTGGAGGGCATGTTCCTGCACACTGCACAGCGAATTGAAGCCTCCAACCAGAATCCTACGCTCCTCCGGGACCACTAGGAATTTTCGTAAAATTTTTTTGGATCGGAGGCATTCGTCCGAAGGAAGTCCGCGACCTCAATTTCCCCCCCCAGCCTTCATTAAACTTCTGAATATAGGAACAGAAGTAAGCCTGTCTTGGTTTGTCTGTGGCTCTTTGTAACATTTTTCTCCCATCTACACTCCTATGCCTCCTCAAGAAAGAAGAACTTGCATTTATATGGTGCCTTTCATTACCTCAGGACTTCCCAAAGCGCTTTCCAGCCAACGAAGTACTTTTTTTGAAGTGTAGTCACTGTTGTAATGTCGGAACTTTTAGTGCCATCTGCAAACTTGGATTTATAATACTCTATTCCTTCAACCAAGTCTTTACTATAAATGGCAAGACCGGCTGTTCTAAGGAAATGTAAAACATCATGGATGACTGATAATTATGGGGGTCTTTTGTGCCAACTTAATTTTCTTGAACAAGTTATTTTGCCAGACGCTAAAGCAAGAAACTGTAAATGTAACATTAAAACGTTCTTTGTAGAAACAGCAAAAGAAAAATAAATTGACGAACAATCAGTTGCAATATCAGTTGGTACAAATGTAGTCATTAAACAATTACATTAATGAAATTCTAACTAAAAAGTACTGAATCACAATGTAATTCTGAAAACACATACTGTGTGATGCTACTAACTATGGAATACAGTTTCACATTTATAACTCGCCTCTTCCAAATGCTCGAGAAAATCTCACAAAATGGTACTGGTGTCCTCTACTGTTTTGTAAGGCATCATATCAGAATATATATCTCAATCAATTTTGCTCGGTTGAAAATTTGGAGATATATTTGGGGGTGTATTTTGTTTTCTAATATTCTCGAAGAGCTTTTGTTTATTTTTGTACCTTGTCCTTATTTCTCATTTTCAGACCATAACTTCTTTAATCTATTAATCCTTTTCGTTGAGTTTAGATCACCACTGAATTGAAACGAAAAATTTACAGATGGAAATAGCATAGTTATTGTGCCTCAGTACTGTCAAAATGTATTACAAACTCTAAATTCTGTGCACTTAGAGAATTGCTCATCTGCAACAAAACAAGCAAACAGTACAACCAGAAGTTCACAGAATAATTTGGATTAATATGACTTCGTAATCATTATTTTTCTCTGCAACTTGAAGTCAGAGTATGTTTCCTTTGCGGGCAAATACATTACTAAGTAAAAGTCTTTTGATTAATAGGAATCATTTAGATATAGTTTCAAGATATGAATGGTATGCACAGAATCTAAATCAGTGTCTAATCTAGTGAAAATTACAATCATTGTGTTGTCCCAATAACTGTCCTGCCATTACAGCAGCTTCCTTATGATTTTCTTTTTGTTCAGCCAGATGTCTAAGTCACAAGGAAATCCATCACGTTCAGGTCTCCCAGTGCTCTCGGACAATGCAGATGCTGAAGCTGGAATACTGTCTGAGCCGTGGGGACTGTAGGTTCTGACACTCCATCTAGTGGTAGAGCTGGAGCTGATGTGCCCTCTTCTCCTGAGCTCTGGTGTTTAAATTCATGTTCTTAAAAATATTGCCTCGTACCGTGTTAATTCCTCCATCATTTCTAAGGTGTATCTCTCACGGTCCAGGCCCCTTCTTAATAGTTCATTCTTGGGTTTCTTCATAACACTATGTCCCAGACTTCTCCATCCCTGGGTAGGTCCTGTCCCACCGGTAGGACAGACCCATCCAAGTGGTGACACAGTGGTATACAGTCGGGAGGGACTGGCTCTGGGAGTCCTCAGCATTGCCTCTAGACCCCATTAAGTCTCAGGGCTTCAGGTCAAGCATGGGCAAGGAAATCTGATGATTATCACCTACCCCCTCCCTCAGCTGATGAATCAGTACTGCTTCATGTTGAACACCACTTGGAAGAAGCACTAAGGTTAGCAAAGGTACAGAATGTACTCTGGATGGGGACGTCAAAGTCCATTACGAAGCACAGCTCAGTAGCACCACTACTGACTGAACTGGCCGAGTCCTGAGGACACAGTAACCAGACTGGGCCTGCAGCAGGTGTTGAGAGAACCAATATGAGTGAAAAACCTACTTGATCTTGTCCTCACCAATCTACCTGTCGCAGACACATCTGTTCATGGCAGCATTGCTAGTCGTGACCACCACACAGTCCTTGTGGAGACAAAGTCCCATCTTCACACTGAGGACACCCTCCATCGTGTTGTGGCACTATCACCATGATAAATGGGATAGATTCAGAACAGATCTACCAGCTCAAAACTGGGTATCCATGAGGCGCTGTGAGCCATCAGCAGCAACAACAACAACTTTTATTTATAAAGCACCTTTAGCGTAGTAAAATGTCCCAAGGCGCTTCACAGCAGAATAAAACGACAAAACAAATAGATGATCAAAGGCTTGGTCAAAGAGGTAGGTTTTAAGGAGCGTCTAAGGGAGGAAAGAATTCTATGCCACTACAATCTGTAACCTCATGGTCCGGTATATTCCTCACTCTACCATTACCATCAAGACAGGGGACCAACCCTGGTTCAATAAGGAGTGTAGAAGAATATCGCAGGAGCAGCGCCAGGCTTACCTAAAAATGAGGTGCCAACCAGGGGAAGCTGCAACACAGAACTATATGCATGCTAAATAGCAGAAGCAGCATGCTATACTCAGAGCTAAGCGATCCCACAATAAACGGATCAGATCAAAGCTCTGCAATGCTACCACATCCAGTCATGAATGGTTCTGGATAATTAAACAACTAACGGGAGGAGGAGGCTCCATGAATATCTCCGTCCTCAATGATGGCGGAGCCCAGCACGCGTGCATAAGACAAGGCTGAAGCGTTTGCAACCATCTTTAGCCAGAAGTGCCGAGTGGAAGATCCATATTGGCCTCCTCCTGAGGTCCCCACCATCACAGAAGCCAGTCTTTAGCCAGTTCGATTCACTCCACGTGATATCAAGAAACGGTTGAGCACACTGGATACAGCAAAGGCTATGGGTCCCGACAACATCCTGGCTGTCATGCTGAAGACTTGCACTCCAGAACTAGCTGCACCTCTAGCCAAGCTGCTCCAGTACAGCTACAACATTGGCATCCACACAACAATGTGGAAAACTGTCCAGATATGTCCTACCCATAAAAAGCATGACAAATGCAATCCGGCCAATTACTGCCTCATCAGTCTACTCTCAATCATCAACAAAGTGATGAAAGGTGTTGTTGACAGTGCTATCAAGCAGCACTTACTCACCAACAACCTGCTCACTGATGCTCAGTTTGGGTTCCGCCAGGACCTCTCGGCTCCAGACTTACACCTTAGGAAAAAAACAGTAAAAGGGAATATTATTTGAATGGGGAAAAATTACAACATGCTGCGGTGCAGAGGGAGCTGGAGGTCCTTGTGCATGAATCCCAAAAAGATAGTTTGCAGGTGCAGCAGGTAATCAGGAAGGCGAATGGAATGTTGGCCTTCATTGCGAGAGGGATGGAGTACAAAAGCAGGGAGGTCCTGCTGCAACTGTACAGGGTATTGGTGAGGCCGCACCTGGAGTACTGCGTGCAGTTTTGGTCACCTTACTTTAGGAAGAATAATACTAGCTTTGGAGGGGGTACAGAGACGATTCACTAGGCTGATTCCGGAGATGAAGGGGTTACCTTATGATGATAGATTGAGTAGACTGGGTCTTTACTCGTTGGAGTTCAGAAGGATGAGGGGTGATCTTATAGAAGCATTTAAAATAATGAAAGGGATAGACAAGATTGAGGCAGAGAGGTTGTTTCCACTGGTCGGGGAGATTAGAACTAGGGGGCACAGCCTCAAAATACGGGGGAGCCAATTTAAAACCGAGTTGAGAAGGAATTTCTTCTCCCAGAGGGTTGTGAATCTGTGGAATTCTCTGCCCAAGGAAGCAGTTGAGGCTAGCTCATTGAATGTATTCAAATCACAGATAGATAGATTTTTAACCAATAAGGGAATTAAGGGTTATGGGGAGCGGGCGGGTAAGTGGAGCTGAGTCCACGGCCAGATCAGCCATGATCTTGTTGAATGGCGGAGCAGGCTCGAGGGGCTAGATGGCCTACTCCTGTTCCTAATTCTTATGTAAACATGGACAAAAGAGCTAAATTCCAGAAATGATGAGAGAGTGACTGCCCTTGACATCAAGGCAGCATTTGACCGAGTGTGGCATCAAAGACCCCAGTAATGGGAATCAGGGGGATAAACTCTCCACTGGCTGGAGTCATACCTAGCACAAAGGAAGATGGTTGTGGTTGTTGAAGGTCAAACATCTCAACCCCAGGACATCGCTGGAGAAGTTCCTCAGGGCAGTGTCCTAGGCCCAACCATCTTCAGCTGCTTCATCAATGACCTTCCCTCCATCATTAGGTCTGAAGTGGGGATATTTGCTGATGATTGCACAGTGTTCAGTTCCATTCACAACGCCTCAGAAAATGAAGCAGTCCATGCCCGCATGCAGCAAGACCTGGACGACATTCAGGTTTTGGTGGCAAGTAACATTTGCGCCACACAAGTGCCAGGCAATGATTATCTCCAACAAGCGAGAGTGTAACCACCTCCCCTTGACATTCAACTGTATTACCATCACCGAATCTCCCACCATCAACATCCTGGGGGTCACCATTGACCAGAAACTTAACTGGACCAGCTGCATAAATATTGTGGCAACAAGAGCCATATTCTGTGGCGAGTGTCTCACCTTCTGACTCCCCAAAGCCTTGCCATCATCTACAAGGCACATGTCAGGAATGTAATGGAATACTCTCCACTTACCTGGATGATTGCAGCTCCAACAACACTCAAGAAGCTTGACACCATCCAGGACAAAGCAGACCATGTGATTGGCTCCCCATCCACCACCTTAAACATTCACTCCCTCCACCACCGGCGCACAGTGGCTGCAGTGTGTACCATCTACAAGATGCACTGCAGCAACTTGCCAAGGCTTCTTCGGCAGCAGCTCCCAAACTCGTGACCTCTACCACCTAGAGGGACAAGGGTAGCAGGTGCACTGGAACACCATCACCTGCAAGTTCCCCTCTAAGTTACAGACCATCCTGACATGGAAATATATCGCCGTTTCTTCACGTCACTGGGTCAAAATCCTGGAACTCCTTCCCTAACGGCACTGTAGGAATACCTTCACCACAAGGACTGCAGCGGTTCAAGAAAGTGGCTTACCACCAGGTGGATAATTAGGGATGGACAATAAATGCTGGCCTGGTCAGCGATGCCCATATCCCAGAACCAATAAAAAAAAACTATCTTTATTGACCTAGATAAGCACTGATTACTGAACCAGTCTAACTGGATTGAGGATTTATTTGCAAAGATAATTTAAAATGCCATGCCCCAATTCCATGTCATACTTCTGTCAATGCATTACTGAATAAGCTTTTCTGATCTTCAATTGCATTGCTTCTTTCATACATAGATTAAAAGGAAAATCTTAACTCATCGTCCTTATCTTCTATTATCCTTCTGAATACTCCTTGCTTTAAATACATAGAGATATATATATATGCAAGCTTTGGCAATGAACTAATTCAAAGCACCATCTCAATTGATATATCACAGTCACAGAGACTGTGCAATACATTATCACAATGGGCATCTAGTACCATTGGGCTCGTGTGGTGTGTTTGTTCAGTTTCCAGCCGAATCACTCAACAGACAATCTCTTAATCTTTCTCCAACAAGATAAGTGCAGTTAATATTTTATTTAAGTTTGCATTTACTTTTTATACACATTAAAATAAGGGGATGTGGACTGTGGATAATCTCCCAAGATGCCCAAGTATTCTTTTCTGAGTTGAAAAGCGAGCACAACTTTCCTCAAGCTATTATCTTTTTTTATTTTCAGAAATGATTTTAGAACAAGTTGAAGCATGAAATTCTGAATCTTTTTGAAGTAAGGTATCACAGGAAAACTCTTTCCATACAATTTACAGCACAGAAACGGGCCATTCAGATTTTTAACTGCTTTTTTCAAAGGCTTCGAAGAGTAAGTTTGACTAGTACAAAATCTATGCTCCATTTATACTCAAAATGTGAAAACATTTGATTGCTTATATAAAGGATTGACGTTGAAGCTTGCCTTTTGTCAGCCTATTAGATTATTTTAGATGCATTTGAGTTTCCGAATGATTTGAAAACTAGCTGATATTTATTTTGTTAGCTGTATTGAGGTAAAAGTTTCACAGGAATAACATGGTTACACTCTTATTTTTCTACTTCAGAGGAAGAAGCCAGCTCAAATAGAGACAGAGAAGGTGATGAAAGCACCTTGCTTTATTTTTATTTTATAATTTGAAACTTAGATTGTTTCCATAAAGATCTATTTCTGAATCTTTTTTTATATTCAGCTGCAATGGGGAAGCTTTTCCAGGAACCAATCAAAAACATGCATCACTGTCTCTGGGCAGAAGTCTTAGAAACGCCACTCTCTTGGAACAGTATAATGCCAGCCTCATAAGCAAAGCCACGGGAAATTTGCAAGTTTTTTTAGTCTTCTGCAACTTCTTAGTCTTTAGGTTAGTTAAGCAGATACTTTTCAGCACAGTAGAAAGCCCGTCAGCCTTTCTCTACTTTGTGCAATTCTTGAGCTGCTGGGTTTTTTCCACATTATTTAAAGTTGTCATTAAACATTTTCCATTTTTGTTCTTGATGTCCACTTCTCTGCAAATCCCTTGTAAAGCCCATCTGGAACCTGGAATTTAGCTCTGTAGGCTAGGGATGAAATGAAGGAACATCTTATATATGCAGACCATAGATATACCCTCTGTGTAGTCACTGTATAGTTGCATAAGATGGAGACTTGTTTACCTGATGTACTATCAATAAGGTTTACACTGTGTATATACATGCTGGCACCACTAGACGGTGCAACTGGTGGAGACCGGGGTTTTATGCCCTGGTGACAGGGACAGTATAAAAGGGGAGCCACCATACGGCTGCCTCACTCTGGAGTTTGGAATAAAGGACCATGGTCACTACAGTTTGAGTACAACACATTGCCTCGTGGAGTCATTCACAGGTACACTACAGACATAATAGAGCAGGAAAGAAGTTTGGGCTGCTGTATGCGTTCCCAATTTGGAACCTTTCTCATCTGTGGAAGCATGGCATGGCTACAACAGCCCCCAGTACCCATTGTTTCGGCTCACACTTTAGATAGTGGAAGGACACTACTTCCCATAAAACAGTGCCCCAGAATAGGTCATGCCTTCAGAGGGAAAAAATAAATAATCTAAGTGCAATTGGAGGAAAAGAATGCTTGTCAAAAGCAAACACATTCCATTATGTCAGCGAATCAATCTGCATCAACTGTCTGCCCTTTATCTTCATTGGGCTAGCTTTCAACAGACAGTCAGAACACATATACAAAAAAAATTGTAAGTTTTCAAACAGCCAATGAAAAAGAATTACGATCAAATTCAATATCCTTTTTTCTGCTTCTATTTTTTGCTTAAACACTGTGTGCTATTGGCACGAGCGAGAGACTTTGAGCCCAAGAGTATGATCAAACTGATGTGATAAATAGACAATTGAAGCTGCAACACCGTGGGTTAATTATGTTATTTACTGATGCTCACTCAGTTCCTTCACACTGTCAGGATCAGTAGATACTCCAAGCCAATACCCAATTTAAAAAAAAAAACAGCAGAGTTAATCAGAATCTGATTGTTAGAAAGGGATCCTGGCAGTGAGATGACTTCCTCAGTATTTTCACTTTCTTAAATCTAGAGTTATATAATAGCAGTTGACAAGATTATCGTGATTTGTGGAACACTCTTACAGCTCATTTACATTTCCAGGTTTCTATCAGCAGAAAACCAGTAATGTAAATAAAGAGGTGCACACCATCACAGTAAATGGTTTTGGCCCGGACTTCTGACTCAACAGCTGGAAAGATTCATTGTGGTTTGCCATTGAAGGCCAAGATTCTTTGCCTCTTTATAGGTTGGCATAATGGTTTTGTTGCCACTTCTCCAACTGTTGCAGATAACAGTGGCTCCTGAGAAATGGCCCATTTGTAACTTTTTAAAAAACTGTGCAGGCAGAGCTTGTGCACACATTATTTTTTAATATGGATCAAACTGCTGTCAAAACTGTTCTGGAATAGAAACAGGACAGTTTGTACAGCAATCAAAGTTGCAGCCAGTATTGTGAAACTATTTCAATGGGCCCAAGTTTCCACAGGATAAAAAACGGGCGCCCCTCCGAGCTGGGCGCCCGTTTTTCGCGCCTAAAACGGCGCCAGAAAAAAAACGCACTATTCTCGAGGGCTTTGCAGCTCCTTGTCTGTTTGGCGCGGCGCCCAGGGGGGCGGAGCCTACACTCGCGCCGATTTTGTAAGTGGGAGGAGGCGGGTACTATTTAAATTAGTTTTTTTCCTGCCGGCAACGCTGCGCGTGCGCGAATGGCATTCGCCCATTTTTGTAGTTCTTTGTAGCTGTTTAATTTTTGAACATTTTTTAATAAAAGCACATTGCCATCAGCACATCAGCACTGAGGCTTCTTGCAGCCTTCTCACTGTCTCCTTCCACTCTCCACCCTCCACGACAACAAATGGCGGTTTCCTCCCCCTCCCTCCCCTCTACGGCGGCAACAAACCGCTGTCTCATCCCCTCCCTCCCCTCCGCGGCAACAAACGGTGGTTTCCTTCCTCACCCCCCGCGGCAACGAACGATGGCTGAAGCACTTTCACACAGGTAGGAAGATGGTTTATTTAATCTTTTCTTTGCTTATAAATGTTTATTCAGGTTGGATTTATTTGTATAATATTTGTAGAAGTATAAATAAGGATTGATTGTAGAATTTAATGACTTCCCTTCCCCCCCACCTCGTTCTGGACGCCAAATTTGTAACCTGCGCCTGATCTTTTAATGTGTAGAACAGGTTTTTTCAGTTCTACAAAAATCTTCACTTGCTCCATTCTACTTTAGTTTGGAGTGCGTTTTCACTGTGGAAACTTTGAAATCAGGCGTCAGTGGCCGGACACACCCCCTTTTGAAAAAAAAATTCTGTTCCAAAGTAGAACTGTTCTACCTCACTAGAACTGCAGAAAAAAAAATGTGGAGAATTGCGATTTCTAAGATAGTCCGTTCTCCACCAGTTGCTCCTAAAAATCAGGCGCAAATCATGTGGAAACTTGGGCCCAATAAGTGGATCTCCAATACCAGTACAATGATAGTCTAACGCGATGTGTGCTCACATGACGTCTACACATATTATTGCATTTACCTTAAAGATTGGGTCCTCTATAGTTGAGAATCTTTGCTGGTGTTTTCATGCCGGCAGCTGTTGCATGAGAAGTTCCAAGATCCAGGAGGCCGGGGAAGAAGGGAAACAAAAGGTGGGGGAGTGGATCGCAGAGGTGAACCCAGAGGTGGAAGAAAGGTTGATACTTCACTGAACTTCCATTAATAATGAAGAGTAATACTGGTAACACCAGATTCCCCACATAACCAACAGTAATATTGGCCCCAAGTTTCCACATGATTTGCTCCTGATTTTTAGGAGCAACTGGTGTAGGACGGAGTATCTTAGAAATCAGAATTATCCACATTTAGTTTTCTGCAGTTCTAGTCAGGTAGAACAGTTTCACTTTGGAACAGAATTTTTTTTTCCAAAAGGGGGCGTGTCCGGCCACTGACGCCTGATTTGAAAGTTTCCAGTGAAAACGTACTCCAAACTAACTTAGAATGGAGCAAGTGAAGATTTTTGTAGGCTTGAAAAAACCTTGTCTACACATTAAAAAATCAGGCGCAGGTTACAAATTAGGCGTCCAGAACGAGGGGGGGTGGGGGGGGAGGAAGTCATTACATTCTACAATAAATCCTTAGTTATACTTATACAAATATTATACAAATAAATCTAACCTGAATAAAAATTTATAAGTAAAGAAAAGATTAAATAAACCATGTTCCTACCTGTGTGAAAGTGCTTCAGGCAGGACTTTCAGGCAGGGAGAAGGCTGCAGGAAGCCTCACAAGTTGAGGCAGCCGTTCCCGACGGCAGGGGGGGGAGGCAGTGAGGGCCTGACCGATGGCAGCGGGGGGGGGGGGGGGGGGGGGGGAGGCAGGGAGGAGGCACCCATTGCCGACGGCAGCAGGGTGGGGAGGCAGGGAGGAGGCAGCCGTTCCCGACGGCAGTGGGGGGGGGGGGAGGCAGTGAGGGCCCGACCGACGGCAGCGGATGGGGAGGCAGGGAGGAGGCAGCCGTTCCCGACGGCAGTGGGGGGGGGGGGGGGGGGGAAGGCAGTGAGGGCCCGACCGACGGCAGCGGGGGGGGGGAGGCAGGGAGGAGGCAGCCGTTCCCAACGGCAGGGGGAGAAAGCTGCAAGAAGCCTCAGTGCTGATGTGCTGATGGCAATGTGGTTTTATTAAAAAATGTTAAAAATTGAACAGCTACAAAGAACTACAAAAATGGCCGAGTGCCAATGTTTCCTTCACACTGCGCGTGCGCGAACGCTCCAACGCGCACGCGCAGGGTTGCCGGCATGAAAAAAACTCATTTAAACGGTACCCGCCCCCTCCTACTTACAAAATCGACGCGAGTGGTAGGCTCCGCCCCCTGGGCGCCGCGCCAAGAGCTGCAAAGCGCTCGAGAATAGCGCGGTTTTTTCAGGCGCCGAAGGGGCGCCTGTTTTGCCACGCGTGGAAACTTGGGGCCATAATAACTCAGTGAGTCTATACATAACTGGCAGTAATAGGTGAAGTGCCCAGATATCTGACCTGTAACTAGTTGTAATCTTATAACCCGCTGATATTCCCCCTGAAACGACATCCAGAATCCCCTTGCACTACACAAGGTGCAGTCAGGTTCCCCAATGACAATTTCTCACCCTAGCCCCTCAGAGTCTGGTTGTGTGTGAAGCTGGAAGCCTCAGTGAAAGCCAGCAAAAACTGACCTGAACCAAATAGAGTGATCACACAAAGGAAAGTGGGGTCAGTGTTTAGGGCATTTCTCACTGGGCACACCGTCCTAATTTAGCTCAGCACCAACATTTCTAAACAACTCCCTGGGCTGGGACTCAATATAGAAGAGTTTTCATAGAATGATGAAATAACAGCACAGAAAGAGGTCATTTGGCCCCCAAGTGCCTGTGTCAGAGCTGGCGTTCTCTCCTGTAAAGCCATTTCTCCCAGAACCTTTTATATTTCCCCGTTTCAAATCTTTATTGCATTCCCTGATGTTTTAGCCTACCTCAACAGCCACTTGTGGTGAAGTATCCCATGGTCTCATAGCCCTTAGTTCAGGAATTTTCCTTTTCCCTTCCCCCTTTGGTTCTCAGCAGGAATCCATGGTCTGCAGCCTCTCTTCCCCCATTCACCTACCAGAAACAATATCCACAGTAAAGTCCCCATGCTAACCCCATTCTCCAGTTTCCACCTGTCCCCGACTCCCATTCCCTAGTTTCCCTCTCTCCCCGACCGCCACTTTCTAGTTTCCCTCTCTCCTGACCCATAAGAACATAAGAAATAGGAGCAGGAGTAGGCCATTTAATAAGATCATGGCTGATCTGATCTTGGCCGATCTGATCTTGGCCACAACTCCACTTCCTGCCCGCTCCCCATAACCCTGGACTCCCCTATCGTTCAAAAATCTGTCTATCTCCACCTTAAATATATTCAATAACCCAGCCTCCACAGCTCTCTGGGGTAGAGAATTCCAAAGATTCACGACCCTCTGAGAGCAGAAATTCCTCATCTCCTACGAGGGGAATCATCTTCTCTGCATCTACCCTGTCAAGCTCTCTCATAATCTTATACGTTTCAATAAGATCACCTCTCATTCTTCTAAACTCCAATGAGTATCAACCAACCTGATCAACCTTTCTTCATAAGACAACCCCTTCAACTCAGGAATCAACCTCATGAACCTTCTCTGAACTGCATCCAATGCAAGCATATCCCTCCTTAAATAAGACCAAAACTGTACGCAGTACTCCAGGTGTGGTCTCACCAACGCACTGTACAGTTGTAGCAGGACTTCCCTACTTTTATATTCCATCCCCCTTGCAATAAAGGCCAACATTCCATTTGCCTTCCTGATTACTTGATGTACCTGCATGCTAACTTTTTGTGTTTCATGTACAAGAACCCCCAGATCCCTCTGTGCCGCAGCATTTTGTTGTCTCTCTCCATTTAAATAATAATTTGCTTTTTTAATGTTCCTACCAATGTGGATAACCTCACATTTTCCCACATTATACACCATCTGCCAAATTTTTGCCCACTCATCAACCTATCTATATCCCTTTACAGATTCTTTGCATCCTCTTCACAACTTGCTTTCCCACCCATCTTTGTATCATCAGCAAACTTGGCTACGTTACACTAGGTCCCTTTATCCAATCATTAATATAGATTGTAAATAGTTGAGGCCCCAGCACTGATCCCTGTGGCACCCTACTAGTTACAGTTTGCCAACCTGAAAATTACCCATTTATCCAGACTCTCTGTTTTCTGTTAGTTAGCCAATCCTCTATCCATGCTATTATATTACCCCCAACCCCGTGGGCTCTTATCTTGTGCAGTAACCTTTGATGTGGCACCTTATCGAATGCCTTCTGGAAATCCAAATATACTATACATCTACCAGTTCCCCTGGTGGGGAGCGGGCAGGGAAATGGAGCTGAGTCCATGATCAGATCAGCCATGATCTTATTGAATGGCGGAGTAGGCTCGAGGGGCCGGATAGCTTGCTCCTGTTCCTATTTCTTGTGTTCTTGTCTTGTGTTTATCCACCCTGCTCGTCACATCCTCAAAGAACTCCAGCAAATTTGTCAAACATGATTTTCCCATTGTATTATGATTTTCTAAATGTCCTGTTACTTCTTCCTCAATAATGGACTCCAGCATTTTCCAAATGACAGATGTTAGGCTAACTGATCTATAGTTTCCTGCTTTCTTGAATAAGGGCGTTACATTTGTGGTTTTACAATCTGCTGGGACCTCTCCAGAATCCAGGGAATTTTGGTAGATTACAACCAATGCATCCACTATCTCTGCAGCCATTCTTCCTTTAAGACCCTAGGATGCAGGCCATCAGGTCCAGGGTACTTGTCCACCTTTAGTCCCATTAGTGCATTTTCTCTAGTGATAGTGATTGTTTTAAGTTCACCCCTCCCTATAGCCCCTTGCTTATCTATTGTTATTGGGATGCTTTTAGTGTCTTCTACCGTGAAGACCAATATAAAATATTTGTTCAAAGTCCCTGCCATTTCCCATTATTAATTCCCCAGGCTCAAACTCTAAGGTAAGAATGTTTACTTTAGCTACTCGCTTCCTTTTTATATCCCCTTAGAAGCTCTTACTGTCTATTTTTATATTTCATTCTAGTTCACTCTCATAATCGATCTTCTCTCTATTATGTTTTTAGTCGTCCTTTGCTGGTTCCTAAAACTTTCCCAATCCTCTGGCCTACCGCTAATCTTCATAACATTGTATGTCTTTGTTTTCAATTTGATGCCATCCTTAACTTCCTTAGCTAGCCACGGATGGTTCATCCTTCTCTGAGCATCTTTCGCTCACTGGAATACATCTTTGTTGAGAGTTATGAAATATCTCCTTAAATGTCTGCCACTGCTTATCTACTGTCTTACCCTTTAATCTATTTTCCCAGTCCACTTTAGCCAACTCTGTATTCATAACTTTGTAATTGCTTTATTTAAGTTTAGGACACTAGTTTGAGACCCAAGTTTATTACCCTGAAACTGAATTTGAAATTCTAACATGCTATGATCACACTTTCCTCGAGGATTCTTTACTATGAGATTAATTAATCCTATCTCATTACACATTACCAGATGTAAAATAGCCTGTCCACAATGTATTGTTCAAGGAAACCATCCCAGATACACTCTATGAACTCATCCTCAAGGCTACCTTTGCCATTTGATTTGTCCAATCTATGTGAAGATTAAAATCGGCCATGACTATTGCTGTATCTTTCTTATAATCCTCCATTATTTTTTAATTTATACTCTGTTCGACAGTGTAGCTACTGTTAGGGGGCCTATAGTCTACTCCCATCAGTGACTTCTTTCCCTTATTATTTTTTATCTCCACCCAAACTGATTCCACATTTTGATCTTCTGAGCCAATATCATTTATCACTACTGCACTGATCTCATCCTTTATTAACAGAGGTACCCCACCTCCTTTTCCTCTCTGCCTATCCTTCCCTCGACCCTCATTTTCCAGTCACCTTTTCTTCGCGACCTCCATTTCCCAGTCACACCTATACCCTGATCCCCCTTCCCAGCCTCCCTCAACCCCCATTCCCTAAAATCCCACTCTCCACGATCCACATTCTCCATTCCCTCTGCCCCATTCTAGGAAACTCGTGAGCAATGTGGGAGGATTGGCAACCCGACCAGGAACAAGTTGGTCTCATTCAAAAAAGCCATCAGGATGGCTGGTGTAAGAAATTGAAATACTTCACTGGTGCAGTTGAGGGAGAAAGATAGCAGTGAAAGCATTTTGTTAAGTAAAAAGAAAGTCCTACCCTACATTTGATCAATGGGAAAATGTTTTATTTTTTTACACAAATAACTCATATCTTATTTACATCAATTCTATCCTGCCATTTTTTTTTTAAATTTGCATCTCCTAGATATTTAAAAAGTCTTTCAGGCTTCAGCTGGAACACCTGTCTATGTGGATAGCAATCCCTGAGCAGATGTATAAGGTACCAACAGCAGTTTTGTAGCACCAAGACCATTTATCATATTTACTACCCAACCTATTCAATCTGACAGGCATCAAGTACGACAAGTGTACTCTTTCATACTGGGTAACCTGCATATTCAGAGCATGAAAGGTCATGTTATGCTTCCTCCAGGGCATATCACAAACCAGAAAAAGTAGTGACCCTTCTCCCATGACTGTTGAAGGTAAAATTCTGAATGTATGAGAGAATAATAAAGGATCATGTACACACATGCAAGTTGATTTTCCCTGTGATTTTGGGTGGCTACCCAACAGAACGTGCCCGCCAGCCAGTCCCGGAATTTCATACTGCTGACTGGCTGTGGGCAGAAAATGATGCCCTAGAACAATATTGGGCAGCCCAATCAGCCTCTGGATCTGGAAAGAGATCCAGGACAGGGGGTGGGTTCCATTCTTTTGGGGGGGGGGGGGGGGGGGGGGGAGGAGGGCGGGGCGGTGGTGTAGAGGAACCTCGTGCATAGAGCACACTTCACTCAGTTGAGTCCTGCAACAGTAACTGGACCAGAATTTGCCTAATAAAAGGACTTACTGCTTGGCTCAGCATACGTCCAGCTCTTTGACCAAGCTTTTTTTCATCTGGGCATTCATTGTTGACGACATGACCAGTTTCCTTTACGGTTCAAACTACCATGGGTCATCAGGGTCTGCATCTGGGGCTTCACCGGGCAGCTACTTCTCAAGGCTGGAGGTCAGTGCGGTCCCCATTCTGGGGGCCAGTGTGGTAGGCCACCGCTGGGTTGTCCTTATGGAGGCCCACAAACAAGTGCACCTTATGGAACATGAGCAGCAGGTGGACAATATGGAAACCAAGCAGCAGGTGCATCATATGGAGCTCCTGCACAAGGTCAGTGTGGACCTTCAGCTCCACAGGTCCCGTACTGAAGTGCATCTTCAGCAGGATATTATGGAGGGCCAGCACCAGGAGGTCCATTTGGAGGACAGCCATATGGAATTCCACAGCAAGGGCTATATGGATCAGGCGCTCCTTCAGCTGGTGGTGTTCCAGCAGGCGTATATCCCAAAGCCTATACTTGGTTCCTGTCAGTGGATGCAGATCATAGTGGCTACATCTCGATGAAGGAACTCGAGCAGGCACTTTTCAACAGCAACTGGTCAACGTTTAATGATGACACCTGCTACATGTTGCTCAAGATGTTTGATAAAAGCAAAATTGGCAAGATCGATCTGTGTGGATTTTCAGCACTGTGGAGATTTCTTCAGCAGTGGCGCTCTATGTTCCAGCAGTTTGACCGGGATCGATCAGGAGCCATAAACCCCCAGGAGCTACAACAAGCTCTCTCATGTGGGTTACAACTTAAGCCCACGGTTTGTTCAGTTACTTACAACTCGGTATGCACAAACATCTTCATTTTTGCTGCGTCACACATGCTATGATCTGTTGTGATATCAGAGAGCTAGGTTGAGTGTCCGTTCACCTACTGTGGTCAGCTAAAAGATTAAACATAGGGCAGATTTTCTTTTACAATTCTAAGATTATCTTGTGCAGCTCGGTGCCACATTTTGTTTGATAACGCTTCTGTGAAGCGCATTGGGACATTTTTCTATGTTAAAGGCCCTGTATAAATACAAGTTGTGTTGTTGTGAATGGGTCTGAGGCATGGACGATGTACAGAAGGCACCTCAAGTCGCTGGAGATATATCACCAACGATGTCTCCGCAAGATCCTGCAAATCCCCTGGGAGGACAGGCGCACCAACATCAGTGTCCTCGTCCAGGCTAACATCCCCAGCATTGAAGCACTGACCACACTCGATCAGCTTCGCTGGGCAGGCCACCTAGTACGCATGCCAGATACGAGACTCCCTAAACAAATGCTTTATGCGGAGCTCCTTCATGGTAAACGAGCCAAAGGAGGACAGCGGAAACGTTATAAGGACACCCTCAAAGCCTCCCTGGTAAAGTGCAACATCACCACTGACACCTGGGAGACCCTGGTCGCAGACCCCCCGAGGTGGAGAAAGTCTATCCGGGAGGGCGTTGAGCTCTTTGAGTCTCAACGCAAGGAGCATGAAGAGGCCAGGCGCAGGCAGCGGAAGGAGCACGCGGCAAATCAGCCCTACTGACCCCTTCCCCCGACGAATGTCTGTCCCACCTGTAACAGGGTCTGTGGCTCTCGTATCAGACTGTTCAGCCATCAAAGAACTCACTTTGGGAGTGGAAGCAAGTCCTCCTCGATTCCGAGGGACTGCCTGTGATGATGTTGTGTAGAAATTCCGAGGTAAATACTCGGGATAAGTAAATGAGGCTTGTTTCAGGAGTTTGATTTCCTTTGAAAATGTTTAGAATTTTTATAAGGCACTTAGACTAAATGCCTGTTTTCTTAATGTATAACTAACATGTCTATATTAGCAAATTTGATGGTAGTTACCTTGGACCTAAAGCATTTTTAATGAGCGGTTCTGCAGTCTTCATTATGAGTTTCATCAATGAATATCATAAGAATGATTTTGAAGCCTCGCGCATGGTGGGTATAGGGCAATAGCACCTCGAAAATGGTGGGGTATAACCTTCCCGATCCTATATTTTAAGGAGCGTCTTAAAGGAGGAAGGAGAGATAGTGAAGCAGAGAGGTTTAGGGAGGGAATTCCAGAGCTTAGTGCCGGGGATGCGCAAGACACCAGAATTGGAGGAGCCCAGATATCTCGGAGGGTTGTACGGCTGAAAAAGTTACATAGGTAGGGAGAGGAGAGTCCATGGACGGATTTGAAAACAAGGATGAGAATTCTTAAATAGAGGTGTTGCTCAGCTGGGAGCGAATGCACATCAGCCAGCATAGGGGTGATGGGTGACTGGGACTTGGTGCAAGTTAGGATACGGGCAGCAGAGTTTTGGATGAGCTTAAACTTGTGGAGGATGGTAGATGGAAGGCCAGCAAAGAGTTCATTGGAATAGTCAAGTCTGGAGGTAACAAAGGCATGGATGAAGGTTTCAGCAGAAGATGAGCTGAGGCAAGGGCGGAGACGGGCGATGTTACAGAGGTGGAGGTAGGAGGTCTTGGTGGCGCAGATATGTGGTTGGAAGCTCATCTCCGTGTCAAATACAACATCAAGGTTGTGAACAATCTTGTCCAGCCTCAGACAGTAGCCAGGGAGAGGGATGGGGTCGATGGCTGGGGAACGGAGCTTGTGGCAGGGACCGAAGACAATGGTCATGGTCTTTCCAATATTTTGTTGGAGGAAATATCTGCTCATCCAATACTGGATGTCAGAGAGTTAGAGCTGGGTGTCGTCAGCATACATGTGGAACACGACATTGTATTTTCTGACAAGGGGCAGCATGTAGATGAGAAGTAGCAGTGGGCCAAGGATAGATCCTTGGAGGACTCCAGAGGTAACAGTGTGGGAGCGGGATGAGAAGCCATTGCAGGTGATTTTCTGGCTATGACTGGATAGATAAGAATGGAACCGGGGAGTGCAGTCTTACCTAGCTAGATGATAGAGGCGAGACATTGGAGGAAGATGGTGTGGTCAACCAATCAAAAGCTGCAGACAGGTTGAGAAGGACGAGCAGGGACAGTTTACCACGGTCACAGTCATATAGGATGTCATATGTGACTTTGATAAAGAGTTGTTTCAGTATTGTGGCAGGGGAGGTGCCTGTTCAGATCCAGATTTGAGTTTGGAGAAAACACAACTGATTTCTATGATAATTTCCTGCGCTACTGTGAAGTTCAGTTCAAGCTAATACAGTTAAAAACAAAATGCTCCAATTCCATAAGCACCAGCTATCATTATTCAACTAAAATTTAAAGTGGATTATATTTGCATCTCATTAAAATTTGAGCTTCTCCCAGAACAGTAATAAATGGCACAGTTCCATATTTGGGGATAGATTTGCATATCTGAATTGTCTCACAAGCACATCTAACAATAGATTAAGACCTTGGCTACCCTAAAACTGTACATAAATCCATCACTCATACTCAACATTCCAAACCGTTTTTCTATAACAGACTAATAATGCCTGTGGGTGGATATATGAATGAGTGAGAGACGGATTCAGCTGCAAGTAGGCAAAAGGGGAGAATGCAACTCGAGAGTCACTGTATGCCAGTCACAACACACAAGTACAATGTATGTGTACAGTGTGGCTTCACCTGTGCTGAGGGGTGCGGTCAAGCAGTATAATTTTGATTGAATCAGTTGGACAAGAATATATAAAAGTAAACATAAGCAATTAAGCAATTCAGTAAGATTTCAGGCATAAAAGTAGTGAATTGTGAGCAGAGACTCTTCAATTAGTAAGGTAGGCACTGTCATCTGTCAAACATTTTTGACCATTTTTCCACATAATGGTTTTGGAAAATGAGTTTCTCCTGAATAGTGTTTTAAAGTATTTACAATTGGCAAAATTAACTGCATCTAATAGATGCATCACAGCAAATTGAGCACTATTTAACAAAAATGTAGTACAAGATCTCTGAAAGATTTCTTTTTCTTTACTGCTTTTAGTCAGTTCAAAACAGATTTTCCTTCCAAGCTTGAGTTTATTGCACAATAAAGACAATGGCCCCGCACTTGGTGGAAGCCAAGTTCCGCCCAGGTGCCACCAAGATCCTGACGGTATTTTGGGCGGAATGAAAAAGTCGTGGAAAGACTGCCCGACAGCAAAAAAAAGACTGAGGCCCTGATTATGGGCGGCAACGGGCGGGAGCTCCCAATCTCGGTGGTGAATGCAATCCTTAGCAAAGTACAGGCCAAGGATTGAGTCGGGCCCAGGGATGGGAGGGGAGCCAATAAAAATAAACATTTCCAAAAAAATAAAAAACACAGGAAAACCTTTAGGGGACCCCATCCACCTGACTCGCTGGAAAAAAATAAAGAAAATAAGTTTACTAACCTTTTTTTGCAGGTCTTCATACTTACCGTTAAGGTTAGACCTGCCTCCACACGGTGGTACTTACCCCTGCTGCAGCGGACTCCTGCCTGGACCAAACTGGCAGCTCTGGCGGGAGGACACTTGCGCACATTGCACACCAGCGGACGGTTCCGAGCGGTCTTCCCTCCCCGCCAGCGGGAGGCCTCCACCAGACTCGCTCGGAGTGGAGACCGCCAGAAAACTCAGCGGCAGCAGGCACCAGCGGGCGGTATGTCCACCAAGTTCAGCCCCAATGTATACACATCCATCACCACTTTCTTTAGACATGTGCACTCTGTTAGAAGTCAGTTTTGATGTTCCTAAATTGAGAAATGCACTTATAACTGTACTACTGGATATGCACTACAATAACCTATGCAAATCCTGAGCAATTATCTAAGGAAAACACCCTCAATATTTCTGAAGCATTTTTAAACATTTAACTTTTCATAAAGAGCAGCTCATTTAAATCTCATAGCCTATATAATTATTAAATGAAAACACATTTGAACTCTCTTGATATTCTTCTGAACCCGAAAAGTAACTTATATCAAAAATAGAATAAGCTTTAAGAACCACATTGAGAATCACAGTGAGATTTGACATGAGAAGATCTGTATCATCCATTCTTGCCAATTAAATTTTGATTGCTTACATACCCTTTGGCATCATAACCCAGAAACAATGCAAACTGAACCATTCAGGATTGAATGAAATTCAGATGAGCCACTAGCTCAGACTAGCAATTTACTGTGCAATAAATTTGTTCCACATATAAAATATTGCTCTGTGTGCAGTATTTATTTTGCTATAATAGTGTAATTTATTGTTCTGGCTTATTTCAAATACCTCCACCAATAGGAACTGCTCAGTTCAAGTGCAGTACTGTTAATGTTCCTCTTTGTTTGGTGAATGGTTTAGGCAGACTATCAAAATTCAGATTTGTGGTGTTCTGATGACGATAGCTGTCACATGCAATTATTATCGATAATGACTGACTATGATTCATCTCCAATTAATACAGGTTGTGAGTTCTCATATAATTGTAAAGTCCAATATTCACGAGGAATGTTTTCCCACACACAGGACATCGGATGTCAGATTGACCCGAGGGCTTATCTTTCCTTGATTTCCTTTGGGTTCTCTTTCCTTTGGCTAGCTAGATACAAATTGCTTCAAACTTTGTTGTGTCATCGTGAATCATCTTTTGATGCTTTTTTCCTATCACAGGCATCATGGTCCCATGTTTCAGTTGAGATGCCACATTTCTTTTTAGATTTTTCTTTGGGCAATGTATATAGCTTTTGGATTGAACACCACAAGAGCGTTTACCAAGATTCAGCTCACCGTACAATACCTTATTTGGTAGTCTAGTACCAAGCTTTCGGACTAAACAAGCAGCCCACTTTACCCTGCGCCTTTACTAATGTTGCTTCTACACCGGGCATATTTGCTCTTCTGAAGACCAATGTCGAGAATCTTGGGTCACCATTGAATTTTCATAGATTTTCTGAGGCAACCTAGATGGAAACAAGGTCGAGCTACAACACAACCCTGTTTGACTCCATTGGAGATAGGGAAGGAGTTGGAAATATCACTGTCTTCCAGGAGTCTGGCCATTGTGTCACTGTGGAACTTTTCGGGACAGCCTCCTTTGGCATTTAGTTTCCAGGGGCCCTCTCTGCTGACTGTATTGAAGATCTTTGCGAGACAAATACACAGTACAAGTTCAAGTTTTGATCTCAACACTTTTCCTGAAGTTCTTTGGCAGTAAAGACCCTATCAGTAGTATCTCTGCCTTTTCTGAATCCACACCAGCCATCAGTCAAGAATTTCTCAGCTATATGCTCGATGTAATAATTTAAGATACATCTAGCAAGGATTTCCCTGCGACGACAAATAGGGAAATTCCTCAATGCCTGTCATATACATAGCTACGGCCCTTGTGTTTGAATAGATACATAATGGATACATCTCTATATTCTTGCAGGATTTCTTTTCGCCAGAGATTGAGCTAGTTGCTGCTCTCCAGCTTGATATATCTCAACAAATGTAGTATTTGAACCTGATGCCTTGCCACTGGAAAGAGATTTGATAGCCTTAATGGTCTCGGGCAATGATAATCAGACTATGAAGTAGTTGATCCATGACCTCATTTTCCATGCTGAAATTCTGGATTGGATTCTTAAAACGGCTAGCCTATCTGTCCAGGATTTGTGTCTTGTCAATCAACAAGGTGGACCAAACAACACTCATTAGGGGAGTGATGCTTCCAGACAGGGGACTATGGATGGTTTGTACTGTGCAGCATTAACAGTAGCACCTTTAATTAGGAGTCAGCCTCCTCCCCTTGAATGGACATCCATCTCTGGTCTCCAATGCTGCACACAACTGTCAGCTTTCGCTCCTAGTAGCCACAGTAACAGTCAATTCCTGGACAGTTGAGTTCTTAATATAAAATTAAGAGAATAAATACTGTACCAGGAAGAACTGATTCTGATTCCCCATGATAACATCTATTTTGTTTCCAGCTATCCGGAGGTGGTCTTTGAGGCATGTTGATAATATAACACCAAGTAATCCATCACAAAAAAAATCAGAAATGCTTGGGAACTTGAGGTCATATGAATCTGACTAACATCTGGATCAAAAAACACATTCAAAAACAGCGGCTGTCAACAAATACATTAAGCCTTTGACACTCAACCCTTTCTTTAGAGTTCTCTGTGAGTAAAATAATGTATCCAAACTGTGTAGATTATTTTTATAACAGATACACAAAAATATTGCAACTTTTATTAGTAGAATATTGAAATAACAGCCAGACATTTTGGATTTTAAACTCATCTTCAACAAACACTTGGACTTCTACTGCTGTGGCCTCTATGGGCAGGTCCTTGGGAGGACCAGTAGATACAGCCACTTGGATGGCAAGTAGTAAAATTATCTCGGGACCTTACCGGGTCCAGAAGGTGTGCATCTGATCATCCAGCACTGTGTGGCACACAGTCTGTGGAGTGGCCAGAGCTGATACTATCTCCCGTTCCTCGGCAAAAGATGCTGTATTAAAAATGGAGTAGATAGATTTTCTGCAATGGTTACAGAATGGAGTGGAGCAGAGCAGGTCTTGCGCTTGCTGGAATGCAGAATGCCTGGAGTCAGGTTTAACTATTATAATGAGCTCCTAACCCAAAATGGGAGCTCACCAAAGGGGCAGGACATTGCATGTTAGCAGTACTTTATGGTAAAATTTAAAGGACTACAGCCACTTAAAGGTAATATATTACAATTGATGTTTTTGTTTACCTTTACCATCTTAAAACAGGGCCACCCAAAATAAACATGAAGGCAGGCAAAGGAGTTTGTAAGCAAGCGATTGAGTAGTGACAACATCAGATACCCTGTTTGTTTGCGAGCAAAGTAGAGGTGCTGCTGCATGCATTGGGTGCAAGGTGAGTTGCCGTTTGCCACTCCAGTGCATTCTCCAAGACAGCAATGCAGTAAACCCGGCAGGAGGTTCAATGGTTTGCACAATCCACAAGACATGGGAACAGACACAGAAGATAGCACACCTGAAAAAAGCTTCCACGATAAACTGTCGAACAGTACCAACAACGGTACGTGGCACAAGTATGCATGCCAGAAAATGCTGCCTGATGGGTGTAAGTTGCACATATTTCTGTGACTGCAGATGTGTTCCTTCAACTTACAACATCTGAAGATCAATTCAATGGCTGCATGACTAGATAGCACAGAATAGAAAAGGGCATATCCAAACGAGAGACATGCTCAATAATTATAAGCCTTACATTCCTTTGGAGCAATCTAAACATTAAGCTCAATTAATAAATTGTGGCCAGTGGGATTTCAGCAGGATTTGGGTGGGCTCATGCACCACCAAATTTCCTCATGTCCATTGCATGAATCGCATAAGCAGGAGTGATCCCACTGTCCAGAACATTTTGCAAAGAAGGAGGGTACAGAGAAGAAAAATGGCAGACAAAATTACAAAACTAGTTAAAGAGATATGAGTGTCTGCTTTTCTAATTTGTCGGAAATTTTTTGTGGCTCTTTAGGTTAGTTGCAAATGTTGAAAGAAAAGTTGCTCTTTTGTCAAGACTGGTACTTGACTGAAATGTGAATGCTTAGATGTAGTGAGACTACAAGCGTTTGTAATTGAATACCAAGAAAGTATATTACCCTGGGGATTTTTGAAGATGTTACAGTAGAAATGAACAAATGATTCTGTCACTATACCCCATTACTCAAGACAGCATTAGATTCATACTTGCAAACTCAATGTACAAGTCACACCAGAATATAATTCACACCATTCTTTCGAAGTATGAGATATAAACCATGCTAGTCTAATGTACACTTACATATGTCACTCCTATACACTTACAAATCATAAAACAGGCAAATGTTTCAGATGAATTTCTCTTCCTCCCAGGTTTTGGTATTTTAAGCTCTGAAATACTTACATTCATCAAGTAGATGCTGATGTACAAGTCAACAAGATTCTCTTCTTCAAAAGCAAAATACATCGACTTGAAACGTTAACTCTGTTTCTCTCTCTGCAAATGCTGCTTGACTTGAGTATTTCAAGCATTTTGTGTTTTTATTTAAGATTCTCTTCCTCCTTCTTCCACTAGAAATTGAGTGTTTACCAGCAACTCCACCAACACAAAAACGATTAAGAGAGATAACCGAAATGCTGAAAATATACAACAGGTCAGTCAGCATCCCAAGAGAGTAAAGATGGGTTGCCAATGTGAACTTTGCGCAGGAATAGGTTTAACTGAGACCAGTGGGCTGCAGACACCTACTGGACATGTCCACGCAGCTCACCATTGAAGGGGATTTCCATTTCGGACCTGCTAAGGTGTCGGCAGCGGTCTTCAAGTAGGGGGCCGAGCAGGAGTTGGCAAGTCTTCAGCACTGCGGCAGAGCCAGGAAGAGCACTCCTGCACCTCTGGCCTCCACATTCAGGGAAGAAATTTTTTTTTAAACTTATCTTTTTGGTGGCAGCTCCACTGGTCCCTTTAAGGACCGTTAGTTGGGTCGCATGTAAACCACGGTGTCGTGTCCTGCATTCAGGGCTGCTCAAGTTCCATTCCCTAGTTCTGTTCACTTTCACTGTCTCTTACTGCTCCGTATTTTTCTCTGACTTGTATTTGACTGTTTGGCTATATAATTCAACATTCGATTGGTTTTATCGATTGCTGCCCTGACTCCTGTCTGCTAAGGTTTCTTTAGAATTCATCCTGAGCTATTACAAAACCAGAGTACATGTGACGCTTAGAGATATTTCGCAACTCTCAAGAAAAATATATTCCAGTGAGGAGGAAAGGGTGCAAGAGAAAAGAAAGCCATCCATGGCTAATTAAAGAAATAAAGGACGGCATCCGATTAAAAACAAGGGCGTACAAAGTGCCCAAAACTAGTGGGAGGACAGAAGATTGGGAAGCTTTTAAAAGCCAGCAAAGAATGACTAAAAAAATGATTAAGAAAGGGAAGATAGACTATGAAAGTAAACTAGCACAAAATATACAAACAGATAGCAAGAGTTTCCATCAGTAGATAAAAAGGAAAAGGGTGGCTCAAGTAAATGTTGGTCTCTTAGAGGACGAGACCGGAGAATTAGTAATGGGGAACATGGAGATGGCAAAAACATTAAACAAGCATTTTGTATCAGTTTTTACGGTAGAGGACACTAACAATATTCCAACAGGGGATAGTCAAGGGGCTATAGGGGGGGGAGGAACTTAACACAATCACAATCACTAAGAAGGCAGTGCTCAGTAAGATAATGGGACTAAAGGCAGATAAATCCCCTGGACCTGATGGCTTGCATCCTAGGGTCTTAAGAGAAGTAGCGGCAAGGATTGTGGATGCATTGGTTGTAATTTACCTAAATTCCCTGGATTCTGGGGAGGTCCCAGCAGATTGGAAAACTGCAAATGTAACGCCCCTATTCAAAAAAGGGGACAGACAAAAAGCAGGAAACTATAGACCAGTTAGCCTAACATCTGTGGTTGGGAAAATGTTGGAGTCCATTATTAACGAAGCAGTTACAGGACATTTGGAAAAGCAAAATTTGGTCAGGCAAAATCAGCATGGATTTATGAAGGGGAAGTCATGTTTGACAAATTTGCTGGAATTCTTTGAGGATGTAACGAACAGGGAGGATAAAGGGGAACCAGTGGATGTGGTGTATTTGGACTTCCAGAAGGCATTTGACAAGGTGCCACACAAAAGGTTACTGCACAAGATAAAAATTCACGGGGTTGGGGGTAATATATTAACAATGGATAGAAGATTGGCTGACAAACAGAAAACAGAGAGTCGGGATAATGATTTTTCATTCTCTGGTTGGCAATCAGTAACGAGTGGGGTGCCGCAGGAATCAGTACTGGGACCCCAACTATTTACAATCTATATTAACGACTTGGAAGAGGGGACTGAGTGCAATGTAGCCAAGTTTGCTGACGATACAAAGATGGGAGGAAGGGTAATGTGTGAGGAGGACATAAAGAGGCTGCAGGAGGACATAGACAGGCTAAGTGAGTGGGCAAGAATTTGGCAGATGGAAGATAATATTGGAAAGTGTGAGGTCATGCACTTTGGCAGAAAAAAAATCAAAGAGTAAATTATTATTTAAATGGAAAAAGATTGCAAAGTGCTGCAGTGCAGCGGGACCTGGGGGTACTTGTACATGAAACACAAAAGGATAGTATGCAGGTACAACAAGTGATCAGGAAGGCCAATGGTATCTTGGCCTTTATTGCAAATAAATATAAAAGCAGGGTATTGGTGAGGCCACACCTGGAATACTGCGTGTAGTTTTGGTTTCCATATTTACGAAAGAGTATACTTGCTGTGGAGGCAGTTCAGAGAAGGTTCACTAGGTTGATCCCGGGATGAATGGGTTGGCTTATGAGGAAAGGTTGAATAGGTTGGGTCTCTACTCATTGGAATTCAGAAGAATGAGAGGTGATCTTATAGAAACGTATAAGATTATGAGGGGGTTTGACAAAATGGATGCAGAGAGGATGTTTCCACTGGTGGGGAGACTAGAACTAGAGGGCATGATCTTAGAATAAGGGGCTAGCCCATTTAGAACTGATATGAGGAGAAATTTCTTCTCTCTGAGGGTTGTGAATCTGTGGCATTTGCTGCCTCAGAGAGCTGTGGAAGCTGTGGAAATTTAAGACAGAAATAGACAGTTTCTTAAACGATAAGGGGATAAGGGGTTATGGGGAGCGGGCAGGGAAGTGGAGCTGAGTCCATGATCAGATCAACCATGATCTTATTGAATGGCGGAGCAGGCTCGAGAGGCCTTATGGCCTACTCCTGCTCCTATTTCTTCTGTTCTTATTAATTGCCCTTCCTACTTGCAGTACCTTGCATCTGTCTGCATTAATTTTCATCTGCCATTAATCTGTCAATTCTCTTTATGGACAAATCAACTGCCCCATGCCTCCCTCCCACTACCCACCCCCCCCTCCTCCCCCGCGCCAGCCACTGGCCCTGCACCTCCAATTCTATATCTACTGAACTTTGTTTTTTTACATATTTATTGAAATACCCACTTACTGTGATTAAAAATTACCACGGTATTTTCATTGTCTTCCATGTTGTTGATTCTTTTTTTCCCCATCTACGACGAATCTCCAAAATAAACAAATTCACTGTTTCTTTTTGGCCTTACAGCCAAGAAGGTATCTTTGAAGCGTAGTCATTGTTGGAATGTAGGAAACACGACAGCCAATTTTGAGCATAGCAGAGTCCCACAAACAGCAATGTGATAATGACCAGATAATCTATTGTTTTGGTGTCAGTTGAGGAAATATTGGCCAGGACACCGGGGGAGAACTTCCCTGCTCTTTTTCAAAATAGTACGACAAGATCTTTTCCATCCAGCTGAGAGGGCAGACAGAGCCTCAGTTTAACATCTCATCTGAAGGACAGCACCTCCAACAGCGCAGCACTCCCTCAGTACCGCACTGAGTGTCAGCCTAGATTTTGTGCTCAAGTCCCTGGACTGCGGCTTGAACCCACAACCTTCTGATTCAGAAGCGAGTGTGCTACCAACTGAGCCATAGCAGACATCTTATGCTGCATCCTGTGATTTAAAATTGCCTTTGTATCAGGGGAATTAAATTATATAAATAATTATTTTGTCCTGGTGTGAAATGTAGCAGCGTAACAGGATCCTGTCGCATCCCAAGAATAAAGAGATGACAATAATAGCTCATAGGTCAGTGTAAACAGCAGTCAGTATATAAAAAAGGGGAAAAAAAGAGATACACAAGGAAAAAAAAACAGATGTGGCCAAAAGGCTCAAGCGATTAAACCTGATAAATACTACTGCTACAAAACTGACATTGCAATTGAAAGGTTACCAGCTGTGATGCAATGTCAGCACTGATGTCAGATACGATGTATTAAACTGTAGCACCTTTTTGGTAACCATTCAATAGTGAATTTAACATGCAATTTCTACAACTGTTACAGCTACTATAAAGTAAAGCTTAAGTATTACGAAAAGAATTAAAATTAACAGCAAAGGATAAATTAATGCTTCTTTTAAAGTGTATTCTTTAGTTTTTCAAAAAACAGTTTGATTCTATAAACTATTCCACGTAAATGTAGGTAAAACCTCACCTCGAATTGAAACATAGTGGGGTGTCAGAACAAATCAAACATGATCTATAGCTGTGAAGTTAGATGAATGTTGTCAGTTCTATCAAAGTCACCTGGCCAGAAAACTGTATTAGATTCCACATTGTGGAAGAGAGTATCCAATATTGTCCATAAATCCCAGCCCCGACTGGCCTATACCTGAGGCTTTAAACATCCTGCCCTACTAGTTGAGGGTACGATCATCAAAATCCACGGCGCGGCCTTGGTCAACGTGGACCATTTTTCATACCCCGGGAGCTTATTATCAGCAAGGGCAGACATTGATGACGAGGTCCAACACCGTTTCCAGTGTGCCAGCACAGCCTTCAGTCACCTGAGGAAGAGAGTATTTGAAGACCAGGACCTCAAATCTGGCACCAAGCATATGGTCTACAAAGCAGTAGTGATACCCGCCTTCTATATGGCTCAGAGATGTGAACTATATACAACAGACATCTCAAAGCGCTGGAGAAGTACCACCAGCGCTGCCTCCGCAAGATCCTGCAAATTCACTTGGAGGAGAGACGCACCAACGTCAGTGTTCTCGCTCAGGCCAATATCCCCAGCATTGAAGCACTGGCCACGCTCAACCAGCTCCGTTGGGCAGGCCACATCGTCCGCATGCCCGACACGAGACTCCCAAAGCAAGCGCTCTACTTGGAGCTCCGACAGGGCAAGCAAGCCCCAGGTGGGCAGAGGAAACGTTTCAAGGACACCCTCAAAGCCTCCTTGATAAAGTGCAACATCCCCACTGGCAGCTGGGAATCCTTGGCCCAAGACCGCCCAAAGTGGAGAAGAGCATCCGGGAGGGCGCTGAGCACCTCGAGTCGTGTCACCAAGAGCATGCGGAAATCAAGCACAGACAGTGGAAGGAGCGTGCGGCAAACCAGTCCCATCCACCCTTTCCTTCACCACTGTCTGTCCCACCTGTGACAGAGACTGTAATTCCCGTATTGGACCGTAAAATCACCTGAGAGCTCACTTTTAGAGTGGAAACAAGACTGCCTATGATGATGAGGCATCCACTGGTCTTCAGCTTGCAAGAGTCAAAATCAAAGCAGAAACTCAAAAAGTGGCACAAGCAGCACATTTTTCTACTGCAGGTTGAACCTCCTTTATGCGGCATCCTCGGGACCTGGCCTTTGCTGGATAAGGGATTTTGCCAGATGAGGAGGGATAAACGGCCTGAGGTCCGGTGGGGGCTGGGGGGAAAAGAGAGGTGGTCGGCGCCCCGGGCAGGCCCGATGCGTCGGCAGGCCGAGTGTCGGAGCAGCCCCAGCAGACTCAGTGTTGGAGCGGCCCCAGCGGGCTGAGTGTCGGAGCGGCCCCAATTTCGGGGTGGAGGTCGGGCGTGTTCTGCGCATGCGCCCCCTGCCGCCGGAACTATGCCGGACAAGGAAGATCCAACCTGTACAAGTTTCTGAAATCAAGTTTTCAATTATATTATCTATACTACCATACATAAAGAGCCAATATTCTGTAATATTGTTTGTTTGACTCACACAGTTTATGGGAAGTTCTCTTGTACTAAAGGCAACTATCACTGCTGAAAACATTTTCAAATTGTGGCTAGTTGCTGGAGACACGGTCAGGGCTATGCAGTGGAATTAAAATCTACCAGTCAGGATTTACAGTTAAGGATAGAGTTCAGTTTACAGGCCCACAGGATACCAGCTACATCATCTTCACAATATTAACAAATGAAAGTCAAATTAGATATTGCTTCCATTCCTGCTTCATCGATATACAAACTGTGGCCATGTATCTGTTCATTCAAATAGACAGTGGCAAATCTGCAGTAAGAAATTAAGTTTCCATCTTTTACTGTGAAGCAACGTAGTAATGCAAGGTATGTTTTCCCAGCTCCGACCAGGACTCATTTATCATTGTAAACTAGGGACCAGGCCACAGGTTTCTGGAGGGATGATTAACTGGGGACAAGATGCTACTTTGGGGAGTATCCTGAGAGTTGTGGGATCAGCACATATGTCTGATACATTCAGTGCTTTTCTTCATATAATTTGACAAAGACAATGGTCTAAAGCCATTGCTCATGAATCAAGTTCAAAATAGATATATTGGACAACACAACTGTGGGCCATTTTAAAGTGATATTCCAAAGTAAGTTTGCAAAGTAAATATTGGCATGTTGAAAACTACCAACACTTTGTGATATTAATATCGAGGTCATGGAGCAGTAAGAACAAGGTGGTGAACAATCAAAGCATTGCATTGCAGTAGAATCATGTAAAAAAGCATGTGTTACTAACAGAACCAATAAAATTCTTTGTAATTATTGAACAAAAATTACAGGCTGGATTTTCCAGTCCTTTTCGCCCCAGAGTGGTATGAAAGGCGGCGTATTTTCTATGTTTCTATGTTCAGGTCTCCTGCGCCCATCACGATTCTCCAGTCTATTTTTGCGGTGGCGCTGAGCAGAACCGCCGGGAAGAGCTGCGCCGGGTGTGCAACCCCTCTGGTTGCGACACCGGCAGTACTTTGCCCTTTTGCCCGATCCGTCCATCCAGAAGTGTGCCCACAATGACCGCCTGGGAAATCAGTGGGATCCAGCATAGCCGGCAGCGCAGAGGAAGGTAATGTGCTCCGAAGCCAAGTGCGAGTGTTTGGTCTTTTAATTTTTTTAGCGATTTGTGTTGTGGTGGCATGGGCAATGTTTTGGGAATGTTTTTATGCCGTTTTTTTCAAGGTCCCCCCGTCCCGTCCCGCCGGCCTCTCTCAGAGTGCACACGGCCCGGCAGTTTAGTTCGCGAGTTTCCCATTTTTGCACCACCAACGCCTCCCTTCACACTACGCCCCCGATGCAGGGCCCAGGTGCCGAAACTTCCTTACCAACATCCCCACTGACACCTGGAAGCCCCTGGCCAAAGACTGCCCTAAGTGGAGGAAGTGCATCCGGGAGGGCGCTGAGCACCTCGAGTCTCATCGCCGAGAGAATGCAGAAATCAAGCGCAGGCTGCGGAAAAAGCATGCGGCAAACCAGTGCCACCCACCTTTTCCCTCAACGACTATCTGTCCCACCTGCGACAGGGACTGTGGTTCTCGTATTGGGACTGTTCAGCCACCTAAGGGTTGATATTAAGAGTGGAAGCAAGTATTCCTCCATTCCGAGGGACTGCTTATGATGATGACCAAAGGAATTTTCCACCCCATCTCTGTTTTCACCCCAAAAACAGAAAAGCCTAAAATCCAGCCCATTGTATCTTCCCACATGGTGCACTGAGTAAGAGTGATGGGTAAATAGGTGCATGGGTTATTTTCAGATTGTTGGATGGCCCCGAGAAGACTAGGGCCAAATGTTACCATGACAAGATCGACTAGTTACAGGACAAATTGTTAAAGATATCGGGCACAATTTCAGTCTAAGAATCACTGACTAAAAATTGCACTCTGAAGTGAAACAAAATATTTAATTACAAAATAGACTTTCTGTATTCTTCTTAAATCATTGATTGTATGAAGAGAGTAATAACATTTATCACAAAAAAATGTTCTGCATCTAAGGCAAACTGAAATACTGCGGCTTCCTTGCTGCTCACATTCGCCCTCCACCACCAAAGGCAGCCCTACGAGACCATCCACGTCTGCCGCCAGACTAATTCACAGGCAAAGAGCAACACCAGTGTAAGACCAGTAAAAGCTCTCTCTGTGCAGGCAAAGTGAACTTTTCTGAGTTATACAATACATCAAAGAATGCCTAGAAGTCAAGCAGCAGAAATAATAAACCAGCAACAAACCTGTAAGTACTACCACCTTTTGGTTACATTTGGCTTCAGCACCACATGCTGACAACATGCTTATATAATTTTTCAGCAATGTATGCAGTATGCCATCTTTTTTGATAATGTGACGATCAAAATATATTATTCAATACTTTTGCGTCATTAAATCAATGTCCACAGCTTTCCACAAAGCAAGTTCATCACAATCAGGACAAAGTTAATTTGAAGCTGGTTTCAGAACCGATCAATATTTCTCCGAATAAAGTTCTTCATCATTAATTCAACCTGTACATGTGTCGGCAATTGCAAAGTTACTTGTGCCAAATGTGCCCCAAGAAGTTGTTCAACATGCTGGAAATTTACTTTTCCAAAGGTGAAATATGGTCAGCCTCATCAATGGAATAAATGTGGGCTACATATTCTGTTTATGCAACACATCTTGCATATTAAAATATAAAAAATGAAATAATTCATAAATTATGCAAATGAAGAAATATTTTATTACATATATTTATCACATATGCCCACGTGTCATATCAACGGGGTATTCCAGTTCTCCCATGCATGCCCTGCATCAATTACTGTATTAATATGCCACAAACACAGCAGTGAATTGAAAACTAGTACCCTGTGGAATGTAATGTTACTGGAAAAAAATCTTCTTGTGTTTATGCTAATGTTCAGCTTACAAGTGCCTACACAAAGTCCACCACTTACCATTCAATGACATGTGACAGTGGTTTCTATGACATTCATATTTCAAAAGATACTACCATTTCCTTCAACATGTCCTCATCCATCCCCGAGTATTATTAATGTCACCAAGAGCAGAAACTAATTTTAAACAAGAGCACTGTGGGCATAGCAAAAAGGTCCAATATTTTGCAGATTGCATTAATATAGCACTCCAGGATACTACACAGATTTTCTACTTTGAAACTGGGGTCGAAAAGTTTAAATGCACTGCAACATTGCCAGCTAGAAGAAAGAATTTGTATTTATATCATGCCTTTCATGACATTGGAATGTCCCAAATGCTTCACAGCCAATTTTGTATTGTGAAGTGTAATTACTGTTGGAATGTCAGGAAACATGGCAGCCACTTTGCACACAGCAAGGTCCCACAAACAGCAATGAGATAAATGATTCAATAACCTGTTGTAGTGATGTTGATTGAGGGATAACCGTTGGCGAGGACACCGGGTATTTGGTGTGTGCTACAGGATGGTCTGTAAAGTCCAATCTAAACTAAACTTTCAACTTTTGCAAAACTCCCGATGACTGATGAAGAAGAATTCTTCAGAAGCACGGGAACAGGTTGTGCTGCTAACCCTTTTGTTTGTCTAGCGGTGCCCAACAAAGTCTGAAAGATTCTCGTGGAACAGATTGTACATGCTCCACGGGGATTTCACCATGGTGATGTAATAATCAATGTTTGTGCAGTGTTCCATGCTTTAGTTTGTCACTCTACTTCAACTCCATCACTACACTATCACAGGTAGCACCACATTCTGCAATGTCAAACTAAAGTATTGGTTAGTACCGTTAATGCCAAACGCCAGAAAATAAAACACACTCTTATCGCACTAAGAGAAGCGGAAGGCAAGAACTTGCTCCGCAAGGAATTGAGTAAATGAATGGTTGCCTTAAAACTAAATTCTCTACTCTGTTTTCATAACCCTCAGTGGCTGCCTCTAAAGTTGTGTCTTCTAATCTAAAAATTGTATTAGGCAGTCACTTCATTAAAATATCTTTATGTATACAGTTGTATCAAGAAAATTATATATTACTCAATGTAGCGCAGAGAAGCTGTGATTAGTGTATTGGGGATTACAATAAAAATAAAAACTTGTATGTAGATTTTGAACAATAGGCAGATGCCAGAAAGGAAATATTACTCCACTGAAAAGTGTATTCCCAGCCTGAATTACAAAAGCTTGCTTCAGACAGAGTGACATTAGATCTGTAGTCAATTAGTAGACATATAGGCTCACACCTGTAGTCTGTCATGTTATGAACCCTGTTGGAAGATCAAAAAAAAACCCTGTTGGAAGTGATTTCGTCATGGCAAATGAGACTGCAAAAAGCTCCCCACTGCAAAATTCTGCATTGTTCTGATACAATGATTAAAAGGAAGAGTGGTACTTAAAGTAACACAACTGTTAAACTATTTCATTTTGCAGACAGTTCCATTTCCTGCGAACAGCTCGTTGCAGCAGGCAGGCCTGTATAACTGCTGCATCACCAGAACCCACAGCCATCATAATTTGATTTATGATAGTGGTGCATTCAATTATATTTCGTAAAAAAAAATCTCCTTGGAGCAAATGAATCTGACGCTGTCAACTCAATTTAAAAAGAAAGGTGGTGGTCTGAGAAATTCAATTTTGTCTGATCACCCAAATTCATCTAATTAGGTTTATTATAATTCCTTTACAAAATTTACACCAGATTGCTATAAATCGAAGATATAGTCAGAGAGGTGTGTACGCTGATAATTATGGGACGCCGCGTGTTAAAACATTTTTTAATAGAGTACAAAGCTCAACAAAATTAACATTTGTAAGAAACTTATATTTTCCAAATAAGTTTTTGTATTCAATTGAACAAATTATTTTGGACATCTTTTAATACATGTTTAGCATTAAATATTAAACCTGTATTAAAAGGTTGAAGTGCATTAAGCTAAATCATCATATGCACAATATTGATTTATCGAAGAAAACCTTTTACATAGACAAACCTCAACAATCTCATCCCCCAAATGTACCCATGGTGCAATGAAATGTAAGAACAACTGTTGGCTGTATGACTTATTGAAGGATAGAATCGCTAATGATAAAAACTTATTGCAATAAAACATGGATCAAAGTGCGTAGCATCATTTTGTATCTCCTCCTAAAATGAGGGAGGAAACAACACAAGCGCTGCAGTAAATACAAGCGCTAAGGTATAAATTGCCAAAGCTATTTTATCATCATTTTATGCACTTAACAGTATACTTGAATCTGTATATTATATACAGCAATACAAAATTTAATTCGCAACAACACTGTTTTATATTTGCAATAGGATGGTTTAGGACTGCTTGAACAGCTGATGGTGTAAGTTCAGATTCAGACATACTCCAATGAACAAATAACAATGAACATGTTCGCACTTAAATGGTGAAAATTAAAAATGGTATACTTAACAGAATATCACCATTATTGTTTATGGATTCAATGCTTCACAAAATATACAGGTAACAGATTTCATGTCTTTCTTTGGTTAGTTTTGCCTTATCTTTTAGCTCTCGACCATTTGAGTTTTCTCACCTCTCTCACTCCCTTCTGCATTCCAGTCTGTGCATTTGACGCCCAGCCATATCACTCACTTTACAATATATCTTCTTATCCAGGTTTAAACTGAGGTCCTGTCATTGTTCCAGTGGCTCAGGGGAACACTCAAAATCCTACAGCACTGTTCAAAGGAGAATAGGGTGTTCTGTGGTGTCTTGGCCAATAATTCGCCCACAACCAATACCACAAACAATAGACTAACTTGCTATTCATTTTATTGATGTTTGTGAAAAATGACTGCCACATTTATGTACATAACAGTCACTTCACTTTGGGTTAATTCAATGTACGTGACGCTATTTCTGAGTGATGTGATAAGGTGATCAATAAATGCAAGTCTTTCTACAGCCAACCAGTTTTTCTGGAACCCTGCACATTTTGCTGTTAATAGAAGAGGTTTCTATGGCCTGGAGACTGCATCTTTAGCAAAAACCTGGTCCCTCTGTAAGTTCTTTTTCTCATGAAGACTCTCTTTCACAATCCACTTTTAAGATCAGTCAGGTTTCACATGATAATTATGGATGAGGAAGACTATTTGAAAATCATCCATCCAGAAGTGCCATACAGTTACCCTCCCACCCCACATTACGGCATCTAACTGTTTCTTAAATGCATCCAGGGTTTTTGGCTCCACCACTCTACCTAGAAATCCATTTCACACTCTGAAGAACAACTTCTTGATGTCATCCTAAAGTTATCATTTACTAGTATGAACCTTTGTCCTACTTCTATGAATTTAAGGTAGTATACTGGATTAACCTTTTCCATACCATTCACTATTTTCTATACCCCTATAAAGTAATCTCTTAAATGCTTCTTATCCATCACACTAAGGATCAGTCTCATGGCTTTGTTCTGTACTGCCTTGTGCACATGAATGTCTCCCTTGTTTCTTGATGACTAGACTGGGCGCAGTGCACCACATGTGATGTGACCAGGGCACGAGACAGGTTTGATCACCACTTCCCCTGAGTTGCATTCTACATAGTTCAACATTCTTTTGGTTATATTGATTCCTGCTCTTCATTGGCTGGATATGCTTGACATAGTCTTTCAGGCCCATGGGGCAGTAAGACCTTGCCACCAGGGGGCAGGTGGCGGGGCCGACCCATCCGCAATTGCCCTTGAGCCTGCGGGAACATGTTTCCGCCCCGTCCAGCACGCTGACCCCTTACTGTCTGCCGGCGATCCCTTTCTGCCCCACGGGGAAAATTGCCCCATTGGGGTGCGGGGGCTAATCCCCCGACTGCTTAGTGCGGCGGGAAGCTGCCCGTGGCTGTGCAGTGCAGCGCCCCTAAAAGAGAGGGAGCACTGCAACGGCCGCCATTTTTTTCAATTATCGGCCTGACATCGGCGGCCACTAGTTCAGCCGGGCCGCAAACAGGCAACCCGGCACCCTCTCTTGGATGTTGGGCCGCTGTCCCGGCCGAACCCTTCCATTGTGGCCCAGTAGGATCCACGTAGGTCTCGCAGCGTCCCTCCCCTTTAAGTGAAGGGGAGGGACGTTACAACGCATCAGCGCAATGCAGCACATCCATGTCAGCACGCCGATGATGGGCACCGTCCTGCCCCCAACCTGATCCTGCCCCTACACCGCCTCAGACAGTGCCCCAAAGCGCAAGGAGGCGGTGTCAGAGTTAAAAAGCCAAATTTTCTGACTCTCCCTTTGACTTCCGCTGGGTGGTAAATTTTCAGCGGTAAACACACCCAGTTCTCCAAGCATGTTGCGATAACTAATGTCTTTCAAATGAGGTATCATTCTAGTGGCTCTCCTGAAGCTTTTCCAGGGCTTCTTTATCACCCATGTGAGAATACCAAAACTGGACACATGGACTCAAAATGAAGCTTAACATTATAGTGCTCTTTGTTTTAGAACATAAGAACATAAGAATTAGGAACAGGAGTAGGCCATCTAGCCCCTCGAGCCTGCTCCGCCACTCAACAAGATCATGGCTGATCTGGCCTTGGACTCAGCTCCACTTACCCTCCCGCTCCCCATAACCCTTAATTCCCTTATTGGTTAAAAATCTATCTATCTGTGATTTGAATACATTCAATGAGCTAGCCTCAACTGCTTCCTTGGGCAGAGAATTCCACAGATTCACAACCCTCTGGGAGAAGAAATTCCTTCTCAACTCGGTTTTAAATTGGCTCCCCCGTATTTTGAGGCTGTGCCCCCTAGTTCTAGTCTCTCCGACCAGTGGAAACAACCTCTCTGCCTCTATCTTGTCTATCCCTTTCATTATTTTAAATGTTTCTATAAGATCACCCCTCATCCTTCTGAACTCCAACGAGTAAAGACACAGTCTACTCAATCTATCATCATAAGGTAACCCCCTCATCTCCGGAATCAGCCTAGTGAATCGTCTCTGTACCCCCTCCAAAGCTAGTATATCCTTCCTTAAGTAAGGTGACCAAAACTGCACACAGTACTCCAGGTGCGGCCTCACCAATACCTTATACAGTTGCAGCAAGACCTCCCTGCTTTTGTACTCCATCCCTCTCGCAATGAAGGCCAACATTCCATTCGCCTTCCTGATTACCTGCTGCACCTGCAAACTAACTTTTTGGGATTCATGCACAAGGACCCCCAGGTCCCTCTGCACCGCAGCATGTTGTAATTTCTCCCCATTCAAATAATATTCCCTTTTACTGTTTTTTTTTCCCAAGGTGGATGACCTCACATTTTCCGACATTGTATTCCATCTGCCAAACCTTAGCCCATTCGCTTAACCTATCTAAATCTCTCTGCAGCCTCTCTATGTCCTCTATACAACCCGCTTTCCCACTAATCTTTGTGTCATCTGCAAATTTTGTTACACTACACTCTGTCCCCTCTTCCAGGTCATCTATGTATATTGTAAACAGTTGTGGTCCCAGCACCGATCCCTGCGGCACACCACTAACCACCGACTCATTTATCCCAACTCTCTGCTTTCTCTGCCAGCCAGCCAATTCTCTATCCATGCTAATATATTTCCTCTGACTCCGCGTACCTTTATCTTCTGCAAGTCCTCCACTGTTCCTCAATTGTGCCACCGTTTAATCTGTGTTTCCAGTCTATTTTAGCCAATTCTGCCCTCATCCCACTGTAGTCCCCTTTGTTTAAGCATAGTACGCTCGTTTGAGACACTACTTCCTCACCCTCAATCTGTATTACAAATTCAACCATACTGTGATCACTCATTCCGAGAGCATCTTTTACCAGGAGATCGTTTATTATTCCTGTCTCATTACACAGGACCAGATCTAAGATAGCTTGCTCCTTTGTAGGTTCTTTAACATACTGTTCTAAGAAACAATCCCGTATGCATTCTATGAATTCCTCCTCCAGGCTACCCCGTGCAATTTGATTTGACCAATCGATATGTAGGTTAAAATCCCCCATGATTACTGCCGTTCCTTTTTCACATGCCTCCATTATTCCCTTGATTATTGTCCGCCCCACCGTGAAGTTATTTTTTGGGGGCCTATAAACTACGCCCACCAGTGACTTTTTCCTCTTACTATCTCTAATCTTCACCCACAATGATTCAACATTTTGTTCATTAGAGCCAATATCGTCTCTCACAACTGCCCTGATATCATCCTTCATTAACAGAGCTACCCCACCTCCTTTCCCTTCTTGTCTATCTTTCCAAATTGTCAGATACCCCTGTATGTTTAATTCCCAGTCTTGGCCACCCTGCAACCACGTTTCAGTAATGGCCACCAAATCATACCCATTTGTAATGATTTGTGCCGTCAACTCATTTACTTTGTTTCGAATGCTGCGTGCGTTTAGGTAAAGTGTTTTAATACTAGTTTTTAAACCATGATTTTTAGTTTTGACCCCTCCTGCAGCCCCTTTATATTCATACATATTGTCCCTTCCTATTACCTTGTGGTTTACACTTACCCCAGTGCTATTCTGCTCTGTTGCCTCCTGCCTTTTGCATTCTTTCTTGGGGTTCTGTTCATCTGAGCTCTCACCCACCCTAACTCGCTCAGAGCCCTCTCCTGGATTCGCATCCCCCTGCCAAGCTAGTTTAAAGCCCTCCCAACCGTACTATCAAAACCACCCGCGAGAACATTAGTCCCATCTCTGTTGAAGTGTAACCTGTCCGACTTGTACAAGTCCCATCTACCCCAGAACCGGTCCCAATTGTTCAGGAAACTAAAGCCCTCCCTCCTACACCAACGGGAGAGTGGAGAGCACCAGTTCCAACTGTCACAGGACGGGAGAGTGGAGAGCACCAGTTCCAACTGTCACAGGACGGGAGAGTGGAGAGCACCAATTCCAACTATCACAGGACAGAGAGTGGAGAGCACCAGTTCCAACTGTCACAGGATGGGAGAGTGGAGAGCACCAGTTCCAACTGTCACAGGAGAGAGAGTGGAGAGCACCAGTTCCAACTCATACCACCAATTTTATATTGGATTGTCCTGGCAATATATCCCAATGCTCTATTAGCCATTGCTATCGCCTCATGGCACTGATCATAAACCTTTAGAAACTCAAACACTGCTTGGTCTCTTACCTGCTCAAAAGATTTTACTACAGACGCTTGCATGGTATATAAGTGCTTGGTTTTGTCTGTTAGAAATTAGGATACACAAAAATATATGGTTATGCGAATGAAATTGTAAATAATACTGTATTTAAATGATTGTATTAGAGCTCAAGACAAGGAAGGGGTTAAGGTATAATGGGTTTGCTTAAGTTTTGTTTTCCTGGAAAATGATGATTAGGTTAAGAGTCTTGGGAGGACAGGCCCGGATGTTTTGCAGGGAGGACAGCCCTCAAACGGCTGTAAGGCCTTGATTGGTTAGTATAGAACCCATGTGTAATCGTTGTGGAATGACCCCTGACAGGTAGGAGAAAACAGGAAGGTTGGCCTTTTTCCATGCTTAAACAAAGAATTTGACACGCCATTGGTCACCTTGTTTTAAGGGGAAACTCTATACGTTAAATGGTCCTATCCAAATTCTACCCCAGGCCCAATCCTAAAAAGAGAATAAAAGCAAGATCCGAAAAACCCTTAGCGCAGACAATGAAGTATGGATGGATACCATGCTGACTTCAGTAACACTCTTGGGTAGTTCAGGAAGAGAGAGGAATAAGAGTTGTTCATGCTCGCCAACCAAGTATCTGATCAGGTCCGGTACCAGCTACTTGTCACGGTCATATGTTTTTGCTGTATAACTAGTGTATTATATTCCATCCAACTCGATCCTGATTATTTGAAAGACCAGAGATAAGTTAATCTCAACATGATCATGCATGTCACTACATTTATCATCTGCCAGATACAGGTCCATTCCCCCATCGCATCTAGATCTGACCGTAATCTTTTTTTTAAATCATCCAAGGTTTTAACACCACTAATCAGCAACTCTAGCAAACTGTGAAATATATAAGCAAGAGGCTCACTTAACACAACTTCAATACTTTAAGCACCATAAGGTGAATGATAGGACCAGCAGGGATAGGACCAGCAGCCCCATCTGGTTTAAGATCCCTTATTCTTTCTATAATTATCTGCATCCACCTTGACATTTGCAACTTTAGTGCCACCTGTACAATGCATTAATGGCAACTGAGCAAGGCCTACTGGAGAGAAGATTGATGAAAAGTAGCCATTAATGGACATGGAAATTTATAATGGAAACACAACAATAAGGACAGAGTGATTGATTTTAGAATTCAGGCTAAATTATGCCTGCAGGCCCTGATCCAATTATACCCACCTTCTATCTCTGCTCCACTTGAAAACTATCATTCGTCTTAAGGCAACACAAGATCAATTAGTTAATATATTAAAAATCTTCCATCTGCACATACTTCATATCAACTGATCCATTATAAATTCCTATGTCCACATTTATTATGTAAACTTGTTACATTGCAATCACACCCTGCTGCAGTAGCATCTCAGTTTTGCCTCTCGTGGCTCCTGTGTGTACTGCCGAGAAACTCCTACGCTCAAACTCTACTTCCCAAATTATATTAAGTATTGCTATTTAACTATAGATAATAATATAAAATCACAGCATTATATAGAATAAGGACAGAATGTACAACTTTAAAATGGTAACTGGATTACATCTACACGCTCAGGTCCTCACCCTCCAACTCTGCTTCACCTGAAGACTACAGTTGCTATTGACTACCCATGTGCAATGCCATGGGAAATCGACTAGTATATATCAAATATGTTCAAATCCTTGCATACAGCACGCACTTCTACACTTACATCTTGTAACACTTCCTTCATCATACTTTACTGATATCACTACTGTTATAAAATAACATGCTCTGACTCGCTGAGAGCAAGACCACAGGAGATCTGTTAATAAGTATAGTGAACTATAATTTGAATTTTGGTCAGACAAATATTACTGAAAATTTCTCTCCTAATGGAGGAGGCATTGTCTACAGACAGATTAAGATCCAAGAATAGTTTCCTCAGTGTTCAGAAGCCATTAGCATAAAGTCAGAACATACCATCAGCTGCAATTCAAACTTTCGACAGATTTAGACAAGTGAAATGAATATTCGCCCCAATTGAAAAGACCGCTCAGGGTAGAGGTGATCACATCACTGCACACACAACTCAATTTACTCTTTTAAGTGGCACTTTAGTGAATAATTCAGTATATCTGTATGCCATTCTTAAAATGATTCTGTACGACAAAATACAATTATGGGATATGAACAAATTTATAAAATCATTAATTCATAGTCATGAGCACCATTCAAAGACAGAATGCAGTTCCATCATAAAGCATATGTGTAATTTGTAATGGTTAAGAGTAAAATCTATGCCAAACATATTATGCACATAAATTTTAGGTAGTACTGCCAAAATGATAATAAGCTGGTATTTTTTAAACACTGACAAAGCTTGTTAAACAAGGATTTTACTCAGGAATGTCTAAGTTGTTATAACAGCAAACTCTTCAAATCCTTTTTTTTGAATGATTTGTGTTCTACTAATATAATTCCTTGTACGTGTAAATCTGCCGAGCAATTTCAAGTCTGTTAATACTACACATTTTTAACCAATTCGAAGAGGTTTTAAATCAATCGTGCATATTCTTTTTTGTAGCTGGGTGAGACTTCCCATTCTTATCTATTCAGTCATAGTCTGAGAACTACCTCTATTGGCTTGTCTTCCTGCTCCTGCACCATTACCTCTGGAGTCCCCCAAAGATTTATCCTTGACCCTCTCCTATTTCTCATCTACATGTTTGTCCCTCAGTGACAGCATCCGAAAACACATGTATGCTGGCGACACCCAGCTCTACTTCATCACCAGCTCTCTCTATCCCTTCATGGTCTCTAAATTGTCACACTGCTTGTCTGACATCCATTACTGAATGAGCAGAAATTTCTAAATATTGGGAAGACTGAAACCCATTTTCTTCATTTCTCAACACAAGCTCCATTCCCCAGCACCGACTCCATCCCTCTCCATGGCACTGTCTGAGGCTGAACCAGACCATTCGCAACCATGGTGTCGTATTTGACCCTGAGATGAGCTTCCGATAACATATCCACTCCATCGCCAAGACCACCCACTTCCACGCCCGTAACATCGCCCGTCTCCATCCTTGCCTCAGCTCATCTACTGATACCGTCATCCATACCTGGCTACCTCTAGACTTACAGTTCCAATCATCTCCTGGCCAGCCTCATATCTTCCACCCTCCATAAACTTAAGCTCATCCAAAACTTGGCTGCCCATCTCCTAACTCACATCAAATCCCATTCCTTTCTGTGCCCACTGGCCTATATTGGTTCCCCATCTAGCTACAGTTCTATTTTAGAATTCTCATCCTTGTTTTCAAATCTCTCCATGGACTTGCCCCATCTTATCTCTGTAACCTCCTCCAGCCCTACAACCCTCCGAGATCTCTGTGCTCCTCCAATTCTGGCCTCTTGCGCATCCAGAGTTCTAATAGCTCCACCTTTGCTGCCCCTGCTTTCAACTGCGTACGCCCTAAGCTCTGGTATTCCCTTCTTAAACCTTTCTGCCTCTCCATTTTCTCCTCCTTCAAGATGCTCCTTAAAACCTACCCATTTGACCAAGCTTTTGGGCATCTGGTCTGTTATCTTCTTTCTGTGGCTCACTGTCAAAATGTGTTTGATAATACTCCTGCAAAGTGCCTTTGGACATTTTACTACATTAAAGGTGCTATATAAATGCAAGTTGTTGTAGTAAGTTTATATGATGAGCTACATGGGCCACATAGCCTATCTGTATTTTTCTTTCCGATCTCAGCTAAAGTGCAGTAGGGGCGTCTCAATTGATCTCAGCATCCATGGGTTAGAGAGTGAAAGAATTAAGAAAAATATCAGTCAGGGTTTCTGTTCCTGGTCACTATCTAGAGATCGCTGCTAGATCTAAGCATGTGGGCCTCAAGTGAGTGTACAATCAGGCATGGCTGTGATGCCCCCACAAATAGCCTGCTGATTAACTTATCTAGGCTCACACATGAAGATTGGTGAGTCGGACACAGTCCTGGAGACCGCCTGCCACTTGTAGTGCAATACTCCAACAACAGTCAGCTCCTTCAACAGAGGAGCAATTAATTTGCAGAGAAAAAAGCAGTTACGAATTACTCTGCAATAAATGCATATTAAAAGCTATGACGGATCTAACAAGCAAGCTTCATCAAACAAAAAAGCAGGTAAGATTCTAATTATGAGGAAACAAATGCATCTGTAATCACAATTAATAATACTTGTGACACTGTAGGCAACACAAAGAGTGGTATACGCATGATATTTATCTCTTAGAGCAACTGTGGCTGAGATCTGTGCAAGCAATCGCCCCTGTGGAATATAGGACTAAAAGTACAAAAAAGCTAAAAAGGTGGATATTGGTCTGAGCTTAAAATCTACAGACAATGAAAAAAAGGCCTATGGCAAAATATTCAGAAACAATAACACAGTTTGATAGAAATTATATACATTATACAATACAGAAGCCAGGGAATGTTAACATTTGCTAGCTTGTGTTATGATTTATAGCTCAGCACAGAACACAAACAAGCAAATTTGTCAAATATTAATAAATACAAACATGGTTTTGAATTTTAAAAGCAAAATATCTCATTTTACTTTCAATTAAGAATAGAAGTACTGATTGTATGACTTTATAATTGAAACATTATATATCGTGCTCATGATCAATTGTTGATTATTTCTCTATAAAACTTGCAGTGATTGTATAAGAATTGTTCAACAATTGCTGATCTCTGCAGACTGTTGATTTGCTTCATAACAATAACACTTAAAACATATGGAACATGAAAAATGTCTCTAGGCGCTTCATAGGAGTGTTATCAAACAAAATTTGACACAGAGCCATATAAGGAGATATTAGGACAGGTGACCAAAAGTTTGGTCAAAGAGGTCAATCCTTTAATGGGCATTATGCAACAACATGGAGCACACTACAGAACAGTAGTGACTTTAAAATGGGAATTAACTTCTATTGACAGAGGTTTTAGACTCGATATTATCTGGCAAAGCAATGAAATGCTATTGTTGCTGGTTTTGCTGCACCATGTATTACCTCTGTTGAAGTTGCACTCAGCCAGCACAAACAAAATGATTACAAAATTATTTTTGATTTAATTATGTTATTTGCACTCACAACAGAGACATACATGAACTAAAGTCAGACATAAAAAAAAGTAATAAGATAAATTTGGAATGTTACACAGACCTATTAGCCTGGACTTTGTCGTCAGTCGTGAAGGAATGGTTCTTGCCATTGGCCTTGAAGAAAGCTGCCCATAAAGCTGGAGCGGGCTCCAGCGTGTAGACTTCCTCTATTCCAATGTCAGTTTGAATTTGGCGGCTGCTACAGGGGATCTGTGGCGTCCAGCAACTGGGCTGGCAGCAGGCAGGCTGATCAGCCAATCAGATTGAAGAATTCTCACAGACGGCAAAGCAGGAAGTAAAAAGCATGGAATATAAAGCTCATTTAAATCAGTATACAGAAATAAAGATTAGGACATACACATGGAATTAAGGGAGAAACTTAAATATCAAAACACAAACTGCAATTTTTAATTTTTCTTCTGAGGGATTGAGACTCCACTTATAAAATTAGTTTTTCAGGGCCAGAGAGGTTGTTCAGCATTAATTTATGACTTATCACACCATTAAAAACTCAGTTACTCCTGATTGAACAAGGCTTAACTTTTTCATCGGTCTTTACAGCGAGAATAGTGGGTAATTAGTTTAAGGGCACAATAACTATCAATGATTTCTTTGTTGATTCCAGCTGCAAAGACTGCAACAGCGCACCCTGTGGAGGAGCAGGGTATCTCTGACAGCAACTTCCAGATTTGCGCATGTGCAGACACCAGAAGTTGCAGTCAGTTTTAACGAGTAATAACTGCAAGTACTGACAGCTTCGCCATTTTTAACCGCAAATTCCGGGCCATTATTTTTAATGTGATAGTGCTGAACAGCTCAGGTAGGATCAAAGGGTACTAGGTTCAAATTCTCAACCTTTCATCCTTCCAAAATGCATAAATGAGTAGCACAGATTAGGACATGAAGGAATAACAGGAGATTGCAAGGGCTGTTCATAGTGTTCACCACACTCTCACAAGTACGAGTGGCTACCAGTAATAACAACTTGTATTTATATCGCGCCTTTAACATAGTGAAACGTCCCAAAGTGCTTCACAGGAGTATCATGAGACAAAAAAACTGACGCCGAGCCACAAAGGAAAAGTTAGGTCAGGTGACCTAAAGCTTGGTCAAAGCGTTAGGTTTTGAGAAGCGTCTTGAAGGAAGAAAGAGAGGTAGAGAGGTGGAGGGGTGTAGGCAGGGAATTCCAGAGCTCAGGGCCGAGGCAACAGAGGCATGGCCGTCAATGGTTGAGCGATTATAATCAGGGATGCTCAAGAGGGCAGAATAAAAATAGCTATCACCAAGTCTCTTCATCTCTCGATTTGGTGGCTTCTAAACAATGAACTGAAGACTGCATTGTTGGTTGCCAAAAAGACATGCAAATTCCTTTTAACTTTATATGATTTCTGTGGTACCACAAGCCCAACTTTGCAATAACTAATATTCTTCAAATAAAAAAGGCTACACATGTTCACACATGAAATTGTAGATAAAACTCATTTTTTGTGAATACAGTCGGAAGCAGATGCTTGCTGCTTCGGGTATAAAGGTAATGAAAGGGCCGCAATGGTGCAGCATTCATGCTGTTAATTAGGAAGCATCTGTTCCATAGTTTCAGTGGCAGGTCTATTTATAAGTCTCACCTGAGTAAAACTATAATCACTGTAGAAAGAGTGAAAATACGTGCTACATTTCATCAGATACAGTGTTTGTGAGATTTATTAATTGGCTTTTCATAGAACATTGGGTTAACATGACAAAATTCAGGTATCAGTCTTCAAATAGATTTACTTCATCACGAGGTATTGGCGTATTAGTCTTAGACTGTTCATCAACATAAACCTGCTCTGAACAGTATTATTCGCTATTTTCATTTATATAGTTGTGAGCTCAAGCCCCATTCCAGGCCGAGAGCATAAAATCTGGGCTGACATTTCAGTGCAGTACTGAGGCACTGCTGTATTCTCGGAGGTGCCGTCTTTGAAATGAGACATTAAACTGAGGTTTCGTCTACTTGTTTAGTTAGACATAAAAGGCAGTATTTCAAAGAAAAGCAGGGAGCTCTCCCAGTGCCCTGACCAATATTCCTTCCTCAAACAACGCCATCAAAAACAAAGTAACAAGTCATTCATTTTATTTGCTGTCAATAGGACCTTATTGTGTGCAAATTGGCTGCCATGTTTTGCTATAAAACAGTGGCTGCAGTGTATTTATAAAGTACAATACTATGAGAAGTTCCCACTAACTTGTTTCCTTTCAGAAACTAAATAACTTGTATTTATAAACGTCTTTCACGTACTCAGCACATCTCAAAGCATTTCACAGCCAATTATTTTTGAAGCACAGTTACTATTATTTTATTGGAAAATGTGGAAACTAACTTGTGCACAGCAAGGTCCCACAAGCAGCAATAAGATATATGTCCAGTTAATCTGTTTTGCTGAAGTTGATTGAGGAATAAATGTTGGCAAGGATACTGGGATTTACCTTGCCCTTCTTTGAATAGCGCTATGGGATTTTTACATAAAAATACAGCACCGCACTCCCTACGCAGCGCATTGAAGTATCAGTCTAGATTATGTGCTTAAGTCTTGGGGGGGGGCTTGAAATAATGACCTCCTGACTCCGAGGCGAGAACGCTAGCAATGAGCCAAGCTGACAAAGGCTGAAGAATCAGTGACTGCCATTTACCATACCATTTTTACGCAGGTAATGCTCTATTTTTCCTGATAATAAATTCCATTATTTTGACTATTATTGATGCAAGACTACTACGTACTACTTTCATGTGACGAGAAAAGCTTATAATGGGATGTCGAGTTTGGCTACCCATTCAACGGCCTCCTGAGATACCAAGTGGAGAAATGAGGTGCCTCCCGCAACAGATCTTAGTGGGCAGGTTGATGTGATGTGTTTCATGGTCTGGGACTTGGAGCCACAGTCACGCTTCGGGCCTTGCCTCATCTTTCACTGTGAAGCAATTAGCCGCATCGTCCATGCCCTGTGGATTCGGTGAAGTGCTGTCCACTGATTTCGAGGGAGGTCAAAGCCAGGGACCTCTGTTGTTGGGTCAGTGATAAGGTGTCAGAATCCCACGATTCTGTCCATCTGGATGGTGGGTTGATACCAGCCACATGAATATTGGTTGCTGTTTCCCAGAATAACTGGTGCAATTTTAAGTGCTTTTCAAGTCTTCGTGAATGGGACGGTCGATGTTGCTTATGATTTTTTCCATCTCACAGAGCACGGTGGTGTTAGTGAATAGCAGGTGGGGTAATGTGGGACAGCACCGGGAGCCACTCAGCTGGAGTGGACTTAAACGTCACTGATACCATCCTCATTGCGGCAATTAGCTTCACATCTACGGTTGTGTGGCAGCTGCAGGACCATGAGGCAGAGCAGTATTCTGCAGTAGAATAGACAAGGGCCACTGTTGTGGTACAAAGTGTTCTGGCTGTGCTCTCCCATAAAGTTCCAGTGAGTTTCTGGACCAGGTTCACCCTGGTTTTTACATTTTGGCCAGTGTTGGTGAGATGAGGCAAATAGGTGAGAGTCCTGTCCAGAGTGACGCCCAGATATTTTGGGTGGGGTTAATGGATAAGTCGCCTTCCACAGCAGGAAACATTGAGTTCTTTCCCAGCGGCATTTTTGTTCAGTTGGAACACCAATACAACTGTCTTCTCTGGATTGGGGCTTGGCACCAGGCCCGGAAGTAGCACTCCAGTAGGTCCAGGTCGCTTGTGAGCGCCCTACTTGCTTCCTCTCACGTTGATGTCTGCATCAGCAGTGCGATGTCATTGGCAATGTTTCCTCAAATCTGTGGTGATTCATTGTGACTGTGAGGTCCCGCGCAGGTCGCTCACCGGCTTTTGCAATGTAAAAACCGCGATGCGCAAAATTTGAATGGACCACACAGCAATTTAAAGGGACTGCGCACGAAAAAAAATTGAGAGGGAACATTGGTTATTGGCATAGACGAACTGCTGGGATTTGGTACAGGGCATGTCCGCTGTATAGATGTTGAAAGAGGCTAGTGGGAGCACCAACCCTTGAGGCACTCCGTGTTTGGCTGGTCTTGTCACCAAGGTAGACACGGAACTTACGGTTGCTCATTAGGGTGTTGATAAGCCTGAGCATCTTGAGGCTTTGGATTATTATTGAAAGCTTCAGCAGCAGGCCTTCGCGTCAGACAGTGTCGTATGCCGATGACAAGTCTATGAAGGCAGCTCCAATCTTCAGCCGCCTCTGGAACCCTGCCTCAATGTTGATAGTGAGTGCAAGGACCTGGTCGGAGCAGCTTCTTCCAATAAGAAAGTTACTCAGATGCCTTTTGTGAAGATTATGCATGTTTTGAATCCAGTCGGATCTCCCATGCTCATGATGGACCATCCTGTGATGACGATTAGCACGTTCCAGATTTCAGTTTAAATCTCATTTCGTATACCTTCTGCCCCAGGGTTTATTTGCTTTGGGATCCTTAAGCTTATCAGTAACCTCCATCCCAGTGATATTGAAATAATTAAAATCACCTTGTAGAACCTCCTATGATGGGTTGCATGTTACAAGCATCTTCTCTAGTGAATACTTGTTGGAAGAAATCATATATTTTCAACCTTATTTGATCCTTAAGAAACCTCAATTCTTCTTTGGTATTCCTTTTACTATTATAATGCCACTGTATTTTGTATCTACAACTAAGCTCATTTCTAATTCCCTCTTTGCTCCTCTGACCACGATTAAAAAAAAGTTCTGCCCTGAACCATCCAAGATCATACACAAATGAAATAAAATCCTGTTTTAACAGTGAAAGTTCTAGGGAGAATTTGACGCAAGAGCAATAGAGGGTGCAGCATATTGCAGAGCAGAACTCAATGATGACATCTTTCTCAGAAAAGACTGAATGAAGGAGAATTAAATGCATCTCCACAGTGGTGGGAAAGTAGTAATGTGACAGATAATGCTTGTTCACAGCACAAGACATCACATGTTTCAGAATACTTGGCAAAGGACTATGCACACAAATAAAAGAGTGACAGTTAAAATTATTTTATGGAATAGACCTTTGTGCATGTCAAATATCTGCAATCATTGGTCTCGAGCTTATAATGAGTATAAAAACAGTTTTAAGAGGGTGAAGGGATCTCACTTAAACAACAAACATATTGAAACTTTACAGTTGAAAACTAAGTAATTACATAATAACACACTTCATAAATATGTGTACCTATTACATGCAAAGATAAATACATACAAACATTCTGTAATACACTAACATTTGCATATATTAACCTATGTGCAAATACACAGCACTTGCTGTAAACAGATGTTCAGTTTAGAAAAACAACACTGCAAGGCAAGGTCATATTGCAGCAGTTTGGCAAAACTCAAAGTTTATTACTTTCAGCTAAATGGCATTGTCTTCATAACTTATATTATATGTTCACCTAAATATGTTTACAAATAATGAGCAGCTTAGTGTTAATTATGTATCTAGTTTCCAAAATATTATTTGGGCTCAGACTCGTCAAATCAGGCACGATTACAAAAATGAGTATATAAAAATCAATTTAATGTTTATTTGTGACAAGCTTCAAGTATTCCAGCAAAATAGAAACATTGTCCAGCACAGTTCACAGGGCTCAAATTTCCCCAGGAGTTGCCTCGCTTTTTTTGGAGCATGTAGCTTTTTTTGAAGTCAATTAAAAATCTCAAATTTCCCCATTTAACTTGCTCCAGTGTAAGTCAGTTAGTTAGGTTTTTTCAAGTTCAGTTTTTTTTTCCTAAAGGGGTGTAACCAGCCACTTACGCCTCTTTTGGCCATAGAAGCAAATTTTGCCAGCTAAAAGTTACTCTAAACTAACTTAAGCCAGTGTATGTGGCCACTTTTGTAGGCACAGAAAAACCTTACCTACATTTAAGAAATCAGTGTAGGTAGCCAGAGATGGGGGGGAAGGTGAGTTTGAGGATTCTAAAGCATTAACCACCTTCGCAGCATCAGCACAACATCAAAACAACTTTAGCACAACATCTTCACAACATCATCAAAAATAAATGAAAGATAAATCAGCTACTGAAAATAGAGCAGTCCTGCCTTGTCGACTGCAGAACGCACCACAGCTTCGGCCAGGGCTAGGGGCGACAGGCACACATGACTGTAGGGGTGAGGAATGTTTTTTTTTTAAAACAGTTGTTCCTGAATGTTGTGTGGTGATAATGGAACATGATTCAGTTTTAATGCAAAAAATCTTTTATTGGAAAGTTTACAATGCACTTCCACAACAACAAGAACAACAGCAAAGAAAGGCTGCACCCATCTCTCACCTACATCTCGGGGAAAGTGCACTTCCTCATAGGGTCGGTGATGGTGGTGGGGGAGGTTGGGGGCCCGGCTTGGGTCTCACCGGTGGCTGGTGCGTGGAATGAAGTGGGAATGGCATTTGAGTATCCGGCCTTTGTGCCCTTATTGTAGCAGCGAGCTCCCTCATGGCATCTGCCATCGGTTGCACACCCTCTGAAATGCCCGCCCTCACTTCACATCTCAGTGCTGATATTTTTCCCGACAGTGTCGCCTCATCACGCACCCCACTGATGGTCGCCACGAGTGATCTTGTAAGGACATTGGTCTCCTCACCCAATGACACAACCTGATTAACATCTGATGAAAGTTGCATCTCAGGAGAGACTGGTCGGCTTCTCTTTCCCCTCGCCGTGGGTCTGCCTAGTGGCACCCCTCCAGTGTGAGGCGCAGGCTGGGACGGTGGGGGACTGGGTGTCCAAAGATGCATTTCACCACCGCCATTGGGACCCACAACCTCGAAAGATGTGAAACCATGGAATGTCACTGCGGAGCTCTTGGAGGTTTCTGGCAGTGTGATGCCCTGTACTATGGACTGATCCATATCACGATCAGCATTCTCCCATGATCACATTTCCATGGACCCCCCATCTGCCTTGGTCTGGAGCACACACATTTGGATTTTCTGGTGGATCAGGATTGGCTTCTTCTTCTGCAAAATACAACAGAACAGTCAAATGGTTAGCAGCACAGGAGGGGGCAGGGTGAGTGGCATGAGTAGTCTGACGCGTAGCAGACCAGTCAGCAGGTTGATTAGAAGGGTGACGATGCATTTTAATGACTCACCCTCACCCTCACCCTCGCGTGTGGGTCCAGCTTATGCAAAACTGATTCTTTTTCTGCCGGTGCGACTCAGCAAGGCAGCAACCCTCTGTTCCAGGGATGATAGTTGGTGCAGATTTGGCAGCCCTCCTCCTATTCTAAGTCTTTCCCTTTTGTTGTGGGCCAATTTCTTCTGCAAAGATGAAAATATAACTTTTCACACATGGTACACTTCTGATGGGTGGGACATATACAGATGGTCGTAAAAATAAAAAAGGGAAGGTGGCTCAACCGTGGCTATCAAGGGAAATCAGGGATAGTATTAAAGCCAAGGAAGTGGCATACAAATTGGCCAGAAATAGCAGCGAACCCGGGGACTGGGAGAAATTTAGAACTCAGCAGCGGAGGACAAAGGGTTTGATTAGGGCAGGGAAAATGGAGTACGAGAAGAAGCTTGCAGGGAACATTAAGGCGGATTGCAAAAGTTTCTATCGGTATGTAAAGAGAAAAAGGTTAGTAAAGACAAACGTAGGTCCCCTGCAGTCAGAATCAGGGGAAGTCATAACGGGGAACAAAGAAATGGCAGACCAATTGAACAAGTACTTTGGTTCGGTATTCACTAAGGAGGACACAAACAACCTTTCGGATATAAAAGGGGTCAGAGGGTCTAGTAAGGAGGAGGAACTGAGGGAAATCTTTATTAGTCGGGAAATTGTGTTGGGGAAATTGATGGGATTGAAGGCCGATAAATCCCCAGGGCCTGATGGACTGCATCCCAGAGTACTTAAGGAGGTGGCCTTGGAAATAGCGGATGCATTGACAGTCATTTTCCAACATTCCATTGACTCTGGATCAGTTCCTATCGAGTGGAGGATAGCCAATGTAACCCCACTTTTAAAAAAAGGAGGGAGAGAGAAAACAGGGAATTATTGACAGGTCAGCCTGACCTCAGTAGTGGGTAAAATGATGGAATCAATTATTAAGGATGTCATAGCAGCGCATTTGGAAAATGGTGACATGATAGGTCCAAGTCAGCATGGATTTGTGAAAGGGAAATCATGCTTGACAAATCTTCTGGAATTTTTTGAGGATGTTTCCAGTAAAGTAGACAAAGGAGAACCAGTTGATGTGGTATATTTGGACTTTCAGAAGGCTTTCGACAAGGTCCCACACAAGAGATTAATGTGCAAAGTTAAAGCACATGGGATTGGGGGTAGTGTGCTGACGTGGATTGAGAACTGGTTGTCAGACAGGAAGCAAAGAGTAGGAGTAAATGGGTACTTTTCAGAATGGCAGGTAGTGACTAGTGGGGTACCGCAAGGTTCTGTGCTGGGGCCCCAGCTGTTTACATTGTACATTAATGATTTAGACGAGGGGATTAAATGTAGTATCTCCAAATTTGCGGATGACACTAAGTTGGGTGGCAGTGTGAGCTGCGAGGAGGATGCTATTAGGCTGCAGAGTGACTTGGATAGGTTAGGTGAGTGGGCAAATGCATGGCAGATGAAGTATAATGTGGATAAATGTGAGGTTATCCACTTTGGTGGTAAAAACAGAGAGACAGACTATTATCTGAATGGTGACAGATTAGGAAAAGGGAAGGTGCAACGAGACCTGGGTGTCATGGTACATCAGTCATTGAAGGTTGGCATGCAGGTACAGCAGGCGGTTAAGAAAGCAAATGGCATGTTAGCCTTCATAGCGAGGGGATTTGAGTACAGGGGCAGGGAGGTGTTGTTACAGTTGTACAGGGCCTTGGTGAGGCCACACCTGGAGTATTGTGTACAGTTTTGGTCTCCTAACTTGAGGAAGGACATTCTTGCTATTGAGGGAGTGCAGCGAAGATTCACCAGACTGATTCCCGGGATGGTGGGACTGACCTATCAAGAAAGACTGGATCAACTGGGCTTGTATTCACTGGAGTTCAGAAGAATGAGAGGGGACCTCATAGAAACGTTTAAAATTCTGATGGGTTCAGACAGGTTAGATGCAGGAAGAATGTTCCCAATGTTGGGGAAGTCCAGAACCAGGGGTCACAGTCTAAGGATAAGGGGTAAGCCATTTAGGACCGAGATGAGGAGAAACTTCTTCACCCAGAGAGTGGTGAACCTGTGGAATTCTCTACCACAGAAAGTAATTGAGGCCAATTCACTAAATATATTCAAAAGGGAGTTAGATGAAGTCCTTACTACTTGGGGGATCAAGGGGTATGGCGAGAAAGCAGGAATGGGGTACTGAAGTTTCATGTTCAGCCATGAACTCATTGAATGGCGGTGCAGGCTAGAAGGGCTGAATGGCCTGCTCCTGCACCTATTTTTCTATGTATTTACAATTGCAATTCCATTTAAAGATGAAGATATTACTTACACTCACTATTTGACCAACGTCCTGCCATTTCTTTTTGCACTGGCTTCCAGATCTTGCGGTAGTTACCCCTGCGGAGTATTCTTCTGCAACTAGGTTCCATCGTCTTCTCATTTCTTTGGGTGGAACTTTTGTGGGACCACTCTTACTGATATCCAGCTCCAGCCATTTGTCCTCAATGACAGTGACTAGTTTCTCCACTTCCTCATGGAGGAAATTCTTTGTTCTTGTTGTACGCTCTTGCATCATAGATGTATTGGACTTATACTCAGGTATTCTTGAAAAATAACAGTTCTCACCTTTCTTCCACCTATGCAGCACTCCTTTCCATTCCCTCAGCCACCCAAAAATCACTATTCACACCATACCTTTATATATGGTCCATTGCCAATAATACTGAGGACGCTTTACCTTGAATTGGCCGATTGCCAGGCTTCCTGTTCCATTCTGAAAGGCACATTGCGCATGCGCTGAAATGGAAATGCATCCCCTGCCAGCACTCGAGGAGACGCTGGGCCCAAGCCCCGCCGCCCTGCCTATTTAAAAAAGCAAAGCTCCTGCAACGCCATGCCACGGGAACAGAATGAAGAAGGAGCGGCCAAAGTAGGAAATAAATTTTCGGCACGTTTTTTGCCCCACAGAGTCGGCATACCACGGCTAACGACGCCGCTCTAGGCCCACTGTGCTTATCTCTGTCCTGGGAACCTCACTAGCCAAGGCTTCTTTCTCCGTGGAAGATTCACAGTGGCTCTCAGTCTCGGTGCAGATCCCCCCACTTTCATAGAATCATAGAAATTTACAGCACAGCCATCGTGTCCATACCGGCCGACAAAGAGCTATGCAGCTTAATTCCACTTTCCAGCTCTTGGTTCATAGTCTTGTAGTTTACGCTACCTCAAGTGCATATACAAGTACTTTTTAAATGCTATGAGGGTTTCTGCCTCTACCACCCTTTCAGGCAGTGAGTTCCAGACCCCCACCTCCCTCTGGGTGAAAGAAATTCTCCTCAAATCCCCTCTAAACCTCCTACCACTTGCTTTAAATCTATGCCCCCTGGTTATTAACTTTATACCCTTTCTTATCACAGTTACTTGCCAGTTAACATCCTGTTCCAGTAGCAAATTCCTTTGTTTTCCAGGCTTTACATAAGCTTTATTACAAGAAATAACAGCATCACGTATGGCCAAATGGTTCTCTCTTGCTGAATTAACATTCTTGTATGCTTGCAAATCATATCAGTAAGTACCAGTTACCTTATCACACAGCATAACCTACTATTTTCAAAGGATCAGGCATTCAAAAGGGTGCCTCACAATAGGCTTGATAGAAAAATTCAGGCAGATGATATATGTAGCAGTGCAGATAACACGTTGTTTGATGAATAGGCGATCAGTTAGAGTAAAAGGTTACTGCTCAGGCTTCAAAATGGTTGGAAGTGGTATATACCAGGAGCCAATAATAAGTCCACTTTTGTTCTCAGTAATAAATAAATGATTTGGACTTGGGCACAAGGAAAACAATCCAAAATCTGCTGATGACACAAAAGGAGGAGGTTTGGCAAATAGCGAGATCTGTAAAAGACTTCAGGAAGACAAAGACAGATCAATGGACAGACGGGTGGTAGCCACAACGTAATGTAGATAGTTCATGCATGTTGGGGAAATAACAAAGAATGGGTGTATACACTGAACAGAAATTTGATGAAAGGTCTAGATGAACAGAGAGAATTGGCTTCAAAAACATCCTTCGCTGAAAGTGAGTGTACGGGTAGATAAAGCCATTAAAAGGTTAATAGAATGTTGGGGTATAGAGTATAAGCGGAAAGAAGTCACTAAGGGCCCAAGTTTACCCCCTCTGCTAGAACGGCACACCTCCATGAGGCGCGGAGTTTGTAGTACAGAAACGGCGCCGATTTCCTACCTCCGTATTCTCCCCGTTGGTTCCAGGCCTATGGCCTGTGGTGCAGCGCATCGGAACGCGTGGTGGGCGGAGCTACAGTCCAGCGCCGAAAAGAGTGCCGATAGCTGCGCGCGTGCGCAGTAGCTCCTGGCCCTTCCAGCGCGTCGTGTCTCCGGGCGACCGTATCCCTGGACGAAGGGATGATGCGATGTTCGCAGCCCCTATCCCGGACCAAGTGGCCTGCCACATAGGTCAGCCGCTGCCTTCCCACGCTCCCTGAACAGTTCCCATGGTAATACGGCAGTATGGAGCGTGTACACAGGGAGATTTAGGCCACTTTGTTTGCAGTGTTAAGGAAATAATGTTGGCAGTCTATATAATATATTCCAGTACATAAACTTAATTACTTTGAGCATGCATATATGACATATTTACCTAGCACTCTTTTCAGGAAGCAGGACCCTTTGTTCTTGGATTAGCAGCCCTGTCAGAACTTACCCCTTTGATGTCTATGTATCTCAAATAGTATCAGCATTTTACATGACGACCAAGTATGCTGCAGTAGGTGAGGTAGGAACTTTTAATTTTTTATTTATTGATTGATTGATTGATCGATCATTTATTATTGATGATGGTTCTTTATTTTTAAAAGTGAAGTGTTTAATGCTTTGGAAAATCCTCTAACTTCCCTTCCCCCCCCTATGTCTGGCTACCTGTGCCTGATTTCTAAAGTATCCACAAGGTTTTTCAGAACATACAAAAGTGGACACTTACTCTGGCCTAAGTTAGTTTGGAGCAACTATTTGCTGACCAAACTCGCTTAAATGGCCAAATCAGGCGTAAGTGGCTGGGATCGCGCCCTTTTGAAAAAAAAAACAAACTAAAAAAAACCGAACTAACTCACTTACACTGGCGCAAATTAAATGGCCAGAATTGCAACTAAAAATCCAGAAAAATCAAGTTGCTCCAAAAAAAACGAAGCAACTCCTGAAGAAATTTGGGCCCAATGAATTTATACAAAGCATTGATTAGGCCTCGGTTAGAGTACTGTATGCAGCTTTGGGCACCCTATTATAGAAAGGACCTTATAGACACAATGATGAATATCAAGATGAAGATGGAAAACTGTAGTAATGAGGAAAGACTTGAGATACTGAGATTATTTTCACAAGAGCATAAAGAAGGCTATGAGGAGATTTAATAGAGGTCATTAAAATTATGAAAGGTTTGGATAGGATGAATAGAGAAAGACAATTTCTTATAGTTGGGAGTCAGGGGCCAATTTTAAATTGCCACTGAGAAAGTGAGGAGCGAGGTCAGGAAAAATGTCAGTCTACAAAGGATTGTTGGATCACTGAATGCACTGCCACAGAATATGGTTGAGGCAGTGAGAATTGCATCTTTCAAGGGGAAATTGGATAAATATTTGAAGCAGTGGAGAATACTAGGAAATGGGGAGAGAATAAGGCAATGGGATTAGCTTTGGATTGATAGCCATGGACTGAAAGGCCTCTTTCTGTGCTATCAATTTATATGGTTCTAACCTTTCCCTTAATGAAGCTTGTTTCAGCAGGCCAGGTCATGGAACAAAGATAGGTTAGTGCAGTCTTCTTCAAAAATGCAAAATACCCTTTTCATGATAGTTGCATATGGTGGTAACATGATTTCAGCAAGGTCCCATTGTTTGTCCCTAAATAGCCCATCAGAAAATTGGGAGTTCTGCAAATTAGTCATGCATTGGAGGGTCCAATTTTCCAACCCAGATCCTCTGCCTGAAGGGCCTCACATAACTGGAGCTGGCGTTCAATCCCTGTGCACTCCCATTTGTCCATTTAAAAAAAAACTCATTTTTAGAGAGTTCTATTCCTCAGAAATATATCCTATATTATGTAGCACAAGCAGACCAAATAGCACATTCAACTAATGTATTTGCAAATAAAACAAAACACACTAAACAACACAAAAACACTTCCAATCTATTTTGATGTCAAAGAAATGTCAATTAAGTTTTAAAAGGAATATCTAAAAGTCCAAGAAGGCATCCTATAACAAGGTAATGTTAGCTGATTCTTTTTGTCACTCAATATTGTTAACCACATGCTCCCCCAATGTTCAACTGATAAAAACACTAGCTTACGCAAAACTGAGCCAGATGATCTGGGAAGGTCATGGATTAATTTTCCGTTCTCTGTTAAGTTAGTTGAGCTCAACTAGACAACAGCAAGAGCATGACAAATGGCAGAGAAACCACTGAGCTATAGAGAGGGAAGAAAATATAAAACAACCCAATTGAAAAATTGTAAATCCAAATGCTAATGTAAATCTGATTCTAACAGCAAAATTCCAGTGACTCTGTGTAAGTTCTAGAAAGGCAGAACATTGCAACCATTTTTGGCAAACCAGCTCTCATTATGCATCATTTACCTGTTAACTGTTCATCTTATTTTGCTGGGGTTGGGGATGCAATGAAAGAAAAAACGAATAAAAAAAAACTGCCAATTAATCACAGTGCTGTATAAATAATGATTTGCAATTCTATTATCTAGCTAATGAATATTTATCGGCACTGAATGTGCAAGTTTTATGGGAACACAATATTTCCTTCTGTCATCATTAGTTATTTACAGCATTGTCAATTACAATAAAGCAGTATCTATCATTTGTTGCATGCCAATATTTCCCCAGGCTCCTCATCTTTTGCCAACTTTTTCTCCACTGACTTTAGCTATTTTTCTATAAACTTCCAAATCATTTACTTGTTCCGAATGTTGCCTAAGGGAGTAATAAAAACATGTTCAAACTGCTTTGAATTTACAGGAGAAGCTCTGTGCAGCTCCTCGGCAACAGTGACAAATAAATGGAGAAAAGCTTCTTCTAAACTCCAAAATATCTCTAACTATTTCAAATCAGTTCAAGAAGAAATCTTCTTCACGGCACCATGTTATGTTTGAACACCAATTGGAATTTAAGTGCAATGACAAAACGAAATAGCCCTATAGTTTCCTCTGCAAACCAGGATCCCACAGCAGGCGTTGATACGCTCAATTTTGCTGACTATCAAACTGCTGCATCATTAACGTACACAGTGATTTATGGAATTAAGCAGCAGATCCCACCTGTGAATAATCCAATAAAGATGATCATTTGTCAAATCCTGGTGTGACTGTCATTTGTTTTTGTTTTGGGAAAAGTACAGGAAAAAATAAAACAAAACACTTGACTGGTTTTCTGATGGTGCCCCCTTGGTATTTTGCATACAAGATTGCTGCTTTTAATCACTGAAACTATATTTGTCTCAAGTAGCAAAGGCACAACACCCATTAATTATAGAAGAATGCAAAACCGCTATGGCTTATCATTCATCATTATAAATAATTAACAGAAATGTGTATGCATAAGACAAAAGCAGCATAGGAAACCTGTACGACATTCAACTAATAAGCAATGCAATCCAACAGGTTTCTTTGGAAAATATATTACCCTTCTCCAATAACATACTTAGATGTCCACTTTCAATCATTTGCAGCACAGAGATAGATCGGCAGGAGGATGGTGTGGTCCACCTTGTCACAAAGGCTGCAGAGGTTGAGGAGGAGGAGGAGAGATAATGCACCATGGTTCCAGTTACAGAGTATGTCATTTGTGCCTTACATTAAGGCTGTTTCACGTTGAGGGTGGGTTATTTGAGAAGGAGGTTAATGAAAGCAGTTTTGACAGGGAATGGGAAAAGGGAGGTAGATAGGGAAGCGAAGAAGAAACCGTTTACAATTTCAGCGAGCATAGGGGCCAGGAAGGGATGTAGGGTGGTTAGCAGCTTTGTGACAATAGGGTCAAGAGAACAGAAAGTGGGTCCTATAAAGATGAGCTATGAGAGCATGAGGACAGGAGCGAAACTAAAGGGCAGGGCAGGGCAGTGCCTGGGGAAAAGGCAGCAGAGTCAGCTTAACAGATGCTCTCAATATTAGTGACAAAGAAGTCAAAGAGCTCCTCACGCTTGTTTTTTTGAGGTGAGGGTGGAGGAAGCAGGGGAAGGATGTTTAAAAAGACACTTGGTATTGGAGACAAGAAGTCAAGGGTTTATCCTTGTGATCCAGGATGATCCTGATGTAATGGATAGTCTTGGCAGAGAAGAATGTGCCTGACAGCTGTTGATGTGGTCCAGCCAGATCTGGTGATGGATCGTTAAACCAGTTGTGCACCCGTTAGGCTCAAATCTGCACTACTTGGGAGCAAAGTTGAAGGCCATCACAAGGGAATGACCAGGATGGGAGAGAGTAAAGGTTTTACTGGAGAAAGCAGCATCAAACGTGAAGATAAAGGAACAGTTGGGAAGATTGACAGCTGCAGAAGTATTACAGCGAATGGAAGGCTAAATGCTTGGAAGATTACTTTTAAGTGACGGGATGAGTTTGTTTAAGGGGCGGATATCGAAGGAAATGGAGTCAGAAGGGGTAGAGGATCTGGGTGGTGAGAAATACAAGGAAGTGGTGAGAGATACAAGGCAGTGGTTGGAGATGGCTTTGTCTGTGATCAAGAAGCTGTGATTAGCGAGGCTCCTTAAGATGGCAAGTTCAAGGGGTGAGCCATGAATATAGAAGGGGAAGTTTATATGAAGTGAGAGGTTTAGGGAGGACAGGAGGCCAGTAAAATCAGAGAAGAGAGGGCAAGGTGAGTAGAGATGGAGATTGAAATCACTGAGGATAAGTAGTCACCTAAGTTCAAAGGTTATGGGAGAAAAAAACGAGGATTTTAAAGGAGAGGCATGGAGCTCTCAGTAAATAGCAAGGGGAAGCTACAAGTGCACTAGGTTTCAGTAAAAGTTGAGATACCAACGCAAAAGTCCACAATAAGGTTGTGGATGCCATGGGCCTTGTTTGTAAGTGAACAGATATTCTGGAGGGAAATGCGAAGAGGTACGGTGATTTTTGATCTGCTAGCAAAGTCCAGGGGGGCAGTGGTGGTTGGATGAGCAGAAGGGGGTTAGTAAGATTCGTTCCAAAAATAAAGGGGAGATTAGAAAGAAATTCTTTACAAAAATGGTCATTAGAAAGTGGAATTCCCCAACACATTCACTCCCTCTATCACCGCATGTGGCCGCAGTGTGTACCATCTACAAGATGCACTGCAGCAACTCACCTATGGCTTCTTCGGCAGCACCTTCCAAAACCGCGACCTCTACCACCTAGAAGGACAAGAGCAGCAAGCACATGGGAACACCACCACCTCCACGTTCCTCTCCAAGTCACACACCATTCTGACTTGAAAGTATATCGCCGTTCCCTCAAAATCCTGGAACTCCCTCCCTAACAGCACTGTGGCAGTACCTTCAGAACACAGACTGCAGCGGTTCAAGGTGGCAGCTCACCATCACCTTCTCGTAATAAATGGTAATAAATGCAGGCAAGTTTTACTGTAATTTTGAGAGGCAGGGAGGAGCTGGAGTGTTATTACTGGCCCGGCAAAACTCAGCTGCTGCCACTCCGGATACCCCCCAAAAGCTTTTTCTTTTTTCCCCTTCCCCCTTTGTCTTGTTTTCAGTGTTAGTCGTGGCTCAGTTCATAGCACTCTCGCCTCGGAGTCAGATGGTTTTGCGTTCAAGCTCCACTCCAAGCCCATAATCTAGGCCGACACTGCCTGTGCAGTACTGAGGAAGGACTGCATTGTCAGAGGTGTCAGCTTTCGGATGAGATATTAAACCGAGGCCCCGTTTGCCCTCTCAGGTGTACGTAAAAGATCCCATGGCACTATTTCAAAGAAGAGCAGGGGCGTTCTCCCCAGTGTCCTGGCTAATATGTATCCCTATCAACATAACAAAAACAGATTATCTGGTCATTATTACATTGCTGTTTGTGGGAGCTTGCTTTGCATAACTTGGCAGCTGCGTTTCCCACATTACAACAGTGACTACACTCCAAAAGTACTTCATTAGCTGTAAAGTGCTTTGAGACGCCCGGTGGTCGTGAAAGGCGCTATATAAATCCAAGTCTTTCTTCTCTTTCTTTCTCAAACAACACTTGAAACAGATTACTTGATCATTCTCACACTGCTGTTCATGGGACCTTCTAAAGTACTTCATTGGCTGTAAAGCACTTTGAGATGTCCTGAGATTGTAATAGGAGCTCTGTAAATGCAAGTTCTTTCTTTCTTTTTAAATGCTGTCCATCTGTAATTTCTTCCTGTGCTGAGGAAGGGTCTGCTTTTCGATTTCCAGTATGTGCAGTATTTTGTTTTTCATTCTGCTGTTCAATTGTTATTTTTTCCAAATAATTGACTGCTCACAATCTCGACTAACCAAAGACTGAAGAAGTACTGGGTTCCTTACTCTAACCCATTTTTTTGCCAGCAAAATTTTTTAAGCCTTTTAACAAGCAAGGCAAGTATGACAGGATAGCCTTGTTGTTTGGCATCCTCTTTCCAAATGACATTCTGGCAATGCGAACAAGGGACTAAGTAAATGAAATTGATTTATTTTTCCAGGGCAGAAAACAAGTCAAACATAGATTTTCACACAGGGTTTGGACAGTAAAATTCTAGTTATTGATTACGGCTTTTGCCTTCAAATACATAAAAACTTTACAACTTCGTTAATTTTTTTCCAACTTATATGAAATCTATACCTCTATCCAACTAGAAGATTTTATTACACAATACATGATGGTCTGGGCAGTAAAGATTATTTCTCCCATCAGCTTTTGCAAGAACTCTCAGCTTGTTTCAATAAAATGTGCAAAACAAACTTGATAAATGACTTGTGAGCCCATAGGTTACCTGAAAAATAAAGCACTCTTTGACATTGGGACTGTATTACCCATAAGCCTCCTATCGACAAGAGCAGGCATTGACGACAAGATACAACACCGCCTCCAGTGCGCCAGTGCAGCCTTCGGCCGCCTGAGGAAAAGAGTGTTTGAAGACCAGACCCTCAAAACTGTCACCAAGCTCATGGTCTACAGGGCTGTAGTAATACCCACCCTCCTGTATGGCTCAGAAACATGGACCATGTACGGTAGACATCTTAAGTCGCTGGAGAAATACCACCAACGATGTCTCCACAAGATCCTACAAATGCCCTGGGAGGACAGATGCACCAACGTTGGCGTCCTCGACCAGACCAACATCCCCAGCATTGAAGCACTGACCACACCTGATCAACTCCGCTGGGCAGGTCATATAGTTCGCATACCAAACACGAGACTCCCAAAGCAAGCGCTCTACTCGGAACTCCTTCACGGAAAACGAGCCAAAGGTGGGCAGCGGAAACATTACAAGGGCACCCTCAAAGCCTCCCTGATAAAGTGCAACATCCCCACTGACCAAAGACCGCCCTCAGTGGAGGAAGTGCATCCGAGGGGGGCGCTGAGCTCTGAGTTTCGTCGCCGAGAGCATGCAGAAATTAAGCACAGGCAGCAGAAAGAGCGTGCGGCAAACTAGTCCTACCCACCCCTTCCCTCAACGACTATCTGTCCCACCTGTGACAGAGACTGGTTCCCGTATTGGACTGTACAGCCACCCAAGAACTCATGTTAAGAGTGGAAGCAAGTCTTCCTCGATTCCGCCTATGATGATGATGATGATGGGTATTACCCATTTTCCCTTTACCATGAATTATGTAGCCTTTTGACAGATCGGCTGCAACCCTGGGAGAAGGGCCTTCGCGGGCAGAGATTACAGTTTTAATAGATAGAAAAATTAAATTTTATCACAAATTTTTTATTAAAAATCCTGTCCATTAAGGTAAGCTTATTTTTAACCCAATTAAATGATTCTTTTTAAATTTAAAAAAAAATTCTCTCTAAATCATTTAATTTAATTCAATTTCAATTAATTTTAAATATGTGAGATGTTTTTTTAATTTATATATTGTGTTTCTAGGGGTATTCTCATTGATAATAATGGCAGCTCTGTACAAACGGAACTCAATGAGAATATTCCAGGCTAGAATTTTGGTTTTCAGCGAAAATGGTAGTTTTACTCCAAAACACTGTTTTTAGGCCTGCTTTTCGGCCTTTAATTTGCACATTGATAAAAATCAGCATTGCACGAGGATTCGCGGTGCAAACTTTTGGCAACTTTAGTCCGGAGCCGATAGCGCTGCGAGAGGGGCCTTGGGAGGAGGGAAACAAAAACATTGCAAAAAATAAAACAACAACAACATTGACAAAACCCTTACTTGCTAAATCACGGAAAAAGAATTAAAAAATAAAAACTTGAACTTACCTTTTTTGCAGGTCTTCATACTTACTGCTGCTGGCAGAGCTGCACCGCAGGTTTTACCCTGTCGGTATTCTGAGCACAAACGCTATTTGCGGTGTTGCAGATCAGCGTCCTCTCCCCGACGGTACGTGGAAGCGCCGCCGCAAAAATCCCTGAAGATCCCGCCAACCGGATTTTCGCCACGGACGGTCAAATCGCTGCGAAAACCAGGTCGCAAAGTTGGCAAAATTCTAGCCCTCCATGTTCATTGGTGGTCCAGGCCCACGTGATCTCAGGATGCACATTCACTCCTGGGATAGGTGGGCCTCTGCGCTGGGCTTCACATCTAGGCCTCGGAGCCGAAGTGTTTGTTCCTCCGGGACCATCAAGTACTTTCTTAAAAATAAATTTGTCGGAGGCATCCGCCCCGCGCAAAGTCTCCAGCGCAATTTCTGGCCCATTATTAAACCAACCCAGAGCTCCAGAGATGCCACAGAATTATGCATTATTATACATTAATACTTAAATCAACGCAGCTTCTGGTCGTTGGCAACAGTTCATTGGCAGCAGTTACTCTGATTGTAAAATCACTTGTGACCAAGTCGTTTCTCTGGGGAAATTGCCAAAGAACTCCAGACTATGACACTGCACATTTGCTGTCAATGTTAATCTTACTATCTCCTGAATTACTACTGCATTTATCACTCTCTCTCTCTTCTCTTCGGTAGTCCCTCGGAGTCGAGGATGACTTGCTTCCACACTAATATGAGTTCTCAGGTGACTGATGAGTCCAATGCGGGATCGACCGTCTCTGTCACAGGTGCAGCAGGTGGTGGTTGAAGGGACGGGTAGGTGGGGTGCTTGGGTTGTCGTGCGCTCCTTCCGCTGTTTGCGCTTGGCTTCCCGTGTGCTCTCAGCGAAGAGACTCGAGGAGTTCAGCGCCTTCCCGGATGCTTCTCCACCACTTTGAGCGGTCTTGGACCAGGGATTCCCAGGTGTCGGTGGGGATGTTGCACTTTTTCAAGGAGGCTTTGAGGGTGTCCTTAAAGCTTTTCCTCTGCCCACCTGGGGCTCGTTTGCTGTGTCGGAGCTCTGAGTAGAGCGCTTGTTTTGGGAGTTTAGTGTCGGTCATGCGGACGATGTGGCCCGTCCAGCGGAGCTGATCGAGCGTGGTCAATGCTTCGATTCTGGGGATGTTGGCCTGAGAGAACACAGACATTGGTGCACCTATCCTGCCAATGGATTTACAGGATCTTGCGGAGGCAGCATTGGTGGTACTTTTCCAGCGCTTTTAGGTGCCTGCTGTACCTATTCCATGTCTCTGAGCCATATAGGAGGGTGGGTATCACTACTGCTCTGTAAACCATGTGCTTGGTGCCGGGTTTGAGGTCCTCTTCTTCAGGCAACTGAAGGCTGCACTGGCACACTGAAGGCGGTGTTGGACTTTGTCATCAACGTCTGCCCTTGTTGACAGTAGGACCACGAGGTATGGAAAATGGTCCACGTTGTCCAAGGTCTCGTCATGGATCTTGATAATTGGGGGGCAGTACTGTGTGGTGGGGGCAGATTGGTGGAAGACCCTTGTCTTACAAATGTTTAGTGTAAGGCCCCTGGTTCTCGACTCCCCAGCCAGGGGAAACATTCTCCCAACATCTACAATGCTTTAAAATTAGATAAATTGCAACCTCCATTTTAGCTTTTTGTAAGTGATAAAAAAAAATGAAACTGGCCATTTATAAGAAATGTCGATTGTCCTTATCCCCAAAATAAAATATGCCCAAAGGATCATAGATAAAATGCAGAATGTAAGGCCTGGTTGCAGTTTTTAAAAATAGATCTACAGTATACATGTTGTGTTATTCTGTTTCTTCTCCCTCCCCATACCAAGCAATGAACGCAGACAGCACGAAAATCTCAATTGCTTGTTACAGCAGATGAGCTGAGGCAGGGGCGGAGATGGACAATGTTACTAAATCTGCTGCTGAAACCCTCTCCCATGCCTTTGTTACCTCTAGACTCGATTATGACAATGCTCTTCTGATCAGCCTCCCACCTTGCGACCTCCATAAACTTGAGCTCATCCAAAACTCTTCTCCCTGCATCCCAACTCACACCAAGTCATATTCACCCATAATCCCTGTACTCGCTGACGTACATTGTTCAACGCCTCAATTTCAAAATTCACTTCCGTGTTTTCAAATTTCTCCATGGCCTCACCACTTCCCATCCTACAGCCCACCAGCATTTCAGCGCTCCTCCAATTCTGTCCTCTTGCACATCCCCAATTTTCTTTGCTGCGCTATTGGCAGCTTTACCTTCAGCTCTTAAATTCCCTCCCTAAACCTCTCCGCGTCTCTCTCCTCCTTTAAGACACTCCTTAAAACCTACCACTTTTACCAAGCTTTTGGTCACCTGTTCGAATATCTCCTTATGTAGCTCGTTGTCAAATTATGTTTGATAATCGCTCCTGTAAAGCGCCTGGGGACGTTAAAGGCACTATATAAATGCAAGTAGTAGTTATTATGGAGATGGAAGTCTTGGTGATGGAGCGGATATGGGGTTGGAAGCTCAGTTCAGGCTCCAATAGGACAGCAAAATTGCAAAATGTCTGCTTCAGACTAAGACAGTGGCCAGGGAATGGCATTTGCAGCGGTGACCGAAGATGACTTCTGTCTTCCCAATATTTACTTGAAGGAAATTTTTGTTCATCTAATACTGGATGTCAAACATGCCATATTAGATTTTCATGAAATTGCAGAGAGTTCAACAATTCTTTGAAAAAATATAAAAACAATAGCCTCAATTTTCCCCAATGCCGTTTTTTTGTGTATTTTAAGAGTATCTTAAGAGTTAAGAATTTATTTTGGCCCCGACTACTCAAAAAAAAAATTTGAAAGTTTCCCCATTCTAATTTTTTTAATTGGCACCGCGCACCCTGTCCTTTAGCTTCGGGGGGTGGAACCAAATGTATTTTACGTGACTGCTAAACCTCCCAGTCTGCATTCGGCCATTTTTAAAGAGCCAATTGTGTGTGACAACTGTGTAAGAACTTTAGTTCTCAATGTAAAAAAATCGGAGCTGCAATAAGCAACGCAGCACAAGGACCAAGAATTTTCTCACAAGAGGAAGTGGAGGCACTAGTTACTGTAATTGAGGCCAGATGGCACGAGTTGAACACCAGCAGAGGTCACATGAAAGTTTTACCAAAAGAAAAGAAGAAACGCTGGAACCAACTTGCAGAAGATTACTGTGCAATGACCACCCCGAGGTCAGGAGGCCAGTGCAAAAAGTGGCAGGACTTTTGTCTAGTAATTAGTGCAAGTAATATTTTCATTTATGTGACCATCTGTATGTCCCACTGAGTAGAAAGGCACCCTCTCTAAAAAGTTATATTTTCATCTTTGCAGAGGAAGGTGGCACACAACAAATGAGAAAGAACTCGAACAGGAGGAGGCCCGGCAAATCTGCACCCACCGTCATCCTTGAAAGAGCTGCTTTGATGGATCCTGCCTGGAGAAAGGCAACTACCACTGCCCATACTCGAGGGAGAGGGCAAGTCCTGCAAATTCCACATTCTGGCTTTGCTAAAAGTTAAGTACTGCGCGGGCTAGCTATGTTTCAGTTCATGGGGATGTCTCTGTCAGCTACGTTTTGGTTGATACAATGTGCTCATTCATCGTGGTCCTTCAAATGAGCCTGCTGCCTTAGCTGTGTGAGCCTACTCATGCCACCCTGCCCCCTCCTCTGCTGCAAACATTTGTCTATTCTGTTACATTTTGCAGAACTTGAGGCCAACCCTGACAAGGCTGAAGCCGATGCAGAAGAAGATTCAGTCGCAGACGAACAGGAGAACATCTTCCAATCCTATCTTCCAGACCAAGAGCATGGGGGTGAGGGAGGGGGGGCAGAATGAAGCCCCCACTGTTGTACTCACAGTGGAGGAGGTGCTGGTGCCACCCATTGAGGTGCCAGCCCCTTTCCTGAATGGTACGTCTGTTGAGACATTCCATGGTTTCACATAGTCCGAAGCTGCGGGTTCCAGTGAGGTGCAGCGAGCCACACCCAGGGTGAGGAGGGGAAGGAAAGCTCGACAGCGCACTCCTGAGGTGCAGGATCTAACAGATGTGGTTCACATGATGGCAATGAGTGCGGAGAGCACTGACCTTACACGATCACTCCTGGACACCATCAGTGGGGTGGGTGATGAGGTATCGGGACTGTCGGGAGAAGTAACAACAAGCTCACAAAGAAATGAAAACACTGTCCGGGAACATGAGGGAGGGAAATGTTGCCAGTAGCTGAGACGCTGTCGGTGCACATGAGGGAGGGAATGTCGGTGGTAGCTGCTGCAACAAGGGAACACGCTCAGACCCCGCGCCCATTGACAGAATCAACTACTACTCCCACTCCAATCCCCAGACCAGCCTCTAAAGAGGCCCAAGCCAGGCCCTTCACATTACCACCTGCCCACGCCACCTTTCAAGAAGTGCGCATTACCCGAGATGCTTGAAAGAATAAGCTTGATACCAACCCGTGAAACGTTGCGCAACCGCCTGCAGGCAGAGGTGGAGTCACCAAGTCCAAGCGCGGTGGGAGGTCTTAGAATAAGGTGGAGGAGAAATGGGTGCAGCCTTTCTTTGCTGCTGTTGTTGTTATTATTGTTGTTACTCTTGTAACTGTTCTCAAATTTAAAAACATTTGTAAGTGATGTAAATTTACAAGTTTGTAACTGATCTTAAAGTTTGTAAGTGATCTTCACTGAAAACTTTAAAGTTTGATGCAAGAATATTTTTACTACAGTTAAGCACAAACAAGTTTTAAACTTTTGTATAAAATATATTTTAAATTATAACTGAATCATTTACATTATTTGTTCCATTAACACAACACAACATTACGGAACAGGTCCAAACAGTAAACATGGTCCATTTGGAATAGTTGCCACTGAGCCTTCAGGCAGCAAAGTATTCATGGATGAGCTGCTGGCGCAAGGTTTGAGCAGTCATTAAAGGGGCATGATGACCCGCCCTCATGCTCCGGGTTCAGGTAGGTGCATGGCTTCCTCTGCATCTTTCTCATCATCAGCCACTCTCACCTCAGGTGGGTCTTCTATTACCAGCTGCTGCTGCCTCATGATGGCTAAGTTGTGCAGCATGCAACACACAACAGTGAACGGACCGACAATCTCAGGAAAGTATTGTAAGTAGCCTCCGGAATGGTCCAGGCATCGGAAACACTGCTTCAAGATGCCAATGGTCCTCTCTATTATGCTGCGTGTCGCAATGTGCGACATGTTGTATTCCCGGTCAGCTTCTGTCCGGGTCACGCGTAGGGATGTCATGAGCCAGATGGCGAGGCCGTACCCTTTGTCTCCCAGCAGCCAGCTCTGCACATCTGGCTGCTGCTGAAACATGGCAGATATAGCGTTCTTGCATCGGATGAACGCATCATGGGTGCTCCCAGGTTATCTCGCATTAACTACTATGATGTGATGCATGTCATCACAGACGAGCTGCACATTCACGGAGTGGAAGCCTTTTCTGTTCCTGTACATCTCGGAATCCTCCAAAGGTGCTCACATGGTGATGTGGGTACAATCAATGCAGCCCTGTACCTTTGGGAAGCTAGTAATCCTGGAAAAGCCCACAGCCCTTTCGCGCATTGCCTGGGCGGTCATGGGGAACTTTATGTAGTCATTCCTCTGGGCATATAGTGCAGCTATCACTTGCTGAATGCAAATATGTGTTGCATGTTGAGAAATGGTGCACACATCCCCAGTTGTGGCCTGGTATGATCCAGATGCATAAAATGAAAGTGCAGCTGTAACTTTTACTTCAACTGACAAAGCAGTCCTCCTGACGCTTCAAGATTGCAGGTCTGCTTTTATTAACTCACAGATCTCGGTTACAACTTCTTTGCGGAAATGCAGCCTTCTCACACGGAGTCTGCATCACTCAGGTGCAGCTATGAACGCCTGTCTCGATATACCCGATGTGGGTAAGGCCTCCTGCCCATCATCCTATGTGCTCTGAGGTTCCTCACGTGATGATGTCTAATCAATCTTCTCCTCTGCAGCACAATCATGCAGAAGCCTTGCACGAGGTATGCCATTGTCAATATTGCCCCCATAATTTAATTGTAGCTTTGCAAGAAGCTCAAAACAGGAACAGCACTCAGACCTTACTTCCTCTCTCTCTCCCCAAGGTCGAGGCCCTAGTATGGACCACACCCTGGTCTGCGCATGCGCAATAGGCTTGCTTAGCACGGGAAGCTAGGCATTCAATAAAGAAACAAAGCAAAATGCAATTCTTTGCTTTTTTTTCCCCCAAAGTACCACCGCACCACTGAACGTCTCCGCACCGGGCTCGAAGGTCAGCCGGTAAAATCGCTCCCTCGCCTGGACACATGGGCTCAGCGTCCACCACCCCCCCCCCCCCACCCCACCGCCCTCACCTCGGGCTTCTTTTGAAGCTGCTGTATAGCCTAAGGGTTCTCATCCCTCCAGTTCGTCTTCCACCCCACCCTGCGCCCCGGGCTTCCTTTGAAGCTGAGCCTTGAGCCCATGTCCGGGCGAGGGAGCGATTCTGCCAGCTGACCCTTGAGCCCAATGAGGGGACATTCGGTGGTGGGGTGGTACTTTGAAAAAAAATCAAAAAATTGCATTAGACTTCCATTTTCTCCCTTTTGACTTTGAAGACAACTAAGCTTCATGAGGCATATTCTTTGCCTTCTTGAATCCCTCCAAAACTTAGCCTAAAAACAATGGCGTCTTTCTCCGCCAATCTTTTAATGTGTGCTGGTTTTTCTTAAGTGCCCAGTAGGTTTTTTCAGAGTGGTCACATACGCCATCCTCGGAAAATGTAAGTTGGCCAAACTTGCTTAAATGTGAAAAACTGGTGCAGCCATCAGGTTACGCAAAAAAAACAAACCTAAAAAATCATAACAAACTGAGTGACGCTGGCGCAGAAACTTTGGGGAAACCGGGAGATTTTAATTTACACAAAAAAGAGGCGCACGCCAAAATAACGACGCAGATAACTGGGGAAAATTGAGCCCAATATTACATAAAGATGCCGGATAGAAAAGTTTTGCAATTTTTTTTAAAAAGCTGAAGCGATCTTGCAGTAATCACAAATATTCAAATAAACTCAACTTTTCACTTTAATACAACTCAACTTTTCCCTTAAATCCCCCTGTAATTGAGCTGATGTGATCAGAAGAAACACAACGTCACAATGTCCTGACATATGCAAATTGTTAAAAATCCTGAAGTTATGCACCACTATTCATGGACAGAATACTGGTAGCATGTTATACACAAGCCTTATTAAACTTTTTTGTATATTTCCAAACCTGTTGCAAACAGTATGAAGGAGGACATAGTCGACTAAATAAAGTTAAAAATTAAAGTTTTTGCTGAAGCTACCTATTTTTGACCATTGTAAATTTGAACACCATAAATTACAGGATCACACAGCATAAAGCAATAGAAGTGATTATTAGATTTATCTAAAAAGGTTCTAACTGAAGGAACTGTTGTTGTCTGAGCTGCTTATAACTAATCAGTTAATAGGTGGCATATTATGGATTTAGATCCAAGATGGTTACATAAATTCTCCTGAATAGCAACATCAGCAAATGTTTGCCTTTCCTTCAACATTCCCTATGTAGTAAGCTTTCAACTCTTGTCTGTGCAGGAAGCAATTCTATAATCCTATCCACTGTAAGTGACATATTGTACACCCTTTAATAAATTAGCCTTATTGTTGCCAGCTTAAAAAAGGTGGAGGAGGGGAGTAATCTTGGTTAAATAATTAATAGGCATTTTCACATGAGTTGCTATTTCAATTCAAATACCAAGCACATCCACTCATTTAACCTTTCCTGTCAGAATAATCAATTAGAAAAACAAATATTCGTATGCATTTGACAGGGGACTAAAGAATATCATAAGGTCAAGAGAATGAGCTGAGGTAAGCTGCTTTCTGGGAGAAACACCTCACTAAAATGCTCGGCTTCAAACTGTAGATCTGAGGGCAACTCTTATCAATCACACTGCTGTCAAGTTTAGCAAAATGGAGACAGTATGTATTTAAATATATCTACAGTTTTGGTTCTGCAGCATTCAAAGAACAATGGAGCATCAACATTTTATTTTGACTTCTACATCAAGTTATTTTGCATTCAGATCATTCAATATGGTTCTTTCATTCACAAAGACTGTCTATTCCCAAAGAATAAACACCATTTGTTACTTGAACAGTGGTAGAACAGAGTTAAAAGACAAGTGTTTCTTGGAGGCAGAACCCCCTACCTCCTGGAAAACTGTCCAACATTAATTATCTAGTCAAAAAACAGTTTATTTAAAAAATGAGCATCCGGTACAAGTGAGAATGAATTACATGTGGATGTACCGCTTGCTGAGTTGTCATTTGATCTCATGTAATGTGATTGGCACAATAGTGGCGCATATATAAAACCATTAACAAAATTAATATGTAAATTACCACTATATCGAAATGAAATACCATTACATTTACTGGTTTAATTGTGTGAATTACAATTGCAACAATTTCACAGATACCCGTCCATGGAGAGAAGGAATTTACTTTGCATTTGTATTTCCCCTGAGAAAAATAAAATTGCAAAAATCTTTGGAGACGCTTCAGAATTTAAAAATGCAATGTGCGCACAAGGATTGATACAACTCTTTAGCACTGTCTGCTACAAGTAATTAGATACAAAGCTTTATTTAACATGCGAAGCTTAAGTTATTGCATATGATATTTCTGAGTAAAGAAGAACATGTAGCTCACGAGTTCGAGAGGCCTAATACATGAATGCAGTAAAACATACCCAATATAGTACTCTTTTTACATGACAGACCTTGTTCATGTTCATTTGTTAATTTGTTAATATTCATTTTAGTAATGGAGTTTTGATCTATCTGTTGTGCATGACCATAATACCATGAAGTAATACCCTGAAATGTGTGGCATCGTGGGTTGGTGAGTCTTCATGAAAGAGGATGACAATAAAGAGTCTGTGTCTGCAGGCTGATTACTATGTTGTGGCGGGGAAGCCTAAAATAGCAGATTTATTTCAGCAGTTGTTTAACTAAATTACAAATTAAAGAGGAATAGTCTAATAGGTTACATAACTATTAATTCAAATACCTCCATAAATATTAATCTGATTGGGTGAGCACTTTCTTAATGAGTAGTAATGCTAATGTGTGTGCAGTGATAATAATGATTGTACGAGCAAACGCAATTGGTTGCCATGGGGACAGAGAGGATGATCACGGACACTGAATGCCACTGGAAGGGCATTTGATTGTTGATCTGTGTCAGCTATCTACTGCACAAAATGCTTTCTTTCTGGCACCAATGAACAGAAAGCTCAGTAGCAATAATTATGGGACAAGTAGACATAGTTGCAGCTGATGCTACCAGGAGGCAACAGCAAGCAACGGTTTCTTTTTTTGAAAACTGCACGTGGGTTGTAGCAATGTAGTCCCACTCTGGTTATTATCTTATGGTTGTTGAGTAAATTCTGTATCCAACACATGCAAGGTTAACACTTATTCATTAGACAGTATTATTGGTCACATGCAGTGTGTAAATTAATGCCAGAAAAATAATATGCAAATAAAAACACTGCAATTTTCAATTGTTAAACAGAATACTTGAATTAAAAATGACCAAAAGTATCATACGTTCCACTTGAAAGCTTGTTAAAAGAACCATTTTATTGGAAGAACTCCACTGAATCAGGTCAACAAGGTTATTATTCTCAACAATTTCCGAAGAAATTCTTTTCAAATAAGATATTACTAAAAAATACTTATTTTTGGAGACTATTTTTAATTAAACAAGCAACACAATATACGATATCAACCAAACTGAGGAACTGAAAAAAGTAATAAGAAGCACAGTGTAAGTTGGTTAGCTTTATGGGAAGAATTAGTAGAATTCTGGGGGATGCCCAGCCAAAGTCTTGAGCAAAAGAAATGAAAGACTTGCATTTATATAGCGCCTTTTACGACCATTGGACGTCTCAAAGTGCTTTACAGACAATTAAGTACTTTCTGAAGTGTAGTCACTGTTGTAATGTAGGAAACAACAGTAACTACACTTCAAAAAGTACTTCATTGGCTGTGAAGCGCTTTGGGATCTCCAGTGATCATAAAAGGCACTATATAAATGCAAGTCTTTCTTTCTTTTTCTTTTACTCAAGACTTTGTCTGGGCATCTCCTAGAATTCTACTAGCTCTTCTCGTAAAGCTAACAAATTTATGCTGCACTTCTTATTACTAGCAGCAAGAGATCAGTGGAGCGCAAAGATCCAGCAGTGTGTGCAGCTTAGTCTCAATGTGTGGTAAATCTGAAATTATATTGGAGGAGTTAAGTCATTAAGTTGTACTGTTTGATTTTATGAGCTTCATGCTACTGAGATTGAGAAGCAGCTGGGAACACATCACCACAGGATACTTCGGTGGTGGTCAGCCCACAGACGTAACAAATTAGTGAGGAAGAGAAACAGGAGGAGGATATAGCAGGCAGGGCAGGGACCCCTGTGTGAGTTGAATTGACAAACAGGTACTGAGCAATGAATAGCTGTGACAATAACAAGTTTGATGATGGCAACCACAAGTAAAACAATGGCATAGTGGAGCAAGCGGTTGCCAAACAGGGAGAATGAAGTGCAGAAAAAAAAAGTAATAATGGGGGAATTCCATAACGAAGTGATTTTTTTACTTTTGCATCGAGAGTCGCAAATGATGTGTTGCCTTCCAGGTACCAGGGCATGGGATATCAGGGATAAGTGCAAAAGATGTTTGGGGGGAAAAAAAAGAGGAACAGCGAGCAGTCATGGTTCATGTTGGAACTTATCATATAGGAAGGAATAAATATTAAATAAAATATTTTGCATCAATTTTTGCAAACAGTGGTGGAAGTGAGATTGTAGATGTAGTAGAGGAAGATATGAAACAATTGTTAGACAGAACTGTAGAAAAAGGAACTTGTTCTGAAAGAATTGAGAACTCTAGGTTTATAAGTCATCCAAAGCTGGTAAAATAGTCAGGAAACAGCAGAAGCTCTGACCACAATCTTTCAATACTTATAGGTTGCTAATATAATACCACTGTTCATGAAGGTGGAGCATAAAGTGACTTCAAAATATAATAATCATAGGTCAGTTAGTCTGTGACTTGTGGACACACTCTTAGGGCTATAAATTCAGCTATTTTGTGACTGGGTTTTTGGTGCTTTTTCATCCTTTTTGGCGAAAACCCAGTCGGCGGGAAATTCAATGACCTTTGTGTGACGGCGCTTTCCACGTACCGCTGGGAGAGGAGCGCTGTCGTGCAACAGTCGAAATAGCGTTTTCTCCAAAAATTTGGCTCTCTCCGCACCTGTATTCTGCACTCTGAATACCGACAGGAAAAAAGCTGTCGTAGCAGGCGTGCCAACAGCGGTAAGTATGAAGGCCTGCAAAAAGGCAAGTTAATGTTTTTATTGTTTTAATTCTTTTGCAGCGATTCGATAGATAAGTGTCTTTTAAATGTTTTGTGAATTTTTTTTTCCCAATTTATTTTTTGGTGTTTCTCCGCCTCCCCCCCAGGCCTCTCTCGCAGCGGTATCAGCCTCGGACTAAAGTTGCCGAAATTCACGGTTTACGCCGCGAATCCTCGTGCAATGCCGATTTTTACCATTGCGCAAATTAAAAGGTTGCATTTATGGCTTGATAGCGATAGCGAAGCGAAAACGGTAACTTTGGCAAAAAAAAATACTGTTTTCATGAAAACCGAATTTCTAGCCCTAAGAATCTATAATTCAAGATGAAATAAATGAGCATTTAGAGATGAATGGGACAATTCAGAAGAGCCAGCACAAGTCTGTTAAATGACAAGTCATTATGACAAATTTAACATTGACTGGACAGCGAATGCAATAGATGTAGTGTAAATGGATTTTCAAAAGGGTAGTGGAAATCTGGAACTCTCCCCACCAAAAGGCTATGGATATTGGGTTATTTGAAGTTTTCAAGAACGCGACTGGTAAGATTCATGTTGGGTAAGAGTATCACGGTATATGGAACAAAGGCAGGTAAATTAACTTGAGGTGTCAATCAGCTATGATCTAATTGAATGGCAGGTTCAAGGGGCGGAGTGGCCTACTTTTGTTCTGACGTTCCTGTTTTTTTCAATAATGTGCGTCACAGGAAGCTTGTTATAAAAATTCAGGCACACAGTATAAGATGCAGCATGGCTGCAAAGTTGGATGACGGACAGGAAACAAAGTAGAAGGGTTAAAAGGTGTCACTCAGATTGGAAAGGGTCTTAATAACTGTCCACTTTTATTGTCAATATAAATAGATGATTTGATCACTTGGGTGCAGGGAGCATAATATCAACATTTGCCAATGGCCCAAAAAATAGAGGGTTTGATCAACAGTGGGGAAGACTGTAAAATACTTCAGAAGGACAAAGACAGATTAGTGGAATGGCAGACGCAATTGAATGTTCATAATGAGGTAATATATTTTGGGAGAAAATAAAAACAAGGTACTGGAGTATAAACTAATGATGTGAAGAAAGAGAGAGATCAAGTGGTTCAAATACATAATTTCTTCCGTGCAGGCAGATAAGATCATTCAAAATGACAACAACATTTTACATTCCATAAAGGCAATGAGTACAAGTGAAGAGGTATTTTGAGCATCTACTTATAGAAAGTTCATTAAAGGCAAAAAGAGAGTACAGCATAGATTCACCAGGATGATACCAGGCGTCAGAAACAATAGTTATGAGGAGAGACTTGAGACACTGAGATTATTTGAACTGGAGCAGAGGACTGAGGGGAGATTTTAAAGACAGTTTTAAGATCGTGAACAGTTTGATAGGGTAATCGGGGAAGGCTATTTCTTGTTTTTATAGAGTCAATGATGAAGGGCCATCAATTTAATTGTTTTTCCTCATAAAATACATTACTTCAAACTTCTTCACATTAATTTACATCTGCCATCTGACTGCTCATTCCACGAGCCCATATTTGTTCTCAAGTCTTTTATGGTCCCCTTTGCCTTTTGCACTGAGAATGAGGAGATGGATTAGGAGAAATACCTTTACTTAGAATTGTTAAAGCGTAGAATACTCTGCCGCAGGGAGCAGTTGAGGCAGAGGCAACTGCATCTTTTAAAGAAAGAGAAGATAAACAGTTGAAGTAGAGGAAGATACCGAGCTTTGGGGAGAGCACAGGGCAGTGGGAATAGCTTTGGATTGCTGTAGAAAGATTTCACAAAGACTTGAAGGATCAAATGGTCACCATCTGTGCTGTAAATTTCCATGGCTCTTGTTGTAAATGTATAAGTTTACTCCCTGTACACTCAATGTACAGTTACATAAGACTACTGAATGTACCTTCACAATGTATACACTATGCCTGTACCACCAGAGGGTGCAACTGGCAGACCTAGGGGTCACCTGTACACGACAGGTAACCAGGTATAAAAGGGAGCTCACCTTACTGTACCCTCACTCAGGAGCTGCAATAAATGGACTAAGGTCACCACAGTTCAAGTACGATACCTTGCCTCATGGAGTCATTGCTAGAGTGCTCACAGACACAATAGTTCAAAGTTGGGACAAGAGAAAAAGCCACTAGTCTGGGAGTAGCTAAATGGATGAAAGTAGAACACATTCTTACAGCAAAAGTACTATTTCCATAGATATTGCAGGCCTAAAATAAGGCTTTGGCTTTTGCTGTACCACATGCAAGTCTCAATTCTTTTCTTTAAGGGGGTGGTATGACTTCAAAATTATCAAATCTTGACACCAAGTAAAGCAGCTATCCAAAAGTAGTCAATTAACTAGAGTGGGCCGCTGCACACGGAAATGCCTCTAATTTTCTATACAAAGGATTCCACATTCTTTAAAAAGATAATGTATGACTTCATTGATAATCTACCACTAAAAGTTGGTATAGTCACCGTACATTGAAAATTTTAGCTGTGTCTATTATAGTTTTAACTGATTACATTGTCTGAAACAGATGAAATATCATGCACATGATATATTGATTTAACAAAATACTTCTGACAGGATCTGCAGACAGCTGTGTACAATGCTGCCAAATTTCATGGCAAAACATGATAAAAGGGCATGTGCAAATAAAAAAATATTTAATATTAGGCCAGGAGGGCCTTGAGGTTATTGAGAAACAAGTTTCCCTGGATATTGCTCATAGTTCAGTCAAAGTTCTATATTCTCAGACATTATGTAATGTTTGCAATCTGTCAAAAATGGGATGTAACAGACAACTTACAAAGTTCCTTTAAAATACTTGTAATCCCAATGCAGATGAAGTAGATTGATTGCACATGTCTATCTGTTCTCCTGTGCACAACCAAAAGTATTTTAATTTTCTTTTGGGGGGGGGGGCGATGGTAGGGGTCACAAGAAATTTGAGCTGCTCAAGATGAGAGAAAGCCAGTTTCAGCATCAAGCCCCATATCAAAACTGCATTCTCCACTACAACAATGTGACAATTTTTCATTTTCTACACTAAATATCTTTTGGGCTTCCCAACTGAGGTTCAGTAGTTGATATTTGGGAGGATGTAAAACAGCAGCCCACCCACTGCTGCCCATTTCCTACCTGACGGGAACAGTTTATGCCTGACTCCTTAGTTAACATGTAATGCTTAAGCCACTATGCCATCCAATAACTTGCTGTGGTCATTTATAATTGGATACAACTCTCCTTTGTTGTTAAGGTATTTTGTCCATTAACGTTTGTGGTAAAAGTCTTGTTCACAATTTAGGATACATTCACACTCCATCATAGACCTCAAAGAAAATCGCTCCCAAGCTCGCTTCAGGTTTAAAGCCCACAGTCACTCAGGAACCACATAAACCCAACTGTGTGGTGATCCTTTTTAGTTAATTTTTGCGCTTGAGATCAAAATTAAGCCCTAGAAGCAACAATCAAATGGGGAATTATTTTTTATTAATTTATTCTTCTCAGCCCCATAAACTTTAGCCTTTTGGACCAAAATTGTCAAAAAACATATTTATACTGCAGTCTGTGATGTGCAGTTCAGGTCTGAAACCACTCGTCGTTGGACTTAGATCTACTGCAACATCAACAACGCATTTATACAGGGCCTTCAACATTGAAAAAACGTTCCACGTTGTTTCACAGAAGCATAATCAAACAAAAACACTGAGCCAAAGGAGATATTGGAGTGTGTGACTAAAAGCTTCATCAAAGGGTCTTAAAGGAGGAAGGGGAAGACAGAGCTTTATGGATGGAATTCCAGAGCTTAGGGGCTAGCTGGCTGAAGATACACAAGAGACCAAATTTAGAGCTGTCGGAAGAAGAGCTAGGGAGGGGCGAGACTATGAAAGGATTTTAAGCACGAGAATTAAAATTTAAAATTTGAGGCATTGTAGGACCGGATGGCAATGTAGGTCAGTGAGCACAGTGGTACTTGCTGAATGGGACTTGATGTGGGATAGAATACGGGCAGCAGAGTTTTGGATGAGCTTATATTTAAGGAGGATGGGAGGCCGGCCTGGAGAGCACTGGTGGTGACAAAGTTATCGATTAGAGTTTCAGCAGTTAATAGGCTGAGTCGTGGGCAGAGACGGATGACGTTACGGAGGTGGAAGCAGGCTACAGATCCAGTCAATCTGCCACTCTCCCTATTTACATGGAATTTTAGTGGCGCAGTGAAGTGGGAACTTATTTGCAGGAATGCTAAAGATGGTGTGTGAATGCACCCTTAGACGAATGCAGATTATTTTGCATTTGTATTTGTACAATTTCTAAGAAATACTAAACAGCAAGATGCAGGGGGGGCGGAGGGTGTCAGAAAGTCTTGGAGTTATGTATCCTTTGTTTAAAACTAAAAGCTCCATTATGATTTAATTTGCTCTCCATAGTGATAGAATTACGTATGTAGCAACAGCTAGCTGTTAAATTGGTTCAATAAATGTTTGCATACTGAGTAGTAAATATGAATTTCCCTCTAGCAAAACAAATACATTTGCTAAAATTGTCTGTAAATAGCCTTGGCTTTTGATTTCTCAGATGGGTAAAACAATAAATCATTCTCTGAGGCATTGCCTCCACCATTTCACAACTCTACAACCTGTACTGATTAAATAAGCACAGGAATACGGAGAAAGACTTGAGGGATCTGAAAGATCACAACCTCAATCTATCACATATCCCAACTAACACAATATAAAGTACACAGTACCTGTATAATCATAAAACACTATAGATTAGGTAGTATCTGTGGTAACTACAGTAATAAGTAGTATATAACTAAGATATATTGTGTAGTCTTGATAATCTTGCTGTCTTATATTTTTTTCCTGTCCCATTTATGGCAGCATTATAATTCCACTGAGGTGACAGCAGAGTAGCCTTTGATTGGCTTTAATCAGTGTAGTTCTGGCACTATTTTCACATATTATTAGTATGGTTTTCATTTTATTGAAACCGTCAAATAAATTTTAAAAATTAATGCATACTAGAAGAAGTAAAGGCTGTAATTTAATCTCATGGTTCAAATGATATCCATAAAACACTCATGTTTTGCTCTCGATTAAATGACACTCTTATTAGTTACTCACAAGTACCCATAATGTTACATTATTCATATGATCCAAATAAAATTTTATTTTGAAAATGTTGATTTTGGATGCAATAGTGTTCATTATGGTAATACGTATTATATAACACTACAACTAATGCATGCAATACAGCGGAGGAGAAAGTAACAATAAATGATAGTCATACTTTCAAGATACTTTCCCGCTAAGACCCACATAACCTGTTAACATTTCCTTAAAGAGCATCCTTTTTAGCTTTCTCAAACTTCAAAGACATCTTAGTAATTTGATTGCAAGTGCTCATTTTCTTGATATTTCAGAATGGGAGAAGGACTGCTGCAATATACTATGCTGGAAGTGGGGAATCAGAGGGCAGAATAGCACAATAGTTTGAACATTGTCCTTCCACCTCTCAAACCTGAATTCAAATGTGCACGAGACTGATGGAATGGAAGTCTGCCCCTCAGATGTGAAGGTCCTAAATTATAAGATGTTCCAAGTGGCACAAGTCCACAGCAAAATTGCCTGAAAATCAACAGCAATGACACTGAGTTACATACAGAAAGACTTAGAAATAGCAGTTGTAGGAAATAGAAAGACAATCACTCTGATCCTGCGGGTCTGCTGGAATGAATAAAAATTGTTGGGGCAGAACTTAGGGGTCAAGTTTCGGGCCGCGCCTAGAATGGCACAGCCCTGCGAGCCACGCCTGATTTCAGCGCTCAAAACCGCGCCGAAAACTTACCTCGGTATTCTCCACTCCCTCAGGTCGATCCAGGCCCTCGACACAGCGCAGCACAAGCAGTCGGGGGCGGAGCCAGGTCCCGGCACTGAAAACAGGGACCTCTGCACATGCACGCTACAGTGGGCGCGTATGTGCAGTAGCTCCAGGCGCCCGAAACTGTGTGTGAGGGGCCCGAAGCACGCCGCCCCTAACCCTGGCTGAGTGGGTTCACTGGAGCGGCGAAGATCGGACTGCACCTCCCTCCTCCAGCTCCTGCTCTGGCTGTGGCTCCCCACCTCGATCGGCTCACGCTCCCTCTGGCTCTCTCCTGTCGCCACCCCTCCCCCCCCACCGACCCCAGCTCCCGCTCCGCTGCCTGCTGCTGCTCCCCCCCACCCCGACCCCACCTCTCGCTCCGCTGCCTGCCCCGCGCCCACCACCCACCCCCCACAGCTCCCACTCCGCTCCCTCTTCACGCCTTCGGCAGGGCCCGCCCAGCTTCGGCCCGGCTTCTTCTCGTTGGCCAGGCCCGTTCAGCCTCCCCCCTCTCCTCCCTCTCCCTCTCCTCCCTCTCCTCCCTCTCCTCCCCCCTCCCTCTCCTCCCCCCCTCCCTCTACTCTCTCTCCCCCCTCCCTCTACTTCTCCTCGCCCCCACTCCCTCCCTCTCCCCCCTCCCTCCCTCTCTCCTCTTCCCCCCCCTGTCAGAAACACATAGACACTGACAGACAGAGAGAGACACACTGACACAGACCAAGAGAGAGAGACACACACACACTGGGGGGGGGGGGGGGGCCCTGTCCCAGCACGCTGTTGGAGGGCTCCCGGTGCTGCAGTCGGTGAGTAGAAACTTAATTTTTAATTTATTGATTTTTAATTTTTTTATTTTTTTGATTGATTTATTGGTTGATTTATTTATCATTTATTATTGATGATGGCTCTTTATTTGTAAAAGTGATATGTTTCATGTTTGTAAACGTCCCTTGCTCGCCGCCACCCCCATCTCTCTTCCTTACGCCTGATTTTCTAAGTGTAGGCAAGGTTTTTCTGAGCGTACAAAAATCTATACTTACTCCATTCTAAGTTAGTTTGGAGTAAGTTTTCACTGCCTAAACTTTCAAAACAGATGTAAGTGGCCGGTTTGAAAAAAAAATCTGTTCCAAAATGAAACTGTTCTAACTGACTAGAACTGGAGCAAACTAAATGCCGAGAATTGCAATTTCTAAGATACTCCATTCTAAGCCAGTTGCTCCAAAATAATAGGAGCAACTCAGGCCGAAACTTGACCCCATAAAAACTAACACTCTGTATCCAGTCATGATATTTGTGACTTTCTAGTTTTCAGTACAAACAATAGCCAAGCTTTCGGTGCAACCGGCGATCCGGGCACAAATTACGCTATTTTTAAGGTTTTTTTGCTTAAGTTTCCGCTCAAACTCACTTGCATATCTCCCAAAAGTAACATTTCTGCAACTTTAGTCCGAGGCCGGTGGTACTGCGAGAGAGGCCTTAGGGGGCAGGGGAGAGGGGAGAAATTTCAAAATACATTCACAAAACTCTTACCTATTAAATCACGGAAAAAGAATTAAAAAATAAAAACTTTAACTTAACTTTTTTGCAGGTCTTCATACTTACCGCTGCTGGCAGGGCTGCACCGACAGGTTTGCCCGTCAGTATTCTGGACGCGGCGGAGAGTGCCGAAAGTACGACGGTAACGCAATCCGCGGCGTTGCACATCGATTCACGTCAACGCACCTCTCCCCGGCAGTATGTAGAAGCATGGATTACCACATTAGGCTGCGCATGCACTAAATCCTGAAGTTGGGGTCAGTTTCAAAGGCAAAATGACGGCGAACTGGCAGCTTTCGCTGTCATCGGGACCGCAAATACCAGGCCAATGTGCCTACGGTTTTTACAGTAGAAAATAAAGTTTCATTGTAAAACTATGGACTTAACTTTCCTTCCCACTATGAAGTTTTACAGCACTGATATTCAGATTAAGTTTATAATGTTAACCCAATGAAAATACGGCAGATGCAAAGAACATATGAACTTAAATAGAAGCCAAAAATCCCTAGAGAAAGTTTTAAAAAGCAATAAAGAGCCAAGATTGAAAAGTAATTGGTATATTATTTAAAGTTGACTGCAGTAATATAAGTGGTCAGTGGAATTAATATATCATCCAAAAAGCTTGGTATCATTTAATAATATTAACAAACGTAAACTTTAAGAATATGCGTAGGTGTGAAACCTCAATTTATAATGACTATTGCATTACTTTCTAACCCTTCGGACCATCCATCACCACCAACATATCATTATACCAGACAGTGCTTTCACCCCCTTAGGGGATATATATTTATTACAAGGTTACTTTCAAATGTAACTTACAATGTGTCATATTGTGTAGATGATTAATTACCATTGTCAGTTAATCATCATCCTAACATGTTTCTGGAAAAACACATAGAATTCAAAAAATTCAAACGTGACATAGGTCAATCTAGTAAACTGTTCAAGTACACACAAGTACATCAAAACAGCAATTAATCATGCGTGTTATCTTTAATTGTAACAATTTGATAGTTTCAGTGAAATTAGATTATTTTAGACTATCCTCTCTCTTAGGGATGTGCTAATAAAATCATTTTTAAGCCAAATTGAAAGCAATCATATTAACGACAGAAAAACAAAGTTACCGAAGCTCAGTGATAAATCTATTCATTTACAAGATCAAGTAATGTGCACCACACTTCTCCTTCAAAGTCTGTCAGGCTGACAAAGGCATGCCAAAAACATTTTTTTGCAAAGTAAACTTTTTGTCTTTTCAGTGTTTCTTCTTATAACTTCAATAAAAGTAAATGGTCCGAATACATTGTCAACATCCAGATCTGTGGCTTGCGCTCATAGTTTACAATCCCTACATGCAACATTGGAATTTTACTGTGTTCGACCAGCTATCAGGCAAAGACACACATGGATACCAAATACGTCAGAAATGCTCACATAATTATTAAATGCAACCCAAAAAGGATTCCTGACATAACCTCACAACCAAATCACACTGCTATGCTGTGCTGCACAGCCTGATCCTCTAAGTTCCTGCCTTAAATTGACGCTTAAGAAAAACTGCAGATCCACATCACATGATTTACAGTAATATCACTTCACAGAATTGTAAATATACCTGAAAGTAATATTTTTAAATCGCGTGTCATACAGGTGCTGTATAAAAGGAATATATGTTGAAGAGTAGCAGTGTATGGAAAATAAACCACTTGTTAAAGTACTCATGAGCTCCATAGCTGATATCACTCACTAACGACTTTCTATAAACCACCAGCATGAGGCTTCACCCCGCTACAACTACTGAGCATTCTGCAAATCTGTATGCCTGTAAGCGATGGAAATATTCAAAGCTTTGAAATAAAATTGAATTTATGCATAATATAACACAAACCTTAAATACTGCAGAATGAAACTCTGCTAATGAGACTGTTTATTGGATTCAAATGCTATGGTAGTTATTAACACAACAGCATCTTGTTGCCAGTTTCTCATGAAACTTTCAAACACTTCAATCTAAGCTCATTTTTTATTTATTTTAAATACCTTGCAACTTTAAGTTTTCTGATTTAAAAAATGGACTTAAATTATATACACTGCATTTTATAAATCCATAAAGAGGTTGAGATGCAATTAGTTTCTCAAAGAACATTATTTTCAACAAATGTTATTTATCAAAATAAGAAAGGTTACAGGTTCCTGTCAATATGTTGTATAAAATATTAAATTAAGTCTGAAAATTCATGGAAGCTGTTTAATATTTATGATATATACTCAAAAATTTGATGCATGTTATACTATTTACATGTTGATAAAGATTATACAAAACAGGAAGGCAGTAACAGATGCAAATAGAATGGCAACATTCATAAAAATATGTATATATGGCTCTTAAGAGTATTTGTTAGTTTGATATGTTTTGATAGGTTGGGTTTTTTTTGAACAAAAATGACTTTTAAAAGAAAAATAAACCCAAGCTTGTTAATATAAATACTACAATTAAGCCATTTAAAAAAGTTACTTTCCCTTCATTATTAAAAATGTTTAAAAAAAACACTTGAATCCTCTCAGAATTTTACAGCACAGGAGGCCATCATTTGGCAAAGGTGCCAGTTCTCTGAAAGAGTGATTCAATTTAGGCCTATTCACTTGACCCTTTTAAATGATTATTTTCAAATATTTATCCACTTCCCATCTAAAAGCTATTATGGATTCTGCTTTCCCCATTGGTAAGACACCCCATGTCCTCTGTGGTAAAAGAACAATCTCCTAACCTTTCCCTTCATTCTTTTCCTGATGGTTTTAAATATATGATTTCTGGCTACCGACTCATCAACCAACGGAAATAGTTTTTCTATTTAACTCATCAAAATATCATAATTTAAAAAACCTTTATCAAATTTCCCCATGAAAACAGCCAGGGTTGCTTTAGTCTCTCCTCATAACTGAAGTCTTACGTCATTGGAATCATTTGCAATATATTAAAAATCTATTGGTGCTGGAATTCCGATGTCCCGGGTCTGTACGAAGTTTCTACGGACCCGGGAAGGCATCGGAAAAGCCGGTTTTCTGCGCGCAATGCGCATGCGCTGAAAACCGCCTTTTCCGATCTGTCTTGACAGATCAGCCACAGATCGGGAGTGAGGACATTTGCAGGGCAAGTTTTCCAATATTTACGGATATCTTGCCCAGCAAACGTCCTCAAAAATCTTGCCCCTGAAAAAGCAGGTGTATAGCCTACTTTTACAGGCGCAAGTGTTTAAAAAGACAAAAACATTTTAATATAAAGTTATAAAAACACATTTTATTCTTAAAAACCCTCCCCACTACGGTAAGTGTTTTTAACCATAATTTAAAAAAATATATTTTTATAAGACATAATAACTTTAATTTCAATTAGTTTTAAATATGTGTAGTCTGTTTTTTATTTATTATTATTTTGTGTGATTGCTTTTGTTCCCATTAATAGCACTGAGAACGCGTAGTTACGCGAGTCTCAATGCTATTAATGGGAACCTGTGAAATACTTACCTGATTGGCTGAGCAGTCACACATGACTGCTTTACAGCATGAGAAAGCTTGCATCCCACAAGCGGGGGCGCGCTTCGCAGCGCGGGAGGAGAATCAGAAATAAGCGGCGCCTCCTAGACCACCAGGTAAATTCGTAAAAAATCTCCAGCGAGGAGGCAATTGCCCGCGGGAAGACCCCAGAGGAATTTCTGGGCCATTATGTACAAAGCTTGACTTCCAGTTGTCAACTTTATGCATTATAAATTCCCATGTCCACATTTAAAATGGAAACTGCCTGTGTGAACTTGCCATGCTGGAATTATATTCTTCCACCAGTGGTGGTACTGAAACACTTCAGTTTGGCATCTCTCAGCTTTTCAGCCTGTACCACGGAGAAATGTCCGTGTTTCAAACTCTACTTCCCAAATCGCCATCAATTTTGCTACTTATCTATAAATATAAAATTAACGTATCAAATAATATTAAAGTGTATGATTTAAAAAGAGGACTGAATCATGCCTGGTCCAATTAATCCCATTTCAAGCTTGATCTCGATTCTCCCTGTGGGCAATACCATGGAAGAACAATTAGTCTCAACTAATGGCCTTGATAACCTTTCCAAAATAGGGTACCCAGAATTGGACACAATATTCCAACTGCAGCTGAACCAATGATTTGTATCGGTTTTGCATTACCCCATTGCCCAAAACCAGTACTGTTCAAAATATGCTTTGGAGAACTGACTACAGACGCCTATTTGAGGATGGGTATACTGCATCATTTAATTTGGCATACTCACTGCATCCAATTCCAAAGACATATGTGGCTGGAGTCCAAATTTAACATTAAGGATTTCACAAAAACTCAAAGAACAATTTTGTAACACTCCACTTCAGCAGCTGATCCATTCATTCCATTGTGATTATTGCTGGTAGTACTTCTTATGCCGATCAGTCCAATCTCATGCTCAATACGATAATTCCAGAGCTTTCCTGGTGTTCAAATAGGCAAAGTCACTGGGGGGTGCAGCTTAAAGCACACACATCATATTGTCCTAGGTTTGATTTCCCCTGTGCTGACCTCAGTCTGGGAAGTGATAGGCAACTATAACTGCTGTCAACATCCCTGCACCAGGGAGGGGAGAAAATAATCGATCAGGTTCCAGTTCCTCATTGCTATCCAATGTCAATATTAGTAAGCCATGTGTGGACGTCGGAAGAGAACAAGAATGGGACAACTGCAATACGCTCCACAATTGAATAGTCTGCAATAATGTGAAAGTGTTCACTCACTTAGCCTGGAAATTGTACAAGACCTAAAAGATTTAAAGGGCAGAGAGCAACAATAAATAAAAGATTCCTGACAAAGTAGCATAAAAATGAAATTAAGTTAATAAATTAACCATTTTTTTTGCCTCAGGAGCCTTGGGTTGAGTCTATTCAGGCTTGTGGGATGCAAGCTTTCTCATGCTGCAAAGTGTAACCGTCCTAATTGAAGTGACTTGAGGCCAATCCAACCCTAATGGGCATGAAACCAGAGCACAACACGGTCTGAGACTCAGCATCAGCAGCAAAACAACAATTTCTCTCAAAGGCAATAAGGAGACTAATGAAAAAATGGAACCATCACACTAATGTAGTCATGTTCTTTGGAGCTTGAAGCGAAAATACATTGTTGGGACAAAGAAGGAACTTTGCTCTACATCTAGCCATGTTTACTTCAGTAGTAGTAGTAGTATTAGGCAGTCCCTTGTGTCGAGCATGACCCACTTCCATACCAAAAAGGGATGAGTTCACAAGTGTATCCCGAACTACATCCTGTAGGGTGGAAGATGCCTGTTTGTGAATTCTTTTAACGTGGAGTGGCTGTTGCACACCAGCCACCACACAGGCCTGACAGAGCAAGGTCTTGGTCCAGTGGCAAGGGTTAACTAATACGATTGGAGACCAAGCTCTGTTGCACGGACCTAGTGCGCACACATACTCCGACTGTTCATAGTTCAGTGTGGGCTGGCCCGTGCTGCACCTTCCCTGGGCCCCGATCCCGCTGTTGTTATATGCTGCGCCGTCCCTAGGCCTCTGCCTCACTGCTGGACTCCTTGACTCCGTTGCACCTGAGCCGCAACCCCACCGTTCCTCGACTCAGTAAGGGGTGATTGATGGTGACAGCAAATGCCAAATTAAGACATGTACTGTTCTCCAACAGTGGAATTCTTCAACTAAAATTAAATCAAAACAGAAACAATTGGATGCTCCTCTAGCCAAGCTGGTCCAGTACAGCTACAATACTTGCATCTACCCAACAAAGTGGGAAATTGCCCAGGTATGTCCTGTCCCCAAAAAGCAGGACAAATCCAATCCGGCCAATTATCACCCCATCAGTCTACTCTCAACCATCAGCAAAGTGATGAAAGGTGAAGTCAACAATGCTATCAAGTGACACTTACCAATAACCTGCTCACTGATGCTCAGTTTGGGTTCCCCCAGGACCATTTGGCTCCAGGCCTCATTACAACCTTGGTCCAAACATAGACAAAATAGCTGAATTCCAGAGTTGAGGTGAGAGTGACTGCCCTTGACATCAAGGCAGCATTTGACCGAGTGTGGCATCAAGGAGCCCTAGTTAAATTGAAGTTAATGGGAATCGGGGGGATAACTTTCCCCTGGCTAGAGTCATACCCAGCACAAAGGAAGATGGCTGTGGGTGTTGGAGGCCAATCATCACAGCCCCAGGACATCACTGCAGGAGTTCCTCAGGGTACAGTCCTAGGTTCAACCATTTTCATCAATGACCTTTTCCTTCATCAAAAATTCACTGATGACTGCACAGTAATCAGTTCCATTCGCAACTCCACAGATTATGGGCCCAAGTTTCGGGCCACGCCGACCTGGACGCCCGTTTTTCGCGCCACAAAGTGCGCCTAAAAAAAAACTTCCAGATTCTCCGGCTCCTTGCTGGTCCTCTTGAGTTGGGCGCGGCAAAGCACAAGCTGTAGGGGGTGGAGCCAGGTCCCTGCGGTGAAAACAGTGCCGGGACCTCTGCACGTGCGCGCTACAGTGGGCGTGCATGTGCAGTAGCTCCAGGCGCCCGAAACTGTGTGGGAGGGGCCGAAGCACGCAGCCCCTAGCCCTGGCCAAATGGCCTCACTGGGGCTGCGTGCATAAGGTTGCCTCCCACGCCCAGCTCCTGCTTCCTCCCGACCCGACTTGACTCCCGCTTCCCCCTCCCCCCGCCCCCAACCCCGACCCGCTCCCCGCTCCCCCCCGCCCGACCCCGACAGCGACCCGACTCCTGCTCCACCCCCCCCCCCCCCCCCCCCCACCTACGGACCGGACCCGACCCGCGCTCACACGCTTCCCCCCCCCCCCCCCCCGCCAGACCTCCCTCCCCCACCCCTCAACCAGAACTGAACCGACCTCCTTGCCACCACCCCCCCCGACCCGCGCTCCCGACTCCCCTCCCACCACCCGGACCCGACCTGACCCAACCTGACCTCCCTCCCCCCGCCCCCGACACGAACTGAACCGACCTCCCTCCGCCGACCCCGACCCGACCCAACACCACCTACCTGTAAATCTGGTGCTGGGGACGGGCCCTGCCCGAAGTCTTGGGCTCGGCCCGTTCAGCCTCCCCCCTCCCCCGTTCTCCTTTCCCCCCGCCGTTCTCCTTCTCTCCCCACCCTTCTCCTTCCCCCCCCTTCTCCTTCCCCCCCACTTCCCTCTCCCCCTTCCCCCTTCTCATCCCCACTCTCCTCCCCCCCTTCCCCCGGGCCCTGCCCGAAGTCTTGGGCCCGGCCCGTTCAGCCTCCCCCACTTCACCTTCCCCCCTTCTCCCCTCCCTTCTCCTCTCCCCCTTTCCTCTCCCCCCCTTCCCCTTCTCCTCCAACCCCCCTTCTCCTCCTCCCCCCCTTCCCCTTCTCCTCCTCCCCCCCTTCCCCTTCTCCTCCTCCCCCCCTTCCCCTTCTCCTCCTCCCCCCCCCTTCTCCTCCTCCCCCCCTTCCCCTTCCCCCCTTCCCCTTCCCTCCGCCCCCCCCCCCCTCTCCCTCTACCCACCTTCTCCCCCTCCCCTCGCTATCAGAAACACAGACACTGACAGACAGTGAGAGACACAGGGAGATAGAGACACTGACAGAGACACACTGGGGGGGGAGGGGGGGGGCATTCCAGCACGCTGTTGGAGGGCTCCCGGTGCTGCAGTCGGTAAGCAGAAAATGTTTTATTTATTGATTTTTTTAAAAATTATTTCTTACTAATTTTTTATGATTGATTTATTGGTTGATTTATTGATGTTTTTATCATTTATTATTGATGATGGCTCTTTATTGTAAAACTGAAGTGTTTAATGTTTGTAAATTCCCCTTTAAACCCCCCCCCCCCATTCCCTACGCCTGATTTGTAACCTACGCCTGATTTTCTAAAGTGTCGACAAGGTTTTTTCGAGCGTACAAAAATCTTCACTTACTCCATTCTAAGTTAGTTTGGAGTAAGTTTTCACTGCCGAAACTTTGAAAACAGGCGTAAGTGGCCGGACACACCCACTTTTGAAAAAAAATTCTGTTCCAAAGTGAAACTGTTCTAACTGACTAGAACTGGAGCAAACTAAATGCCGATAATTTGAATTTCTAAGATACTCCGTTCTACACCAGTTGCTCCAAAAAATCAGGAGCAACTGAGGCCAAAACTTGGGCCCAATGAAGCAGTCAGTGCCCAGACTTGGGCTGATAAGTGACAAGTAATATTCGTGCCACACAAGTGCTCAGCAATGACTATCTCCAACAAGAAAGAAAGACATCATTAATTGTGTGCAACGAGAAAGAAAGAAATACTTGCATTTATATAGCATCTTTCATGACCACCAAACATCCCAAAGTGCTTTACACAGCCAATGAAGTACTTTTGGAGTGTAGTCACTTTTGTAATGTGAGAATCACGGCAGCCAATTTGCGCACAAGCAAGCTCTCACAAACAGCAATGTGATAATGACCAGATAGTCTGTTTTTGTTATGTTGATTGAGGGATAAATATTGGCCAGGACACGAGGGATAACTCCCCTGCTCTTCCTTGAAATAATGCCATGGGATCTTTTACGTTCACTTTGTTTAATGTCTCACACCTCCAGCAATGCAGCGCTCCCTCAGCAGTGCACTGGAGTGTCAGCCTAGATTTTTGTGCTCAAGTCCCTGGAGTGGGACTTGAGCACACAACCTTCTAACTCAGAGGTGAATGTACTACCCACAGAGCCACAGCTGACACAGAGAGAGTCTAACCACCTCCCCTTGACAGTCAATGGCATTACTATCATCGAATCCCCATCATCAACATCCTGGAGGTCACCATTGACTAAGAGCTAAACTGGACCAGCCACATAAACACTGTGGCCACAAGAGCAGGTCAGCGGCTGGGGATTCAGTGGCAGATGATTCACCTCCTGACTCCCCAGAGCCTTTCCACCACCAAGGCATAATTCAAGAGTGTGGCAGAATACTCTCCACTTGCGTGGGTGAGTGCAGCTCCAACAACACTCAAGGAGCTTGATACCATTCAGGACAAAATAGGTCCACTTGATCGGCACCCCATCCACCACCTCAAGCCTTCATTCCCTCCACCGCAAGCCCATCTTGGCTGCAATGTGTACCATCCACAAATGCACTGCAGCAACCTCCCAAACCCAGGAGCTCCACCACCTAGAAGGACAGGGCAGCAGGAGCATGGGAACACCACCACCTCCAAGTTCCCCTCCCAAGTCACACTCCATCACTACGGAAGTACCTTCAGCACACTAACTGCAGCTGTTCAAGAAGGCAGCTCACCGCCAACTTGTCAAGGGCAACTAAAGATGGATAATAAACACTGGCCTTGCCAGCAAAGCCCACACCCCGTGAATTTAATTTTTTTTTAAGAAAGTTGAAGTTAAATATGGAAGCAGCATTCTCAGAAATAATGAACAGTACACACTATACCTTTTACAACTCGTGCTTAATTTTATTTGATATTAACACGAGTTACAAATCCGGGTCTGCCGTAGACACCTTCATGGGTTTAATAGAATTAGTTATTCTTGTAAAGGGTCTAAGAGTCTTACTTTAGCTCATTCATATTGCCCACCTCTAATTATGCAACAGCATAACATAGGAGATAGGAGGTGGGTGGGGTGGCTTGACCCATCCACCTCCACGGAGGTGTGTGGGGGGCCTGACCCATCCACCTCCATGGCACGAACCTGGTATTGCAGTACTTCCAGGAACGGTGCAGTGGCTCTCGGCCTTTTGGCTAAGAGCATTGGCGCAGAGTGATCCTTGATGTGTGCAAGGTGACCTCTGGCGTTTGTGATTTGACAAAGAATTGGAAAGATTGGCAACGAAAAATTTTTTAAAAATATAAAAAAAACAGCATAACATAGGAGTGTAACAATAAAACCCATTGAAATCTGAGCCGGATATTCAGGTCTTTCACAGGTATGCTTCTTCAATTGTTAAATGCAGACCAAGAAAACACTTGGTGAAATTTGGCTAAATATGAATAGTCAAGCTTTTTTATTTCACACACAGATCATACAATCATAGAAACTTACAGCACGGAAGGAGGCCATTTCGGCCCGTCGTGTCCGTGCCAGCCGATAAAGTGCTATCCAGCCTAATCTCACTTTACAGCTCTTGATCCATAGCCTTGTAGATTACGGCACTTCAAGTGCATATCCAAGTACTTTTTAATTGTGGCAAGGATTTCTGCCTCTACAACCCTTTCAGGCACAACCCGTCCACCACCCTCTGGGTGAAAACATTTTCCCTCAAATCCTCTCTAAACCTCCTACCAATTACTTTCAATCTATGCCCCCTGGTTATTGACCCCCTCTGCTAAGTGAAACAGGTCCTTCCTATCCACTCTATCTAGGCCCCTCATAATTTTACACACCTCAATAAGGTCTCCCCCTCAGCCAAAGAAAACAACCCCAGCATATTCAATCTTGTTCCAAGATGAATGAGCAAAATAACTGTTCTGATCAGACTCATTGTACAATTTACCTTCATGCAATAATACAAATTGAAGAAAATTTCACACTACCCCACAACAGTGGGTCAGCTGAATCAACTTAAACAAGATGGGGGGGGGGGCAAAATTCGGGTCGTTTACGCCTCTTGTTGGCGCTAACGGGGCACAAACGACTTTTCGCCCGGGTGCGGCACCGCCAGTAGCGCCCTGCTCCTACCGGTAGTGCCCCGGGCAACTGCGCCAACGATGACATCGTCATCACTGTGCACAACGACCCGTTTCCACCCCAGAGCGAAAATTAAGTAGCGCCCCATGAAGCGGGCAATGCTGTAGGCCGCTCGCGGGACGAAAATTAAAGTGGAGGTGCAGCAGTAAAAAATCTAAAAATGGCCGACTTGATTGTAGATTGCGAGTTCGTGCCGCGATCTTGCAACTTGGCACTCCACTTTTGTGTCGGGCTGTTGCCACGGCACCCGCTCTCTGGTAGTCCAGCAATGGCCCCGTTTCCCACAAGCGGAGTTAGCAACTTGGCTCTCCTCTTTAATGGAAGGGGAGGGCCCTGTCTTCCTGCCAGTACTACGCGTTCTACCTCGTAGCGCTGGAAACTTCGCATCCCGGTCCCGCTCTCGACCTGAACTGCAGCGCTGCAGTTCCTGTCGGGGACGGTAAGCCCAATATAGCTCGTGGGGTAGGACTTCCACGATTGGCACAGGAACTCACGCCTCGCGGTTGTTACCGCCCCCAAGCGGGACGGTGTCGAATTTTCGGCACGATGTCTTCTAACTATCCCTAGCATTCCTAACTTCATCAACGAAACTCCTCACAATGCCATTTTTAACAAACCTGACTGCCAGTGCAGCCTTCCCATTTCAAAATGTCTCCCTGCTTATGTCTGTCTCTGTACTCTAACTCTTGCTGTTCACAGCCAGAAAAACTGGATCAAGGCTTTCCAATTCAGAGGGTATGAGGTGTATTTTGATTGCCCCAAGGGTGGCTAACAAATTGATTATTTACACTCTGTGGAGAAACAAACCATTGGCAGCTTAATGGTCAGTCATTGCAGAACCCCCGTCTCCCTACCCGCCACCTTTCTTGAAATTTGCATCAATTTAATTATGCATTGAAGAACATTAAAAGCAACTCTTTCTCCAAATCCTTTCCGTAGAAAAAAAAATCCTGAAACAGGACACCACTGTTTAATTCCATGCCAATTGATCTTGCATATCACCTTATGTGCAATGTACCTGGTCCAATACATTTCCAGAAGATCCTTCATTCCCGTCAGGGTTTTTGCCCAAACTGTTTTAAATTAAGCAGCTCCTCCTCATTAATTAAGATACTCGTCGTTATAACCTTCGACTGAAACAAATACAGTTCATCAGAGAAATCTCAGTCAAATACAAATGATGTGCCATAAACTGAAAAGGAGTAACTCAGAAACAAATTGCATCCACTCGTTAGCTTTTGTGTACTAAATCCATCCTTGCATTGAAAGCTATACTCAAGTAATTGAATGTCAACATCTTTGCTTCCAAGTGTCAAGAGCAGCAATATTGCGGGGAAATATTGTGCACTCAATCACAGCAGCAATACCCGCGAATAATTTGCTACAAATTAAAAGTGTCAGGTCAGTTATGAATAGAAGTACTAATTCACTATCAATATATACATAATCATACATATAAACTCCAGTATCTGGTGCACAATTGATGGAATAAGTCTTCACCAAACCATATTCAAATACATTAAGTAATGATAAAATGGAACAGCTCCCATATTAAATCAATTTTCAGTATCTTTTAGTGCAATGTGTTTGCATTGTTTTGAATGAACTCCAGCCCAGTCTGATTAAATTTTTCAGACAATAAATATCTCAACTCCAGTCAATAAATAAAGACTAAAACAAAATCCCAATATTTCATTTTTTTTTAATAAAATGATTCCACCTATCGTCCAGATCACATAACCTTGTCAATGTAAATCCCTAGTCCCATTCCAGGTATTGCGTTGGGAGGTATTTTGCATTTTTTTCTCTGTGACAAAATAGCAGCGATTAAAGGTTTCCTGATGAGACAATGTCTATTCTGAGTTCACCTTCAGCAGGGAGACCTCATAGATCAACAAGCACAAGCTCTTATCCAACCTGTCCATGCACCATGGCTTTGACCTGCACTTGGAAATAGATCTCCACATCCTGAGCTACAAGCTCAATTAATTAATCAGTACCCTGCTTCACCAACCCAGATAGCTATCAAGTTTTCAGACAAATGTTGCTAATTTACCCCGATTCTCTACCTCTCATTCTCAGTGTTCTTTGCTCAACAAGTGATGAGGCATGTACTGTTCCAACATTTTGTGGATAGTACAGTCTACTATATGAGGTTTCAGTGACACAAGTACTGGTTAATACCATCAAATTCATGAGACATATTAAAGAAAAACATGCTTGCAAGGCAGAAGTTGTCAGGGACCACCCTAACTTGGCAAGATCTGGAGTATGGCCATGGCACTGCACCATTATTAAAGTTGGGACCTGTGTGTTCAAGGCCATGAGGCAGAATAAAGTTTCCAGTAGAATTGAATTAAGCAGAAATAAAGCCATGCATTAGAACCAGGAAAGGGAAAAATATACTACAGGTATCATGCAACAATTACTGTCAAGAACATTTCATCAGTTTGCTTTCCGGGACACAGGTCTAATTTTCAGAATGAAAGTGTAAGACTCTATTATGTTATAGTTGGAGTATTACTGTAATGACTCCTCTTAGTTTACTATTTAGTGAGTCTTAATTCCTGGACAGGATTCTGAAAATAGAAAATCTTTTGGGAAAAATGTGAATTTATACCAAAAACATGGTCACGCTTTTTCTCCATTCATCATCATCATCATCATCATCAGTAGTGCAAGGATAAAAACAGAGAACGTAACTATAATGGGAACTATCTCAATAAATCAAATACTTTAGGCCCAAAATTTCACATGGACTTTTTTGGCGCAGTTGTAGAGATACATCCGATTTTTAGTGGCCCGACTGCGCCAAACATAAAAGTTCCAAGTTTCGCCAGCATAACCTTTCATTTTGGAGCGCGCAGATATCCTTAAGCTCTGTGGGTGAAGCTTAAAGTCTGCGTCGAAAAACTGAGGTTGTCAAGGTAACGAGGGATGCTGAATTTATTCTGTAATGTCATTGCTGATTATTCTCTCCCCAAGAACTTCTATTTTCATAACAGGTGCAAGCATTCCAAGAGCCTAATTTTAAAAAGTTGTTTTGTCTCTTTGTAAACTCAACCATGACCCCGTGATGCCCACCCCCACAACCCGGTGCCTGCTGCTTCGATCCCGGGCTGAAAGGACCCCGCACTGGCCCACACCTATCCCGGGCCGAAAGGACCCCGCACTGGCCCGCACCTATCCCGGGCCGAAAGGACCCCGCACCTATCCCGTGCCGTGTCTTCTGCTCTGCTCACACAATGGCGTCTTCTCTCTGCCAATTTTCTCTTTTCTGTGCCGATTTCCTGAAGTGTGGGTAAGGTTTTGGAAAAAAAATCGTATGTGGCCAAACTCGCTTAAATGGCTAGAAATGGCGCATCTGGCAGGTTCCGCCCCCAGTGACGTCAAAAAATCAAGAACTAAAACAATCGGACGTACCTTCTTTAGAATAGCGCAGAAACTTTGGCAAATCTTAAATGATAAGGGCTTATGGGGAGCGGGCGGGAAAGTGGAGCTGAGTCCGTGATCAGATCAGCCATGATCTTATTGAATGGTGGAGCAGGCTCGAGGAGCCTTATGGCCTACTCGTGCTCCTATTTCTTATGTTCTTATTTTAGTCTGCTCCAAAAATAACAGCATAGGCCAAATAAACGGTGCAGAATGGTGGCGAAAATTCAGCCCCTAAACTTTCGATTCCAACATCTTGTGTCATGAAGAGATGGGGAAGAGACAGCTGTTTCAAAATTGTGACTGCAGTAGCAATGAGCCGTATTCTTGGCAATACCCTTGTATTGCTTAGAATGACTTTGTTTAGAAACTAAATACATCTGATTTATCAATTTTATTCATCTGCGTAGTGAAAGGTTTTGCGTTCAGTGTATGGCAATAGTGTTACCTGTTACATTCTCTTACGAGCCTGAGTTTGAATTTTGCTTCTTTCTAAGAGCTTACTTGCACAGCTGGACCTTCCCTCTTGGCAATTTCTGGGTCACCGCAGTCGCACAAGCTCACTTCTCCCCTCGCTTCCCTTAAGAGACACCGGGGCTGAAATTGCCGTGTTTTGCAACTGCCGAATTCAGCTGTACACCATCACTTACCACCTGGCGATGTTAGCGACAGCTTCAGCTGTCGAGTTGCAGTCGGGAGTCGGCTGGAGCAGCGCTATTGAAAAGGCGCCACCTTGAAAAAAAATTCTGTCAGCCATTACTTTTTTCAGCTTTCTAACACATAGGCAGAGAGGCTGGTGGACAGATCACAGCGATTTTTACGTCAAGGACAGTTCTGCCTCCTATCTATTCTCCTGCATCACTCAGGGCACAACATTTCTCTCGCTTCACGGGGGTTGTGTTGGCACTCGACCTCCTGCTGCGACGTCACCGTCGGACGATGCTTAGACGAAGACAAAGACAGAGACAATTGCAGAGAGAAAGGCTTCAGAAAAGTCAGTGCGAAGGGCATGGGGTAAGACAGGGAGCAGCACAGGGAGAGGCACACCTAGAGTATTGCGTACAATTTTGGTCGTCTTATTTACGGAGAGATATACTTGCAGTGGAGGCAGTTCAGAGAAGATTCACGAGGTTGATTCCTGGGATGAAGAGGATGTTTTATGAGGAAAGGTTGAGCAGGTTGGGCCTATACTCATTGGAGTTTAGAAGAATGAGAGGCGATCTTATTGAACCATATAAGATTCTGAGGGGGCTTGACTGGGTAAATGCAGAGAGGATGTTTCCCCTCGTGGGGGAATCTAGAACTAGGGGCCATAGTTTCAGAATAAGCGATCGTCCATTTAAGACGGAGATGAGGAGGAATTTCTTCTCTCAGAAGGTCGTGAATCTTTGGAATTTTCTCCCCCGGAGAGCTGTGGAAGCTGAGTTATTGAATATATTCAATGCTGAGAGAGACAGTTATTGAACTATAGGGGAGAAAAGGGTTATGGGGAACAGGCAGGAAAATGAGCTGAGGCCAAGATCAGATCAGCCATGATCTTATTGAACAGCAGAGCAGGCTCGAAAGGCCATATGGCCTACTCCTGCTCCTATTTCTTATGTTCTGATAGGGACAGGGAGAGGGACAGGGAAAAAGGCAGCAAAATGTGGCCAGAGGGAGAAGGCCCCACAGTACTTACCATCCCAGGGTATTCCGGCAGCAGTTCTACATCAATTTCACTGAGGAACAGTGTGTTCGAAGGCTGCGCTTCAGCAGGGATGTGGTCACAGAGCTCTGCCATCTGCTGCAACCAGACCTCGAGCCTCATACCAGAGTAAGGACAGCTCTCTCAGTGACAAATAAGGTCACCATCGCGCTCAATTTCTACGCCAATGGTCCAGGGAGTGATAGGAGACATCTCCATCTCCCAGTTTGGTACCCATTGTTCCATCCGCGAGGCCACAGAAGCGCTGTACAGAAGGAGGAGGGACTATGGAGGGACCGGGGGGGATCCTTATGCATGAAATACAAAAAGTTAGTGTGCAGGTACAGCAAATAATCAGGAAGGCAAATGGAATGTTGGCCTTTATTGCAAGGGGGATAGAGTATAAAAGCAGAGAAGTCCTGCTACAACTGTACAGGGTATTGGTAAGGCCACACCTGGAGTACTGCGTACAGTTTTCATCTCCGTATTTAAGGAAGGATATTCTTGCATTGGATCTGTTCAGAGAAGGTTCACTAGGTTGATTCCAGAGGTGAGGGAGTTGACTTATGAGGATAGGTTGAGTAGGTTGGGCCTATACACATTGGAGTTCAGAAGAATGAGAGGTGATCTTATTGAAACTTACAAGATAATGAGGGGGCTTGACAAGGTGGATGCAGCGAGGATATTTCCACTCATAGGGGAAACTAAAACTAGGGGACATAGTCTCAGATTAAGGGGCTACCTATTTAAAACTGAGATGAGGAGAAATTTCTTCTCTCAGAGGGTTGTAAATCTATGGAATTCTCTGCCCCAGAGAGCTGTGGAAGCTGGGTCATTGAATATATTTAAGGCGGAGATAGACAGATTTTTGAGCGCTAAGGGAGGAAAGGGTTATGGGAAGCGGGCAGGGAAGTGGAGCTGAGTCCATGATCAGATCAGCCATGATCTTATTAAATGGCAGAACTGGCTCGAGGGGCCAAATGGCCTACTCCTGCTCCTATTTCTTATGTCCTTATCTCCTTCCCCATGACCAGGGAGAATCAGCACAAGCGTGCATGTGGCTTTGGCAGGATAGGAGGATAGCGGGCTTCCCCATGGTGCAGGGTGACATTGATTGCATGCACGTCGCTTTGCAGGCACCACATAACAATCCTGAGATCTTCCGTAACTGCTTACACTCACTAAATCTGTGAGCTGATCTGTGACCAGAATCCTCACCGTCAATGCCCACTATCCTGGCAGCAGCCACGATACCTTCAAACTGCACCAGCTCTGTTCCAGCCACTAAATCAAGCTCGTGGCTGGCTGCTCAGAGACAAGGTCTATTTGCTATCCACCTGGCACATGAATCCCCTCCGCAACCCCACCACTCCTGCCCAGCACTCATACAATGAGAGCCTCGACGCCACCAGGAACATCACTGAGCAGACCACTGAGCTGAAGCAACGGTTCTGCTGCCTTAACCGCTCGGGAGGAGTCCTCCAGTACTCGCCTGGGTGGGTGTCCCTATTCGTCATTGTCGGCTTCATGCTGCACAACCTGAGGGCACAGCCATTGCCACCAGGCATAGCTGCACCACCTGAGGAGGAGGAGGAGAAGGAGCAGCAACATCAGCGACTTGTGCAAGGGAGGTGTATGACCGTCTCATCAGAGTTCAGTTCCAGTGAATTCTATGCCACTTCCTGGTTTTTCTGGACAACCCCATCACCACATTCATTTTCCCTTTCATTCCAAAGCCCCAAAACTGAAATGAAAGTCAACAGCAAAGATTAAACATTCCAATCAACATTTTTATATCAGAAAAACAAAGACTTACATAATTTATTTACAAAAGGGGATTTCCTTATATCCCCTCTTTGGTCTAACTAATCGAGTGCTCCTCCGCAGTGTGTCCCCTATGGCTGTAGCATGGCTGGTGGAAGGCTGCTGTGTGTCAAGGCCAGAGGCCACATATGGCCTTGTAGGATGCCCTCGACCAGCTCTTGGCCTGAGAGGCCCGGCTGTAGACTGCAACACCTCAGGCTGGGTGGCGGCAGTCTGGGTGACAGGCAGCGACGAGTGCAATGGCGGAGTTGCAGTGGTGGGATCAGGAATGCTGCTATCCTGAGAGAGGACAGCAGGTTCCTGCTCCACTGACCTACTGCCACTCCCCCAGGGCAGCACCTCAGCATCTCCACCATGAGGAGGAGGAGAAGGAGCAGTTTGATGGCCTGCTGCAACACAGAGATCCCGGGTGGTGGAACCAGCGACGATGGCAGCAGTCAGAACACGTGTGGCATCAAGAAGAGACTGTGTGAGAGCTGTCTGAGACTCTATGTCACCAACCATTGTCTGCAGTACATCAGTAAGACGTTGCGTTGCTTCTGCCTGTGCTGCAATAGAAGCTGCCACGTCGGCCATGACACGCATCATGAGGTCTGGATCTGCACGGTCTCTCTGGGAGTCCACCATCATCTGCAGACTGGCAATAATAGGCCCCATGGTTTGCACAGAACTCTGTGCAATGCTGGAGGCAGACTCCTCCACGCTCCGTACCACTGCCGAGAGGCTCTTGGGCACCCTTGCCATTGTACCAATGATGTCAGAGTGCATGACCATCACCCCCTGTGTGAATGCCTCCCTATTGAGATCCTCATCAGAGTACTGTTGCATGCGAACTCGCCCTCCGGGGAAATGGCTCCCAAGGTTCCCTTTCCCCTTGACCTTGCTGCAGCCCGCTAGGCCCCGATGCATCACCCAGTACAGACCCCTCTACTAAGCTAACCTCTAATAAACACACAGTGCGAGTCTCTGAGCTGATGCCTGCGGGTGACAGATGTAATGACGCGGTGCTCGGTTCCTCTTCCTCCTCCTCAATGTTTTGGGGAGCCTCAGGTGCAGGATGGACAGCTTCTGCCTGGTTCTCTGCAAGCATAAATGGCACAAGACTCGCATTAAGGTGAGGGCAGTGGACAGGAATGGAGCAAGGAATGCAGATAGTATCAGGAGCTGGAAAGTGATAAAGCATTCTGGGGAGTGGGGGAAAGAAGTGGTATGAGAGAAGGAGAGGGGATTGGAAAGTGATAAAGCATGCTGCTGTGGATGGGGGGGGGGGGGGGGCGGGGGGATGTGGTACGAGAGAAGGAGAGGGGATAAAGATACCACTGTTGTCCCCAGTGGCGTCGACATCTCCGACGGCCATGGCGCCCACCATCTGTGGGCCCATGAGCCACAGCACTCGCTCAAGGTCAGAGAGGGGTCGAGAGTCAGGTTCCCCTCCTCCAGTCCTCTGCTGCTCCCATCTGTTATGTGCCATATTGGCCTGCAAAAGAAAGAACTTGTCTGAGTAAGAGTCTAGCAATGTATGTGGATGATATGCCTGCCATGAATAACCGTGAATGTAGGCAAGGCGTGAGTGTGAGTATCTACAGATGCTTTGTGGTTGAGTCGTGTGGAAGTGCTGATTTGCACAGTGTGCGCAGACAGAGGTTGTGAGGCTGGTATGGAGGAGGTGTGGAAGCTTGTACTCACTTTCATTACCCGACATAGGCCATTGAATTTCTTGTGGCACTGTGTGAGGCTTCTCTGTACCTCAGTGCTGGCCGACACCTCCTGGGCCACCTCTTGCCACATGCTGCGGAAAACCTGGCAAATGCCCTCCTTCCCAATGCAGGGAACAGGGAGTCGCTCCTAGTCTCCAGTGCCCCCACTAATACCTCCAGCGCTAAGGCCCTTTCCCTTGAAGGGGGGTTTCCAGAAGCCATTTCAGTACCTTCCTGAGTTCCAGAGATGAGTGAATGACTTCAGCAATGCTGAAAATGAGCATCAACTGGTTCAAATGGCTCCCTTTAAGAGCCAGATGGAGCTGGAATTGAGGATTGAAGGCTGATTGATGAATGGAACTCAGTTGAAATTGAGTAAGTGGCTTTGAGAAGCACTCCTGCAGTGCCCAGCTGTGTAAGCAGTATTAATCCTAGCCCCATTGCTCGACGGACGGTTCAAATTGCCCCCACCGTACAAAAGTTCTAGACCCAGGAATTATTATTCAGAGTGTAAATGAAATGAGTCACGGACAGGAATGCTTTGGTGAAAAATCGTACTTATATTTATTTGGTCTAACGTACACTGGCTAAAACATGCACTACTAAACGAAATCACTGTCTCTGTGGAGAATAAAATTCAGGTTACAAACATACATACAGTACAGAAATGAGACCTAGTAATATGCAGTAATTCCCTGGTGGATTCTAACTTCACCCCTCCCAATGAATTACGCAGTCGAAGCTCCCTCCCCAGAATAGCCCTGAAAAGCTTCAATTATGAGAAAACGCTGAGCCCTTAGTCTCACCCAGCTTAGGACACTCGCGATCGTGCTCACCACTACACACATAGTTGGTTCCCTCGCTCAGCTCAGCCGTGGGAAGTCACTGACTGGGTTTCGGTCTCGGCGGCTTCCTCCTGGTACATGGATCTTGGTGTAGCGAGAGCGAGAGGGAGAGAGGGCTCTCTCTAGATACAAGCTGCAAGCTCCAAGCTTCTCCTCCACCTTCAAGCTACAAGCTTCAAGCTAAAAATAAAGTGGAAGCGGCCCTGTCTTTATGGGAGTTTTGCAATCCCCATCTTTCCCGCCAATCTTTAAACCTTTGTTTCTAAGCACGGGTACTTATCAGTGATGGGCCATCCAACCCATATGCATTGGGCTGATGGCCCTTAATTCTGGGCATCTCTCTGAGTCTTTGTGTTGGAAAAGACCCAGCTCCTATATGGCTGGCCAGGCTAGTGGATTCATTGTCCTGTTTTTCCTTCTGGGATGGAGGTGAGAAGTGCTTTTGCATATTACAGTGGCTTTGTCAATGGCCCCCCCTTCCTGGCCGACAGCTCTTTTGTCAATATTCGTGGCCCCCTTTCCTTTAGCTGTGACTGGTGGTCAAACCCGTTCTGGATGACTGACAGTTCTTTTGTCACAGCTAACTGCCATGTGGTCTCTGGAGTTTTAACAAAACCAGCTTTTTCACATATCTGCACAGGGTGATCCCATCCCAGGGAAAATACCCTCAGAAAAACCTATAAAGTCCATGAAATATTCTCAACTGAGTCCATTCTTCAAACAGAAACTTTGCGATCTCTTCAGCTGAGGCCATTGGCGCCACATTTACTGCCGCCCCACCCCTCACGCTTGGGGCGAAAATGCCCAATTTGCCACAATTTGGCAACCCATCTTGCCGAGTGCTAAATTTTTCTCAAACTAAAAAAATTACCTCCCCAGATGGGACGCTACTAAATTTCGCCCCCATTGTATTTACACTTTAATTGAGCTTACTTCACTCCAACACTTCTGGGCCAATCCATTGCCTCATCAACTGTGATTTATCTGCACCATTTCTGTTCCACTCCTCAACACCTCTCAGTTGTTTCCTGCTGCTACTTAACTTGTTCTCTGCCAATAATGCTCCTCTGGCACAGCACCTCTACTCTGCTTTATTCCTAACCACAGACTGCACTTGAGACCATGACCTACCCCTACTGCTTCCAGTCCCATACCACTACTGAGCTCTAGCTCCCCTCAGCACTTCCAGTTGCCATTTGCTCCTTTAGTGCTCCCACTATCCACTCGTTCCCTGATCTTCACCATCCTAACTACCTCCAGACCATCTACTCCCGACCCTCTCACAGTGCTTCCTGACTCGAAGACCCTTACACTTTCCTGCAACCCCAGCCGCTCCCCGACTATAAGCCAGAACCCTCCCTCCTCCAGGTCTTTTCGTCTTCCTGTATCCTCCCAGTTTCCAGATCTCTCCTTGAGTACAATCAATCAATCATAGGCAGTTCCTCGTATCGAGGATGACTTGCTTCCATACCAAAAAGAGGCGAGTTCACAGGTGTTTCCATGAAGGACCTAATAGTCCAGATCCCGAACTACATCGTGAAGGGTGGAAGATGCCTGTGCTTGGATTTTTTTAACGTGTGGTAGCCGTTGCACACCAGTCACCACACGGGCTTGACAGAGCTAGGTCTTGGTCCAGTGGCAAGGATTACCCAAGACTAACTCGAGACCAGCTCTGTTGCACAGACCTAGCGCGCACACATATAGCAGTGTGGGCTGGCCCGTGCTGCCCCTGGGCCCTCGCCTCTCCTGGGCCCCAGTCACTTCCCTCTACAGACTCTTGCCGCTCCTTCACCCCTCCTGCTGTGCCTGGCCGCACTGCTCCCTGTAGTGGTATGCCGCCGCACACTGCTCCCTCCAATGGCCCCGGCCTGCTGATGGTCTTGCAGGCCGAGACCATGCCGATTTCCGGGCCGGGCTGCCACACGCTGCTCCCTCCAATGGCCCCGGCCTGCTTGAGTACACCAACCCCCTTCAAAGCGCTCCAAGGAATCAGCCACCTCACTCCGTTCTGCTCCCCCTCCTCAGTTGCCCCAACCCCACCCTCTCACTCACCCATTGGACAGGTGCTCCCTGGCCTCTGACAGCAAGCCCTTCAAGAGAATTATTTCATTTTCATTAAGTATGATTTACAAACAGAACTCTGAACATTTTGGAATAATAACGGTCATCCAATTTATGGGTGCAGATAACAAGATTAAGATTTTGTTTGTGTCATTCAAACCAGAAAATTAAGAAAATCACTAAATATTTTGTTGCAGTGTTGTCTACATCTGAAGTATCTTTTTTTAACCTCTACATGACTTACAATGTTCTTGACCTGATCCCTCCACATTTCCAGAAAAAGGAATTCCTACCATTGTGCTGTTTCATTGCACCTTATAATACAAGTATTTTCCCAAAACAACAATTTATAAAACTGCAAAACAAGGGGAATGTTGAAGATAAGTGTTCCAGTGAAGAAGGCAGGCTGTGTCTTTAATATGCAGCTTTATTTTCTGGGCTTTTTATTTCAATACATAAATCACTTAAACATAAAACAATATTTCTGGCAATGAAAAATAAAAATAAAATGTTTTTATATTGAAGGCTATGAGAAGCTATTGTGATATCTCTTCAGAATAAAATTGACATGATTTACTGCAGGTACAAACTAATCATTTTAATGTTTGAAGGCATAAATGTAAAGAAGATCCTGGCATACTTTATAATATTCATAACAGTCTGTCATTAAACAATGTACAATATGATGTAAATTTTAGACATTAATTTACACAGACAGCTGAAGCTTCAACACACGACAGCAACAAAACCTATTTTGTATTCCTTCTTTCAACATATTTTATTGATACAGGTTGAACCTCCCATAGCCGGAACCTTCGGGACCTGGCCTGTGTTGGATACGGGATTTTTCTGGATGATGGGTGGTCACGTTAAATTGGATGGTACAGGTACTGAGCAAGGGGCTGGGAGTGGAGCAGAGAGATCATGGATCATGGGTGGGGGGGTGCGGTGGATCGCGAGGTCAGGTCAGCGATTGCGGGAGTCGGCAGCGAGGAAGGACTTCAATTTGTTCATGTCGGAGTTCTGCGCATGCGCCTCCTGGTAGCCAGGAATGGTTCTGGACAAGGGGTGGTTCCGGATAAGAGAGTTGTGGATATGGGAGGTTCAACCTGTACTAGTTACACCATTTGTAAAGAAAGAGATGGCTTATATTAATATCGTGCCGTTTACATCCTTAGGATATCCCAAAGAGCTTCATAGTCAATGAATTACTTTTAAAGTGTAGTCGCTGTTATTTTGTCGGCAAATACAGCAGCCAATTTTCACACAGCAAGGTCCCACAAACAGCAATGAGGTGATGACCAGAACATCTGTTTTTGCAGGTACTGATTGTAGGACAAATTTTTAGCCAGGACTGAGGGAGAACTCTCTTGCTCTTCAAGTAGTGTCATGGGATCTTTTACATCCACCTGAGAAGGAAGACAGGGCTTCATCCAAAGTACAGCACTCTATCAGTACAAAAGCAACAACTTGCATTTATATAGTACCTTTAACATAGTAACGCATTCCAAAAAGCTTCACAGGAGCGTAACCAGAAAAAAAATTGACACCTGCACTGAAGTTTTAGCCGAGATTATGTGCTTTTTCTACCGCTGCTATACCCGTCTGATACGTTAGACAAACAGACTTCCATCACAGATACAGCTTGTGCAGAATTTCTATAGTGTGCATGCACCTTATCCACTTTCAAGTGTCTGGGTAGATAAGCTATACAGCACCAGATACAATAGAACTGTTATCTTTAATGCAATAGGCATGCATATATCTTGGTTTTCATTATGCTAAATGCCTGCAACTAAAACAGTTATTTCATTCCGTTCTATTGTAACGCTAACATTGCAAAGCACTTTCCGCTTGCCAAAGTTTACGTCGTCATTGAAACACTGAAGTATATTCTTTGGTTCAGCGACCAACAGCTGCTTTATTATCCCTAAACATGAAGCAACATTAAATTTTACGGGATATTTATTCCTAATGGACAAATTGAATGTGTTTGATGGCTGTCTCTGACAGTAACTATCCTTATAAAGAGGTGATTTCATGACCACACCAAATTTGTCAAATGCAAATCCTTCTGTATTAACAGTAGTCATAGGGTGAAATACTGTGGGATCCAACTGCTCTACTGCAATGCTGAGCAAAGAAACAAAAACTCCACAAGACAAACAATAGACCCAAACATAATCTCTGCACTGTATGTTCAAAATAGTGGTGTAACATGGTGACCAGCCAGACAGCACGAATGCTGAGCAAGGCCAGGTTAGATTGTGGATCAAATAACAAACAGTACGACAGACATAAACATGGTCAGTATATTTACACAAAATGAACTGATACCCTCTTGAATACTCCGCAATGATTATTATAATTAAAGCTGTCAGATCCACCTGACCCAGCACAGCTATGCTGAAATCAGACAGTAACTAAACAAGGGAGAGGGGAAGAAAGATTTTGCATCTATTGCTATAATTGGGAGGTAGTGTTATATCCATTTTATAGCGCACCTTCTTTCTTTCCAGGGATCATCTGATTTGAAATGTGGGACTGTGTTGTTGTTTTTTCCAATTTCTTGGATCAGGTTTACTGAATCAATTTACTTCGTGCGAGTTTTGCAAAAAGTAATGGCTACAATTGCCTCATCCCATTGACATCTCATGTGTCTCACAAATGGCCCATTCAATGTTGTCCCACAATGTTGATTCATCCAAGATCGCTCCATTCTGTCAGACTCCAATTTAAACTATTTGTCAGGGAGTGGCTTACCGGGAAGCCCCGGGAGCATCCAAACACAGGACAAGACTAGCAGGTGCACGTTAATCAAAACCGACGGACGCATCCTGAACATCCTTGTTCCTTTTCTTTAAGAGGCAGCACTTGTCTCGTTACTGCACTAAATCTCTCTCCTCACAATGAAGCAAAATGCTTCTGAATGTCCAGCTAATACGACAAAGTGGCAGCCTTTGAAAACACTTGATCGGTTTCCCCAGATCATTCAAAAGTAGACTGCAGCTGTGTTTTTTTTTAAATGTTTACTTTAAACAGAAAAAGCTATCATGGATCTAAATGGGCACACAGATTTTCATGTTTTCACACAGCTTCCACTTGCACAAAACTGCTCTGAGATTACAGGAAGCCACTCACAGGAATTCCACAGAAACGTTGCGATGGTTATTGACGTTTTTAAGCTGTGCTAAAGGAATGATTAAGCATATTTCTAATCCGCTGCTCCATTTTATTTCATCATCCAGACTTTATGAATTGTTCGTTGACAAAATTAACTGCAAACAAGTCAGACTCAGAACCTCAACTTGCCACCGGTGGTAACACAACTTGTAAGCATACAGTGTCAGCTAAACAGTACAGGGTTTCCCGTCTCCTGTCCATAAATCATTCAGCATCATATACATTGAGTTCCATCACCTTTTAATGATGTACCAAGTATTCACACCAATTTTAATATCTGGTACTGACATTTTTCAATAAAAGTACTTTTACTAATTCTTGGTCAACCTATTCAACTTCAAGATACAACTAGTATCTAATCATTAATTATATATTCATTAATCTTATTAACTTCCCTGATTGCAAAAATTAACATATCGTTATTACTTGAGGGTAATGCCACTGTGCCAACATCCATTTCCATTCCTGCTTGGAATCATAAGCACATTTGTGGTTCTATTGAATGTTAGAAATAATGAAGAAAACAAATCAGAGCATCACCATACCTAGTTAGCTGTGGCTCAATGGGTAACACCCTCGCCTCTGAGTCAGAAGGTTGTGGGTTCAAGTCCCATTCCACATAAATCTAGGCTGACACTCCAATTCCACATAAATCTAGGCTGACACTCCATTGCAGTGCTGGGGGAGTGCTGCACTGTTGGAGGTGCCATCTTTCGGATGAGATGTTAAACCGAGGCCGTGTCTGCTCTCGCAGGTGGATGTAAAAGATCCCAGTGCACCATTTCAAAGAAGAGCAGAGGAGTTATCCTTCCTCGTTGTCTTGGCCAATATCCCCTGTGCTTGATGACCTATATTGGCTCCCGGTTAAGCAACGCCTCAATTTCAAAATTTTCAACCTTGTTTACAAATCCTTCCATGTCCTCCATCCCTTATCCCTGTATTCTCCTTCTGCCTCACAACCCCGTGATGTCTGTGCTCCTCTAATTTTGCCTTCTTAAGCATCCCTGATTATAATCACTCCACCATTGGTGGCCTGTGTCTTCAGCTGCCAAGGTCCCAAGTTCTGGAAATTCCCTCCCTAAACCTCTCGGCCTCTCTACCTCTCTTTCCTCCTTTAACACGTTCCTTAAAACCTACTTCTTTGACCAAGCTCTGCTGCAATTTCTCCTTATGTGGCTCGGTGTCAAATTTATTTGTTTTGTCTTATAACACTGCTGTGAGGCGCCATGGGACGTTTTACTACGTTAAAGGCACTATATAAATATAAATGGTTATTGTTGTTGTTGTAGTATTTATCCCTCAATGAACATCACAAAAACAGATGATCTGGCCATTTAAACATTGCAAACTGGCTGCCGCGTTTCCCACATTACAACAATGACTACACTGCAACAGTACTTCATTAGCTGTAAAGCGCTTTGAGACGTTGGGTGGTCGTGAAAGGTGCTATAAAAAGGCAAGTATTTCTTTCTTTCTCGTTGCACACAGTTAATGATGTTCTTCTATTGTTCGTATCATTATGAGAGGCAATCTGGGACTTTTGAGTAAATTGCTGTAAACAACCAAAAAGGCAACAGAATTTCCTGGAGATATGTGCCCTTGTAATGGAGGGCCTATTTACAGTGCAAAAGTTCCAGGAAATGTTGGTGTAAGTAACTCGAACCATTACTTTGTAATATCCTGAGACTTCTGTGCCGCTGCGCACTTCTCTTGCCGAAACTGTTGAACAGCTAATTATCATATCTCCGCCCACATTCAAGTCAATGGCAAGATCGAGTTTAACGAATTAAAGCCAACGAGATCGCCAAAGCCACTGGTGGGCTGACTGTACAGGATTCATAACAGGAATATTGTTTGAGCATTATAATACAGGTGCTATCTCAATTCTAAATGTTCTTATTAAATTGCTCAAAGTAGAGTCCATATGAAGGCTTAAAGTAATGCAAACAGGAATGTTATTTATACGTATTTCTTTCGCTGCTAAATACTGTAATTGAAAATAATAGGACAATTCTTGAAACACTGTGAAATTGCCTCATGGGGTGACTTGTTTTCTCCATTGCTTCCGAAATAGCTTTCTGATGTCAATCATGGGTAAAATACACCCCGCTTCTTAAAATCAAAGGTCCCAGCCATAGCCATGTGATACAGCATGAGAATTACAGAAGAACTGTTTGTTCTTGTGGCGATACTCATTCAATATTTTTTCCTATTTAAAGCTATTTGTAATCTTCTGCCGAATATAAGCAAATAAATAAGGTTGAAATTCCAGCAGAAATCACCAGTCGAAAGGAATTCTTAACTGCCATAGGGCACGCTGCTCCCGATTGCCGCTACGCTCGCTGGGGAGTATTCTAATTATTGTTCCAGCAAATTGTCCCGTAAATTCACCACTGGAGGATTGGGGAGCAGAACAACTACAACTTGCATTTATATAGCAGCTTTAACATAGTAAAAACAACCCACACGCTTCACAGAAGCATTCAGATAAAATTTGATACCAAGCCAAATAAAGAGATACTGGGACAGGTGACATACATTGTTCCCTACAAGTTGCGCTTTGTCCTGCATGGCCTGTTTCCTTCAATGTGCGGTCCCTTTAAATTTCTGTGTATTTACAATGTAAAACGGGGAGCAACCTGTGCAGGACCTTACAGATTACTGCGCGCGCACGATATGGGAAATATTGGTGACATACCAATATACAAAATTGAGGAGTGGGAAAAGATCAGCTGGTCCATCAAGCCTGTCCCACACCATGATTGAATCATCATGACTAAATACTTCCTCCCATCCATCCCCCACCTTCCACCCATCCCCGCAGCCATCAATCTCCTGGGAGAGGCAAGAAAGAGAGAAAAAAAATCAGGGCCAATAAGGAAAATAATACTCTGGAAAATTCCTCTCCAATCCCCTCAGGCTGTCAGAGAGTCAGCACCCACCACACCAGGTGACAATGTATTCCACAGACTCACAAAGAAGAACTGCCTTCTATCCAGTCTATTCCTATTCTTACATAGTTTAAACTCACGTCCCCTGGCCCTCCCCAATCTGTTAAACGGAATAATTTATCAATAGTGAAGCTATCTAGCCTTTTCATTATTTTATAACCCTCTATCAGGTCATCTCTAAGTCTACACTGCTGTAAAGTAAATAGAACAAGCTCTGTAAGCCTATCCGAGAACGAGGTTCTTTAAGCTAGGAATCATTCTTGTAGCTCTCATCTGGATCTTTCCAAGGCCACTGTATCACCCACCATGTGGAGGGACCAAAACTGGATACAGTACTATAGATGCAGTCTGACAAACGATCTGTATAATGTCAAAATGGTGTCCTTTGATTTATACTGAATAGTTCTATTAATACAACCCAATACCTTGTTAGCTTTAGCTCACTACATTGGTCACGAACCTTCAGTGATCTGTGCACAATAACACCAAGATCATTTTCTCTCTCAACCTCTTTCAGTATTGTTCCCTGCAAATGATGTGTGTACTCTGTGTTGGACTGACCAACATGCAATAACACTGTATGTGTCGAAATTAAACATCACTGGCCCACTCCCCTAGCACATCTAAATCATTTTGGATTTGATTGCACTCCTCTATTGTCCTAATCTTTACACAGATTTTGGTGTCATTTGAAAGATTACTAACACCAACACCAAGTCCAGGTCAGTAATAAAGACCATGAAGAGTAGCGGGCCCAGGACCGATCGCTAGTAACATGTCTCAAAGCTGAACCACGTCCGTTAATTAGAACTATTTTGCTGTGGGATTGGAGTTGTTGTGTATCTGTAAAGCATGCACTCCCATGTTCCGCCACCAGGGAGCGCATCCCCTGAAGTCCCAAGGGATCCCAGCATCCCTTGGGAGCACTGTATATAAGCCGGCCCCTAAGGCCTGTTCCTTACTCTGGAGTGTCTTAATAAAGACTGAGGTCACTGTTACTTTAACCTCCCTATGTACCGTCTTCATCTGTGTCATTTTCCTAATTTAGCATTTCAGATTTCTACTGATGCCACAAGATTCCATCTTGTGAGGTAATCTAGTACAATATGAGGCACCTTATCAAAGGCTTTCTGAAAGTCCAACTAGACAATGTCTACCAGTATTCCCTCATCCACTACCTTAATGACTTCTTCAAAATACTCTATCAAATTTGTTAGACACAACCTTTTTATTTCAGAAGTCGTGTTGTGAATTATTAATGGCCGTTTCCCAGTTATCATAAAGGGCACCTCTTCCTATCATTTCGAGCATCTTCCCAATAATCGATGACAGGTTGATAGGCCGGTAGTTCCCTGGCTTTGATTTGTCCCCTTTTCTGAAAATAGGAACTACATGAGGTAACTTCCAGTCGAAGGGAACTATCCCTGACTCTAATCGAACTATTGGCGATACAGGCAAGAGGCTCACTGAGCACCTGTTCCATCTCTTTAGAATCATGGAAAAATTACGACACAGCAGGAGGCCATTCCATTCAGCCCCCCATCGTGTCTGTGTCAGTCAAAAAAGAGCTAGCCAGCCTAATACCACCTTCCAGCACTAGGTCCATAACCCTGTAGATTACGGCTCTTTAATTGCCCTTGGATGGATATTGTCCGGACCTGGAGCCCTATCAATTTTGTGTTTTCCTAATCTATCCATGATGACATGACTATCTATTTTAATAATAATGCTATTCAATACTGAGCACCCCTCATCTGGAACATAAGCATCATCTACAGGAGTATAGACTGATGCAAAATAGTCATTTAGCAGCTTTGCTATTACCGGAGAATAAATTTGAATCTGCCCTACAGTAGTCTTTAGTGGCCCAAACAGTCCTTAATTGTCTTCTGATTTTTGACATAACTGAAAAAGCTATTACCATTACTGCCCAATTACACACCATCTTCTTTTCCAGAGATTTTGTGGCTAATTTAAGGCTGATTTTGTCCTCCTTAATTTCATGCGATTGCATGTGACCAAAAGCTTGGTCAAAGAGGTAGCTTTTAAGGAGTGATTTAAAGGAGGAGAGATGGAGAAGATTAGAGAGGGAATTCCAGAGCTTAGGGCCTAGGGAATGGTCTGACTTTCCTCGCCAATATCTCCTTTGCAGGCTAATGCCTTAAGCTGAAAGTGTTGGAGCTGGAGTTTGCTGTTAAATTAGGTCAGGGTTGAGATTTTTTCAACAAAATAATAAAACATTTGCTGAGCTCACTTCCTTTCTCAAGTGTCTTCGTATTAAGCCAAACAATTCTGGCGTCATCATACTGACTGTGAAAGTTCTCTATCTGCACAATATTTCAATATTTTTTTTGATTTGTAAATTGATCACTATCGTTCCAAGAGAGGAGACCAAGAATTTCAAATAAGATCCCCGCCCCAAGATATACAAAACTGCAATAAAACTGAATAATGAAAGTAGCCTGAAGTTTAAAATAATAAATCATGAATCTAACCCTCAATGGAATTATCTATCATTTTCTATGCCTGCACAAACCCAATCTCCACAGTTCCGTCAAAGGTTCTCTCCATTCAGTACTTTAACTTGTCTTTTCTGATTGATAAATCTGCTGTGTATCTGGAGAATTTTCTGTTTCAATTCTATTCCACCTCTCTCTGAATATCCTCTCACCTTCCCAATGTGCCAAGTCCAGAATAATCCTTAGCTGTTAATTTTTTTTTTGAAAGCAGTCAGCGATAACAAAATGATCCTTCTTCGAACAGAGTATTAAAATATCTTATTTTCTTTTTCACTCCTCCACAAAATGATTTCACTTTCCTTGCAGCATAATTAAAAACCATCTCACCAAATCTCCATGAAATGTGGAGGCACCAGCAAGAATTTGGAACAAATCCACCTCAGACAGAGAACTTTTCTAAGTTTTTTTCATAAAACACAACAGACCTAAAACAGCTCAAATAAACCAAGTTTTTTCATATAAATGCTGATTCAAGGAAATATACTTCTAACTTGCAATTCAAAAAAGCAGATGTGCTTTAAAGGTCCAAGAAACAGGAGCAATAAAGAAATGATTAACTGTGACACCAACCACTTGGTTGAGGCATGTCAATTTTGCAGCCAAAATGAGACCATTTCTCACATGTATTTGTGGTGCCAGAGGTTGCAGTCCCTGTTCCATTACTTAAAAAGGCTTTTTCTTAAGCTCTGATGCATCTCTCAGTCACCCTGATTATTTTCAATCACCTGATGTGCAGACTGAATAAGTTGGAAGATCTCCTGGTGGGTCCATAAGTCAGCTATTCACAACTTCAGTATGCGCAAGATCATCATACTTTGAGCTTCAGTTCTCACCCGTCTGACCATGAAATATGACCACGTGGTTTCCATTAGTTTCCACAATCGTTGGGCATTGCACACGATGGACTGCATTATTAATCTGAATTATTTAATAATGATTTACTTTGAGGAAGCTGCTATTTCCATTTATTAGTGATACCATCTTTCAGGGGGTGCCTGTGTATGTTCTGGTGGGATCTGAAGTGTACACAATAGAATGCTGAATATCATCATCATAGGCAGTCCCTCAAAATCGAGGAAGACTTGCTTCCACTCTAAAAGTGAGTTCTCAGGTGGCTGTACAGTCCAATGTAGGAATTACAGTCTCTGTCACAGGTGGGGCAGACAGGAAAGGGTGGGTGGGGAGTCTGGTTTGCCGCACGCTACTTCCGCTGTCTGCGGTTGATTTCTGCATGCTCTCAGTAACGAAACTCGAGGTCCTCAGCACCCTCCCGGATGCTCTTCCTCCATTTTGGGCAGTCTTGGGCCAGGGATTCCCAGGTGTCGGTGGGAATGTTGCACTTTATCAAGGAGGCTTTGAGGGTGTCCTTGAAGCGTTTCCTCTGCCCACCTGGGGATCACTTGCCGTGCAGGAGTTCCGAGTAGAGCACTTGCTTAGGGAGTCTTGTGTCGGCATGCGGACGATGTGGCCCGCCCAACGGAGCTGGTCGAGCGTGGATGTTGGCCTGAACAAGAACACTGACGTTGGTGCGTTTATCCTCCCAGCGGATTTGCAGGATCTTGCGGAGGCGGCGTTGGTGATACTTCTCCAGCACTTTGAGATGTTTGCTGTCTCTGAGCCATAGGAGGGCAGGTAGCACTACTACCCTGTAAACCATAAGCTGGGTGCCAATTTGAGGTTCAGGTCTTCAAACACTCTTTTTTTCGGGTCAAGGTTACACTGACAGATAGGGAATGGATGACCAATAGGAAGAGCAGTGGAAGGAAGGTAGTGCAGAGGTCCCCTGCGGTCATCCCCCTCCAAAACAGATACACCGCTTTGGGTATTCTTGGGCGGGGGATGATTCATCAGGGCAGGGCAGCAGCAGCAGCCAAGTCCATGGCATCGTGGATGGCTCTGCTGCACAGGAGGGCAGGAAAAAGAGTGGGAGAGCTATAGTGGTCAGGGATTATATTGTAAGGGGAATAGATAGACGTTTCTGCGGCCACAATCGAGACTCCAGGATGGTATGTTCCCTCCCTGGTGAAAGGGTCAAGGATGTCTCGGAGCAGTTGCAGGACATTTTGAAGGGGGAGGGTGAACAGCCAGTTGTCGTGGCGCATCTAGGTACTAACGATATGGGTAAAAAATGGGATGAAGTCTTACAAGTTGAATTTAGGGAGCTAGGAGTTAAATTAAAATGTAGGACCTCAAAGGTAGTAATCTCAGATTTGCTACCAGTGCCACCTGCTAGTCAGTGTAGCAATCGCAGGATAGCTCAGATGAATAAGTGGCTTGAGGAGTGGTGCAGAAGGGAGGGATTCAAATTCCTGGGACATTGGAACCGGTTCTGGGGGAGGTGGGACCAGTACAAACCGGACGGTCTGCACCTGGGCAGGACCGGAACCAATGTCCTAGGGGGAGTGTTTTGCTATTGCTGTTGGGGAGGGGTTAAACTAATATGGCAGGGGGATGGGATCCTATGCAGGGAGACAGAGGGAAATAGAATGGGGGCAGAAGCAAAAGATAGAAAGAAGAAAAGTAAAAGTGGAGGGCAGAGAAACCCAAGGCAAAAATCAAAAAGGGCCACATTGCAGCAAAATTCTAAAAGGGCAAAGTGTGTTAAAAAGACAAGCCTGAAGGCTCTGTGCCTCAATGCAAGGAGTATTCGTAATAAGGTGGACGAATTAATTGCTGCCTGTGCAATTAATAAATGATATAATTGGCATCACGGAGATATGGCTCCAGGGTGACTAAGACTGGGAACTCAACATCCAGGGGTATTCAACATTCAGGAAGGATAGACAGAAAGGAAAAGGAGGTGGGGTAGCGTTGCTAGTTAAAGAGGAAAGTAACACAATAGTAAGGAAGGACATTAGCTTAGATGATGTGGAATCTGTATGGGTGGAGCTGCGGAATACCAAAGGGCAGAAAACGCTAGTGGGTGTTGTGTACAGACCACCAAACAAATTAGTGAGGTTGGGGACAGCATCAAACAAGAAATTAGGGATGCATGCAATAAAGGTACAGCAGTTATCATGGGCGACATTAATCTACATATAGATTGGGCTAACCAAACTGGTAGCAATATGGTGGAGGAGGATGTCCTGGAGTGTATTAGGGATGGTTTTCTGGACCAATATATCGAGGAACCAACTAGAGGGCCGGCCATCTTAGACTGGATGATGTGTAATGAGAAAGGACTAATTAGCAATCTTGTTGTGCGAGGCCCCTTGGGGAAGAGTGACCATAATATGGTAGAATTCTTTATTGAGGTGGAGAGTGCCACAGTTAATTCAGAGAACTTAACTTCTCTGGAACAGGAACAGAGGTCCTGAACTTAAGGAAAGGTAACTTCGATGGTATGAGACGTGAATTGGCTAGAATAGGCTGGGAAATGATACTGAAAGGGTTGACGGTGGTGGATAGGCAATGGCAAACATTTAAAGATCACATGGATGAACTTCAACAATTGTACATCCCTGTCTGGAGTAAAAATTAAACGGGGAAGGTGGCTCAACCGTGGCTAACAAGGGAAATTAAGGATAGTGTTAAATCCAAGGAAGAGGCATATAAATTGGCCAGAAAAAGCAGCAAAGCTGAAGACTGGGAGAAATTTAGAATTCAGCAGAGGACAAAGGGTTTAATTATGAGGGGGGAAATAGAGTATGAGAGAAAGCTTGCTGGGAGCATAAAAACTGACTGCAAAAGCTTCTACAGATATGTGAAGAGAAAAAGATTAGTCAAGACAAACGTAGGTCCCTTGCAGTCAGATTCAGGTGAAATTATAATGGGGAACAAAGAAATGGCAGACCAATTGAACAAATACTTTGGTTCTGTCTTCACGAAGGAAGACGTAAATAACCTTCCGGAAGTACTAGGGGACCGAGGGTCTAGTGAGAAGGAGGAACTGAAGGATATCCTTATTAGGCGGAAAATTGTGTTAGGGAAATTGATGAGATTGAAGGCCGATAAACCCCCGGGGCCTGATAGTCTGCATCCCAGAGTACTTAAGGAAGTGGCCCTAGAAATAGTGGATGCATTGGTGATAATTTTCCAACAGTCTATCGACTCTGGATCAGTTCCTATGGACTGGAGGATAGCTAATGTAACACCACTTTTTAAAAAAGGAGGGAGAGAGCAAACGGGTAATTATAGACCGGTTAGCCTGACATCAGTAGTGGGGAAAATGTTGGAATCAATTATTAAAGATGAAATAACAGCACATTTGGAAAGCAGTGACAGGATCGGTCCAAGTCAACATGGATTTATAAAAGGGAAATCATGCTCGACAAATCTTCTGGAATTTTTTGAGGATGTAACTAGTAGAGTGGACAAGGGAGAACCAGTGGATGTGGTGTATTTGGACTTTCAAAAGGCTTTTGACAAGGTCCCACACAAGAGATTGGTGTGCAAAATTAAAGCACATGGTATTGGGGTAATGGACTGACGTGGATAGAGAACTGGTTGGCAGACAGGAAGCAGAGAGTCGGGATAAACGGGTCCTTTTCAGAATGGCAGGCAGTGACTAGTGGAGTGCCGTAAGGCTCAGTGCTGGGACCCCAGCTATTTACAATATACATTACTGACTTGGATGAAGGAATTGAGTGTAATATCTCCAAGTTTGCAGATGACACTAAGCTGGGTGGCGGTGTGAGCTGTGAGGAGGATGCTAAGAGGCTGCAGGGTGACAGGTTAGGTGAGTGGGCAAATGCATGGCAGATGCAGTACAATGTGGATAAATGTGAGGTTATCCACTTTGGTAGCAAAAACATGAAGGCAGAATATTATCTGAATGGCGGCAGATTAGGAAAACGGGAGGTGCAACGAGACCTGGGTGTCACGGTATATCAGTCATCGAAAGCTGGCATGCAGGTACAGCAGGCGGTGAAGGCAGTAAATGGTATGTTGGCCTTCATAGCTAGGGGTTTTGAGTATAGGAGCAGGGAGGTCTTACTGCAGTTGTTCAGGGCCTTGGTGAGGCCTCACCTGGAATATTGTGTTCAGTTTTGGTCTCCTAATCTGAGGAAGGACGTTCTTGCTATTGAGGGAGTGCAACGAAGGTTCACTAGACTGATTCCCGGGATGGCTGGACTGACATATGAGGAGAGACTGGATCGACTGGGTCTTTATTCACTGGAGTTTAGAAGGATGAGAGGAGATCTCATAGAAAGATATAAAATTCTGACGGGACTGAACAGGTTAGATGCAGGAAGAATGTTCCCGATGTTGGGGAAGTCCAGAACCAGAGGACACAGTCTGAGGATAAGGGGTAGGCCATTTAGGACCGAGATGAGGAGAAACTTCTTCACTCAGAGTTGTTAACCTGTGGAATTCCCTACCGCAGAGATTTGTTGATGCCAGTTCATTGGCTATATTCAAGAGGGAGTTAGGTATGGCCTTCATGGCTAAAGGGATCAAGGGGTATGGAGAGAAAAGCAGGAGAGGGGTACTGAGATGAATGATCAGCCATGATCTTATTGAATGGTGGTGCAGACTCGAAGGGCCGAATGGTCTACTCCTGCACCTATTTTTTATGTTTCTGGCGACCAAAGGTTGCGCTGGCACACTCGAGGCGGTGTTGGATCTCGTCTTCGATGTCTGCCCTTGCTGATAGTAGGCTCCTGAGGTATGGAAAATGGTCCACGTTGTCCATGGCCGCGCCATGGATTTTGATGAACGGGGGGTGGGGGGCAGTGCTGTGTGGTGGGGTCAGGCTGGTGGAGGACTTTTGTCTCACCGATGTTTAGCGTAAAGTCCATGCTTTCGTACGCCTCAGTGAAGGTGTTGACGATGGCTTGGAGTTCGGCCTCTGAGTGTGCGCAGACATAAGCGTCATCCGCGTACTGTAGGTCGATGACCTTGGATCTAGCCTGGAGGCGGCAAAAGTTGAACAGGTTCCCATTTGTTCTAAAGTTTAGATCCACACCTACGGGGAGCTTGTTGAGAGTGAGATGGAGCATTGCAGCAAGGGAGATCGAGAAAAGCAGCCCTGCTTGACCCCAGTCCGGGCGTGGATCAGGTCTATGGTGGATCCGTTGGTCAGGATCACGGCTTGCATGTTATCATGGAGCAGGCGGAGGGTGATGACAAACTTTTGGGGGCAGCTGAAACGGAGGACGCTCCATAGTCCCTCACGGTTGACAGTGTCAAAAGCCTTTGTGAGGTCAAAGAAGGCCATGTACAAGTGTTGTTGCTGTTCCCTGCATTTCTCTTGTAGTTGTCACATGGTGAAGATCATGTCCGTTGTACACCTTAGTGGACAGAATCTGCACTGCGACTCCGGAAGGAGCTCTTCAGCCATGGGGAGACGACGACTGAGGAGGATTCTAGCGATGACTTGCCCAGTGGTCGACAGCAGGGAGATTCCTCTGTAGTTACCGCAGTCGGACTTGTCCATTCATGTCCGGACCGGGGTCAAGCAGGGCTGCGTCATTGCCCCAACCCTCTTCTCAATCTTCCTCACTGCCATGCTCCACCTCACAGTTGATAAGCTCCCCTCTGGAGTGGAGCTAAACTACAGAACCAGTGGGAAGCTGTTGAACTTTCGCCATCTCCAGGCCAGGTCCAAAACCACTGCATCTGTGCACACACAGAGGCTGAACTCCAGGACATAATCAACGTATTCACTGAGGCGTATGAAAGCATGGGCCTTACGCTAAACATTAGTAAGACAAAGGTCCTACACCAGCTAGTCCTCCCTGCACAGCACTGCCCCCCAAACATCAAGATCCACAATGTGGTCCTGGACAATGTGGACCACTTCCTCTATCTCGGGAGCCTCCTATCAACAAGAGTAGGCATTGATGATGAGATCCAACACCGCCTCCAGTGCGCCAGTGCAGTCTTCGGTCGCCTGAGGAAAAGAGTGTTTGAAGATCAGTCCCTCAAAACTGTCACCAAGCTCATGGTCTACAGGGCCGTAGTAATACCTGCCCTCCTGTATGGCTCAGAGATGTGGACCATGTACAGTAGACACCTCAAGTCGCTGGAGAAATACCACCAGCGATGTCTCCTCAAGATCCTGCAAATCCCCTGGGAGGACAGACGCACAAACATTAGCATCCTCGTCCAGGCCAACATCCCCAGCATTGAAGCACTGACCACACTTGATCAGCTCCGCTGGGCAGGCCACATTGTTCGCATGCCAGACACGAGACTCCCAAAGCAAGCGCTCTACTCGGAACTCGTCCACAGCAAACGAGCCAAAGGCAGGCAGAGGAAACGTTTCAAGGACACCCTCAAAGCCTCCCTGATAAAGTGCGACATTCCCACTGACACCTGAGAGTCATTGGCCATAGACCGCCCTATGTGGAGGAAGTGCATCCGGGAGGGCGCTGAACTCCTCGAGTATCGTCGCCGAGAGCATGCAGAAATCAAGCGCATGCGGCAAACCAGGCTCCCTGCCCACCCTTTCCCTCAACGACTATCTGTCCCACCTGTGACAGAAACTGTGGTTCTCGTATTGGACTGTACAGTCACCTAAGAACTCATGCTAAGAGTGGGAGCAAGTCTTCTTCGATTCCGAGAGACTGCCTACGAGGTCCCCTTTTTTGAAGATGGTCACGATTACGGCATCTCTGATATCTCCAGGCATGCTCTCCTCCTTCCAGATAAGATGCTGAATAGTAACTATAGAGAAGACTTAGGCTTTCAGTTGGAAGCCATTTGGTTGGACTATACAAAAATGCCATGTATACATTTACTTGTTGACTATCATTTAAAAGCAGTTGAGATGGGTAGCAAAATAAAAATCAATTAGATGCTTATGTTGTAAAAGCTGTAGCCTCATTTCAACATTTTGTACCTCCCTAATTATCACTGGGTAGAATTAGGATTTGTTTGCCACATTGGACAATTCTTGGCTCATCTACAGTTCAGTACAAGTATAATTCACAACAATTAACAAAACTCACACTTGTTTATGAATTTGAAGGTTACAGCTTCCTGAATTTTTTTTGTTGAAAACGTTTCCTTCTCTTGTTGACCTTTCATGTCACATGGTGGAATGCGTCTAGGTTAACCCCACAATACGTGGGAGGCTGCCTTATCTCAAGATTGGCCGGATTCAGAGGCTAAGATGGAGATTTTTTTTTTTTTAATACAGGTTTCGTCTGGCTGGGTGGTAGCATCCTGAAAACTGCAGGGAAAAGTGTACCACCTTGTTCCTGCTCCCAATCTCACCAACACCATTCTGAAAGTTGCCAACCGCTAAGCGGCTGCTTTGTCCACTTGCTTCAGGCGGCAGGCCCTTTTAATATGTAAATCAGGGTCCTATGATGCATGTAGGCCCTTAACTGCCATTTTTGGAAACAGCTGAGCAGAGTGTGCCCCCCCATGCATGCGGCAACCAGTTTTGCCCAGCAGTACAGCAAAGGCGGCCAAAAACATTACGCTTAAAATTGTTTTTGTGGGGCCACGAGAAGCGGGATTGCTCCTCTACTCCAGAAGAATAATGTGGGTTGCTGCTGCCCGCAACTGCTTCCCCGACTCCCCAGACCTACCTTCTTGCCGGCCTCCAGAACTTCCGTTACTGTGTCGGCCCGGAACCGGCAAACTGCATTGGGACACCTACTTGGCACTTGCAGCCCATTTGCAGCTCACGGTCAAATTGGACCCCAAGGTTGCAAACAGTTTCAGAAACCTATTGTTCCACCAGGAGAAATTTGGATGTTGATGAGGTTAGGGAGCACAGTGCAGAGAGAGAGGTAACCTGTAGATAAATAACATAGCTTATTTCAAAAGAAAAATGAATAGAAATAAATTACTATGGATGTATATAAACTACTGCTTATCTTTTCTTGATGAGGTGGAGACTTAGGGCCCAAGTTTCGGCTGTCCCGCAGAACAGCGCACCTCCGAGAGGCCCGTCTATTTTGTAGAATTAAAAGCGCGCCTAAAACTTACCTCAGAATTCTCCGCGTTCAGCAGGCCTGTTTAGCAGTCAGCGCGGCGCAGCTGGAGGCGGAGCTACAACCCTGCACTGAAAAGAGTGCCGGCAGCTGCATGCGTGCGCAGTAGCTCCTGGCCCTCCCAGCACGTCCTGTCTCCGGGCAACCCTATCTCTGGCCGAAGGGGCGTCGCGATGGTCGCCGCCCCTATCTCGGGACGAGTGGCCTGCCTGCCTCACCATCCCTCGCCTCGCCTCGTCGCCACTGCCCTTACCTCGAGGCCTCCTCGCCAGTCCGCCCAAACACCTCCTCCGCGATGGGGCAGCTCAACCAGCTCTTCGGCAAGCCCTGCCCGAACACCTCCTCGGTGGCGGGGCCTGCCCGACCAGCAGCTCTTCGACGGCAGGCCCCGCCCAAACTCCTCCCCGGTTGTGGGCCCCACCCGTGCACCTCCTCGACGGCGGGGCCCACCCAACCAGCGGCTCTTCGGCGACGGAGCCCGCCTGAACTCCTCCCCGGTGGCAGGCCCCTCCCGAACTCCTCCCCGGTGGCGGTGCCCACCCGACCAGCAGCTCTTCGGCTGGCCCCACCCAACCACCGCCTCGGTGAAGAGGCCCGCCCGACCAGCTCTTTGGTGGCAGGGCCCACCCGATCACCTCCTCAGCAGGCAGGGCTGCGTGTGCTGTTGGAGGGTTCCCGGTGCTCCCGAACGGATAGGTGCTGCAGTAGGTGAGTAGAAACTTTACATTTTTTATTTATTGATTTATTGATTGATTTTTTAATGTTTTATGATTGATTGATTGATTGATTTATCATTTATTATTGATGATGGCTCTTTATTGCTAAAAGTGAAGCATTTAATGTTTTTGAAAATCCCCTAACTTCCCTTCCATCCCTGCCCCCCCCATCTCTGACTACCTGCGCCTAATTTCTAAAGTGTACACAAGGTTTTTCTAAGCAGACAAAAGTCGACACCTACTCCATTTTAAGTTAGTTTGGAGTAACTTTTCGCTGACTAAACTTGTAAAACAGGCGTAAGTGGCTGGTAACGCCGTCTTTTGGAAAAAAAAAACTGAACTAAAATGAAACTAAACTAACTCACTAGAACTGGAGCAAACTAAATGCCGAGAATTACAATTGCTAAGATACTCCAAACTAAACTAGTTGCTCCACAAAAATAGGAGCAACTCCAGCCGAAACTTGGGCCCTAGTTACTCGTCTAACGCTGAGGTAGGTATTCAAGTGTCTCGTCTTGCTGTAGCATCAGTATTTTTCCAAAGCCCATCAATAAGATAAGAATTCAGCACCAACCAATTAAAATGATGTACTCAGTCAGTACTAGGTCTGGCAGGGTGCGAGAAGGGAAATAAATAAAACAGGATTCTGCAATAGAGAGACTATTTCCATGTTTTCCTCCCAACATTCAATAAAGAAGTACTTCATATGGAAATCTGCTGAGAATAATGTTCTCTTTCAAGATTTAGTTCACAGTTTGGTAACACAGCCACTTTTGAGTCAGGTGACTGTGGGTTCAAGCATTGTTCCAGAATTTAAGCACGGAATCCAGCTTGACTTTCAAGTGCAGTGTGTTGTCAGAGGTGCTGTCCTTTGAATAATTCATTTATCTGCCAGTTAAGATGGACGTTCAAAATCCTTTTGCTCTATTTAATAAAGAACAGGGAGGTCTACTGGCCAACATTTTTCCCTCAAACTACTACCAAAGAGAGAAAGACTCATTGATCATTTAATTCATTCCTGTTTGTGGAATCTTGCTGTATGCAAAATGGTGTCCTAATTTACTACATAGCAGTCATTGTACTTGAAAATGTATTCACTGTATGTGAAGCAGCTTGAGACATTTGAAAGATATGGTAATACACGACACAAACATATGTTTTTCTTCCAAAATCTCCATTTTTTAATTGTTGCACAAATTACAAGGGCAATAAAATTAGAAAATGCAAGTGTAATATGAGGTTTTAACTTCCCAGTTAAAAGTTCCAGTTATGGTCCATTTAGTATTGCAGATAGGTGAAAATGCGTAGATATTTTAAACAATTTTTCCTTAAACAACATGTTAGAGACAAAACTTGGGGAAATCGGGTACTTGACCATGTTTTTAGTAGTTACTGGTGTGGTAACAGACCTCTATATGGGAAAATACCTGGGCAACAGAGACCATAATATTTTTAGGTTTAACATGATCAGCCAATCCAATACTGCTGAAAATTTATTACTGGTACCATATGAGAAGGTGGTGGCAGACAACCTGAGCAACATTGGTTGGGTAGTCCCATCAGGCAGGGATCATGGTAACATCAAAGAAAAATGGAAGACTTTTCAAATCATCCTAAAGACGGTGGATACGTTTTGTAGTAATACCAACTTCTTTTTCAGCTGTGTTAGGAGTAAGTGAGTTATTAAGAACTGTATAGGCCACTAAAGAGCAGATTCTGCTGGTGTCTCAAGAAGTGACTCAGGCTTCAAATGGCTATATTACATCAGTCTTCACTACTGAAGATGATGCTGAATTATCAAAAATACAACATAGGGTTAATGCTACAACTGAATACGTCAAAGTAGATGCGGATAAAGTCCTAACGAGAACTAATGTTCGCAAAATGGATCAGGCTGCTGGTCCTGTTGGTATTCACCCTACGACCTATTTGCCCATATATTTAATAGTTCACTGGCGACTGGGATTGTTCCCAAGGACTGGAGAGAGGCACAAGTTGTGCCAATATTTAAAATGACAATAAGTCAGCATTAGACAACTATAGGCCCATTCATTTAACGTTGGTCAAAGGAGGAGTTGTGAGGGAATTTCAGCATGGCTTCTGGAAAAGAAGCTTCTGTCTCACCAACTTGGTTGATTTTACTTTGAGGAAGTTACAATGTTAGTGGATAATGGAAGCCATTAGTACCTCAAATTGAAAGAGATCTTTGACAGAAGTGCTGCACAAAGGTTACTAAGCAAGTATGATCTTGTGGAATTGGCAGGTATATTTTTGGGTTGGATAGGAAACTGGTGGAACTTCTAATTAATGCTATTGATGAAGGTTTTATATGGGAGCCAGTCACGAGTGGAGTCTCGCAGGGATCGATGTTAGGGCTATTTGATGGTGTGCAGAAGTTACACCATGCCAGGTTGGGACAGGCTTAAAGGGCCCAAGTTTGCCCAGGAGTTGCTCCGTTTTTTTTGGAGCAACTAGATTTTTTTGGAATATCTTAAAAATCCCAATTCTGCCCATTTAATTTGCTCCAGTGTAAGTGAGTTAGTTAGGTTTTTTTTTTAAGTTTAGTTTTTTTTCCAAAAGGGGGTGTTACCAGCCATTTGGCCATTTAAGCAAGTTTAGACAGCTAAAATTTACTCCAAACTAACTTAGGCCAGCGTATGTGGTGACTTGTGGCCGCACAGAAAAACCTTGTGGTGAGTTAAGAAATCAGCACAGGTAGTCAGAGATAGTGGGGGGGGGGGGGAATTAGAGGACGTTGCAAAGCACTAAACACCTGCACAACAACATTAAAGAAGTATAAGCACATTTAAAGCACCAAGCACTAAACAAAGCAGTACATTTAAAGTACCAAGCACAAAACAAAGCACAAAAATAAGCATTCAATAACAAATAACAATACAAGGAAGCTGAGAGGACCTGCCCCTAGCACCAAGACTTACAAAGCACTAAATAACTAGATTAAAAATAGATTGGTAAACTAGCAAATACATTATAGCAAGTCCTGTAAATAAGAGTTTCAGCCAAACTATTTTGCAGAATTCCTTTTGAAAGCAGATGAAGAGTAAACTTGAATGTAAATCAAACAAGAATTTAGGACCACATAATCAATCAATAAATAAACAAATAAAAAACAGAAGCATAGCTTTACTGCAGAAAAACACTAACAGCTGGGTACTGTCGCACAGAGTCGATAGCAAGCTCTGCACACTCTGGCCACCGATGAGGGAGCCCATTCGGCCAGGACGAGGGGCGGCGTGCTTCGGGCCCCTCCCACACAGCCTACAGAGCACACGCAGAGCTTCTTGAGCTACTGCACTTGCGCGCACACTTTAGTGCGCATGTGCAGAGGTCCCGGCACTGTTTTCAGCGCCGGGACCTGGCTCCGCCCCCCACTGCTTGTGCTGCGCCATGCTAAGGCCTACGATCTTCCAAGGAGTGGGGAGAATACCGAGGTAGGTTTTCGGCGCTGTTTTCCGTGTACAAAGTCGGCGGACCTCAGGTAGGTGCACCATTTTAACCGGAGGAGCAAACTTGGGCCCAATGGACCAGCTGGTCTTTACCTGTCTTTTTTAGTACGTTTGGATATTTGTAAGAATGTGTATTTCAACACGTCAACAGGAGCAGATTTCTTATTGGCAAATTGTAAACTTTTTTGTAGTTTTTTTTTTAAAGTTTGATGCAACAATACCATTGCATCAGAGAAATTTGCAGCACAGAAGGAGGCCATTCAGCCCATCGTATCTGTGCTGGCTGAAAAAGTGCATATCCAAGTACTTTTTAAATGTGATTAGGGTTTCTGCCTCTACCACCCTTTCAGGCAGAGTTCCAGACCCCCACGTGAAAAAAGTTCTCAACTCCCCTCTAATCCTTCTGCCAATCACTTTAAATCTATGCCCCCTGGTTGCTGACCTCTCTGCTTCTGCTAAGGGAAACAGGTCCTTCCTATCCACTCTATCTCGGCCCCTCATAATTTTATATACCTCAATTAAGTCTCCCCTTCTCCCCTCAGCCTCCTCTGCTCCAAAGAAACAACCCCAGCCTATCCAATCTTTCCTCATAGCTAAAATTCTCCAGCCCTGGCAATATCCTTGTAAATCTTTTCTGTACCCTCTCTAATGCAATCACATCTTTCCTGTAATGTGATGACCAGAACTGTACACAGTACCCTAGCTGTGGCCTAACTAGTGTTTTATTCAGTTCAAACATAACCTCCCTGGTCTTATATTCTATACCTCAGCTAATAAAGGAAAGTATCCGTATGACTTCTTAATCACCTTATCTACCTATCCTACTACCTTCAGGGATCTGTGGACATGCACGCCAAGGTCTCTCTGTTCCTCTACACTTCTCAGTATTCTCAGTCATACACAAATGGCGGACATAAGTTAAACAAATAAATAATTTCAAATAAAGCTAGTTATAAATGCAATAGTGTAAATTACATTCAGAATAATACATATCATAAAGTGAGTTACAAGGCAAGAATTCAATTAGAGTTAAGAATGATACCTGAATCATGAGAATAAAGCTTCAGCAGTTTATGAATGTTGTCTGAACCCAAAGATAGAATTCCTATCTATAAATTACTTCCTGGAAATTGTCAGTCAGTTTAACCTCGGCAGTGGGGAAGCTTTTCGAAACAATAATCAGGGACAAAATTAATAGTCACTTGGACAAATATGGATAAATTAAGGAAAGCCAGCACAGATTTGGTAAAGGCAAATTGTATTTAACTAACTAGATTGAGTTTTTTGATGAGGTAACAGAGAGGGTTAATGAGATGTAGATGGACTTCCAAAAGTCGTTTGATAAAGTACCACATAATAGGCTCGCCAGTAAAGTTGAAGCCTATGGAATAAAAGGGACAGTGACAGCAGGATATGAAATTGGCAAAGTGAAAGGAAACAGAGAGTCGTGGTTTTCCGGACTGGAGGGAGGCATACAGTGGTGATCCCCACAGGTCAGTACGAGGACCACTGCTTTTCTTGATGTATATTAATGACTTTAGATTTGGGTGTACAGGGCACAATTTCAAAATCTGCAGATGACACAAAACGTGGAATTATAGTGAACAGTGAGGAGGATACTGATTGACTTCAAGAAGAAATAGACAGGCTGGTGGAAAGGGCAGACACGTGGCAAAATAAATTTAACGCAGAAAAGTGCAAAGTGATACATTTTGTTAGGAAGAATGAGGAGAGGTAATATAAACAAAAGGGTACAATTTTAAAGGGGCTGCAGGAAGAGAGATACCTGGGGTAAGTGTGCACAAATTGTTGAAGGTGGCAGGGCAAGTTGAGAAAGCGATTATAAAAGCATGCGGGATCCTGGGTTTTATACATAGAGGCATAGAGTACAAAAGTAATGAAGTTATAATGAACCTTGAAAAAACACTAGTTCGGCCTCAACTGGAGTATTGTGTCCAAATCTGAACACCGCACTTTAGGAAGGCTGTGAAGGCCTTAGAGAGGGTGCAGAAAAGATTTACAAGAATGGTTCCAGGAATGAGGGACTTCAGTAACGTGGATAGAATGAAGATGTTTGGGCTGTTCTCCTTGGAGCAGAGAAGCTTGAGAAGAGATTTGATAGAGGTGTTCAAAATCATAAGGGATCTAGACAGAGTAGATAGAGAGAAACTGTTCCCCTTGGCAGAAGGGAACAGATACACCGTTTTGGGTGCTGCAGAGGGGAGGGCAGCAGCAGCCAAGTACATGGCACCGTGGGTGGCTCTGCTGCACAGGAGGGCAGGAAAAAGAGTCGGAGAGCTATAGTGGTAAGGGATTCTATTGTAGGGGCCTAATAGTCTGCATCCCAGAGTACTTAAGGTAGTGACCTGAGAAATAGTGGATGCATTGGTGGTCATTTTCCAACAGTCTATCGACTCTGGATCAGTTCCTGTGGACTGGAGGGTAGCTAATGTAACACCACTTTTTAAAAAAGGAGGGAGAGAGAAAACAGGTAATTATAGACCGGTTAGCCTGACATCAGTAGCGGGGAAAATGTTGGAATCAATTATTAAAGATGAAATAACAGCGTATTTGGAAAGCAGTGACAGGATCGGTCCAAGTCAACACGGATTTATAAAAGGGAAATCATGCTTGACAAATCTTCTGGAATTTTTTGAGGATGTAACTAGCAGAGTGGACAAGGGAGAACCAGTGGATGTGGTGTATTTGGACTTTCAAAAGGCTTTTGACAAGGTCTCACACAAGAGATTGGTGTGCAAAATTAAAGCACATGGTATTGGGGGTAATGTACTGACGTGGATAGAGAACTGGTTGGCAGACAGGAAGCAGAGAGTCAGGATGAACGAGTCCTTTTTAGAATGGCAGGCAGTGACTAGTGGGGTGACGCAGGGCTCAGTGCTGGGACCCCAGCTTTTTACAATATACATTAATGATTTAGATGAAGGAATTGAGTGTAATATCTCCAAGTTTGCAGATGACACTAAACTGTGTGGCAGTGTGAACTGTGAGGAGGACGCTAAAAGATTGCAGGGTGACTTGGACAGGTTAGATGAGTGGGCAAATGTATGGCAGATGCAGTATAATGTGGATAAATGTGAGGTTATCCCCTTTGGGGGCAAAATCATGGAGGCAGAATATTATCTGAAGGGCGGTAGATTAGGAAAAGGGGAGGTGCAATGAGACCTGGGCGTCATGGTACATCAGTCATTGAAAGTTGCCATTCAGGTACAGCAGGCGGTGAAGAAGGCAAATGGTATATTGGGCCTTCATAGCTCGGGGATTAGAGTATAGGAGCAGGGAGGTCTTACTGCAGTTGTACACGGCCTTGGTGAGGCCTGGAATATTGTGTTCAGTTTTGGTCTCCTAATCTGAGGAAGGACGTTCTTGCTATTGAGGGAGTGCAGCGAAGGTTCACCAGACTGATTCCCGGGATGGCAGGACTGACATATGAGGAGAGACTGGATCGACTGGGCCTTTATTCATTGGAGTTTAGAAAGAGGAGAGGGGATCTCATAGAAACACATAAAATTCTGATGGGACTGGACGGGTTAGATGCAAGAAGAATGTTCCCGATATTGGGGAAGTCCAGAACCAGGGGACACAGTCTAAGGATAAGGGGTAAGCCATTTAGGTCTGAGATGAGGAGAAACTTCTTCACTCAGAGTTGTTAACTTGTGGACTTCCCTACTGCAGTGAGCTGTTGATGCCAGTTTGTTGGATATATTCAAAAGGGAGTTAGATGTGGCCCTTAGGGCTATAGGGATCAAGGGGTATGGAGAGAAAGCAGGAAAGGGGTACTGAGGTGAATAATCAGCCATGATATTGAATGGTGGTGCAGGCTCGAAGGGCCGAATGGCCTACTCCTGCACCTATTTTCTATGTTTCTACGTTTCTAAGGGGAATAGATAGACGTTTCTACGGCCGCAATCGAATCCAGTTTGGTATGTTGCCTCCCTGGTGCAAGGGTCAAGGATGTCTCGGAACGGTTGCAGGACATTTTGGAGGGGGAGGGTGAACAGCCAGTTGTCGTGGTACATATAGGTACCAACGATATAGGTAAAAAAAAACGGGATGAGATCCTACAAGGTGAATATAGAGAGCTAGGAGTTAAATTAAAAATTAGGACCTCAAAGGTAGTAATCTCAGGATTGCTACCAGTGCCACGTGCTAGTCAGAGTAGGAATCGCAGGACAGCTCAGATGAATATGTGGCTTGAGGAGTGGTGCAGAAGGGAGGGATTCAAATTCCTGAGACATTGGAATCGGTTCTGGGGGAGGTAGGACCAGTACAAACCGGACGGTCTGCACCTGGGCAGGACCGGAACCAATGTCCAAGGGGGAGTGTTTGCTAGTGCTGTTAGGGAGGGGTTAAACTAATATAGCAGGGAGATGGGAACCTATGCAAGGAGACAGAGTGAAGTAGAATGGGGGCAGAAGCAAAAGATAGAAAGAAGAAAAATAAAAGTGGAGGGCAGAGAAGCACAAGACAAAAATCAAAACGGGCCACATTACAGCAAAATTCTAAAGGGGCAAAGTGTGTTAAAAAGATAAGCCTGAAGGCTGTGTGCCTCAATGCGAGGAGTATTCGTAACAAGGTGGACAAATTAACTGCACAGCCAGCAATTAATGAATATGATATAATTGGCATCACGGAGACATGGCTCCAGGGTGACCAAGGCTGGGAACTCAACATCCAGGGGTATTCAGCATTCAGGAAGGATAGACAGAAAGGAAAAGGAGGTGGTTGCTGGTTAAAGAGGAAATTAACGCAATAGTAAGGAAGGACATTAGCCTGGATGATGTGGAATCTGAATAGGTAGAGCTGTGGAATACCAAAGGGCAGAAATGAAAGTGGGAGCTGTGTACAGACCATCAAACGGTAGCAGTGGGGACAGCATCAAACAAAAAATTAGGGATGCGTGCAATAAAGGTACAGCAGTTGTCATGGGCGACTTTAATCTACATATTGATTGGGCTAATCAAACTGGTAGCAATACGGTGGAGGAGGATTTCCTGGAGTGCATTAGGGTTGGTTTTCTAGACCAATATGTCGAGGAACCAACTCGAGGGCTGGCAATCCTAGACTGGGTGATGTGTAATGAGAAAGGATTAATTGGCAATTCTGTTGTGCGAGGCCCCTTGGGGAAGAGTGGCCATAATATGGTAGAATTCTTTATTAAGATGGAGAGTGACACAGTTAATTCAGAGACTAGGGTCCTGAACTTAAGGAAAGATAACTTCGATGGTATGAGACGTGAATTGGCTAGTATAGACTGGCGAATGATACTTAAAGGGTTGACGGTGGATAGGCAATAGCAAACATTTAAAGATCACATGGATTAACTTCAATAATTGTACATCCCTGTCTGGAGTAAAAATAAAACGGGAAGGCGGCTCAACCGTGGCTAACAAGGGAAATTAAGGATAGTGTTAAATCCAAGGAAGAGGCATATACATTGGCCAGAAAAAGCAGCAAACCTGAGGACTGGGAGAAATTTAGAATTCAGCAGAGGAGGACAAAGGGTTTAAGTAGGAAGGGGAAAATAGAGTATGAGAGGAAGCTTGCTAGGAACATAAAAACTGACTGCAAAAACTTCTACAGATAAGTGAAGAGAAAAAGATTAGTGAAGACAAACGTAGGTCCCTTGCAGTCAGATTCAGGTGAATTTATAATGGGGAACAAAGAAATGGCAGACCAGTTAAACGAATACTTTAGTTCTGTCTTCACGAAGGAAGACACAAATGACCTTCCGGAAATACTAGGGGACCGAGGGTCTAATGAGAAGGAGGAACTGAAGGAAATCCTTATTAGGCGGGAAATTGTGTTAGGGAAATTGATGGGATTGAAGCCCATAAATCCATGGGGCCTGATAGTCTGCATCCCAGAGTACTTAAGGAAGTGGCCCTAGAAATAGTGGATGCATTGGTGATCATTTTCCAACAGTCTATCAACTCTGGATCAGTTCCTATGGACTGGAGGGTAGCTAATGTAACTCCACTTTTTAAAAAAAGAGGGAGAGAAAACAGGTAATTATACACCGGTTAGCCTGACATTAGTAGTGGGGAAAATGTTGGAATCAATTATTAATGATGAAAGAGCAGAGCATTTGGAAAGCAGTGACAGGATCGGTCCAAGTCAGCATGGATTTATGAAAGGGAAATCATGCTTGACAAATCTTCTGGAATTTTTTGAGGATGTAACTAGTAAAGTGGACAAGGGAGAACCAGTGGATGTGGTGTATTTGGACTTTCAAAATGCTTTTGACAAGGTCCCACACAAGAGATTGGTGTGCAAAATTAAAGCATATGGTATTGGGGGTAATCTACTGACGTAGATGGAGAACTTGTTGGCAGACAGGAAGAAGAGAGTCGGGATAAACGGGTCCTTTTCAGAATGGCAGGTGGTGACTAGTGGAGTGCCGTAAGGCTCAGTGCTGGGACCCCAGCTATTTACAATATACATTACTGACTTGGATGAAGGAATTGAGTGTAATATCTCCAAGTTTGCAGATGGCACTAAGCTGGGTGACGGTGTGAGCTGTGAGGAGTACGCTAAGAGGCTGCAGGGTGACTTGGACAGGTTAGGTGAGTGGGCAAATGCATGGCAGATGCAGTTAAAGTGGATAAATGAGAGGGTATTCACTTTTGGGGCAAAAACACGAAGGAAGAATATTTTCTGAATGGCGGCAGATTAGGAAAAGGGGAGGTGCAACGAGACCTGGGTGTCATGGTACATTAGTCATTGAAAGTTGGCATGCAGATACAGCAGGCGGTGAAGGCGGCAAATGGTATGTTGGCCTTCATAGCTAGGGGATTTGAGTATAAGAGCAGGGACGTCTTACTGCAGTTGTACAGGGCCTTGGTGAGGCCTCACCTAGAATATTGTGTTCCGTTTTGGTCTCCTAATCTGAGGAAGGATGTTATTGCTATTGAGGGAGTGCAGCGAAGGTTCACCAGACAGATTCCCGGGTTGGCAGGACTGACATAGGAGGAGACTGGATCGTCTGGGCTTATATTCACTGGAGTTTAGAAGGATGAGAGGGGATCTCATAGAAACATATAAAATTCTGATGGGTCTGGACAGGTTAGATGCAGGAAGAATATTCCCGATGTTGGGGGAAGTCCAGAAACAGAGGACACAGTCCAAGGATAAGGGGTAAGCCATTTAGAACTGCGATGAGGAGAATCTTCTTCACTCAGAGAGTTGTTAACTTGTGGAATTCCCTACAGCAGAGAGCTGTTGATGCCAGTTCTTTGCATATATTCAAGAGGGAATTAGATGTGGCCCTTATGGCTAAAGGGATCAAGGGGTATGGAGAGAAAGCAGGAAAGGGGTACTGAGGTGAATGATCAGCCATAATCTTATTGAATGGTGGTGCAGGCTCGCAGGGCCGAATGGCCTACTCCTGCACCTATTTTCTATGTTTCTAAGGTTCGAGAACCAGTGGACACAGATTTAAAATAATTGGCATAAGAACCAAAAGCAAGACGAGGGAAATCATTTTTAAGCAGAGAGTGGTTAGGATCTCGAATTCACTGCCTGAAAGGGTGGAGGAGGCAGATTCAATTGTGGCTTTCAAAGGGGAATTGGATAAGTAGAAGGAGGATTAACAAAAATTCGGGGCTACGGGAAAAGGGCGAGGTGGGGGGGGGCGCGGTGTGGGACTAGCTTAAGTGCTCTTGCAGTGCGCCGGCACAGGCTCAACATACCGAATGGGATCCTTCTGTGCAGTAACCATTCTATGATTTGTGTGCCAAGTAGAAGGATTTCTGTTAATTGCCATATCTGTAGATCAATATGCAATTGCATATAATGGAGAAATGGATTTTACTGTTTGGAAAGGAAGCCAAAATTGTTCCTCAGCAACCATACTGTTAACAATTGTTAGTACCATGGGATCTGTGTTTTGTTTCCATTAGCACTACGTATTTCATGGTGGTAGTGGAAGAATATTTCTGGTATGCTACATTTTTGGACATCTACGATAGCTTGCGCCGACATGCTAATGCCACTTGCAGCATCAGAAAGGCGTGTACTCTGCAGACCTGACTCAACTATTGATGGATTATCTGAATATCACTACGTGACAATTATTCTACAATTTTTCTGGTGCATAAACAAAGCCTGCATTCACTTGTTATTTTAAAGCACTATATTACAATAAGTGTACATTAATCACCATGATATGTTAAAAGATCAGAGTTTTTTTTTACTTCAAGATATTAAAATAACTAAATTGTACTTCCTGCAAATTGTGTGTGTATTACAAGGATGCGATACTGTAAAGTAAATACATACAAATATGAAGCCATCGGTTAGACCTCTCCTGCTGGCTAGGTACAAGTAGCAGATTAGCTCGATACAAGAAAGTGCTGGATTTTGAAGTCTGACACCACTATTTATACTCAGTGCCATTAACACCACGAAGCCACACTCAGATATCAGTTGAGCAGGTCTTTTACGAGTTTTCAATCTATGGCATGTGTCTAGATTATATGTAAGACTTCACCTGTTACTTAGAAGAGATTTTCTTTTGGGAGGGGGGTGGGGGGGAAAAAATCACTGAAAAAAAAGTAAAATAAAAACAGTAAATGCTGGAAACACACAACAGTTCAGACAGCATATGTGAAAATGGGTCTTATTTCAGCTTTCCAGCATCTGCAGTATTTTGCTTACTAAAAGAGCATTTTGTATTTACAGTTTACATTGCTTCACACTGATGGAGAGATTCTCTAGTGGGATAATGATCAAACCGTCACCCAGTTCTCTATAGCATCATATGTTTTCATTATCTGTGATATGCCACACTCAAGTGTGCACAATTTAACCAGAATAGACAACTATAAATGTTATTTATACAATTCACCTTAAAATGCCATGCTCATTGCACATTCTGGTGAAAAAGTTGGTGTGTTAAAAATCACTAAGACTGACTATGTGTACAGTACAAGACACGTGTTCAGAGTATAGCCAGATTACTCAACAGTAATTACTCGAGAAATGTATTATGCATGAAGGACATTGAAAGCAGACGCATTTCCTGCACATATTGCTGTGTTATAATTGCACTGAATGTCAGTTAATTGGAACGTGTGTGATGGAGACGATCATTTACAGAGTGCACTTTCTTCGGCACCAATTGATTCCCAATGTATTTAAATCAGTACCAATGAGTTTTGCTTAATGGAAGCAAACTGATGAATAGAATAATTTCATTTCTGCCTGGCTGTCCCAATTAACAGGTGCCAGTTATACTTGATACTAAAACGCTAATAAAATAGCGAGTACTTGTCCAGCAACTGATTAAAAAGAATAATTAACATATCAGCATTAAATTCCAGATTCAGCATGATTAATTAATGCAAATGCCTTTCTGTGATTAGAAAAAGGCAGCAGCCCTTTGCATTTGCACACCAGATTTATACCCTGAGGAAGCTTGCTTATGAACAAAGTCACAATATGTGTCACATGGCCTCCTGCATAGTGACAATTCACCAAATTAGAATTCATAACTGATTGCAAAACTAAGTCATCCATGTCAGGGTAAAGTGACCATTAATGTTCTTAAAGGTACTAATCCATGTTGCCTCAAACCATGTCTAATTGCTCGTGTAAAAAAAAAGTGTCTTCCTCTCAGTTACAATTTATGTTTTTCATTCTATGTTGTAGCATGTTTTCATCAGAGCACCTTGTCCTCTACAATCTGGGACTACAGGTACAGCGTCGAGAATCCGGAAGCCTCGGGACTGAGGCCACTCCGGATTCTGTGTACTTCCGGACTTCGGAACATCTTTATGACGTCCCGAATCCGGAAATACCCGAGCCCAGGTTCTTGTATTTCCGGACTTCAGAACGTCTTTCCGACATCCCGAAACGCTTGGGCCAAGCAGCGGATCAGCCCAGTTACCTCCAGCGTCAATGGTGAAAGCAGCACAAGCAGAATGCTCCAATACTTTAAAAAATACATCGAAACACAGAAAGTAAAGCAGACGGAGAACGGATGCATACTCACAATACCTAGGTCGTAGAGGGGTCGCGGGAGGTCAGCCCGAGGTGGGGGTGAGGTAGGCGGCGGCCCGAAGCCGGGGGGGGGGGGGGGGGGGAGAAAGAGAGGTTGGGACGGCCCGAGGTGGGGGGAGGGGGGCGAGGTCGGCGGGGGCGAGGGCGAGGTCGGCGGCAGCCCAAGGCGGGGGGGTGAGGTCTGTGGTGGCCCGAGGCCAGGACGGCCCGAGGCGGGGGAGAGGTCGTCGGGGGCGCCTTGGGGGAGGGGGGGGGCGCGCGCGCGAGGTCGGCGAGGTCCCGAGGCGGTGGAGAGGTCGTCGGGGGTGAGGTTGTGAGGTCGGCGGCAGCCCAAGGCGGTGGAGAGGTCGTCGCGGGGGCGAGGTCGGCGAGGGAGGGGTCGTCGGGGGCCCGAGGCGATGGAGAGGTCGTCGGGGGCCCGAGGCGTGGGAGAGGTCGGCAGCGCCCTGAGGCGGGGGTGACGTCGGCGGGGGTGAGGTCGGTGTGGGCGAGGTCTGCGGCGGCCCGAGGCGGCGGAGAGGTCAGCAGTGGCCTGAGGCGGTGGTCCAGATTCTGGAACATTTTCCGGATTCTGGACAATCCCGCCACGGACCGTTCCAGTGTCCGGATTCCGGAACAGTACGGATTCCTGAACTCCGGATTCTCGATGCTGTATACCTTTTCATATTGTACCTTTTGCAGATGTGTATACCAAAGGATTAACAATTAGTCAATTCTCAGTGATCTGTTTACTGGATTTACATTGTCTCACAATATGCTACCAAACCTCTTTAAAATAGTAGCGATTAAACACAAACTAATATCAATTTACAATGAAATAGAATTATAAAATGCAACAATCTGAAGATACTAAAAGTTTGCTGTAAACATTCAATGAGAAAAGTCTGCAATGGGTGAATTATACTTTTTAAGAAATTCTTCAAATGGAACACCAAAGTTTAGTTTGAATGGAAAGATAGTCGTGGTTATATACATAATAAATTGAATTAGTTTCATATTCGTTTCAAGGCTCAGTTGTCACCCCAATCTAAAGCAATGCAATATTCAACATTCTGTGAAACAAAGCTCTTCTCTCTGAACACACAACTAGAATCTTGCAAAACCTTCTTTTGATTGATTATCAAAATCTCAAAGATTGTCTTTGCCAGGTCCATCGAATAATCTTTCATGCAACTTTTGATTCATGTAGGTCATTGCTTACAGGTCAATAAACAAACAATACTTCCAACATACATTTAATTAAACACAGCAGACTAATTGTATACTTTTACATAGTGCAATAATATAACATAATATAATACAATACATTACGCAAGCGTGGAACAAGGCAGAATTCAAAGAATTGTACAAACCTGTCTGTGGAAATACAATCTCAAATCACGTGACTATCAATAAAAAAACCAAATCGTTTTGAGAGGAAATATTGTCCACTCTTTAATTAACTAAGACAAGCAAATCAAACTTTACAACACTTAGCACAGAATTGAATTAAAATTTAATTCAGCCAGCTTTCATATCAAATGTTTCAAAATGTTGCACTTAATATGCAACCAAGATTTCTCTGCATAACCTCTACTATTCTTGCATACTGATACAGCATCACAGGTGTCAAACCTACTGATGCAGCTTTTTAAGCAGAGAATTAAATTAATTAAGGTAATTAAAATCCATGTCTCGATGACTTACTGCAAGTCCTTAGCTTAGCCCAAAAGAAGGCATGCCATTTTGATGAATTTCAAAGCTGGCCCTTAAGAGCTATCTTGAAATAATGGAAACTCTTTCTAGAACAATTAATAATAGAACACACTTGCTCTTTAAGTAGATGTCCGCCCATCTAAAGCCATAGGGTCAACAGTTTCACACCCTTGAAAACTCTTTAACATAATCTGCCACTTAAATGAAATAATCCATTGATTCACTTGTGGAAAATTAGATTACAGATAACCGATAGCAATAAAAGTGAATGGACTGCTGTGTTGTGTTTTAGAAAAAGAAGAAATGAAATTGCATCCCATATCCTGCAACTGTATGGGCAGTCCAATCTTCATCACACCAGTGACTCTGGTAAGATTTGACCCATTTCAACTGCTCCCACCACTGATCTGTACATTTCCCTTCGACTAATGCAGCTTTGAGAATGTAGTCTGCACAGACATATTTGCCCGATATTACTGTTTAACAGTCAGCTAAAACAGCATAAGGTAATCAAGAAATCAAGGAAGAGGGAGAAAACCTGTAGTTCTAACATTTTTTCATTATCATGAATATTTTATCCATTTCAATAAAACGTTTTGCATGCTCCTCATGGCTCAGGAAGTAACTGCACCATCCAAGGGGGATAAAAATTGGACCCACTGCAACGGTTTTTCCGGCGCAAAACCATAAGGGTAGGTAAAATTTTCTTTTTATGGGTGATGTGGAGACAGGAGCAACAGGAGTGATCGTCCTGGCTCCACAGCATTCAGAGTGCCACCATCAACCTGCGAACGGCCCTCTTCCCATTGTCCTCTCTCCGCCCATCCCTTTCCAAGACATGACCGAGGTGAGCTGCCTCTAAAGGCGCGACAGGCGCCAGCACATCACCTGTTGAAATTTTGCCCAATTCCTAGCTGGCCTTTGGCCTCCCAGTTGGAGCACGTGCTGCGTGCGCACCATCGGTTATGGACTCAAATGCACACCATAACCAATTTCCACCAAAATGTGTGATTGAGCTACACAGGTCAAAGGTTGTCTTCAATTAATTTTTTGGGCTGTAGTGTCGGTGGGGCACCTGGTCGATTTGGTTTCCCAGGGAAAGGGGTGAATTTTTTGCTCCTAATCATCATCCAGTGACCCCTACTGGAAAGTGCACTTATCATCATTATCATAGGCAATCCCTCGAAATCGAGGAAGACTTGCTTCCACTCTAAAAGTGAGTTCTCAGGTGACTGTACAGTCCGATAAGGGAATTACAGTCTCTGTCACAGATGGGACAGACAGTGGTTGAAGGGAAGGGTGGGTGGGAGTCTGGTTTGCCGCACGCTCCTTCCACTGTCTGCGCTTGCTTTCTGCATGCTCTCGGCGACGAGACTCGAGGTGCTCAGTGCCCTCACGGATGCTCTTCCTTTACTTTGGGCGGTCCTGGGCCAGGGATTCCCAGGTGCCATTGGGTTACACTTTATCAAGGCTTTGAGGGTGTCCTTGAAACGTTTCCTCTGCCCACCTGGGGCTCGCCTACCGTGTAGGAGTTCCGAGTAGAGTGCTTGCTTTGGGAGTCTTGTGTCATGAGACTCCCAAAGCAAGTGCACTTATAGGCATTGAGTGAGGTCAGGATTGTGCTTGAATATGAGGCCTTTGCTCAAACAAATTGTTTTCAAGCGCATACATGAAGATCAGTTACTGGGGCGAATCCCTTACTGTTAGTCTTGGTGTCTTTAATAAAAGCAGTTAGAAATATTAGCCCAGATTTTTCTGCAATGGTGAGATTGGCGACATACACCGTAAATCTTGCCGATCTCACCGTTGATAACGTGCTCTACGTTTTGCTGGTTTTATGTTACTATAATTTCCACCCAAACCCTGTCCGCCACCGTTACGAATTTAAAGTCCTTTCTACAGTCCTATTTAATATTTCCGCTTGGGCCTTAGTCCTATTTCTTGCTGAATATTCCAAGGCGACAAACCGCCTAACTTCCTCCCAAACTCCAGCTACTTAAGCCCAAAGCCTCACACACACCAATCCTACAAACCCTGTTTTCTCCCAGCCCATGTCTTCCCATTGTCTTTCAGCCTTATTCCCCAGGCCCCATTTTCTTTCATTTTATGTGTTCCAGTACATAGATGCTTACAGCACAGAAGGAGACCATTCAACTCATTGGATAGGATTTTAACGGAGGCAGATAGGGAGCGGGAGACCTGGAACTTGGGAGGAATGGGTTCCTTGAAGTTAATGGCAAGGCCTGATTAACATTTTGTTTCTTTGTTTTCCAACCGCAGCCAGCCAAATTGAGTGTCTCGCTGGCTGTCAAGTGGGTAGCAGAGAGCAGGAAGGGAGGGTTCGGCGATTGGGAGGGGGAAGGGGCAGGAAGGCTGGGTATCAGAGCAGGCCGGGGAGTTGGGGGCCAACATTTGGAAGGCGGAGTGGGGTCGGGGGCCAACTGTCGTGGATTGGATTGGAGAACAGGAACTGGGGTTGGGGCTGAAGGTCGGAAGGCCAGAAGGGGGAAATCAGAGACCTCATGGGAGGAGGTCGGGGGCGATCAAAAGGGACAGAGGGTGTCCAGTAGCGGGAAGGCTGGATCCAGCAGGTAAGTGGAAAGGCACATCATCTGGATTCAGCAGTCCACACCTTCCCTGTATCTGCCAGGTTCCCCAACGCACAGGAAACCCAGCCACCCAGAGTTAAAATTTAAAACGGTGCTTCAAAATGAGGCATGCAGCCTCATTATAATATTTAAAATGCCAACCCACCTCCTGGGAGCAGGTTGGCTGCCCGCCCCCCCCGTCCCACCTTCATTAAAACCAGTAGTTGGGATTCAGATTTTTAACACTTTAACCTCCCACGCGACCCCAATCCACCCATTTATTGCGGCTAAAATTCCCCCATCTGTGCCAGTCTTTCGAAAGAGATCCAAAACTAATCTCAGTGCCCTGGTCCCTCCCCATATTTGTGTACTTTCCTCTTCTTGGGCAGCCTCTCCTTGCCTGATACTGGTAGCTACCTCCAACCTGGTGGATGTTTCTTGCCATAAGCTGCATATGTCAGTAAAGAAAATGTGAACGCTATTCCGACAGTTTTGGAGAGGTAAAGATAAAGGAGACAGCAAGAAGTTAGAGAGTTAACAAATGGAGAAGAAGAATCATAAATAGATGAATAAGACATCATAATGAGCAAAGTGTCTGAGAGCCAGATAAATAGTGATGGTGAAAAGAGAGTGAGATAAAACAGAAATACACAGAGAACGATACAACGAACAGGAGAGGGTGAAGTCCAGCGAGAGAGAGACACATCGGCACAAGAGATTGGTTGTATTATATGGTGCATTGCCTGGTAAACAGCCTATCTTCCAACTCACCAGGAGCAGCACCACAGCAGACCTATTAGCTTTTAAAACATAATTTTTATACATTCTACGACTCATGAAAAAGATCATAGTCAATGGAAATCTTTCATTTGTAATAATTCCACATCAGCCACAATTTTAGTGAGGGCCAAAGCCCTTTTGAGGTTCAGTGAAAAAAATCATTAAAACTATTTTAAGTTGAATACCTCAACTTCCAGAAAAAGGTGAACTTTTTCTTTCTCTTCCACTCATGTACTGTTGTATAACTCAAGCAAGTTTATTGTGGGGATAATGCATTCTTAACATCAAGCATGAATCTCTTTCTCACCCTCAGAACAGAAAAAGTATGGGGTGATGTAGACTGAATACATTCTGATTGATAATAACCAAGGCTCTGGGAATACCGAACAGCCAGAAATTCTTCATTTGTAGGCCATCTGATAAAGCTTTCAGTCAATTTAAAGTGATCAAACTTTATCAGTGGAAAAGAACAACATTAAGTTTAAGGTAGAATGAAGGATATCTTCAACCTCAAATGATCCAGCAAAGCTTATGAACTGGTGAATTCTCTTTCAAATATTGTTAAACTTTTCTTCCAAATGTAATTCTCCCTCAAAGCTTTCAGCAATTACATCCAGGCTCCACTGAGCAAAACAACAGTGGACCCCATTTATTGCCAACTCTCTTACACGGACACGGCACATCCACTCTACTGCTCTATTTTTTGAAGTTGCAAATCTTTTCATTGCAGCCCCATTCATCTTTGATTCCATATCAACCATTTTTCAAACTCCACTGTTTGTCAGCTTAACCCAAAACTTTAAGCACATCTGCACCTTTATATGCAAGACCATAAAAATAATGAGGTAATTCCAGCTTGGATTCATTTTAGGTACACCTCTGCAGGAAGCCTCTTTTACCGGCATACTTTGGCCACTCAATCAGATGCTTCTCTTGCTACCTCAAGCAGTTTACAACCACACCCCACCCGAACACCATCCACTACATTTAAGTTTGAGACTTATCCACAATAACCCCTTGATTTCTGATCAAAAGAATGCACCATGTTCTATTAAATACTTACTTCCTCTTTTAGTTCCTTGCTCCCAAAATAATGCTTTTACACTTTACATCGAATTATGCAAGAGGGAAAGAGGCCATTCAGCCCAACCAGTTCACGTTGGCGTTTATCCACCACATGAGCATTATGAGTCTTGCCTTCTATTTTGGTATCATCTGAAAACTTTTTGCTTGTGATCACCCTAATTGAGATAATTAATAAGTATTTTAAAAAGCAGGAAAGTTACTCCAATGGCTCATCGAATTATTCTGAGAGTAGCTGAGCTATACAGACTGGAAAGGTCTTAGTCTGAATTATTATTCTGTGCTGGGTTATCTAATCTCAGTCTGGGCTATGGCAAGGTTCTACAATTGACCTCTGGCCTCCTGTTTGGGAAGAGAAGGGGAAAGAAAGTTAGCTAGCACTCCCACACCTGATTATTATCCAGTGAATCCTGCTGGAAGTGTGTCTGTCAGGTGGCGACAGAATTCGGCTCAACTGCAAAGCTCCCATGAACAAATGGCCTGCCAACACTTACATGAACATTGGTCATTTGTGTGAGGTATTGGAAAGTGTGCAGAACTCTAATCCAGCAAGAGTAAATTTCTTCAGGAGAAGAGAACATTTTCAAACAATAATAATAAATGGCCTATAAACTCATGAAAAGTTTCCTTTTATAGCTAACAAAGGAAATGGTTTTGTTTATATGATGACATACTTTCATTCCTACTGTGACTTCTTACCTAAGCATTAATTTAAAAGCTTTCTGAAAATCCAAGTCTATATCATCAGCTCCATTCTTCTGTTACATGTAATATATTTTTTTTAACTCCACCAATGACCTTGCCTATCCTGAATCTAATGCAAATAAACTTAACTGGATGAAGGCAAAGTATACAGAAAATTATAAAATAAATTTCAAACAGAACAAACTTCAGCAAGTAGTTGAGTGTGCTTTGTCCTGCAATCGTTACTGATTCCATTTATCTATCTACAGATTCAATTAAGCTTTGAATACCAATACACCCAAATATATTACTTTATACTGAGGTTATCCCTTACAAAAATGACTTGACAACCTGTTAAGAGAGAATAGAGTACATAGGCCATATTCTACAGGTATAATAATTACTAAAACTGTACATTAGTAGAGATTTAGTAATTATTCTATCTGTAGAGTAATTATTATGCCTTGTGGAGACCAAGTCCCATCTTCCTCCATCGTGTTGTGTGGTACGACCAGCTTGTTAAATGGGATAGACTCGGAACAGATCGAACAGCTCAAAACTGGCCATCCATGAGGCACTGTGGGCCATCAGCAGCAGCAGCATTGTATTCCACCACAATCTATAACCTCATGGCCTGACATATCCATCACTCTGCCATTACCATCAAGCCAGGGGACCAATCCTGGTTAAATAAGGAGCGTAGAAGAGCATGCCAGGAGCAGCACTAGGCGTACCTAAAAATGAGGTGCCAACCTGGGGAAGCTGCAACACAGGGCTACATGCATGTTAAAAGCAGAAGCAGCATGCTATAAACAGAACTAAATGAGTGGTCAAGAATATGGCAAATGGAATACAATGTGGAGAAATGTGAAGTTATGCACTTTGGTAGGAAAAATAGAAATGCAGGGCTAGAAATTAGCCAGCGTAACGCACGTTTTAATGTGATTTTTTTCATGTTAAAACTGCTGTTTTGTTCTTAAAATAAAGTGCACAAAAGTCCCCAAAGTTTAAGAATGGTGTGTTCAAAATATCGCCATTTTCCGGATCCCCATACCGTAAAAATCGCACGGCCTAAATTTTGCCATTCGGTGAACACGTACTCAGGTCAAAAAACAATGCATGGGAAAAGCAGGCATTGCAGCCTAAGAAATGTCGGTAAGTAAGAAGATCTATAGAAAAGGTAAGTTCAAGTTTAAAAAAAAATTTCAGCAATTCATTTCTTACGGCTTCTGTGAATCTTTTCTCATTTTTTATATTAGCAAAATATTTTTGAGTGTTTTCTCCCCTGTATTTTTGCCGATATCAGCCTCACTGTAAAGTTAGAGAGGACGGCGATATTAAACACAATTCCTCCCACAATGCCGGTTTTTGACAGGGGTATTTTTTGGCCAAACTTACCCCCTTAAACCATGGCGACATTTTTCTTATTATTTCTTCACAAAAATGACATTATTTATCAAATGACGACAGGCTGGAGAATTTCTAGCCTGCAGAGTATTTTTTAAATGTTGAGAGATTGGGAAATGTTGGTGTTCAGAAGGACCTGGGTGTCCTTGTACATGAATCACTGCAAGTTAACATGCAGGTACAGCAAGCAATTAAGAAAGCAAATGGTATGTTGGCCTTTATTACAAGAGGATTTGAGTATAAGAGTATAGATGTCTTACTGCAATTATATAGGGCCCTGGTGAGACCACACCTGGAGTATTGTGTACAGTTTTGGTCTCCTTACCTAAAGAAGGATATACTTGACATAGGGGGAGTGCAACAAAGGTTCACCAGATTGATTCCTGGGATGGGGGGCCTTATAGGAGAGATTGAGTAGACTAGGCCTATATTCTCTCGAGTTTAGAAGAGTGAGAGGTGATCTCGTTGAAACATTCAAAAGTCTTACAGGGCTTGACAGGGTGGGGATCCTAGAACCAGGGATCACAGTCTCAGAATAAGGGGTCGGCCATTTAGGACTGAGATGAGGAGAAATTTCTTCACTCAGAGGGTGGTGAATCTTTGAAATTCTCTACCCCAGAGGGCTGTGGAGACTCAGTTGTTGAGTATATTCAAGACAGAGATCGATAGATTTTTGAATATTAAGGGCATCAAGGGATAGTGCAGGAAAGTGGAGTTGTTGTAGATGATCAGCTATGATCTTATTGAATAGCAGAACAGGCTGGAGGAGCCGAATGCTCGACTCCTGCTATTTCTTATGCTCTTATGTTCTAATAACCTGCTCACTGATGCTCAGTTCAGTTCCAGATCTCATTACAGTTGGTCCAAACATGGACAAAAGAGCTCAATTCCAGGTGAGGTGAGAGTGACTACCCTTGACATCAAGGCAGCATTTGACCAAGTGTGGCATCAAGGAGCCCGAGTAAAACTGAAGTCAATGAGAATCAAGACAAAAACTCTCCACTGGCTGGAGTCATACCTAGCACAAAGGAAGATGGTTGTGGTGGTTGGAGGTCAATCATCACAGCCCCAGGGCTTCACTGCAGGAGTTCCTCAGGGCAGAGTCCTAGGCCCAACCATCCTCAGTTGCTTCATCAATGACTTTTCCTCCATCATAAGGTCAGAAGTAGGGATGTTCTCTGATGACTGCACAGTGTTCAGTGCGATTTGCAAATCCTCAGATAATGGAGCAGTCCATGCCCTCATGCAGCAAGACCTGGATGACATTCAGGCTTGGGCTGATAAATGGCAAGTAACATTTGCGTCACACAAGTGCCAGGAAATGCCTATCTCCAACAAGCGAGCGTCTAACCACCACCTCTTGACATTCAACAGCGTTACCATCGCCGAATCTCACACCATCAACCACCTCTTTGCAGCTCCAACAACATTCAAGAAGCTCGATGCCATCCAGGACAAAGCAGCCCGCTTGATTGGCACCCCATCCACCACATTCAATATTCACTCCCTCCACCACCGGCGCACCGTGGCTGCTGTGTGTACCACCTACAAGATGCACTGCAGCAACTTGCCAAGGCTTCTTCGGCAGCACCTTCCAAACCGCGACCTCTAGCATAGAAACATAGAAAATAGGTGCAGGAGTAGGCCATTCGGCCCTTCGAGCCTGCACCACCATTCAATATCATGGCTGATCATTCACCTCAGTACCCATTTCCTGCTTTCTCTCCATACCCCTTGATCCCTTTAGCCATAAGGGCCATATCTAACTCCCTCTTGAATATATCCAATGAACTGGCATCAACAACTCTCTGCGGTAGGGAATTTCACAGGTTAACAACTCTCTCGGTGAAGAGGTTTCTCCTCATCTCAGTTCTAAATGACTTACCCCTTATCCTTAGACTATGTCCCTGGTTCTGGACTTCCCCAACATCGGGAACATTCTTCCTGCATCTAACCTGTCCAGTCCCGTCAGAATTTTCTATGTTTCTATGAGATCCCCTCTCATTCTTCTAAACTCCAGTGAATATAAGCCCAGTCGATCCAGTCTCTCCTCATATGACAGTCCTGCCATCCTGGGAATCAGTCTGGTGAACCTTCGCTGCACTCCCTCAATAGCAAGAATGTCTTTACTCAGATTAGGAGACCAAAACTGAACACAATATTCCAGGTGAGGCCTCACCAAGGCCATGTACAACTGCAGTAACACTTCCCTGCTCCTATACTCAAATCCCCTAGCTATGAAGGCCAACATACCATTTGCCTTCTTCATCGCCTGCTGTACCTGCATGCCAACTTTCAATGACTGATGTACCATGACACCCAGGTCTCGTTGCACCTCCCCTTTTCCTAATCTGCTGCCATTCAGATAATATTCTGTCTTCGTGTTTTTGCCACCAAAGTGGATAACCTCACATTTATCCATATTATACTGCATCTGCCATGCATTTGCCCACTCACCTAACCTGTCCAAGTCACCCTGCAGCCTCTTAGCGTCCTCCTCACAGCTCACACCACCACCCAGCTTAGTGTCATCTGCCAACTTGGAGATATTACACTCAATTCCTTCATCTAAATCATTAATGTATATTGTAAATAGCTGGGATCCCAGCACTGAGCCCTGCAGCACCCCACTGGTCACTGCCTGCCATTCTGAAAAGGACCCGTTTATCCCAACTCTCTGCTTCCTGTCTGCTAACCAGTTCTCTATCCACATCAGTACATTACCCCCAATACCATGTGCTTTAATTTTGCACACCAATCTCTTGTGTGGGACCTTGTCAAAAGCCTTTTGAAAGTCCAAATACACATCCACCGGTTCTCACTTGTCCACTCTACTAGTTACATCCTCAAAAAATTCTAGAAGATTTGTCAAGCAGGATTTCCCTTTCATAAATCCATGCTGACTTGGACCGATCCCATCACTGCTTTCCAAATGTGTTGCAATTTCATCTTTAATAATTGATTCCAATATTTTCCCCACTACTGATGTCAGGCTAACCGGTCTCTAATTAACCGCCTTCTCTCTCCCTCCCTTCTTAAAAAGTGGTGTTACATTAGCTACCCTCCAATCTATTGGAACCGATCCAGAGTCGATAGTGTGTTGGAAAATGATCACCAATGCATCCACTATTTCTAGAGCCACTTCCTTCAGTACTCTGGGATGCAGACCATCAGACCCCGGGGATTTATCAGCCTTCAATCCCATCAATTTCCCTAACACAATTTTCTGTCTAATAAGGATTTCCTTCAGTTCCTCCTTCTCACTAGACCCTCGGTCCCTTAATATTTCCGGAAGGTTATTTGTGTCTTCCTTCGTGAAGACAAAACCAAAGTATTTGCTTAACTGGTCCGCCATGTCTTTGTTCCCCATTATAAATTCACCTGAATCTGACTGCATGGGACCTACGTTTGTCTTCACTAATCTTTTTCTCTTCATTTATCTATAGAAGCTTTTTCAGTCAGTTTTTATGTTCCCAGCAAGCTTCCTCTCATACTCTATTTTCCCCCTCCTAATTAAACCCTTTGCCCTCCTCTGCTGTATTATAAAATTCTCCCAGTCCTCAGGTTTGCTGCTTTTTCTGGCCAATTTATATGCCTCTTCCTTGGATTTAACACTATCCTTAATTTCCCTTGTTAGCCACAGTTGAGCCACCTTCCCCGTTTTAATTTTACTCCAGACAGGGATGTACAATTATTGAAGTTCATCCATGTGATCTTTAAATGTTTGCTATTGCCTATCCACCGTCAACCCTTTAAGTGTCACTCGCCAGTCTATTCTAGCCAATTCACGTCTACCACCTAGAAGAATAAGGGCAGCAGGCGCATGGGAGCACCATCATCTGAAAGTTCTCCTCCAAGTTACACACCAAGTTAACTTGGATGTATATCACCGTTCATTCATAGTTGTTGTGTCAAAATTCTACAACTCCCTCTCTAACAACACTGTGGGAGTACCTTCACCATAAGGGCTGCAGCGGTTCAAGGCGGCGGCTCATCACCACCTTCTCAAGGGCAATTAGGGATGGGCAATAAATGCTGGCCTGGCCAGCAACGCCCACATCTCATGAACGAATAATTTAAAAAAATAATTTCCAGACTGGTTCAATGATCAGATCACCATGCAATAAAAGTTTTTTTCACTACTACAAATACTTTGAAAAGAAAATGTACAATGACGGAAAGTATTAATGAAAGCAATCTAAAAACTTTTGTCTAATTTACATGTCAGCTTGACTCAGTTGGTACCTCTGAATTAGAAGGTTGTTGGTTCAAGCCCAACTCAGGGACTGGAGAACAATATCTACACTGATACCAGAGAGTGGTTAGAATGTGGAACTCCCTACCACAAGGAGTAGTTGAGTAGAATAGCATAGATGCATTTAAGGGGAAGCTAGATAAAGACATGAGGGAGAAGGGAATACGTGGTGATAAGTTAGATGAAAAGGGGTGGGCGGAGGCTCATGTGGAGCATAAACACCGGTATGCACCAGTTGGGCCGAATGACCCGTTTCTGTGTTGTACATTCTATATAAATATATGTAATGCCACTTCAGTGAAATAGTGAGGGAGTGCCACATTGCCAGAGGCACTATCTTTTGGATGAGACATTAAACTAAGGCCCCGAGTATCTGTTCAGGTAGGTGTCAATTATATCAGGATACCTTTTTGAAGAAGAGCAGGAATTCTCTGGGTGTTTTGGCCAGCAATTCTTTGCTCAACCAACATCACTAAACAAAAAATAGATCAACTGAACTCATGGGATCTAGGAGTGCACAAAATGGCATCTGTTTTTATGTACGTATGTCAAAAAGTAATTCAGTGGTGCTTGTTTACACTGTACTCTTGGAGAATAGTGTGAAGTAGTGTAAAGCTTCGCAGGCTGACAGGCTGCAATGCATACACTCCTTCCATGGCATAGTCATCTTTATACCAGCCGATAGGATGGTTAGTCCTACATGATGGGAGGATTTTAAGGGCTACCACAACCCATATGATGCGAGCTGTCACCTACCTGATGCGAATATCCCACTGGATCTCAACCAAGAGTTCGAAGCTGCTCTCTAGTCACCACTTACAAGGACTGTTTGAAATGGGGTTCGAAACTTGTATCTTCTGACTCAGGGGTAGGAATGCTACCAATGTCTCACTCCCATTCAGTGCTTGTGAAGTGCTTTGAACATCCTGAGTATGATAATGTGCTAGAAATGTAAGTTTTAATAAATTAGGATTCAGAGCAGCTGAACCGCAGCTACTCTGTACCTACATTTATCACATGGTTTGAATGTTGGAGTATTACTATTAAAATTCAGAATCAAAATATTGGGTCGAAAATTCCGGCCTCACCAGGTTCATCTGAAGTGTGCACGGAGCTGGTGAGGCCTCGCAAAAGCTGGGTTTCGAGGCGCGCTGCGCACACGCCAAAAACTAGCTTTTCCGATCTGTTAAGATTTCTCTCGACAGATCCTCCGTATCCTCGGGAGAAGGACATCCGCGCGGGAGGGATTGGGCTATTTGTCCAACTCATGCCTAGCGAAAGTCCTTCAAACCTTTACGCCTGGTAAAAGCAGGCGCATAGCTTACTTGAACTAGCATAACACTTTTAAAACATATAAACATTAAATTTAAACACTCATTTTTATATTAAAAACCCTGTCCATTAAGGCAAATTTATTTGTAATCCCATTAAAACACAAAAAAAAAATTCCAAAAAATAATTTTTTTCTCTAAGATATTTAATTACATTTAATTTCAATTAATTTTAAATATGAGGTGTTTTATTTATTTATTATGCTGTGTTTCGGTGTTTCAGGGTTTTTTCTCATTGATAGCAATGGGAACTCGTACAAATGGAGTTCCCATTTTTATCAATGAGAATACGGCATAGTGATTGGTGGTCCAGGCCCACGTGACTCCAGCAAGTACGTACGTACCTGAAAGACATCTTCCTATGCTCTGCGCAGCAAATCTCGGCCTCCAACCAGGGTCCTACATTCCTCTGAGACCATCAGGTACTTTTGTAGAATTTTTTTAGGGTCGGAAGCATTCGTACGATTGTTTTTAATGGTGAAAACTTCACATGAATTCAACATTATTTCCTGCATATATGCAGCAATACAAAGTGTTTTTTCTACGGTGATGTGGCTCTTCCACTGAACAGATACTTGAGACTAAAAACATTGAACAGGATCTAAATATCAGAAAGGTTACACCAGAGTCACTGGAACATTGGCCACAAAATTCACTGTCCCGGGAAGGACCGTTACTGTCCTTTTGCGGCGGCCATTTGTCAAAATTGAATGGCTGCCGCTTTTGACTCAACTGGTTGCCCCGAAATAGATTAGAGGGAGGGAGGGAGGGAGAAGAGGAGAGGAGGGAGAGGAGGAAGAGCGGAGGAATAGCGGAGGGAGCGGAGGAGGGAGGGGGGAAGAGAGAGGAGGGATGTGGGAAGAGAGAGGAGGGATGTGGGAAGAGAGAGGAGGGATGTGGGAAGAGAGAGGAGGGATGGGGGAAGAGAGAGGAGGGATGGGGGAAGAGAGAGGAGGGATGAGGGAAGAGAGAGGAGGGATGGGGGAAAGAGAGAGGAGGGATGGGGGAAGAGAGAGGAGGGATGGGGGAAGAGAGAGGAGGGATGGGGGAAGAGAGAGGAGGGGATGGGGGAGGAGAGAGGAGGGATGGGGGAAGAGAGAGGAGGGATGGGGGAAGAGAGAGGAGGGAGGGGAGAAGAGGGTGAGGAGAATGGAGGGGAAAAGAAGAAAAGATGAAGAGGGATGTGCAGGGGAAGAAGTTAGGAGAGAGAAGAAAGGAGGAGAGAAAAGGAGAAAGGCTTGGGGAAGAAATCAGAGAGGCAGGGAAATGAGGAGGGGATGGGGAGGAGGTCAAAAGAAGGCAAATGAGGGAAGGGATGGGGGAAAAAGGAGGGAAGAGGTTAGTGAGGAACGTAAGGGGAAGGGGAATGGTGAAGAGAGGAGGAGGAAGAGGCAAGGAAGAGGCCGAAGACCAGGAGGAAAGTAGAGGGGAAAGGGAAATAAATAACCTTTGTGGAATGGCGGGCTACAAATGCTCTCAGTGGGGAGGGTTCAAAGGGCCTGAAATACTGTCAGCTGGCTGAGGACAGAAGTGCTCAAATACTTTCAACAAGAGGGAGACAAGTTCCTCAACTACTCAGTTGGGGATGTTGTTCGGGTCCTGCAATACTCCAAGCATTGGGCGAAGAAACAGTCTGAATGGGGTTGGTCCTGAGGCCATAAATGCTCTCAGTATTTATGGCTTGAGCATGGGGTCCAAATGCAATCAGTGGAGGACATAAATGCAATTAAAAGATGGGGGAGAGCAAGGTCTTTAAACTCTCTCTTTAGGGAAGTGAAGGACTTTAACGATGAGGTGGTGTAGTGTTGGAATAGCGAGGATGGAAAGGGGAAGAAGAGAGATGGGGAGGGGAAAGATTGTGAGGATAAGAAAAAAGGAAGAAGTGGCTTGGGATATTTTATTACGTTAAAGGTACTATATAAATTGTTGTTGTTGTTGTTGTAGCAGCGCAGCCGTTAAGGCCAATTTTGTTGAAAAAATGGTGGCCACCTCGCTTTCGGCAAGGGCCACAGCACTGGCCTCTTAAATGTAAATTCGCAGATAGTGACGTCAATCGGCGTGCAACGCGTGACTTGACACCATGACTGCTAATTTGGATGTTCTCGCTCTCCTTCACACTGTGTTCTAACCATGCACAGAAAAGCGTGCGTGAAGCAGCCCTGGAGAGATTGTTAGCACTTCTTAAAGGGACACACACATCTTTCAAATAAGTTTGGATTTAAGCTTTTGGACGGTTTGTTAAAATATTTTATCAAAATAGTGGTTTAGTGCAATAGATTTTAAAAGTTTTTAAAGTGTGCAAGGAGAGCTGCTAAACACTTACAAGGCTTTGGATGGTAAAGAAAGGCCTCTGATAAGATAGACAATGTTCTGCTGAGTATTTCCAGCATTTTCTACTTTAATTTCAGATTTCCAGCATCAACTCACAGAGGGAAGAGGAAGAAGCGGAATGAAGGATGCAACCCAGACCCTTTCTGGCCAGGATATCCGGGATGGAATCATCTGCCTGCGCCCACAACTCCAATTCCCCTTTCAACAGTTGTCCCATTCCTTACCTTCCCTCCCCTCCCCTCCCTCCGTCCGTTACTGACCATCACAGCATCTTTTCGGCCACAATGCTAAAATAAATGCCACCACAAAACAAACTTTCCAATCCAATTTTATCCATATATGTATCCAATATGACATTAGGAAATCAACTAATCACCCTTGCGCATTCCCTTAGTGGCTGTCTTCTGTGTGCCTTTGGCCATCTTAGTGATGTCACGCAGTGGCTGCAGCATGGCTGGTGGAGGGCTGCTGACTTTCAGTGGGGACACTGCAGGACAACTTCAAGGAGCTGGTGGCTGGGTCGACTGGATTTCGTGGGAGTCTAAAATAAGGAAGGCACAATGGTAGAGTTGTGGTGGGGGGGGGGTTAGAGAGGAAAACAAGAGCTGCATACTTACACCATGCGCACCTTGTAAATAGGAAGAGATTGTGGAATGAGGGGGAAGTAGGATGTGAGAAGGAGGATAACGTATGAGGACACTTGCATCTTGCATCTTTTTAGCCCCGCTGCTGGCCAAAGGCTCTGCCATGTCCCTGTCAAGAATGGCTTTGTCTCTTCCAAGGGGGTGAGGTGAAGCTAGGAATGGTGTGTCTCATGTCTGGTACAAATTGTTGGTAGGTGAGGGGTGGGGGATCATGCAATGAGTAATGTGTGAGGCTAGTGGTGCAGTTGGTAGGTGATGGCTTTTGAAGATGCATTCACTGACCTTGTCCACTGGTCGGAGGTCATAAAACTACTTATGGCACTGGTGGTAATGGAGATCATGGGAGTAACGCTGCTGGCAGTGACGGCCTTGGTGATCTGGTCCCACATCGTTTTTTCTGGAGGGCCTAGCTCCCTCTGGGTAGAGAATCTCTCTTGCAGTGTTGACCCCCTACACGAAGTCGGAGTGCCCTTTCCCTGGCTTGTTGAACCATGTGTGTTCGTACTGAAGCATTTTTACCATGTTTTTACGTGCGGAAGATAGTTCAGCTTTAAGTGCTGAAAACTGCGATTTTGGAAATATTTTTATTTTTTTCAGAAGGCAGCTGAGCTGGGAGGGCTAAAGACTGTCTTTTTTTTAAATGATTTTATTTTTTTCATTTTAAGGAATCAACACTGCTTTCTAAAATGACAGGTTAGGTTTAAGACAAGCCTGCGTCTTTTTGCAGGCGGCCGTTAACTTCGGCCCATGGGGAGAGCGGCCGTTTCCCGGTGTAATCGAATTTCTAGGCCAGAGTAACAGTTATAACAAAATGTCACTTACTCCAAACTTTGTTTCATCCTCATCAGGGCTGAATTAAGGCTGTGAGGGGCCTACGGCTAATAGGAGAGAAGGGCCTATATATGTACTATATATTGTATGCAATTCATAAAATCAAACAAATATAATTGTTTATTTATCCAAATTTAACTAACAAAAATCAAAGCTATGTACATTAAAAAACAGCATACAATTCAAACAGAGAATGGTTTCTTCCCAGCTTTAAACTGTGATAACAAAAAATTCTCTGAATACATATTTTCAAACAAAGACTGGTAAGTTTCTGGCCATGACTGTGGGACAAATTACAAAAATCAAAGCTATGTGCATTAAAAAGCAGCATACAGTTCAAGCAGAGAATGCTTTCTTCCTTGCTTAAACTGCGCTATCAAACACAAAATTCTCTGAATACATCTCTTCAAACAAAGACTGGTTTCTTCCTGGCCTTAGCGGTGGCAAAGTCGTGAATATCATCAAAATGTAATGACATTAAAAAAAACTATTAAAAATAGTTTGTTTGGCACATGTATATGAATAACCTAGCAGTAAATAATGTGTTGTCATTCTGATGACGTTATGAGGACAAATACTAACAAGTTGATAAAGTGAGGGGATGGCAAAGCCTAATCCTTACATAGTTACATGAACTGCAAAATTTTAAATTTAGAAAGCCAGGCTAGAAAGTATTTTAGTGAATCAGTTTTTCCCAAAGAAGGCAGTATTGAAATGACTATCTTGACTCAAAAACTACTTGACTTGAGAACACAGGTCAGAATAACATAATATAGGAAAGAGAGAGCAGCTAAGGGTCACAAGGGCTTATCGAAACATAGAAAATAGGTGCAGGAGTAGGCCATTCGGCCCTTCGGCCTGCAATGCCATTCAATGAGTTCATGACTGAACATGCAACTTCAGTACCCCATTCCTGCTTGCTCGCCATACCCCTTGATCCCCCTAGTAGTAAGGACTACATCTAACTCCTTTTTGAATATATTTAGTGAATTGGCCTCAACTACTTTCTGTGGTAGAGAATTCCACAGGTTCACCACTCTCTGGGTGAAGAAGTTTCTCCTCATCTCGGTCCTTATCCTTAGACTGTGACCCCTGGTTCTGGACTTCCCCAACATTGGGAACATTCTTCCTGCATCTAACCTGTCTAAACCCATCAGAATTTTAAATGTTTCTATGAGATCCCCTCTCATTCTTCTGAACTCCAGTGAATACAAGCCCGGTTGATCCAGTCTCCCGCCATCCCGGGAATCAGTCTGGTGAACCTTCGCTGCACTCCCTCAATAGCAAGAATGTCCTTCCTCAAGTTAGGAGACCAAAACTGTACACAATACTCCAGGTGTGGCCTCACCAAGGCCCTGTACAACTGTAGCAACACCTCCCTGCCCCTGTACTCAAATCCCCTCGCTATGAAGGCCAACATGCCATTTGCCTTCTTAACCGCCTGCTGTACCTGCATGCCAACCTTCAATGACTGATGTACCATGACACCCAGGTTGCCCTCCCCCAAAAAACAAATGTATAATTCCAATATAGTCTTTCAGACTTAATTTGGAATATTCCTGTTTATCCTTAGTAGTTTCTAGTAGGGTATCTCGGGGTATCTATGAGGGATATCTCGGGATATCTATGAGGGATATTCTAGGGGTATCTATGAGGGATATCTAGGGGTATCAATGAGGGATATCTAGGGGTATCAATGAGGGATATCTAGGGGTACCGATGAGGACATACATACTCTACCTTTTGCCATTTGACTTTGACATCTACATTTCCACTTTCAAAAGATAAATGAAAATTCTTCATCCTTTCGTAAGCATTTACAATTATCAAACCTGATATCATTTATATATTTATCCTATGAATAGTGTACATAACACTCCAGGTGAATTTTGGGGGGATATCTGTACATGTTTCAAGATTGTCACAGAATTTTATACACTTTGAGCCATAAGGACGCAATATTTTGCACCTCTGAAGATATAATTATGCAGTTATATATGATATTGCTTAACCAACCTTGTGACAAAGATTTAAGGTTAATGATATAAATGTTAGAGTCTAAAGTCGAGGACCTAAAAAATATGAGTGCCTAAAGCCCAAGCCCTATTAGCCAATGGGTTAATCCAGCCTTGCTCCACATAAACAAGAACAAATGATAAAGCATACAGTCCTGTTCTAGTCAGTGCTGGCACAACCATTAGGCAAACGAGGCAGTCGCCTAGGGCGCCAAAATTTGGGGGGGGGACGCCAAAAAATTGAATTAAACGAATCTCTCCAAGGGACGCGCTGGAAAATGGGTTCAAATTCAGCGGGAATTCTCCTAACTAGAGCCCTTAATAATGAACCTGCCTTGAGCATTTTGTAACTAGGGCATGAATGGCGGTGCATTTAGTGTTATATAGAACACTGAGATCCCGCAGAACTAAAAGGGAGCAGTTTGGAGGGAGGGGCGAGGGAGGAAATAAAAGTACCCAAGTGATATCGCCCTCTTTCTTCCTGGCTCGTTAATCTGATGCTGCCCTGCGCTGTTCTTTCATTTAAACACCTCGACATGTTTGAAGAACAGGGCAAAGTGGGAAGATTTGGAACCAGAAAAAAGATGTAGCCAGACACTGCTGGTTGCTGTGCAACGGGAGAGCATCAAAGATGGCAGTGGGTTCCCAGCTTTCCTTTTTATGTAATTTTCATTTGAGTTTCTTCACTTGTGGAGAGTGGGGTTTTGTTTTACTGTTCACACGGCGCACCATGTGGAGCCGCCGAACTGTCTGTTTACCGCCCCCAGCGCCCGGTGTAGCCCAGACGGCCTCCTAGAGACAGGGAGTGAAATGATCCCGGTGAAACTGACAGTGGGAGGCGGCAGACACATCCCATGCAGATCAGCGCAGCTCAGCTCAGATCAGATTAGATGAGACAATACGGGGGAGCCAATTTAAAACCGAGTTGAGAAGGAATTTCTTCTCCCAGAGGGTTGTGAATCTGTGGAATTCTCTGCCCAGGGAAGCAGTTGAGGCTAGCTCATTGAATGTATTTAAATCACAGACAGATAGATTTTTAACCAATAAGGGAATTAAGGGTTATGGGGAGCGGGCGGGTAAGTGGAGCTGAGTCCACGGCCAGATCAGCCATGATCTTGTTGAATGGCGGAGCAGGCTCGTGGGGCTAGATGGCCTACTCCTGTTCCTAATTCTTATGTTCTTATGTTCTTATGTTCTTATGTAACCATCCAGCCCCACGCATTAAAAGGACAGGCACGGTATGAACAGTGGGTGAAAACATCCTTTAAATGGAGACAGCTCTGTCGCACAGAGTTTGACCGCTGCCTCTGATTTATCCTTTTAAGATCCTTTTTGTCTTCCGAATGATTCCCTATTACAGATACTAATCTTGAAAATGTCCTACTCTCTCCCATCTTTATCACACTTTCCCCAGTAAATCATCAACTCTCTGGTAACTGTAGTGCAGTATTTTTTTTAGCGTCGCTGGCCCAAAAAAATGAATGAAGTGCCATTTTATATAATCTACTTTAAAATACAACAGTATTGTCCTCTGCAGAGTGAAACATATCTGGGTCATGATACATGGATGGTCACAGGATACACGCCAGCACAAATTGTGTTGCATATACTAGTGTATAGTACTACTGGTGTATGGTATCACAGTTAACATACACAGAGGTATACTTATAAAACTTATAATATACCAATGTATATTATATGTGCACTGCAAGTATTATTAGACAACCTGATTATGCAACAAGTTGAATATATTTTATCACAATAGTGCCTATTGCAGCTTTTGATCGCAGGGTTTTACTAGGTTAGCAGCGATCAGCTATCGTCCTTTCTCCGGTGTTTGGAGCTTTCAAGGAAAATTAATCAGTCATATACTTACAATATAACCCAGCATGCTGTGAGCACACAAAATAATGACTCTTATTTCAATTTTCCCAATTTACGACCAAACATTGTGCAGCAGGCTTGGGTGTTTCCTGTCTCACACAATCTTCACCATGGCGAAGACTTCGCAAGAAACAGATGGAAAAAATGAAACATTTCACCCAATTTTTGGAACATCTGCTGGACAGTGTTTGGTCATAAATTGTGAAAATTGAAATTAGTTGTGATCATTAATAATTTAACTTTGGATATGATAATAAACCAGTACATGTAAGACATCTTGCATTGTTTTTTTTCCTTCATATTGGAATTGGTTGAGGTGGAGGGGATTGGTGAAGTGCCTGGTGAACAGTTTGCCTAGGACGCCAATTACCCTTGCGCCGACCCGGGTTCTAGTTATTAGTCTAAATACACTTATTTTTCGTCCATTTCATCGGACCAAAGCATATGCAAGGCCTGGTCTACTCACAATTTAAGGTAACCTACCTGGACCTAAAGGCCTCCCTCTCAGCAGACCTCCAACTGACCTCTCAACATATGGGGCTTTTTTTTTTCTTTCCTGCGCAAAGAACTTGGGGCTCAAGTCCCCTGAATCTTTTTCCTGTCCAGAGGTTGTCCATTAGAGTTCATATTCAAGCCTGGTACTGTGCCCCTCTCTTAGAAACTAGCTTTGTTCAAAGCTCAACACAAAGGAATATTCAAACTTCCTATGGTATGAATTTTGCTTGAAGCACCTGAGATGAGATAACAAGTCTCCTATTGTTCCTGATAATCATAGGTAACAGTCTTTAGGCATGGCTCATTAACTTAACACCCTCTGTCCCAGTAGCTCCATGCTGGAGGAGGTTTCCTAACCTTGATGAACACCCTGTTAAACACAACATCGTCATACTAGTCCTTTCCAAGAAGGAAAAAAAAGATCTACAATCCCAAAACATGACAGTGCCAAATGAGACCGCCACATAATAAAGTGAAAAGAAATATGACAGACATTGTATGAATAAGTGGCCAATGTTATACAAGCAAACGGACAGCAGTAAATTTGGAGAAAATAGTTTCAAAAGTCACAAAGGAATAAATTAGATTGTCCTAAAAAGCTATGAAATTACTTCCTCCGAACAGTATTACCAGAGCTTTACTATACCATGCGCAGTTAATTAAAACATGCTGGGTTGGAAATTCACCAACCTTGCGCCAGGTTTTTTGGCGATATTTCACCGTATTTGGCGGAAAATGGTGCGGCGGGAAATTCGCTGAAGTCTTGCACCGGCGGTTTTTAAATACACGTCTGCGTGCAAGACTGGAAAAAGTATTTTCGCCAAGTATTTGGCTCTCAGCGTACCCATAGTTAGGACGAAAAAAAATGCCTGGGAAAAACCTGCATTGCAGCCCTTGGATTGGCGGTAGGTATGAAGACCTACAAAAAAGGTAAGCTGAAGTTTTTATTTTTTAATTTTGTTGCAGCGATTCGATAGAAAAGGGTCTTGTGAATGTTGTGAGATTTTTTATTTTATGGATTTTTTTGTGGTGTTTTCACCCTTCCCGAGGCCCTACCCGCTGTGGTACTGGCCTCGGAGAAAAGTTGCGGAAAACTTGTGGTTTGCACCATGAATCCTCGTGCAATGCTGATTTTTACACCGAATGTTAGGCCTCGGAATCATTGCGGAGACATGGCGGTATTTTTGGCAGCAAAATACCATTATGACCAAAAATTGAATTTCTAGGCTGCTAAGTTTTAATGGAACTATATCTGGTTTCAGATATTGTACTACAAATGCTTAAATCAAATGGCAGTACATGAATAGAAAACATTTTTTTTTTAAAAAACAACTTTATTACATTAGAGCAAAATTAATTTTAAAGACTCCATGCACAAGAGTAAACATAAATTATTAGACTGGGCTTTCTTCATGTGATCAAAAATATTCTACAACAGCCATAAATTTAATACAATGCATCATCACGGTTTTAAAAATATGAAAATGTGCTTGTTGATGCAGTTATTCCATCGTAATGAGATCTATGTCTGCAGTCCAGTACAGTTAACAAGATGACAAAAATAAAATTACTTCATCAAGATAAAACAGCAAGAATGGTCACAGATAAGAACATAAGGATTAGGAGCAGGAATAGGCCATTCGGCCCCTCGAGCCTGCTCCACCATTCAATATCATGGCTGATCATCTACTTCAACTCCACCTTCCTGCACTATCCCCATAATCCCTTGATTCCCTTAATATTCAAAAATCTATCGATCTCTGTATTGAATATACTCAACGACTGAGCCTCCACAGTCCTCTGGGGTAGAAAATTCCAAAGATTCACACACTTACAATGTACCCGTAAAGGTAGTCATAACTGGTTTAGTTTGTATCTCTCTCATGAAAAATGTTGAAAAAAATCTTAACTAAAAATATTTAAATTTAATCAAGCTTTCAACTGTAGTTCAATTGTACATTCCTGTCTGGCATAAAAATAAAAAAGGGAAGGTGGCTCAACCGTGGCTATCAAGGGAAATCAGGGATAGTATTAAAGCCAAGGAAGTGGCATACAAATTGACCAGAAATAGCAGCGAACCTGGGGACTGGGAGAAATTTAGAACTCAGCAGAGGAGGACAAAGGGTTTGATTAGGGCAGGGAAAATGGAGTATGAGAAAAAGCTTGCAGGGAACATTAAGACGGATTGCAAAAGTTTCTATAGATATGTAAAGAGAAAAAGGTTAGTAAAGACAAATGTAGGTCCCCTGCAGTCAGAATCAGGGGAAGTCATAACGGGGAACAAAGAAATGGCGGACCAATTGAACAAGTACTTTGGTTCGGTATTCACGAAGGAGGACACGAACAACCTTCCGGTTATAAAAGGGGTCGGGGGGTCTAGTAAGGAGGAGGAACTGAGGGAAATCCTTATTAGTCAGGAAATTGTGTTGGGGAAATTGATGGAATTGAAGGCCGATAAATCCCCAGGGCCTGATGGACTGCATCCCAGAGTACTTAAGGAGGTGGCCTTGGAAATAGTGGATGCGTTGACAGTCATTTTCCAACATTCCATTGACTCTGGATCAGTTCCTATGGAGTGGAGGGTAGCCAATGTAACCCCACTTTTTAAAAAAGGAGGGAGAGAGAAAACAGGGAATTATAGACCGGTCAGCCTGACATCGGTAGTGGGTAAAATGATGGAATCAATTATTAAGGATGTCATAGCAGTGCATTTGGAAAGAGGTGACATGATAGGTCCAAGTCAGCATGGATTTGTGAAAGGGAAATCATGCTTGACAAATCTTCTGGAATTTTTTGAGGATGTTTCCAGTAGAGTGGATAAGGGAGAACCAGTTGATGTGGTATATTTGGACTTTCAGAAGGCGTTCGACAAGGTCCCACACAAGAGATTGATGTGCAAAGTTAGAGCACATGGGATTGGGGGTAGTGTACTGACATGGATTGAGAACTGGTTGTCAGACAGGAAGCAAAGAGTAGGAGTAAATGGGTACTTTTCAGAATGGCAGGCAGTGACTAGTGGGGTACCGCAAGGTTCTGTGCTGGGGCCCCAGCTGTTTACACTGTACATTAATGATTTAGATGAGGGGATTAAATGTAGTATCTCCAAATTTGCGGATGACACTAAGTTGGGTGGCAGTGTGAGCTGCGAGGAGGATGCTGTGAGGCTGCAGAGCGACTTGGATAGGTTAGGTGAGTGGGCAAATGCATGGCAGATGAAGTATAATGTGGATAAATGTGAGGTTATCCACTTTGGTGGTAAAAACAGAGAGACAGACTATTATCTGAATGGTGACAGATTAGGAAAAGGGGAGGTGCAAAGAGACCTGGGTGTCATGGTACATCAGTCATTGAAGGTTGGCATGCAGGTGCAGCAGGCGGTTAAGAAAGCAAATGGCATGTTGGCCTTCATAGCAAGGGGATTTGAGTACAGGGGCAGGGAGGTGTTGCTACAGTTGTACAGGGCATTGGTGAGGCCACACCTGGAGTATTGTGTACAGTTTTGGTCTCCTAACCTGAGGAAGGACATTCTTGCTATTGAGGGAGTGCAGCGAAGGTTCACCAGACTGATTCCCGGGATGGCGGGACTGACCTATCAAGAAAGACTGGATCAACTGGGCTTGTATTCACTGGAGTTCAGAAGAATGAGAGGGGACCTCATAGAAACATATAAAATTCTGACGGGGTTAGACAGGTTAGATGCAGGAAGAATGTTCCCAATGTTGGGGAAGTCCAGAACCAGGGGTCACAGTCTAAGGATAAGGGGTAAGCCATTTAGGACCGAGATGCGGAGGAACTTCTTCACCCAGAGAGTGGTGAACCTGTGGAATTCTCTACCACAGAAAGTTGTTGAGGCCAATTCACTAAATATATTCAAAAAGGAGTTAGATGAGGTCCTTACTGCTAGGGGGATCAAGGGGTATGGCGAGAAAGCAGGAATGGGGTACTGAAGTTGAATGTTCAGCCATGAACTCATTGAATGGCGGTGCAGGCTAGAAGGGCCGAATGGCCTACTCCTGCACCTATTTTCTATGTTTCTATGTTTCCAGCATAAACCCTCTACCTGAAAAGCAATACATCAAAGCTAAATTTATGACCCAGTGTAGATACCAACTCACAGCCAGAAATGTTCAGCTCTGTATAACTAGGTGCATTAAAGAGTCCTCCAGGGTAACACATAACTAGATGCAAGACTCATAATTTTGCATGCAAAACTGATATTAGACAGGGCTTTCTTACTGTTTTTCACCAAACCGGTTTCAAATCAGGTGGGCATGATGTCAAAATAATAAATGGTGGCACAGCATTCTCGTAAATTTAAAATGTCCTGCAGGGTTTCTTTACCTTCACGTTAAACCACAATGTCATCATGCCTTCGTACTATCTCCTCAAATATTACAGTGCATCATACATCCCCTTTAAGTTACAGCTCTGCTAATAGCACCACAGACTTGAACAAGTCGTGTGATCTAAGGGGGTGCTGGTACTGGCAGTGTCAATCACCATTTCTTTCTAACCACAAATAAGCTCAGCACTCAGGCTGCCGCACAAGCTAGTATTGCAGATTTCAACTTTCTGGCAGTACGCACTCTTCTTCACCAATCAAGGAAAGTCTGCAGGCAAAAATGAATTTGTAATTTTCAAATAACTGCAACTGCAAATTTGCAGCAGGTGCTCCAGATATTAGTGAACCATTTCTACCAGAAGAGTGTATTCAATATAAAGGGCATGTAAAAGCTCATGGGTTTCAATGGCATTTCTTTGAAATTTAGTACAGTAATTATGCTAAATTCTATGCCGCCTTTCCTTTCCCATTAAAAGGCCTCACTATTTACAAACCTAAATATAATCAGTAGGTTTTCCAGTAATGTTAATTGTATTCATGTGATATTATGTACTCGCAATAAAAAAGCATAATCAGCGATGAAAGCTCTAAAACCAAAAGAGAAAGAAAATGACTAAATCAGAAGTGGTTTCATCTAATTGATTTCATTTTTGCAAATTAAAAATGCCAGGATCTACTGATCTACGAGGTGTTTAACTGGTTTGTGTAGTGTATGTGTTTAAAGACACAAAATTAGCAAATGGCATTGTCAACAAATAACTATGCAAATGAAAATCAATAGCATGTGAACAGGAAATCATTATCTATCCTATTAAACTACATATGCTGTTGTAAAGGTCACACTTTGACTGCATTAACACTGGTGACTAATTTCTGCGCTGTGTGATACATAAACAAAGAAAATTTTCAACTGCTTCTGCAGTCAAAATCTGTGATTAAAAATGACATGGTAATGACAGAGTTAATCTTCCTTTATTACGCATAGAATTCAATGTTAGAAGTAAAGTGTACAGAAAACAATGCACAAAATATTGCAGCACCTTTTCTCTCTATTGGGACACAGTAGCACTGCCATTCATTTACCAATTGCAGACACTTCAGTACTATCCATCTTTAAGATGTTTAGAAGGTATCACCTAGGACAACTTCTGTAAAACCACAAGCAACTAATTACATCTAGTCAGTGATGTGTATAAACAAACAGAAAACACTTATTCATGTTGCTTTAATGCACTTCATACATTTTTAGCATTGCTGAAACAATATTATTGCTTAAATCAAATTACTGAGAAATGGTATGAAGCATGCTTTTTGCTGACTGTGATGACTTGAAGGGCAGTAATAGTATGTGTAAATTTAAATGCATTCAATCATTATGATGTCAGCATCTTTAATACAGCAGTTCATTCATTAATCTGTGACCTTTTTTCCTCAGGCAGTTCATCAATTTAATAGCCTCTTTTAACTTAAACCACAGGAAAAATGAGGGATGCCTAAACTACTTCCCTGATGCATAGGTTACATTTAAAACCACTCCTGACGATGGTCAATATGTTGTTGAATAAACATTCTGCTTCGGCTTGTAAATGTTCACATTTTATTACTTTGTTTACCAAGTAATGTTCAATTTCCCATCATTTATCAAATACTTTGCCTTTCTATTCACTCTTCTGGAGAATGTTTTTAAACCACGATAATCATAACTAGCTTTAATGGCAGATGTTGACCCCAATCTCTATTCCCAAGAGATGGTACATAATACAATCAAAATATTGCAGGAAAAATAGTTTCTATGACGGAAAAGGAGTGACAGGTGGGGTGAGGGAGAGAGACACTCAATACAGGGAAGCAGAACGAAGGAGGATTCAATTATAAGCTACTATTCAATTATGTACCAACATGCTGCAGCAGACGGTTAGGGTACGATATGTGCTTACGATTTCACACCTCTCAAACATGTGAAATTAAGTAAAAAGGGATGGACAGGCAATGGAAAAAAATGAAAGCACTGTCTCAATCCAAGATGTTCTCATGTATGTTCTTGAGACTAGTTCCAGAGCAACATTGAAATGAGTTGGAAGAAGACTGCCTTGCAACACTCATGGTCACAAAATAGCTCAAGGTCTATTGCCTTAGCTTTCTATTTGTTTGGTTCCCTTGACAAAAAAAAATCAATATGAAGTACTGAGGTGCAAAAGGAAGGGACAAAAGTTACAAATAATTGCTGGTGTTTTGATACTTTCAGTACTTGAATTGTTTTTGCTGCAAAAATATCACTGTAGTTACTTAAGGGAAATTTTGCTTTGTTATTATGGGCCCAAATTTCCCCAACCCCTTTTTCCGGTGCACTAACCAGAGATGCAGCGACTTTGTGCGCTCAAAACGGCGCTAAAAAACGTACTCATGATTCTGGCCGCTCTGCTGTGTGTCCCGGGTCCTGGCGTGGCGTATATAGTGCAGTGGGGGGGCTGAGCTACAGCCCTGCGCCGAAAACAGTGCCGGCAGCTTTCCGCATGCGTGGTGGAGCCTGCGCCTATGCATAGTAGCTCCTTGCCCTCCCAGCGCATCCTGCAGGCTGTGAGCAGGACCCGATGCTCGCCGCCCCTATCCCTGGCCGAAAGGATGACTCGATGTTCGCCGCCCCTATCTCTGGCCGAGTGGCCTGCCGCACAGGTCGGCCGCTGCCTTCCCACACTGAGAGCTACAAGAAAAAGCAGGGAGACTTTTGATCGGGGGGGGGGGTTGGGGAAGAGTTTTAATCGGGAATCGGGGGGAGGAGGAGAGTTTCTTTAAATGATTTAGAAAAAGTCTCTGTCAATGGCACAATGCAACTGGCTGTTAAGAGGTGAGAATGACCAGAGAAAACTTTCCGGAGGTTTGGTCTCTCAGTACCAGCAAATATTTGTTTTGGTAGTAATCATGACTTAGGTCAATTTTTTAAAAATCCCACCAATTCTTAGTGAACAACTGCATGGATACTTGTAGATACCCTGTTGGGAATATTCCATCAGCACCCACGGGTGCTTTATTGGGGAATAACTGCATGGGAACCCTCAGGTACCTTGCACAAGTGACCATCGCTCATAGCTCTGCGAGCAAAATATTTGATTCATAAATGGTTTTATGAAACCATTTGTCTTCTGATATAAATGATATTAAAAAGTGCATATTTTATGAAGCTTTATGTAATGGAATATGTAAATTATGCAAAAGTTACAGTACAAGATCTGTATTAGTTGTTGTGAAGGTGTTTAGTGCTTTGCAAGGTCCTCTGTGCTCCCCTTTCCCACCCCCCCACCAACAATCTCTGGCTACCTACGCTGATTTCTTAACTCTCCGCAATGGTTTTCTGTGCGGCCACATACGCTGGCCTAAGTTAGTTTGGAGCAACTATTAGCTGTCCAAACTGGCTTAAAAAACAGCTGGTAACGCCCCCTTTTGAAAATAAAAACGAAACAAAAAAAAATCACTAACTCACTTACACTGGCGCAAATTAAATGTGCAGAATGGGGATTTTTAAGATACTCCAGAAAAATCAAGTTGCTCTAAAAAAAATGGAGTAAGTCCTGGGCAAATTTGGGCCCTATATTAGGATTAATACCATAGTTATTAAACATGATACGATAGTCTTTGTAGTTCATTGTAGTTTTTCAACCTGGTTTCTTCATGATGTCCATTTGATTTCAAAAATTGTATATTCAAATCCAATTTTATGTTTTTATTAAATACCATTACAGATTACAGTCATTCAATAGGACTACAGAGTTCTATCTTCTAAGTCATCACAAAGAGAATTTGTGAGTAAAAGCTTAGTTCTGTTATAGAAAAAAATGTTTCAACATTCTACGGAGCAGTAGAAAAATTGGGCTAGACTTTCCCCAAAGCCCCTCACTGCCCAATTGCCGCCCAGAAACACCGCTAAGATTCTGCTGGCGAAAATTTCCATGAGTAAGGTAAGAAATACCGCCCGGCGAAAAAATTAATCTTGCACCAAGATTCTTGGCGGTTAAAACTGAAACTAAGGAAAACAGGCGGTTCTTACCTGAATGGACGGTATTTAAAATTTAGGCCGAGGCTGCAGTTGGGCCTAGGGAGGGGGGAAAACTCAAAAAATATTTTTTCACTTAAAAAAAAATTGAAGTTATTCAACTATTCTCAAGATAGTTTTAAAGGTAATCGCCATTTTAAAATTTTAAAAGTAATAATAAAAAACCTTTAACTTACCTTTCTTTGCAGGGTACTCATCTACCACCCTGTTTCATGCAGCTTCTCGTGGGTGTTTTCCCCGGCGATCTGTACGAGCCTCTGTTGAGGCCCAACTTTGATCTGGCGCTTTTCTCGGTGGTGCACGCAGATGCACGTGGGCGGTTTGCTCCCCGGAGGTCTTTTCGAAATGTGGGCGGTTCTATTTAAAAAGTAAGGGGGAAACTTTTGCCAGGCGGTTTCTCTTCCAAAAACAGCTGAAAATGACGGCAAAAGTCTCCCCCAACATTGAACATTACAGTATACAACGCACCACTGCAATTGCTGCAATCTAGGCATACACTCATCTTCAGAGAGCAGAATTGTGCTGACATGTCTATGGTGGTTGTATATTTCTCTAATGTGCATAAACCAATTTCACGCTATAAAGGCCTATGGATGTGTTCCCATTACAGTTCTTGTACCCAGAATGAGGTCAGACATTACAGCTATGAATTCAGATAATCTCACAATGCAGAGTTGTGTGGATGTTGCCCTGTTTATATGATAAATGGATACTGGACTCACGTACTAACTTTGATGAATCGAATGTCTGGAATAGTTACGTTTTCAAATACTCCAAGCTCCTGAATGCTAAATTTCTGGTCGCTGAAGAGGGTATGGAGGCTCTGCTCTCAATATTGCCACCAGCTTCTTCTAATGGCCCGACTCTACCATAGCTGGCTTGCATGTCAACACAGCAGTTTTTATGCTACTTGCCTTGTCCACTGTCTACACAAATACAATTTTTGAAAAACCTGTTGCTGTATTGGCATTGCACAAAATGAGTTTGGGAGTTGTCCTGGGAGGTTGTTGCTCACAGCACAAAGCAAACTGTAAATGAAAATTATTTGGCAATCTCAGCATATAAAGATAACAAGAATGCAAATTGCAAAAATTCACACTGGTAAAGTAGCAGCACTCCTTCTGAAGCTAGGATTAAAACATTGTTCAGATAAGAGTAGAAGAATCTTCACACTGCATCTGGCTGTACTACATCTAATCTAGGTGTACATGATACTCACCTGGGTGACAAATAGATGGGAATATTCCATTTCCCAAAATTGATATTTCATACCTTCATCAGAACAGAAATTACAGAAAAATACTATAATGAACACACCCTCTTGAAAAAAAAAAAGAGAACAAAATCAGCCACCCTGGGCATAGTGAATAAGGTCGGTCGGAGACATTCTGTAGCACAAAGATTCTAGCTAGCTTTGGGAGGGCAGGACAAGTTGGGGGACATATCAGCACGTTTTCGATCATCAACATAAAATTTGAATGCTGGTGGAAAATATACCGTTTTGATTGTCTATTAATTGAGACTTTGTCAGTAATGAGTCACGATTGGCCTATATGACTGGGTGCAATTTATTAACAGATGTTGGGTGTCGCGAAGTGAAAGGAAAGCTCCTCAGGGGCAGGTTCAATCAGATAGAAGCCTGTCGAAAGATCCACTGAACCACAGATAGCAACATTGCAGAATCCCTTGACTATGTGCATTCCACAACAGACAGAGGAAGTACAATATAAGGTAACCGCCAATTATTTAGGAACATAACTTTACCAAGGATGTTGAAAAAAAATTTGAATTAATTGTCAAATAGGCCTCTGGCAATGTGTTGGAAAAAATGCTTTGCTGCGAATGAATTATATACTTTGCTTTCTAACAAACGAGTATGGACTGATAGAATTACAATGACATACGGGACACTGTTCCCATTGCCTTAACTCAGCGTTGCAGGCCACTGTCAAAAAGGCAATCATGTTGTGAAGATGGTACCCAATGCTATTACTAATCCAGCTCGGGCACATGGACATTTATGTCTTTACTGCTGTAAAAGATTGAATGGGATGACATTAAAGACAAATATCTGATGCCTCGAGAGAGTGACTCTTTAGATTTTCTGTTAAAAGGCAAATACATCAGCACACTGGTCCTAGCTTCTGGATTCTGGTAAATGGTTGTACATCATGACAGGCATTTCACTCCAGTTCAAGGTACTACCATTTCAGCTATGCAATGTTCCTGCTATGTTTCAGCACCTATGAATAATATGCTGGTCTGATTTACAACTGTTGAGTGTATCTCCACAACATTGTTGCGCAACCATTCTTTTTTTTTTAATTCATTCATGGGTTGTGGGCGTCCCTGGCAAGGCCAGCATTTATTGCCCATCCCCAATTGCCCTTGAGAAGGTGGTAGTGAGCCACCTTCTTGAACTGCTGCAGTTTGTGTGGTGAAGGCACTCCCCCAGTGACTTTGCCGTAGCAGTTTGGTACAACTGAGTGGCTTGCTAAGCCATTTCAGAGGGCAGTTAAGAGTCAACCATATTGCTGTGGGTCCAAAGTCACATATAAACCAGACCAGGCAAGGATAGCAGATTTCTTGAATGGCGGAGCAGGCTCGAGGGGCCAAATGGCCTACTCCTGCTCCTATTTTTTATGTTATTTCCTTCCCTGAAGGACATTAGTGAACCAGATAGATTTTTTTCGACAAAAATCTGTGGCAACCATTCGCCCGACTCCAGAAAGCGGAACTGACTGTATCACAATAACAATCAACTTTTTGAGAAAATAAATGTTTAGGACATGATGTTTCTGTTCCAAGGCATTAAGCCAGATTCTGGAAAGATAACAGCTGTAAGTACATTTCTACCAACTATGATGATATTTAATGTCAGACAATTTCTTGAAATGGCAGGATTGTACAGAAAAATTATTAGAGACTACACCATTAACACAGATCCACTAATTGCACTGACTCAAAGGGAAAGCCCATATGCATGGTTTATAAAGGCCCAAAAGGCCATTGTGATAGTGAAGAAGAATCTAAGCTTTCCTAATTGCACATTACAGTTTGAAGTATATACTGATCTTTTTGAATGGAGCCATGATTTTTTTGAATGGCGGAGCAGGCTCGAGGGGCTAGATGGCCTACTCCTGTTCCTAATTCTTATGTTCTTATCTTCTGATGCATCAGATTTGGATCTGAGACCAGCTCTGATTCAACAACACATCAAGAAAGAATTGGTGGTAGTATTTGAAAGCTGGACTTGTCAAAATATTCTGCGACTAAAGTGTGTCTGATGGTTATTTGGATAGTAGAACATTTTAGGACTTGGCTTACTGGAAATAATTTCCAGTTGTTATGAATCTCAGTGTTCTGGAATGGCTATGCGTATCTCCATTTGTAGCCCCCATTTTCCAGTCACAATTAGTTACAAAACAGTATCTCTGTCAAATATTTTATTTTTCTGTAATTTTAATATTTTTTTTAGCAGTGTTTAAATTAGCTCTGTGAGCACTTCATATTACGTGTGACACAATGCTTGGTTATTGAAATGTATTGAAAATCAGATTGATTTAAAAGACAAATTGGGTAAAGCTGATGATCCCACATATTGGAGAGATGATTTTGTCAGTAATTGAGACTGGAAATTGAAAAATGGAAGCGGCGAAGTGAAATTTATTTATTCAGATCTGGTTCTGAAGAGTTATTAATGTAAAAACATAAATGGTTTTAGGCAGAATGAAAAAAATTACACTCTACAGCCCACCTCTCTTTCAGAGATCAACTTCACCTACCGACCATCTCACCATGTCTTTCAATTTGTCTCTTTGTAAGTGCATCTAATTATCTTGAACTTATTTATGCTACCTACTTTAAAAGATTTCTCTGGCCCCATAAGCCTGTTTTTGGATGTATGAACGGTATTGCCTGTGTATACTGTGATGCAAGCTTGGGGCTGCATGTCAGCATATAGCTAGATTCTGATCTTAGTTCGGCCATTGGGAAGCACTGACAGTTGGGTAGATGCTCTCTCACACATAGATGGAGAGAAACATCAGACGACGAGTCATGACTCTCCCACACCTTATATTGCTTGCTCTCACGACAGGTAAAATAGAAGAACTACTCAAGAAGAGCAAAAGTAAAACAGATTAGCAATGAAAAAATACAAATGTTGTCTAATTTATTTTGTTGAAATTACTAAATATAAGAGAGTCTGTCCAGAAGGTAGTCTTAAGAAACCATGAATAGTGTTAGTGAGTGTTACACCTTGCTATTTAACAAGAAAACTATAAATTGTGTTACATCAAAAGTTCAAGCAATAATGAGTGTAATAGTCAAGCTTGAGCAAAAATAATTTAGACATACTCTCCAAAAAATCATTAAATCCAACATTAAGACTGAATAAATCAATCGCTAAGCTTTTCCCTCGGTCATTCTTAGATGATCACCAATTGTAATTAATCAACTATGTGCACAGATTAAGTCGCATGCTTCACGTACAAATATGTTCAATCCCATTGCTGTTTCTTTATAACTGAAGTTAAATGCTTAACATTATTGCAAAAATGAGGAGGAAGCCATTTAATGCTGATGGACATATTGTGCAATTTCATTTAAGTACGTATTAAACATAAAAGTATCAACTATTTAAAATTAAAAATTGCTGGCACCCGGAACTCATTTGATTTCCCTTCAGGTTCTGCAATTACACTCCAATTGAAAGCATCTCAAGCATACATTGGAATATTTTTTCAACAATAGCATCATTGGTTGGAAGGCCTCTAGCTGCAACATCCGGCAATTAATATTTATGATGTTGGCTGAAGGAAAGTCTTTGATAATAAACCAAAAATATTCGGTCATTCATATTTAAAAAATAATTTGGTTCTGTATGTATTGAAACAATGTACTTTGTTATCCAAATTGTTGCTACAACACTAAAGTTAAAGTTATTGAGCATGTCTAGACTTTGAGTTGGTGGTTTAACAACCCAAAACAGCAAAATGTACAAACTTCATCTATGCTGCATTATATAAGACAAATTCCAATGTGCACATTTAAATATAGGTTAAAATAGATTTCTCGTCATGGTACTTTGATTTGAATGTTTTGAGAGCATCTTTTGATTAATCCAGTATTACGATTCATAAGATCAATGCTCCTCAATATAGTGCATTCATGCATGAGTGTGCTTTTGTAATGTGTATTACACAACTGTGACACATACTGTATTATGTCTCTATAAATTGCCACAGAGCTTTCAAGAAAGGGAACTGTAAAAGACTGAGCCCTATGATGTAGTGTACCTTGACTTCCAAAATGTATTTGACAAAGCTCCACACAGAAGATTATTTCAGCTTTAAAACAGAGGCTATTCAAGCTAATACTTGGGAATAGATAACCAAGTGGCTGAAGGGTATAAGTGGCTGATATCTGACAGAAGGATTCTGTTGTGGGACGGGTGGGTGGGGGGGAAATAGTACTCCAGGACTGGTGTTAGGATCCATACTGTTTCTAATCAGAAGCTCAAAACAAACTGGTCAAATTAGCAGAGATCACAAACAAGGAGGGGAGGATAAATCTAAGATGGCAGCTTAGCAGCTACAAAATGAGTTAGATGAAATAGGCAAGTGAGCAGAACAGTTTCAGATGAAATTGAATTTGGACAACTAAAAAATACTGCATTTAGGAAGAAGAAATGGGCAGTGCAAGTGCTCTACGCATGGTGTCAAAATAGCCAAAGATTTAGTTGAGCGAGATCTGGGGTAGACTCAACACTCCACATCCAACCAATTCGGAGCATCAATCAAAGCAAGTAGAATGCTGAACTACATAACCAAAGCAGTAGAGTACAAATCAGAGGAAGTCAGAATGTGTTCTTTCCAAACACTCTCCAGTTCTGACGAAGGGTCGTCGACCCAAAATGTTAACTCTGCTTTCTCTTCACAAATGCTGCCTGAACCGCTGATATTTCCAGCATTTTATGTTTATATTCCAGATTCCAGCATCCACAGGGTTTTGCTTTTGTATTAGTGTTTAATTCACTGCCACTTCTCTTCTAGAAATGCCCACCTTGAAGTTCTGCTCTTCCCTCAGACGGGAATTCCGTTTGTCTCTTTTACCTTGTTCTTCATCTTTACTTTGTTGCCCTTCTCGTGTTTGATCAAGTATCTGCCAAGACTCGCTTTCACAGCCACATCTCTTTCCTCAGTAACTGCTTCCGCCTCAGACTTAATCCACGTGGATTCCAACTGAAATTCCACCCTTCATGTTTTGGATCCACCCAGGATTACAGATATCTCCGAGATATTCAATGTTCCTCCAACCACTGCTCTCGCCGCATCCTGGGATCCACACTCAACGCTATGCACCGCCGCATGCACACTCTCGACCTCTCTCTTCAGCAGCACCGACTCACTCTATCTCTAAGCTGTCCTGGTCCGCAGTTCCATTTCATCCTTCGCCTCATCAAGCACTTCAACCAAAAACTTTTTTCCTTCCTTTCAGGTGTTAAGGATCGTAAACTTCAACAACTCTGGGATACCAATGCCCCTCCGGAACCTTCTTCCCTCACACTACCCTCTGATCTCATCCCTTCTTCAAATTTCACCCCCTGCTGTGTTTTCACCATGTCTTGTGACCCCGAACGATCAGTCCTCAGCAAATACCTGAGCTTCATCCCCTTCTGCCCCTATCTCAATGAATTTCGAGCTCGGCACGATGCTGAGCTATTTTTCCGGCACCTTTGCCTCCATGCCCACTTCTTCGAACAGGAGTCTTCCCCTTGCACAGCTGACCCTTTCTCCTGTTTTCAGAATTCTCGCTCTACCTGGACCCCTCCCTCTGGCCGCTTACCCTCTCTAGACCCCTTCATTGCAAACTGCCGACGGGACATCAGCCGTCTCAATTTCTTTGCTCCCCTCACTCACTCCAATCTACCTCCCTCTGAACTTGCAGCACTCCGCTTGCTCAGGTCCAACCCCAATCTTGTTATCAAGCCTGCTGACAAGGGTGGCAATGTTGTTGTTTGGCGAACTGACCTCTACCTTGCAGAGACTGATCGACAACTCTCTGACACCTCCTCCTACCTCCCCCTGGACCATGACCCCACTACTGAACATCAAGCCATAATTTCCCAGACCGTCACGGACCTCATCTGGAGAACTTCCCTCCACAGCCTCCAACCTCATGGTCCCCCAGCCCCGCATAGCCCGCTTCTACCTCCTTCCCAAGATCCACAAACAGGACTGTCCCGGTAGACCCATCGTTTCAGCCTGTTCTTGACCCACAGAAATTATTTTTTCCTATCTCGACTCTATTTTCCATTCTCTTCCCACCTACATCTGTGACTCCTCCGACGCTCTCTGTCACTGTTTCCAGGCCCCAACCGTCTCCTTTTCGCCATTGACGTCCAATCCCTCTACACTTCCATCCCCCACCAGGATGGTCTTGGGGCGCTCCACTTCTTCTTCGAGCAGAGGCCCAACCAGTCCCGATCCACCACCACCCTCCTCCTCCACCTGGCTGAACTTGTTCTCATATTGAACAACTTCTCCTTCAACTTCACTCACTTCCTCCAAATTAAAGATGTTGCTATAGGAACCCGCATGGGTCCCAGCTATGCCTGCCTTTTCATGGGATATGTGGAACATTCTTTGTTCCAGTCTTACTCGGGTCCCCTCCCTCACCTCTTTTTCCGATACGTTGATGACTGTATCGTTGCCGATTCCTGCTCTCGCCCTGAACTAGAAAATTTCATTCACTTTGCATCCAATTTCTTCACCTTCTCTCACCTTCACATGGTCCATCTCCGACTATTCCCTTCCCCTCCTCGACTTCTGTGTCTCCATCTCAGGGCATAAGCTTTCGATCAGAATCCACTATAAGCCCAGGCTCCCACAGCTACCTGGACTACACTTCCTCCCACCCCACATCCTGTAAGGACTCCATTCCATTCTCCCAGTTTCTCCATTTCCGTCGCATGTGCTCTGACGACGCCACCTTTCACACTAGTGCCTCTGACGTGTCTTCCTTTTTCCTCAACAGAGGATTTCCCTCGGCTGTGGTTAACATGGCCCTCGATCGTGTCCGTTCTATTTCCCGCACCTCTGCTCTCACCTCTTCATCTCCCTCTCAGAGCCATGACAGGGTTCCACTGGTCCTCACCCTTCACCCCACCAGCCTCCACGTTCAACGAATCATCCTCCACCATCTCCAGCGTGATCCCACCACACATCACATCTTCCTTTCCCCTCCGCTCTCAGCGTTCCAAAGGGACCGCTCCCTCCGCGACACCCTGGCCCATTCCACAGTCACCCCCAGCACCCACTCCCCTTCCCACGGCACCTTTCGGTGCAAGCGCAGGAGATGCAGCACCTACCCTTGTATCTCCTCCCTTCCCACTATCCAGGGTCCCAAATACTCCTTCCAGGTGAAACAGTGATTTATTTGTAATTCTTTCAATCTAGTATACTGAATTCACTGCTCACGATGTGGTCTCCTCTACATTGGGGAGACCAAGCGTAGATTGGGTGACCGCTTTGCGGAGCACCTCCGTTCAGTCCGCAAGTGTGACCCTGAGCTTCCGATCGCCTGTCACTTTAATTCTCCACTCCACTCCCACTCTGACCTCTGCGTCCTCGGCCTCCTACACTGTTCCAATAAAGCTCAATGTAAGCTCGAGGAACAGCACCTCATCTTTCATTTCGACACTTGACAGTCTTCTGGACTCAACAGCGAGTTCAACAATTTCAGAACGTAACCGCTGCCAAGCTTTGGCTCCCTTCCCCCCACCCCCCATAAAAAATGTTTGGCTCAGAGGCGTTCGTCCGAAGGAAGCTTCCAACTGGAATTTTAGGCCCAATAATATTGGAAAAACCGCTATGTCTATTCTTAAAAACAGCTGATTAAGATGTGTAGTAGGGAGGGCTTTAGAGTCCTACAGCATTGGGGCAGGAATAACATGCACAGATGGGATTGGTTTCACTTAAAACAAACTAGTACCCAAAGAGGTCAACAGGGAAGTGAGGGAGTATATAGAATTTTAAGTAACTATAGGAACATCAGACAGCAGTGGGATTAATATACTATCACTGCAATGGCAAGGAGGGATTTAAATGAATGTAATTAACAAATAGAAGCACTTCATGCAGAATAGGGAGGAGCAAAATGTACTAATAATAATAAGGTTTTAACTTGCTTGCAGCTTGGAAGTAAAATGACAGCACTTGTTGGAAATGCAACATAATTACTGAGTGTATTGAAGAAAGTTTCTTGAAGCAGCATGTCTTCATCACAACAAGGGAGCAGGTGGTACTTAATACAGTAACAAGCCAGAAATATTTAGCAATCATAGCAGGAGAGCATCTGCATGGAGGGACTGAATATGAATAATATGACTGAATTCGATATTAGGCTTGAGTTTTGAAGTGTTTACAAAATGCTAATAACCAAGGCTGCTTATTTGCAGTTTGCATGGAATAAATGGCAGAATTGCAAAATGTGATTCCAAAACATTAGTAATAATTGTGGGATTTTATGCAATTAGAAAGGAATGTTGGCTGAATCACCATAATAATCAAACCTTCAAAGAGGCTGGCCAAATTATTTTGGAACACAGAGTTTCTGTAATCTTTTATATTTTGTCTTAAGATCCAAGAACATTGGTGATTGTATTTCACAGGCAAACTTAATTGATAAAAATTACATATCGGAACAACTTAGTCATCTCAAAATTTCTTTTACAATTATATAAATGTATCGTTCAGATTTGGCTGATTACCAAGCTATTTTAAAGGCTAATCAAGACTAAAGGTATGGCTATTATACAGTCATTTAAATTTTGTTTCTCTTGGTTATTAGCTATCTTGATTACTTCATGTTTCACATAGTACTGTGACCCCAAACAGATGCAAAGTTTGATTCATTATCCTCAGCAAGAAGATGCAAGCCCAAAGTGGAAAAATGAGAAGTTACTTAGTGCAATGAGGCAATCTATTGGCACTGTCTTGGATTTCCAAGTAGATTAATGGGCCCAAGTTTTGGCTTTCCCTTAGAAAGACGCACCCCCCGAGAGGCGCGCCTATTTCGTAGAACAAAAACTGCACCTAATACCTACCTCTGTATTCTGCGATATTTTTCGGGCCTGTTCCAGGTCGGCACGGCGCAACAGGAGCTGCTGGGGGCAGGGCCAAGGCGTCGCGCCAAAGAACTGCAGGCAGGGGGGCGGGGCTAGCTCACAGCATCAAATTTAATGCCGGCAGCCCTGCGCATGCGCGCTGGAGCGTGCACGCATGTGCAGTGGGACACAAATTTCATTTCTTTTCCAGCTTTCTCATCTTGGGAGAGCTATTTTGTATTCCTTCAAAAAGAAAAATTTGAGTCGCACTGGTGAGCTGCCACTGAAATCCATTAATGGTGATAAAATTATACTACATCCCTCTTATGATTTGTACCTTCAATTTTCCAGACATTTATAAACTTTTTAATCTCCATACTCGTGTCTCAGAAAATAATATAACCATAATAATTCATAGCAATTTCATAGTCTGGCTGGCTGTCCCTCCCAGTGCTTTGCACGCCGCCACATCCCCTGGCCGAACGGCCGAACTCATCTCCGCAGCTCAGAACCCATTGCTGCCAGGCTGTACTGCTCTCGCCTCACACCGCCCCTATCCTCTGGCCGAGCGGCCGAACTCATCTCCGCAGCTCAGAGCCTGCTGCTGCCAGGCTGTACTGCTCTCACCTCACGCCACCCCTATCCTCTGGCCGAACAGCCGAACTCGTCTCCACAGCTCAGAGTCTGCTGCTGCTGGGCTGTACTGCTCGCGCCACCCCTATCCCCTGGCCAAACGGCCGACAACTCAGCTCGGTGCCTACTGCTCTGCTGCTTCAGACAGGTAGGAAAATGTAATTAATTTTTTATTTGATTAATTTATCATTTATTATTCATGATGGCTCTTTATTTGTAGAAGTGAAGTGTTAAATGCTTGTAAAATTCACTAACTTCACTAACTTCCCTCCCCCCCGCCGCCCCCACTCCCCCATCTCTCATTCCCTGCAGCTAATTTATAAAGTGCAGGCAAGGTTTTTCTGAGCGTACAAAAATCTACACTTATTCCATTCTAAGTTAGTTTGGAGTAAGTTTTCGCTGCCTAAACTTGCAAAACATGTATAATTGGCTGGACACACCCCCTTTTAAAAAGAAAAACTGTTCTAAAATGAAAATATTCTAACTCAATAGAATTGGAGCAAACTAAATGCCGAGAATTGCAATTTCTAAGATGCTCCATTCTAAACTAGTTGCTCCAAAAAAATAGGAGCAACTCGAGCCGAAACTTGAGCCCGATATAACTGATCATGACTAAACACTGAACAAGTAACACCTGAGTTAAGAAATCCACATTTTAAACTGATCAGAGCTGCAAAATATGGTTACCAATAAAAATGGTAAGTATCACTAATTGTCCCATATTTAAATGTGCTCCATGAAGACTTTACTTGTTTTGGTTTCAAGAATTCTCAATAAATGCACATGAAATAGAAAAAGGCAATCATTTTTTTTCCCATGTGCGCCCAACGATTAACATTGATGCCAAGGCCATTGGAAAGAAAATTGCCATTTTCAGCACTACAGAACATTGCAATAAAGCAACAAATGTCTAATACAAAAACAAAATACTGCGGATTCTGGAAATCTGAAATAAAAACAGAAAATGTTGGAAATACTCAGCAGGTCAGGCAGCATCTGTGGAGATAGAAACAGAGTTAACGTTTCAGGTCGATGACCTTTCATCAGAACCTTTCATCTGATGAAAGATCATCAACCTGAAACGCAAACTCTGTTTCTCTCTCCACAGATGCTGCCTGGCCTGCTGAGTAGTTCCAGTATTTTCTGTTTTTACAGTAAGACTTCTAATGTTTCTCTTAGCTGGAAAAACTGTATCTCTTTTTAAAATGTAAACACGTCCAATGGTATTTAATTTGCTTGTTACAATTAAGTTAATTTATAGATAGCCCAAATTTAGCACTGTACTCAAATTAAATTTAAGAAGTCAAATTCTATTCTGCAGTCAACAAAGTGCATATCATACAAATCTGCCATAGCAAATTTTTACAAACCTCTATTAAAGGGGTTTCAAAGTACTTAAATGGGAAGGAAAGTCCAAGGAGAATTTATAGAAAGTATGAATTTTCTAGCTGACATGAAGCCCAGAGCAGAGTCTCTCCCCTTGCTAGAGCACTCTGGCAATATCAGTTTCAGTGGTGTCCTGGAGCAGCTCCTTTGCAAATAGCAACAGATATGACTTCAAACTGATCTAAAAGGATTCCAGAGTCACTCAAACTATGCTGTAGGCTGGTGGTGCAAACTGTTCAACTGCAGCATAGTCTTGTGGGATTGGATGACTTCAGGACAGCCCTCACGCCAATCTGAAGTCACAATGCTGCTGTTTACAAATGGCAAATAATTTTGAGATCATCCTATTATTTTCTCTTACAAAAAGGTGCGAGGGAGAGAGTAATTTTTTGTTCAAAATATTCCGCATCGGACTTTCCTTTCCCCTTTTATATATCTGTATAGATGAACTGCCTTTCCAATAAAGATTTTAGCATACACCACATCATCTCCTGAGCACAGAGGAAGTTGTGTCATTGCTGTCAACTTGGCAACAGTGTTAATGTAATGCTCAAATGTTTGTGAATGTCAATTTAAAGAAAGAATGGGAAATAAATAGTTATAAATTAGCTTTAATTACAAGCACTCAACAGTCCCTTACAGTAAATCTTCAAAGGGGTTTACAATTTTCAAACTGGACTTCAGTCAAACATTGGAGTGAAGGATAAGAATATGGGTTCTGGGAAAATAACTAAATCTTATCAGCATAGACAGACATGAAGAAAATGAATAGACGTTAACATGAATTTCCCTCCTTTCCCCACACTTCACACAGATGGAGTGGGAGACGATTAAAACAGCATTTTAATTTACATAGCAAACACATTTAAAGTCCAGGCAGTATTGTTTGCTCATCCCTTTTCATAGCAAGGTGCAAGCTTTGCATTATTCAGAAATGATTTAAACTCCTTCAGTCTTTACACACTGTGCAAACTAAGATGAGTAAGCTAATGGTGAATGGAGAGTGAAAGACTATGGTACAAAATTGCAAACTGTGCCAATAAAACGAAGCTTCATTCCTCCATTATGAATAAAATTTGAATCTCCTGTCCCACAATATCATGGCTAGTATGCTGGAAAAACACAAACTTATCGTTTTGGGGTAGGGTGGGTAAATGTCAGAAAAGATGCAATACACGCTAGTGCCAGTTACATATTGCTATTTCTCAATTTATCCAATCAAAAATAGATTACTGTTCCCAATTATCTGCTACTGTGTGCCCAGGGGCAGCACGGGCCAGCCCACACTGCGATACGTGTGTGCACTAGGTCCGTGCAGCAGAGCTGGTCTCTAGTCGTCTTGGTTAATCCTTGCCACTGGAACGAGACCTAGCTCTGTCAAACCCGTGTGGTGACTGATGTGCAAAGGCCACCACATGGTAAAAAAATCCACGCACAAGCATCTTCCACCTTTCAATATGTAGTTTGGGATCTGGAATGTCAGGTCCTTCACTGAAACACCTGTGAACTCATCTCTTTTTGGTGTGGAAGCAAGTCATCCTCGATATGAGGGACCGCCCAAGAAGTTGTTATTACTGTGGGGAGGGGAGTATAAATGTATAACAGCTTGAAAGAGTTCTGAAAGCTAGACTGAAATAATACAATCCAAATCTGCTGCAATTTGGGTGAAAATTGGAGAAAGGGCCAATGAATATTAAGTTGAGACATAGGATATGAAAGCGAGACATACATGCAATAAAGATTCATTAAAATTAGTGTGGTAATTTGACAAAGATCAGGTTGAATCAAAGCAAAGATCTTGTAAAGATGAAATTAAGTATTGGCCCAGAAATTCCGACCTCCCCGGGTCCATACGGACTGTGTACGGACCCGGGAAGGCATCGCAAAAGCCGGTTTTCAGCGCACAATGCGCTTGCACTGAAAACTGTTTTTTCCGATCTGTCAAGCTCCAGCTTGACAAATCCTCTGTATCTCGGGAGGGAGGGCATTTGCAAGGGTAAGATTACGGTATTTACCCATTTCTTGCACAGCAAGTGTCCTGAATACTCTTGTGTTTGATAAAAGCAGGCGCATAGCCTACTTTTACAGATGTAAGAAGTTTTAAAATACACAAAAACATAATAAAATTAAATTTTAAAAACACATTTTGTTAAGAAACGTTCCCCACTACGGTAAGTTTATTTTAAACCATAATTTAAAAAATCTTTTTTAAAAATCAGGAAAATATATTTTTTTTATAATACATAAATAACTAATTTAAATTAATAAAAATGTGGTGTATTTTTTAATTTGTGTTTTGGGTGTATGGGGGGGGTTTCTCAATCGTAATAATGGGAACTCCTACTTACGGAGTTCCCATTATGAAGAATGAGTATATACTTTACCTTGATTGGCTGCTCAGCGCCACCGCACGTCCTGACACGCACGCGCTCCGACGCACAGTAAGTGGAGGCCTCAGGACCGGGATCTCTCGTGGGCGCAGCAGGTTCAGGCAAGTGTGCATCTTTGTTAACTTTTTTATCCGATCGCCTGCGGGAAGCAGCCGACCGGGATTTCTAGGCCATTATATTTTTGAAAATTCAATTATTGCACTACAAAAGGTTTCTTTAATGAATAGACTGCTGGATAAAAAGGACTTGTAAAATATATACATAAGATCCAGGTCAAGTCTCATGCAGTAGAATCAGGTAACTGGTTTAGTTTTACATTTACACAAACTATCTATAGTGGTTGTTCTTTTCCCCATTTCCCATGTAAATACATTTTTCTTCCCCTCACACTGTACCCCAGATAAGGTGGTGTGTAGATTTGCTTTCATTGTTATGCTTACAGACACCACTTACTGCTGTTCTACTTGTTATGTCTTGAATAAAGAGTCAGACTAGATACTGCAAGCTCAAAGTAAGGTGTGACTGTAGTCCTTTATTACAGATCTCAGAGTGCCTCTCCAGCCTGTGAGGCCTCCTGATATACAGGTGCTCCCAAGAGATTGTGGGATCCCTTGGTACTCCAGGGGATAAGCCCTCTAGTGGTTAGATATGGTATTTACAGATTTACGTACATAAACTCCCCCGCAAAGTTAATAGTGTAACTATTTACAATGTGAGTGGATCTGGGGCCTTCCTTTCCCTGATTGATCGTCTCGGTGCAAATGCTGGTTTTGGTGAGTCGTTTGTTGGGCCTTCGCTGGGCTGCTGCGCAGCTGTCCTTGCTGGACTGCTGGGGGTGGTGAGCCTTGCTGGGCTGCTGCGGGTGACAGGTTCTGCTTCATGGTCAACTGCTGGGTCGGTTGCCACATGTGTGTGTGTTGGAGGGTCGAAAAAGGTAGAGTCTATTGTGGGTTGTTCTGGATAGTCCGTAAATCGGAGTTTGGTTTGGTCCAAGTGTTTCCTGTAGGTGAGTCGATTTGAGAGTTTGACCACAAGCACCCTATTCCCCTCTTTGGCCAAAACAGTGCCAGGAAGCCACTTGGGACCTTGTCCATAGTTCAACACAAATACTGGAGCATTTATCTCAATTCCGCGTGGCACATTAGCGCGATCACATGTATTCTGTTGAAGCTGCCTACTCTCTACCTCTTCATGTAGATAAGGGTGGACTAACGAGTGCCTTGCCTTAAGTGCCCTTTTCATGAGCAGTTCAGCGGGAGGAACCCCAGTGAGAGAGTGGGGTCTTGTGCGGTAAATAAGCAGCACTTGGGATAAGCGAGTCTGCAGTGAGCCCTCAGTTACCCTTTTCAAGCTCTGCTTGATTGTTTGAACCGCTCGTTCTGCCTGACCGTTGGGACGCTAGTTTAAACAGGGCAGAAGTGACATGTTTGACCCCATTGCAGGTCATGAACTCCTTGAATTTGGCACTGGTAAAACACGGCCCACTGTCACTTACAAGGACACCAGGCAGGCCATGCATGGCAAACATGGCCCTTAGACTTTTAATGGTGGCAGCGGACGTGCTTGCCGACATTATCACACATTCAATCCATTTGTGTACGCATCTACAACCACTAAAAACATTTTTCCCAAGAATGGGCCTGCATAGTCGACATGGACCCTGGACCACGGTTTGGAGGGCCAGGACCATAAACTTAGTGGTGCCTCCCTGGGTGCATTGCTTAACTGGGAACATGTATTACATTTGTGCACGCAGGACTCTAAGTCTGCATCGATACCGGGCCACCGCGCATGGGATCTGGCTACCACTTTCATCGTTACGATGCCTGGGTGGGTGCTGTGGAGATCCTTAATGAAGATGTCCCTGCCCTTTTTTGGCATCACTACCCGATTACCCCATAGGAGGCAGTCTGCCTGTATAGACATTTCATCTTTGCGCTGCTGGTACGGTTCTATTTCTTCCTGCATCTCTAACGGGACACTAGACCAACTCCCGTGGAGTACACAGTTTTTTTTACTAAGGACAGTAAGGGGTCCTGGCTCATCCAGGTTCTAATCTGTCGGACGGTAACAGGTGATTGCTCACTCTTGAATGCTTCCATTACCATAACTAAATCTGCGGGCTGTGCCATCTCCACCCCTGTGGTGGACAATGGCAGCCTGCTGAGAGCATCGGCAGAGTTTCCTGTGCCTGGCCTGTGGCGGATGGCGTAGTTGTATGCGGACAACATGAGCGCCCATCTCTGGATGCGGGCTGATGCATTCGTATTTATCCCCTTACTTTCAGAAAAGAGGGATATAAGCGGCCTATGGTCAGTTTCCAAATCAAATTTGAGCCCGAACAGATATTGATGCATTTTCTTTACCCCGTAAACACAGGCTAACGTTTCTTTTTCGATCATACTGTAGGCCCTCTTAGACAGACTTCTGGATGTATAAGCAATCGGTTGCGATTTTCCAAATTCATTAGCTTGTTGCAATACACACCCGACCCCGTATGACAACGCATCACATGCGAGTACCAAACGTTTACATGGATTGTACAACACAAGCAATTTGTTTGAACATAACAGCTTCCTAGCTTTCTCAAAGGCATTTTTTTGGCTTTTACCCCATACCTATTCATCTCCTTTACGCAGTAAAGAGTGCAGGGATTCTAACAATGTGCTAAGACTCGGTAAGAAGTTACCATAGTTGTTCAAGAGTCCTAGAAACGACCGCAGCTCCGTCACGCTCTGTGGTCTCGGTGCGTTCTCGATTGCCTCTGCCTTCGAATCGGTGGGCCTGATGCTGTCCACCACGATTCTTCTCCCCAGGAACTCCACTTCAGGCACCAGGAAAACACACTTCGAGCGTTTTAGCCTGAGCCCCACACGATTAAGCCGACTAAGAACCTTCTCCAGGTTCTGCAGGTGCTCGACGGTGTCCCGACCTGTGACCAAGATGTCGTCCTGGAAGACCACGGTGCGCGGGACCGACTTCAAGCTTTCCATGTTCCTCTGAAATAACTCCGCGGCCGATCGAATCCCAAACGGGCATCTGTTGTAAATGAAGAGACCTTTGTGCGTGTTGATGCAGGTGAGGTCTTTTGATGATTCCTCCAGCTGCTGCGTCATGTAGGCCGAGGTCAAGTCCAGCTTCGTGAACGTTTCCCCTCCAGTCAGCGTCGCAAATAGGTCATCTGCCTTTGGTAGTGGGTATTGATCCTGCAGTGAGAAATGATTGATAGTTACTTTGTAATCACCACAGATTCTGACGGTGCCATCTCCCTTGAGGACTGGAACAATCGGACTGGCCCACTCATTGAATTCGATCGGCGAAATGATGCCCTCTCGTTGCAGCCTGTCCAGCTCGATCTCCACCCTCTCTCTCATCATGTAAGGTACCACGCTCGCTTTGTGATGGATGGGTCGCACCCCCGGAATCAAATGGATCTGCACTTTTGTTCCTTGGAACTTACCGATGCCTGGCTCGAACAGCGAGGGGAACTTGTTTAGGACCTGGGCACGAGGTGTCGTCGACGGACAAAAGCGCTCGGACATTCCAGTTCCAGCATATTTTTCCCAGCCAGCTCCTGCCAAACAGCGTGGGGCCATCGCCCGGTATCACCCAGAGTGGTAATTCATGCACCGCTCCATCGTAGGAGACCTTTACGGTATCACTGCCAATTACGGGAATCAGTTCCTTTGTGTATGTTCTCAGTTTCGTGCGAATGGGAGTCAGGACTGGCCTTGAAGACTTGCTGCACCACAATTTATCGAAAGTCTTTTTGCTCATTATGTACTGGCTTGCGCCCGTGTCCAGCTCCATGGACACCAGGAGTCCATTTAATTCAACCTTCAGCATTATCGGGGGACACTTTGTGGTAAATGTGTGCACCCCATATACCTCTGCCTCCTCGGTCTAAGGCTCTGGCTCGTCGGGATCCACCGTGGATCTGTCCTCCTCTGCAACATGGTGGTTTGCAGGATTAGCAGGGTTTGCAGCTCGCCTGCACATGCGTTGGAGGCCCATCGTTCCACAGTCCTTGCAGACGTATCCTTTGAAGTGGCATGAATGGAAACGATGATTGCCCCGTCACACCAACAAGGTGTTAATGGCCTTGCATTCACCACCTTTGATGGTGGACTCCGAGTCATCTGCGGACGTGCAGCTGCAGGCGTGCAAGTCCTGCCATGTATATTTCGATTCGAAACAACGTTACTTTTTTCACAGTACATGCAGCAGCACTAGTGTGCTGAGAGATTTGTTTGGTATTGTCACTGGTGGCAATGAATGCCTGGCGCTATGGCTTTACTCAAGGTTGGTGTCTCTACAGTCAAAAGTTTGCGAAGTATTACTTCATGGCCAATGCCAAGTACAAAGAAGTCCCTGAGCATGTGCTCCAAGTGCCCTTCAAATTCGCAATGACCTGCAAGGTGCCTTAGCTCGGCGACGTAGCTCGCCACTTCCTGGCCTTCAGACCTCTTGTACATGTAGAACCGATACCTCGCCATCAGAACGCTTTCCTTCGGGTTTAGATGCTCCCGGACCTGTGTGCACAATTCATCGTACAACTTTTCTGTGGGTTTCGCTGGAGCGAGCAGATTTTTCATGAGGTCATACGTTGGTGCACCGCAAACGGTGAGGAGAATTGCCCTTCATTTGGCAGTGTTCGTTTCTCCTTCCAGTTCGTTGGCTATGAAGTATTAGTCGAGTCGCTCTATGAAGATTTCCCAATCATCTCCCTCCAAAAAGTTCTCTTTTCTCTGCATTGTTGTGCTGGGGTTCGTCATCTGTATCTCGTCGCCAGTTGTTATGTCTTGAATAAAGAGTCAGACTAGATACTCATGCTCAAAGTAAGGTGTGACCGTAGTCCTTTATTACAGATCTCACAGTGCCTCTCCAGCCTGTGAGGCCTCCTGATATACAGGTGCTCCCAAGAGATTGTGGGATCCCTTGGGACTCCAGGGGATAAGCCCTCTGGTGGTTCGACATGGTATTTACAGGTTTACGTACATAACACTGACCACTAAGAATTGTTGTGCATGGTATGAGCTGACATTCTAATTTTTCCTCCTTCGCTGTAGAAAAGCAACTTGACTCCATGCAGAGATTCCAAAACATTATCGCTGAGATCAGAAATTATGAAAGGAATGAAAGGCACAAATACGCATCCTGTTTCCTGCATTTCAGCATCAAAAGTAATCACTGTATCAAAACTTTCTCTACTTACTTCAATACAAGTCTATCAAGATCAAGGAAAATAAATGCATTTATTTGCACTGCTAAAATGGCCAACATGCTCCACCCTATGGCCCCAAGTTTCCACATGATTTGCTCCTGATTTTTAGGAGCAACTGGTGGAGAACGGAGTATCTTAGAAATCGCAATTCTCCACATTTAAGTTTTCTGCAGTTCTAGTCAGGTAGAACAGTTTCACTTTTGAACAGAATTTTTTTTTCAAAAGGGGGCGTGTCCGGCCACTGACGCCTGATTTGAAAGTTTCCACAGTGAAAACGTACTCCAAACTAACTTAGAATGGAGCAAGAGAAGATTTATGTAGGGCCTGAAAAAACCTTGTCTACACTTTAAAAAATCAGGCGCAGGTTACAAATTAGGCGTCCGGAACGAGGTGGGGGGGGCGGGGGGGGGGGGAAGGGAAGTCATTACATTCTACAATAAATCCTTAGTTATACTTATACAAATATTATACAAATAATTCCAACCTGAATAAAAATTTATAAGCAAAGAAAAGCAAAAAAACCCCCCAAAAAAACCATGTTCCTACTTGTGTGAAAGTGCTTCAGGCAGGGAGAAGGCTGCAGGAAGCCTCACAAGTTGAGGCAGCCGTTCCCGACGTCAGGGGCCGGTGAGGAGGCAGTGAGGGCCCGACCGACGGCAGCGGGGGGGAGGCAGCCGTTCCCGACGGCAGGGGCCGGTGAGGAGGCAGTGAGGGCCCGACCGACGGCAGCGGGGGGGAGGCAGGGAGGAGGCAGCCGTTCCCGACGGCGGGGGGGGGGGGGGAGGAGGCAGTGAGGGCCCGACCGACGGCAGCGGGGGGAGGCAGTGAGAAGGCTGCAGGAAGCCTCAGAAGTTGAGGCAGCCATTCCCGACAGTAGGGGAGGCCCCCCTGCCGTCGGTCGGGTCCGTCGGGAAACGGCTGCCTCAACTCCTGAGGCTTCCTGCAGCCTTCTCACTGCTGCAAGAAGCCTCAGTGCTGATCATGGAAGGGCAATGTGGTTTTATTAAAAAATTTTAAAAATTGAACAGCTACAAAGAACTACAAAAATGGTCGAGTGCCAATGTTTCCTTCACACTGCGGGTGCGCGAACGCTCCAACGCGCACGCGCAGGGTTGCCGGCACGAAAAAAACTAATTTAAATGGCACCCGCCCCCTCCTACTTACAAAACGGCGCGAGTGGTAGGCTCCGCCCCCTGGGCGCCGCGCCAAGCTGACATCGAGCTGCAAAGCGCTCGAGAATAGCGCGTTTTTTTTCAGGCGCCGTTTTCGGCGCGAAAAACGGGCGCCCAGCTCGGAGGGGCGCCTGTTTTGCCGCGTGTGGAAACTTGGGGCCTTTGTTTCTGATTGGTCACCTTGGAGGATAAGCCACACCCTGAAGTTTAACAGGAATGTGTAACTGGAACCACCCATCTCAAGGACTCACTGACTTTGCAAATTGTAACTCAATCCACTTTGACTTCCTGAAGCGACAGAGGACAGAACTCCCCAGAAGACAGCAAAGGCCAGCCACAGTGCATTACCCCAGTCCAAGTGCATGCACCCCCCAACCGAAGTGCCTTACTCCAGTCCAAGTGCATCCTCCTACCCGCCCCCTCCCTCCCCCCCAATCCCCCCACCATAGATGGGGCATTGTGTACAGATTGTTAACAGGTTTATTGAGTATGAAATGAATCGTGACAGTGTCGTGACTTCTGGACATCACCTACTCCAACAATATCCCTTGTAGGAGATTGGAAGAATGTGATCGTCTTCCCTGAGTTCTCCGCCCCCCCCACCCGTGTCTCTCTCTCTCTCTCTCTCTCTCTCTCTCCCCCGCCCCTCTCTCTCTCTCTCTCTCTCTCTCAGACTCTCTCTCTCGCTCTCTCCCCAAGACAAATATCACTGGCTGGAATCGGCTCCACACATTGCCTCCGATCCATTAGCCAGGATCAGTTCGAGCGGCAGTTTGAATGAAGAGAGCGGCCCAGCGGGAAGGGAGAGAGCAGCCCAGCGGGGAGAGCGAGAGCGAGGAACGGGGAGAGCGAGAGCGAGGAACGGGGAGAGCGAGAGCGAGGAACGGGGAGAGCGAGAGCGAGGAACGGGGAGAGCGAGAGCGAGGAACGGGGAGAGCGAGGAGAACGAGTGCGGCCCGGCGGGGACTCGCCTGAGCCAAGGCCGACTGAATGCACAGGGGAGGGTGCTGATTAGTCTGCAGCCACAGGGGAGACACATCGGTGTAGCTCCAGAATAGCCTTGCGTAAGAGGGGTTATAAAGAGATGCACAAGGGTGAGAAATGATTACATGTATGTTTTTTGCAACTTTATTTGTGTAATAAATCTTTATTTTGTGTTCCCATATCTGTGCAGGCCCCTCTTTTCACTGTGGGATTGATGTGTGAAAGGGCTCATTGGGATGGCCATGGAGATGCAAAGATGAAGGGTGAAGTGGGCATGAACTCATTGGAAATGAGCAGCAATGAGACGGTTCTGTACTTCCCTCGCAGGGTTTGGATGGTGACACCGCCCCCTGCATGCCTCACTGCCAGCACTGAGCCCATTGCCTCCGCAAGCACAACCTCCACAATGAGTCCTCTGTGTTGTGCAGATCGAAAATCCGAGCCCATTAGCACTCAATTCTGCTCTGAAAAGGGCAAGTGACAAACTTGTGGGAAGTCCGAAAAATAATCGGCCAAAGAAATGCAGATGCACGCAACATGCCTTTTAAGGTCCACTGGCAGTCTTGAGCTGGCACTGTGCACCGACCCAAAAAACTGCCAGGGGCACCGACAACCAGCTGCAAGATGTTTTGATCTGAGTTTTCCTTCTGGGGCGGAGCTGCTACGGTGCGCCCTCTGATGACATCGTTAAGGATGTATCTGCAGGAGCGTAGCGGGAGTGGGGCGGATCCTCATACCGCAGCAAAAAGCCCCGAGGTGAATTCCGCGAATGTTGGCCAGTCCACCGCAAGTCGGCGGCCATTCCATGGCGCCCCGTGGCCATCACTTTCAGGTGGCCAGAGGCCTTATCGTGAGGCCGAAATTCGGCCCCTAAAATAGAAAATTTAATTCAATGTAAAATCATATACAGAGAGCGAAATAGGAGAGGGAAAGAAAGATGGGATTAAGAGTGATAAAAGAGACAAACAATTTTTTTGGGTTGTTATTTAATTTTTTTGAATCACCAACAATAATTCTGAAGGAATGAGACTTCACACTTGTAAAAGTTAATTTTCAGTGCCAGAATGTTTGTTTGGTAGTAATTAAGGCTCATCACGTCATTAAAAATTCACTTACACATGAATGGACAAACCCCAACTTTTTCTGCTGTGTTTGGTGGGTATCTGGTGACTAAGTACTGCAACTTCACGCCCTGTGTGTGTTTGAATGCAGAGACTCTTGGCAAGATACTGTTGAGAGCGAAGCTTGTGGAGCAGCAGGGGGAAATTGCATAACAACTTTCTAATTTCCACGTTCAACTGCGCATGTGTGGATGCCAGGTGGTGCTGTCCGATTTTCTCCTTAATAATTATGAGCACTGATAGCCTCACCGCAAAATTCTGGCCATTATATACTTGTAGAGTTATACTAATTAATTTTCCGTGATGCTGAACACAGCAAGCAATTAGAAAAGCAAATGGTATGTTGGCCTTTATTACAAGAGGATTTGAATACAAGAGTAATTGCCCTAATGCAATTATATAGGGGTCTGGTGAGACCACACCTGGAGTACCGAGTAGTTTTGGTCTCCTTATCTAAGGAAGGACATACTTGCAATAAGGGGAGTGCAACGAAAGTTCACCAGACTGATTCCTGGGATGGGGAGATTGTCCTATGAGGAGACATTGAGTAGACTAGGCCTATATTCTCTAGAGTTTAGAAGAATGAGAGGTGATCTCATTGAAACATACACAATTCTTACAGGGCTTGACAGGGTCAATGCAGGGAAGATGTTCCCCCTGGCTGGGGAGTCCAGAAACAGGGGTCACAGTCTCTGAATAAGGAGTCGGTCTTTTAGGATTGAGATGAGGAGAAACTTCTTCACTCAGAGGATGGTGAATCTTTGGAACTGTCTACCCCAAAAGGCTGTGGAGGCTGTCGTTGACCCCTACCTTGACCCTCAACCTTGCCATTTTTCGTGGCCTCGCTACTCCCATTGTATCAATTACAGATAAGGCCATCTCTGACCACTTCCTCGTATTGCTCTCCACCCACATTCCCCTTACACCCTTCCCCAACTCTACCTCCTGACTCTCTTACAACTACACTTATCAATCCCAACTGTCCAGCCTTTGGCCCTCCATTCACCATGACATTTCTGCAGCTACCGATCTGCTCAACCACACCCTCACCACCACCTTTGATGCCCTAATCCCTGTTAAAACAATTACTCTCTCTCACCCTGGCCATTCCCCCTGGTACAGCCTTCATCTTCGCTCCCTTAAATCCAAAGGATGCAGACTTGAATGGATATGGCAGACAACTGGTTTAGCCATTCACTGCCAGATCTGGCTGGACCACAAAAAGCACCATCGGGTCCTGCTCCGGTCTGCCAAAATCGCTCACTGTTCCAGAATCATTCTGGAATGTAAAGATAAAACCCCGGCTTCTATTCTCCGCTGCTAAACATCTTTTTAAACCCCTCTCCCCAGTCTCCGCTCGGCCGCTTCTGCCTTTTCCCTTCCTTACCGTGGCCACCAGGTCAAACATCCTCTAAGGAAGCCCCCTGCCCTAGGCCTGACCTCACATCTTTATCCAGTTTCTCTCCTATCTCCCCTCATGACCTTTCTGAGCTCATCCTGTCCATGAGACCCACTTTCTGCTCCCTTGACCCTATTCTCACCAAAATGCTGACCACCCAACTTCCTTTTCTGGCTCCCATGTTAGCTGACATTGTTAATGGTTCGCTCTCCTCGGGTATTGTCCCTCGCTCCCTCAAATCTGCCGTCATTACCCCTCTCCTCAAAAAAACCCTCAATCTCTCTGTCCTTGCAAACTACAGCCATCTCCAACCTCCCTTTCCTCTCCAAAGTCCTTTAATGTGTTGTCGTCTCCCAAATCCCATCTTTCTTGAAATTCCATGTTTGAATCTCTCCAATCCGGTTTCTACACCTGTCACAGTACTGAAACGGCTCTCATCAATGTCACAAATTACATCCTTTGTGACTGTGACAAAGGCAAACTATCCCTCCTCATCTTTCTTGACTTGTCTGCAGCCTTTGACACGGTTGACCACTCTATCCTTCTCCAACGCCTCTCCACCATTGTCCAGCTGGGTGGGACTACACTCGCCTGGTTCCATTCTTATCTATCTAGTCGTAGCCAGAAAATCACCCGCAACAGCTTCTCTTCCTGACCTTACATCGTTACCTCTGGTGTCCTCCAAGGATCTATCCTTGACCCCCTCCTATTTCTCATCTACTTGTTGCCCCTCTGACATCATCCGGAAACACAGCATCAGTTTCCAGATGTACGCTGATGACACCCAGTTCGACCTCACTACCACTTCTCTCGCCCCCTCCACAGTCTCTAAATTGTCAATTGCTTGTCAGAGCAGAAATTTTCTCCAACTGAATATTGAGAAGACCAAAGCCATTGTTTTCGGTCCCCACCACAAACTCCGATCCCCAGCACTTGACTCCATCCCTCTTCGCAGCATCTGTCTGAGGCTGAACCACAATGTTGTCATTTTGACCCTAAAATGAGCTTTCGACCACATATCCGCAGCATAACTAAGACCGCCTATCTCCACCTCTATAACATCACCCATCTCCGCCCTTGCCTCAGTTCATCTGCTGCTGAAGCCCTCATCCATGCCTTTGTTACCTCTAGACTTGACTATTCCAATGCACTCCTGGCTGACCTCCCATATTCTACCCTACGTAAACTGGAGGTGATCCAAAACTCGGCTGCCCGTGTCCTAACTTGCACCAAATCCCGCTGATCGACACTGGCTCCCGGTTAAACAACACCTCGATTTCAAAATTCTCATCCTTATTTTCAAATCCCTCCATGGCCTCGCCCCTCCCTATCTCTATAATCTCCTCCTCTTTATAATTTAAATGGAGAAAAACTGCAAAGTACTGCAGTACAGAGACACCTGGAGGTTCTTGTGCATGAAACACAAAAAGTTAGTACAGGTTGAGCGTCCGAAATCCGGAGTTCCAAAATTTGGAATGTTCTGGAATCCGGACACCGGGCCGATCTGTGGCGGGGTCGTCCGGAAACCAGAAAATGTTCCGAAATCCGCACTCCCCCCGCCTCAGCGGCCCGACCTCACCCTTTACCTCGGCGGCCCAACCTCGCCCTGGCTCCCCCCCCTTACCTCGGCGGCCCGACCTCGCCCCGGTCCCAGCCCCCCTCACCTCGGTGGCCCGATCTCACTCAGGCCCGACCTTGCCCTGGCCCTCGGTGGCCCGACTTCAGCCCAGCACCCCCTTCCCCTCCCCCCTTATCTCGGCGGGCTGACCTCACCCCGTTATCTTGGCTGCCCAACCCCACCTACCTCGGCCCAGGCAAAGACGTTCCAAAATCTAGAACAGCCTTGGTACCGAGGTTTCCGGATTTCGGACGCTCAACCTGTACGCAGATTCAGCAAGTAAACAGGAAGGCAAATGGAAAGTTGGCCTTTATTGCAAGGGGGATAAGAGTATAAAAGCAGAGAAGTCCTGCTACAACTGCACAGGATAGTGGTGAGACCACACCTGGAGTACTGAGTACAGTTTTGGTCTCCGTATTTAAGGAAGGATATTCTTGCATTGGAGGCTGTTCAGAGAAGGTTCACTAGGTTGATTCCAGTAATGAGAGGGTTGACTTATGAGGATAGGTTGAGTCGGTTGGGCCTATACACATTGGAGATCAGAAGAATGAGGTGTGATCTTATTGCAACTTATAAGATAATGAGGGGGTTCGACAAGGTGAATGCAGAGAGGATATTTCCACTCATAGGGGAAACTAAAACTAGGGGACATAGTCTTAGAATAAGGGGCCGCCCATTTAAAACTGAGATGAGGAGAAATTTCTTTTCTCAGCGGGTTGTAAATCTATGGAATTCTCTGCCCCAGAGCTGTGGAGGCTGGGTCATTGAATATATTTAAGGTGGAGACAGGTTTTTGAGCGATAAGGGAGTAAAGGGTTATGGGGAGCGGACAGGGAAGTGGAGCTGAGTCCATTATCAGATCAGCCATGATCTTATTGAACGGCGGAGCAGGCTCGAGGGGTCAAATGGCTTACCCCTGCTCCTATTATGTTCTTAAGAGGGAATGGTGTCAAAATTTGCAATTTACTATGTACTACTTTGAGCCAATCAAAAAAGTGTGACAACAAGATGTTGACATATTATAAGTGTTATTGCTTTATTGTGACTAAAATCATGACACAAGAAGTAAGGTTAATGTATACAGGACGTGTACACTATCGGCAAGATATCTGGTATATTAATAGATATTTTTGGGTGGAAGCGGTAGTGAAAGATCATATGAACTGCAAGAAATGCCTAGTGAAAACAGTATTATGACAGTGGGCCACCCCGACCTGTGAGAGGACACCACTGCAGGTTGGGAGTACAAGAGCTGGAACGCCGGGCTCCAGCAACATCATGGGCCACCCCGACCTGTGAGAGGACACCACCGCAAGTCGGGAGTATAAGAGCTGGAGCGAGCCACTGCAGCGTCCAGCACGAGCCGACACAAATGTGCGACAGCTTTGAGGTGGGCGACTGGGTGACGTCATCAGGACCCAGGTCGCCATTTAGAGCGTGGGCAGAAGCATCGGTGGGGCCCTGGTACAGCGAAGGAGCGGGAAGGTCATGGCAAACTTGCGGCGAGTGATCGGGGCAAAGGAGTGATGAGGGATCGTGGCTGAGATTTGGTGGGTGATCATGACGGAGAGTCTGTGGCGGAGGAGCGGCGAATGAGGGTACGGGGCCCAGGGGCACATGGGCCAGCCCACACTACGATGTGTGTGTGCACTCGGTCCGTGCAACAGAGCAGGTCTCCAGTCGTCCTGGTTAACTCTTGCCACTGAACAAAGGCCAGCTCTGTCAAGCCCGTGTGGTGGCTGATATGCAACGGTCACCACACGTTAAAAAAATCCGCGCACTGGCATCTTCCACCCTTCAATTGCAGTTCAGGACTGGAACATCGGTTCCTTCATTGAAACATCAGTGAACTTATGTGGAAGCAAGACATCCTTGCTTGAGGGACTGCCCATGATGATGATGACAGTATAAATAGTGAATGAAGATTGGGTGACAGATCATGAAAATCTAATTCTGTCTCATCTCAAATATTTCATTATAAATGTCAACATACTGCAGATATAAGACTGAATGGGAGATAATTAAAAGCTCAAATCTAGAAATACCACTAAACAGTATTTCTAACAAATACTTTAAAGTAAAATGTCCTGCTGATAAATGTAACTATAAATATAGACAATTATACCATTAACACAGATAATGTGAGTCAAATATTTTTTGAAGCCTAAAAACAGCAATTATTTACATAATCAACCAGTAGAATAAAAAATAATTACAAAAGCAAGTTTAAGTCATTGTGTCTTGTGCCTTCCAGAATTAAATTATGTTCCACTTACTGGAGATCTAGGCACATTTTATTTTTAACTGACCTAATAATAGCCTAAGTTGTTCAATCGACTTAATTTCAGTTCACAGACTCTGTACCAGACAATACCAGTCCTTAGATTTAATATCTCTTGTTTAAAACTACACAAACTTCATTCTTTGCCTGGTTTAAACCATAGAATGTAATCAGCTACACAGTGCCATCCTGTGGATTAATACAGACCTTCAGCCTTACATGATAAAAAAAAAATCACACAAATGCAAACTAACTATACAGAAACGATGCTCTCACTTGACTCCAAAAAAGGGGGAAATTAAGAAGATATTTGCACTAAAATTACAGAGTTACATAAGAACATAAGAAATAGGAACAGGAGTAGGCCATACGGCCCCTCGAGCCTGCTCCACCATTCAATAAGATCATGGCTGATCTGATCATGGACTCAGTTCCACTTCCCCGCCCGCTCCCCATAACCCCTTATCGTTTAAGAAACTGTCTATTTCTGCCTTAAATTTATTCAATGTCCCAGCTTCCACAGCTCTCTGAGGCAGCAAATTCCACAGATTTACAACCCTCTGAGAGAAGAAATTTCTCCTCATTTCTGTTTTAAATGGGTGGCCCCTTATTCTAAGATCATGTCCTCTAGTTCTAGTCTCCCCCATCAGTGGAAACATCCTCTCTGCATCCACCTTATCAAGCCCCCTCATAATCTTATACATTTCAATAAGATCACCTCTCATTCTTCTGAATTCCAATGAGTAGAGGCCCAACCTTTCCTCATAAGTCAACCCCCTCATCCCCGGAATCAACCTAGTGAACCTTCTCTGAACTGCCTCCAAAGCAAGCATATCCTTTCATAAATATGGAAACCAAAACTGCATGCAGTATTCCAGGTGTGGCCTCACCAATACCTGATATAGCTGTAGCAAGACTTCCCTGCTTTTATACTCCATCCCCTTTGCAATAAAGGCCAAGATACCATTGGCCTTCCTGATCATTTGCTGTACCTGCATACTATCCTTTTATGATTCATGCACAAATACCCCCAGGTCCTGCTGTACTGGGGCACTTTGCAATCTTTCTCCATTTAAATAATAACTTGCTCTTTGATTTTTTTTCTGCCAAAATGCATGACCTCACACTTTCCAACATTATATTCCATCTGCCAAATTTTTGCCCACTCACTTAGCCTGTCTATGTCCTTTTGCAGATTTTGTGTCGTCCTCACACGTTGCTTTTCCTCCCATCTTTGTATCGTCAGCAAACTTAGCTACGTTACACACAGTCCCTTCTTCCAAGTCGTTAATATAGACTGTAAATAGCTGGGGTCCCAGCACTGATCCCTGCGGCACCCCACTAGTTACTGGTTGCCAACCAGAGAATGAACCATTTATCCCGACTCTCTGTTCTCTGTTAGTTAGCCAATCCTCTATCCATGCGAATATATTACCCCCAACCCCGTGAACTTTTATCTTGTGCAGTAACCATTTATGTGGCAACTTGTCAAATGCCTTCTGGAAGTCCAAATACACCACATCCACTGGTTCCCCTTTATCCACCCTGTTCGTTACATCCTCAAAGAATTCCAGCAAATTTGTCAAACATGACTTCCCCTTCATAAATCCATGCTGACTCTGCCTGGCCGAATTTTGCTTTTCCAAATGTCCTGCTACTGCTTCTTTAATAATGGACTCCAACATTTTCCCAACCACAGATGTTAGGCTAACTGGTCTATAGTTTCCGGCTTTTTGTCTGCCTCCTTTTTTTTAATAGGGGCATTACATTTGCAGTTTTCCAATCTGCTGGGACATCCACAAAATCCAGGGAATTTAGGTAAATTACAACCAATGCATTCACAATCCCTGCCGCTACTTCTCTTAAGACCCTAGGATGCAAGCTATCAGGTCCAGGGGATATATCTGCCTTTAGTCCCATTATCTTACTGAGTACCACCTCCTTAGTAATTGTGATTGTGTTAAGTTCCTCCCCCACTATAGCCCCTAGACTATCCACTGTCGGAATATTGTTAGTGTCCTCTACCATAAAGACTGATAAAAAATATTTGTTCAGAGTTTCTGCCATCTCCATGTTCCCCATTACTAATTCCCCGGTCTCGTCCTCTAAGGGACCAACATTTACTTTAGCCACTCTTTTCCTTTTTATATACTGATGGAAACTCTTGCTATCTGTTTGTATATTTTATGCTAGTTTACTTTCATAGTCTATCTTCTCTCTCAATCATTTTTTTAGTCATTCTTTGCTGGCTTTTAAAAGCTTCCCAGTCTTTTGTCCTCCCACTAGTTTTGGCCACTTTGTATGCCCTTGTTTTTAATTGGATACCGTCCTTTATTTCTTTAGTTAGCCACGGATGGCTATCTTTTCTCTTACACCCTTTCCTCCTCACTGGAATATATTTTTCTTGAGAGTTGTGAAATATCTCCTTAAATGTACACCACTGTTCATCAACCGTCCTACACTTTAATCTATTTGCCCAGTCCACTTTACCTAACTCTGCCCTCATACCTTCTTAGTCTCCTTTATTTAAGCTTAGATGCTGGTTAGAGATCCAACTTTCTCACCCTCCATCTGAATTTGAAATTCAATCATGCTATGATCACTCATTCCGAGGAGATCCTTTACGAGGAGATTGTTTATTAATCCTGTCTCATTAGACAGGACCAGATCTAAGATAGCCTGCCCCCTGGTTGGTTTCGTTATATACTGCTCAAGGAACCCATCCCTTATGCACTCTATGAACTCCTCAAGGCTACCCTGACCAATTTGATTTGTCCAAACAATATGGAGGTTAAAATCACCCATAATTGTTGCTGTTCCCTTTTTACAAGCCCCTACTATTTCCTGGTTTATGCTCCGACCAACAGAGTTGCTACTGTTTGGGGGCCGATAGACTACGCCCAACAGTGACTTTTTTCCCTTATTGTTCTTTATTTCCACCCAAACTATTTCAACATCCTGATCATTTCTCACTATTGCAGTGATTCCATCCTTTATCAATAGAGCTACCCCACCTCCTTTTCCTTCCTGTCTGTCCTTCCGGATTGTCAAGTACCCCTGAATATTTAATTCCCAGTCCTGGTCACCTTGCAACCATGTCTCTATAATGGCTATCAGATCATACCCATTTGTCTCAATTTGTGCCGTCAACTCATCTATTTTGTTACAAATGCTACGTGCATTTAGACAAAGTGCCATTAAGTTTGTTTTGATTTCCCTTTTTTCCTGCTTGTTTCCTCTCTCCCTCAAACTCACTTTCTTTATTTTTGCCTTCTAATTCCAGCTTTACTCCCCTCCCGATTGAATCTATTTTCAGGTTCCCATCCCCCTGCCAAGCTAGTTTAAACCCTCCCCAACAGCACAAGCAAACCCCGCCCCCGGGAGGATATTGATCCCGGCTCTGTTGAGGTGCAACCCATCCGGCTTGTACAGGTCCCACCTCCCCCAGAAGCGGTCCCAATGCCTCAGGAAACTAAAACCCTCCCATCTTCACCATCTCTACAGCCACGTATCATCTGCTCTATCCTCCTATTTCTGTACTTACTAGCTCGTGGCACCGGGAGTAATCCGGAGATTACTACCTTTGAGGTCCTGCTTTTTAATCTCACTCCTAGCTCCTTAAACTCTGCCTGCAGGACCTCATCCCTCTTCCTACATATGTCATTGGTACCGATGTGGGCCACGACCTCTGGCTGTTCACCCTCTCCTCCCAGAATGCCCTGCAGCCATTCAGTGACATCCTTGACCCTGGCACCAGGGAGGCAACATACTATCCTGGAGTCAGGTCTGCGGCCGCAGAAACACCTGTCTGGTCCCCTAACTATTGAATCCCCTACCACTATAGCTCTTCCATTCTTCTTCCTTCCACCGTTATATATGTAAACTTGTATTTACTCTGTACAGCCACCAGAGGACTCATTCCCCGGAGTCCCAAGGGATCCCATAATCCCTTGGGAACACAGGTATTTAAAGGAGGCTTCACAGGTTGGAGAGGGACTCTGGAGACCTACAATAAAAGACTACGGTCACACTTTACTTTAAGCTCACAGTGTTCAGTCTGACTCTTATTCCATACACAACACCGCCCCCCCTGTGCAGCTGAGCCATACGTGGTGCCGTGGACTTGGCTCTGACTGCACTCCCCAGAGCCACTATTGCCGCCACCGGTAGTCAGAACAGAGTACTGGTTGGAGAGTGAGGTGGACTCAGGGGACTCCTGCACTACCTGCCTAGTCCTCCTCTTCTGTCTGGCGGTCACCCACTTCCTCTCAGCCTGCACACTCTTAAGCTGCGGGGTGACCGCCTCTAGAAACGTGGTATCCATGTTGCTCTCAGTCTCACGGATGCACCGCAGTGACCCCAGCTGTCGCTCAAGCTCCAAAACATGGAGTTCGAGTTGGTGCAGCTGGAGACAACTCTTGCACACGTGGTCGTCCTGGCTGCGCGAAGCATCCGGGACTTCCCACATGCCACAGGATGTGCAATCCACGGGACTGAGCTACCCTGCCATCCTTCTAGTTACACTCGCAACTATCAAGTAGAACTAAATTCTAAACCTTAGCACAACACATGCAGCCACTACTCAGCAAACATACGATTTAATTATCTAGCTCTCCTTAGATAATAAAGATCACATAAATTTACTTGCAGTTCCTACTTACAGCAATGCCAAAGGTTTCCTACTGAAAAGAAAAAGAAAAATACTCACCAATCCACCAGCCAATCATTTACCTTTGGCTGTGACGTTACACTTCGATTTCAAGTTTTTTTTAAAACTTTTTGTCCCTGCACCAGATGGCTCCTCCGAATCTCGGGGCCCCTTTATCTGGGCCTGGAACTCCCGCTCCCGCTGCAGTGGTTCCTCCGACTTTCGGGCCCCTTTATCTGGGCCTGGAACTCCCGCTCCCGTGGCTCCTCCCGATTCTCGGGCCCTTTTATTTGGGCCTAGAACTCCCGCTTCCATGGCTCCTCCCGACTCTTGGGCCCCTTATCTGGGCTTGGAACTCCCACTCCTGCTCCTGTTGCTCGGTAGATATATAGAACTAAATAATCATTGCAAAGTTGAAGTGGAACACACCCAAATTCTTAAAACAAAATTACCTTTAGTCCAAAGTGGAAAAGGAAACGGTCACCTTTTCCAAATTGGGTTTGTGTGAGATTTATTTCTTATCACAAGGCCCCATTCTGTGTATGAGGAAACACAACTACAGGTCAAATGGAAAACTGTCTTCAGAAACCAATTAATAGTTTTTCACAGAGACACAGATCCACAAAAAAGATCTCCCAGCATGTTGCAGATGAATTAATTTAATGTAAGTGTTCCAATATTTGTACTTTAGCAAAACAAAGAACAGAAATGGGAGATAAAATTCAATTTTGCTGTAGATAATAAAAATGAATACTGCAGTTATGCGCTTAGGAGTCACCATTTGAACACAACTATTGCCGTCAATCACTGATCCCTTTTGGCTTTTTCTCAGGTATTTATGTTTTCTGAGCTGACTTATTTTTTTCACTGTGAAAGTAGAAATATTTTTGCTTACTTTTAAACCATTTAGCACTGCATCATCTAGCAACATTTGCATTCTAAGACACAGTGTGGGTCACTTATATCACTGGTAAAATCCAGATTTTCTTTTACAGCTTTTTACAAGCCAAAATCAAAATGGTGAACCTGATGCAAATGCCGTCAATGGCAGCCCCTTACTTTTGAAGACAACCCGTCCCTGAGTATGCCGCATCATTTACACCACACGGTTACCTGCAAAGTAACTGGGTGTTAATTGAGCTAGACATCTGCCTCCGCCCACTTGCATTTATATAGCACCTCTTATGCCAAAACATCTCAAAGCTCTACACAAAATTATTTTTTTTTGAGATGCAGTCAGTTGGGTAAACAATGAGATGGATCAATAAACTTTTTTGGTGCAATTGGTTAAGATCGGAATGTTGGCCAGAACACTCAAAGAATTTCCTATTCTTCAAATCGGCTTGTAAACATCACCTGAACCACCAAAACATCTCACCTGAAAGACAGCAGCTCTAACAACACAATTTTCCCTCAGTACCTCACTAGAAATCAGCCCAGGTTATGCACACAAGCCCTGAACTGGGGCCCAAACACACATTTTGCATGCGAGCAAAAGGTTTTCCAACCGAGGCAAATGGACACTCACTAGATGGTTTAGACACAGAAATGTCAGCACAACTATTTTTTAGTAGTTTGCAATATGAGCCTGGTCAGCCATCAAGAACAGAACAACTTCAATATATTTTGTAACTACAAATCTTGTGTCATTAAAAAAAGATGCACCTAGGAAGAAGCTTATTTCATGGGCAGTAAAATATAATCAATGGTAGAAATTACACAGGGCAGAACTCAAGTAAAGCAAACGAGAAAGAAAGAGTTTACGTGTTTTCAATTCTACTTTTCTGATGACAAATTGGCTTCTGACTAATTGCTAAAGTCTAGTCACAAACACGTTGGTTGCTCAGCAAATAAATGTTTCCCAGATTTTGACTCTGTATCTCAATTAAGTGTACAGCACAGAAAGCAACAGATCAGGTCAATTCTTTGTGACAAGAACATTAAACTCAGTCAGTGAAGTACTGCCTAATTAAATAGAAGGGAGAAGTTTTATTTGAATTAACATACTGGCATGTTTAATTTTTGTATCAACCAAAACATATAAATCAACTTCAGTCCTTAACACCACGAGCAATATCTCCACACGTCAGCCCTCCCTTGAACACTAGTGCACAATGGTTCATCTCATTTATTCATTGACTGATTCAGGATCACTTAAATGGCTGTGCCATCAGGAACTTAACATCCATATTCTAAGATGCTGACGGCACCACCTTTACTGCTTACACTGCATGGTTGGTAATATAAAGGTTAGGGACACAAAGTGCAATTTCTGCACAATTTCCACAAATATAGGTCAGTTTTAAGTTACAATTTGCATTTATACAATGCCCTTAACATAGGAAAACAGCCCGATGTGCTTGATCGAAACGTAACCCAGCAGTAAGAATTTGTGGGGTAGAAATTGCCCTTCACCGGAAACAGGTCCTGGACACCGCTCCACTGCTGAAGAAGGTCAATTTCTAAAATGGCGGCCCCTCCACGGAGCGTCGTCGGCCATTCTGCATCACCCCGTGGCCATCGCTTTCTGGCGGTCAGAGGCCTTATCGAAAGGGGCAATTTCGGTTCTATATGTTTTCAGGTAATAAGGCGAAGGGAGTAAACTGAGGGAAAATTGACAAGGAAGGGAAAAAAAAGTCTTCTTTTCCCATCCAACAGAAGAAGACATTCTTAAGTAGCTCAATTTAATCACACTGCACAATACAATTCATGTTTAAGTGTCAATCCACAAGCAAATTACACAAGCACTACATTGAAGTTTAAAGCTATAAGCAAAGCCCATATTTGTCCAGAGCCAAGGGTATAAGCACAGTACAAACTTGGCCCTTCACAGCCCAATATATTTAGCAAAAACTCTCATTATGACACAATATGACAATATTTGGTTTGACTGCATTATCGTAATTTTTTTTAAATGAACAATCTAATTTGGTAGTCACTTTCTAGTTAGATAGTTGCGGATTATCTGACACCCAAGCCCACAAAAAAACGATTGTTTGTTATTTTTTAATCTTATATCAACATAATTAGGACAGGAAACACTGACAGTATCTACTTCATCCAGTTACAATGTGTTCTGCAAGCGAATCAAATGATGTAGTTCCTAGAGGTAATGGCGAAGTTTGCATCATGTTCTATCCCACCCTCTGAGGTGAGACACCACAAAAGGAGAAGGTGAAAGACAGGTGGATTTAAAAATAAAAATAATTCCATGCACTTTCTTTCTGCTTTATAACTGTTCCATTCATGAAATGCCACATGGCCAAGAAAATCTACTGAGTGCACAAAAACAAAATCTATTAGTGCACAGCTAAACATGGATTTATGTGCTGCTTTGTGCAATCTATTATTTTCACAATTGGGTGACATTTTATAATGAATCACAAGAATCAGACCCAGTGCAGTAAACAAAAATTAACTAACCACAAAAAAAATCAAAATGGTTCTTTAAAAGAATTAATTAAAAACTTCAATGTCAATTGCAAGATTGTACTCCAAGGAGAGCTTTATAACAAACACTGCAGACCAATAATGCAATTAATGCACATTTTCAAAATTGTCAAGTGGTTAAGAAAAACATACAACTCACTGAAACCAAATAGATGTGTTACTTACACCAGAGATACAATGTCTCCACGCTGCACTTCATAATTCCTAACGCTCCATCGGTTTAAAAGCACTACATCACACGAGGTTCCTCCTGGAGGGTTTAATGATGGCTGAGAAATCAGAAGATAGAAGTGTCAAAAACTGGAAGTGTAACTTCTGTACATATTACACAATAAATAATAAATGTAAAACAATCACAAAGTAGGAAATACATTCACTTTAATCATTAAGGGAACCCGGAAGAAAAAACTTGGCATTCTTGAAGATGCAAAGATTTACTGAGCTGCGAGGATAAGGATAAATATATAATTAATCATTTCTCATGTCTTACACTGATCTATTAAGTCGAGTCAAGGCAGGGCACCTCAGTTCCATGGAATGCACATCTTGTGCCATGTGGGAACCCCAGAACGCTTCGTGTTTTGGAGCTTGAGCAGAAGCTGCCATTACTGAGGTCCATTCGTGAGGCTTTGAACTATGTGGATAGCGCGTTTCAGGATGTGGTCACCCCACAGTGTAAGGATGTGCAGGCAAAGAGCAAATGAGCGACCACCAAATAGACAAGGACGACCAGGCAGGTAGTGCAGGAGTCCCCCGAGTGCTTCTCGCTCTCCAACCAGTATTCAGTAACATCATCCGAAAATACATCAGGTTCCACATGTACCCTGACGACACCCAGCTCTACCCCTCTCGACCCCTCCACTCTACAATTTGTCACACTGCTTGCTTGACATCCAGTACTGGATGAGCAGAAATGTCCTCCAATTAAATATTGGGAAGACCGAAGCAAGGGTTTTCAGTCCTCGCCACAAATTCTGGTCCACAGCTACCGACTCCTTCCCTTTCCCTGCAATTTTCTGAGGCTGAACCACACCGTTCGCAACTATGGTGTCGTATTGGTCCTCGAGATGTGCTTCTGAATGCATATCTGCTCCACCTCGATCATCCAACTACACCCCTGCTTCAACTCATCTGCTGCTGAAATCCTCATCCATGCCTTTGTTACCGCTAGACTTGACTATTCCAATGTTCTCCTGGCCAGCTTCCCATCTTCCACATTCCATAAACCTGAGCTCATCCAAAACCCGGCTGCCTGTATCCTAACTCACACCAAGTCCCGTTCATCCATCACCCCTGTGCTCGCTGGCCTACACTGGCTCTCAGTCCGGCAACGCCTCAATTTTAAAAGTCTCATCCTTATTCTCAAATGGCCTCGCCCCTCCATATATACTCCTATAAACTCCTCCAGCCCTATAACCCTCAGAGATCTCTGCGCTCCTTCAATTCTGGCCTTATGCGCATAACCAATTTTAATCGCTCCACTATTAATGGTCGTGCCTTTAGCTGCCTAAGCCCCAAGCTCTGCATTGCCCTCCGTAAACCTCTTCACCTTTAAGATGATCCTTAAAACCTACCTCTTTGATTAAACTTTTGGCCAATGTTAACAGTCAACCTCCTTCTTTCTCTGGTTCACAGCAAGGTTTGAAAATGCACAAGATTATTAGAAATTAGGAATACCTAACAACATATGGTTATGCGAATGAAACTGTGATGCGAATAATACTGTGTAAGTTTGGTTTTCCTAGGAAAACTTGCATTAGGATTTGAGACAGTGTTTTTAATGAGTTAGAGGATACATAACATTCCACATGGGGGCCCACAGCATGATCTGGCCTTGTCAGGCTGGGCTGTCTGTCATCTGTAATTTTAGTAATAATGCAAAAAACATATGTTGGGCTTTCATTGGCCAAATTACAGTGATACCTTTTGGTGGGAAGAACGAGCAGAGGCAATATAAACTAATGGGTACAATTCTAAAGTGGGTACATGAACAGAGAAACCTGGGGGTATATGTGCACAAATCATTGAAGGTGGCAGGGCAGATTAAAAAAGCATACGGGATCCTGGGCTACATAAATAGAGGCATATTATAGGGCCGGATTTTTGAGAAGTTTGCGACCGGGTTTTCGCCACGATTTGGCCCTCCGTGGCAGAAACCTGGTCACAAAGCCCAGGCGGGATCCTCGGCTCGTTTGCGGCAGCGATGGGACTTTCCGCCGGGGAGAGGAGCACCGGCATGCAATGCCGTAGATTGCATTAATGTCGGACTTTTGGCTCTCTCCCGGCCCATACGCCACGCCCAGAATAGCATCAGATCAAACCTGTCGGCGCAGCCCTGCCAGCAGCAGTATGTATGAAAAACTGCAAAAAAAGTAAGTTCAAGTTTTTAATGTTTTTTTTCAGGAATTCGATAGATAAGTGTCTGTAAATGTCTTTTGAATGTTTTTTTGAATTTTTTTCTCCCCCTCCCAAGACCTCTCTCGCAGCGCTTCCGGCCCCGGACTAAATTTGGCAAAACTCATGTTTTTGCGCCGCGAATCCTCGTGCAACTCGCCCGAAAGCTTAGCCTAAAAACAATAGTGCAGAGAAAATGGTAAGTTTCACGTATCGCTACCATTTTTGCCAAAAAAACCCAAAAGCTGATAATCCGGCCCAAAGAGTACAAAAGCAAGGAAGGTTATGATGAACCTTTATAAAACACTGGTTTGGCCTCAACTGGAGTACTGTGTCCAATTCTGGACACCACAGAAGTGGCAAAGAAGTGAATAGGTTTCTAGGTGAATAGAAGTGAATGTGTCCAGGATGTTTTCTCGATCATTATGTTTTTAGTCCAAGGAAAGAGGCAATGCTGGATCAAGGTCTAGGAAATGAAGGGGGACCAAGTACCTAATATGCAAGGGCAGTGAAACATTTAGGAAACAATGACCATAATTAGTTTTGATATAAAAGTTGAAAAGGAGGTAACAGTGAAAGGTAAAGGTATTTGACTAGAAAGACAATTTCAATGAGATAAAAAGAGAAGTAGTCCAGACCATTTGGAAAATAATAATTAGTAGATAAACCAGCAGCCAAATAATTAGAAATGTTTAACAGGCTGATTTAGGGTACAAGCTGGACATATTCCCACAGGCAAAAAAGGTGCAGCAATAGCTAAAGATCCTTGGATGTGCAGAGAAAGTGAAATTAAATTATGACCTAAAAAAAGTCATTGACAAATCTAGAGCTAAAAACACAAAAGATAATTAAATATAAAAAAAGAGGGGAAGCAACAAAAAAATAACAGAGGGTATGAAGAAAGACAAAGGAAAATACTAAATTATTTAATAAATGCATAAAAAGTAAAATAATAAAGATACAGCCAATAGGAGATGAAAAGCTCTTCTCATGGAGAATGAAGAAATAGTGAAAGTATTAAATGACTGCTTTGCTTCAGCTTTCATTGAAGAGCAGAAAAGAGGGTACAAAGAGGTAGAGCTATTGGTGGACAAGAAAGCAGTATTTAGCTAAGATTTACAAAACTTATTTAAAGAAAACATTGGCACAGAAATTTGTGAAGGCTGGAAACCTGCCGGTGCTACCATGGGCCAAAATTAACGGACGTCCGAAATAAGACCACAGTATTGTGATGCTGCCAGCTAATTTAAATTAGCGCAGCACAAAACCTACCGTGCAAGACTAGTTTTCCGGCAATACTCTCAGCAGGCGGCCCGATGTAGTATGGCCGTAGCATCCTTGGAGCAAGTGCAGCGTTGTCTTAAAGCAAGGCTGTTATTTTAGAAAGCAGCACCAGTTCCTTAAAGGGGAACTGCCTTCTAAAATGAAAAAAATCATTTAAAAATAAGCAGTCATTAGCCGTTAGAGCTCAACTGGAAAAAGAATTAAAATAATTCCCAAATAGCAGTCTGCAGCTCTTAAAGCTGAACGACCTTCCAGATCTAACAAAATGGTAAAAAAGCTTCAGCACGAACACAAATGGCTCAACAAGCCAGGGAAGGAGCACCCTGGGTCTCACACGCAGCACTGCAGCTTTGTGCAGAGGATCAATATTGCAAGAGAGGTCCTCTACCCACACGGGCCAGGAAACACTCCAGAAAGAACAAGGTGGGACCAGATCACCGAGGCAGTCACCGCAAGCAGTGTCGCCTCCACGACCTAGCTCCAGTGCCCAGAGTAGGTTCATAACCTCAAACCAGTGGTCAAGGTCAGGGAATGCATCTTCAAAAGCCGTCTCTTACCAACTGCGGCACTAGCCTCACACCTGCTTATTGGGGGTGGTGGTGTGGGGTGGTGCAATCACTCACCTACCAACAATCTGTACCAAACACAAAGCACACCTCCCTTCCTAGCTTCACCTCACCCCCTTGGAGGAGGTGGTGCTGGCCATTCTTGGCCAAGGCATGGCCAAGCAATTGGTCAACGGCCGGGCTGAAACGATACAAGATCCTCATATGTCATCTTCCTTCTCACATCCCACATCTTCTTCATCCCACAATATCTTTTGATTTACAAGGTGCACCTGGCATAATAAGCATGCCGTTCTTGCTTTCCTGCCCTCCCCTAACTGCAAATCTACCCTTGTGCCTTCCTCATTTCACACACCCAAGAAATCCAGCCTGCCCAGCCGGTGGGTCAACAAGAGGGAGAGGAAAGTGGAGAAGAAGAAATACCATCACTCGATTTGACACTCCCAGCCACTAGCTCCTCAAGGTTGTCCTGCAAGACCATCTGCAGTGTCCCCCACTGAAAGTCAGCAGCCTTCCAATGCCATGTTGCAGCCACTGGGGTAGCACTGCATGACATCAGCAGGACAGGCAAAGGCAATCACAGGACAATCACGAAGGGAATGCATAAGGGTAATTAGTTTATTTCTTGATGTCATATTAGATGGATAGATGGATACCCTCTCAGGGGCAATTGGGGATGGGCAACAAATGCTAACCTTGCAAGTGACCCCCACATCCCAGGAACGAATGAAAACAAATGTTGGATTGGAAAGTATGCTTTGTGGTGGCATTTATTTTAGCATTGGGGCCAAGAGGACACTGTGATGGTCAGTAACAAAGGGAAGGTAAGGTATGGGACAAATGTTAAAATCTGTATTGGGGTTGTGATCACTGGTACCGCATGTGGATGATTCCATCTCGCATATCCGGGACAGAAAGTGGCTGTCTGGATTGCATCCTTCCTTCTGCTTCTTCCTCTTCCCCTTCCCTCTGCAAGTGGATGCTGTAAATCTTAAATAAAAGCATAAAATGCTGGAAATACTCCGCAGGTTAGGAGCATCTCAACCTGAGACATGAATTGTTTCTCTCTTCACGGATGTTGCCTGACCTGCTGAGTATTTCCAGCATTTTCAGTCTTCTCAAAGGCCTTCCTTTACCATGTGAAGCCTTGCAAGCATTCAGCAGCACTTGCTGCATAATTTTAAAACTTTCAACATCTATTGCACAAAGTTCCTACTTCAATAAAATATTTTTTAAAAACAGTCCAAAAGCTTAAAAACAAAATTACTTAAAGATGTGTGTGGCCCTTTAAGAAGCATTCATAATTTCTCTGCAGGTCTGCTTCACACAGGCTTTTTTGAGTGTACTTAGGACCCGGCATTAAAAATAGCAAAAAGGGCGAAGTTTGCAGACATGGCACACATCACGCTCTTCTCATTTACATTTCAGGAGCCAGTGCTTCAACGGCAACGCGATGGCCCTTACTAAAATGGCGGTCGCCATGTCCCATGCCAGAGGACCAGTGGGGATGTGGTGGATTTAGATTTTCAGAAGGCATTTGATAAAGTGCCACATAAGAGGTTATTGAACAAAATTAGGGCTCATGAGGTTGGGGGTAATATACTAGCATGGATTGAGGATTGGTTAACAGACAAAAAACAGGGAGCAGGAATAAACTGGTCATTTTCGGGTTGGCAGACTGTAACTAGTGAGGTACCGCAAGGATCAGTGCTTGGGCCTCCGCTATGCACAATCTATATCAATGATTTGGATGAGGAGACCAAATGTAACATATCCAAGTTTGATGATGATACAAAGCTAGGTGGGGATGTAAGTTGTGAGGAGGATGCAAAGAGACTTCAAGGCAATATAGACCGGCTAAGTGAGTGGGCAAGAATATGGCAAATGGAATATAATGTAGAGAATTGTTAAGTAATCCAATTTGGTAGGAAATATAGGAAAAAAAATAGTATTTTTTAAACGGTGAGAGATTGGGAAATGTTGGTGTTCAGAGGGACCTGGGTGTCCTTGTACACGAACTACTAAAAGTTAACATGCAAGTACAGCAAGCAATTAAGCAAATGGTATGTTGGCCTTTATTACAAGAGGATTTGAATATAATGGTAAAGATGTCTTACTGCAATTATATAGGGCCCTGGTAAGACCACACCTGGAGTATGGTGTACAGCTTTGATCTCCTTACCTAAGGAAGGATATACTTGCCATAGAGGGAGTGCAACAAATGCTCACCAGACTGATGCCTGGGATGGGGGATTACCCTATGAGGTGTGATTGACTAGGTCTATATTCTCTACAGTTTAGAGGAATGAGAGGTGATCTCATTGAAACATTCAAAATTCTTACAGAGCTTGACAGTGTAGGTGCAGGGAGCATGTTTCCCCTGGCTGGGAAGTCACAGAATAAGGGGTCGGCCATTTAGGACTGAGATGAGGACAAACTTCTTGACTCTGAGGGTGGTGAATCTTCAGTCGTTGAGTATATTCAAGGCAAAGATCAATAGATTTTTGAATATTAAGGGAATAAAGGGATATGGGGATAGTGCAGGAAAGTGGAGTTGAGGTAGATCAGCCATGACCTCATTGAATAGTGGAGCAGGTTTGAGGGGCCAAATGGCCTACTCCTGCTGCTAATTCTTATGTTCTTATGAAAAATGGGAGATCAGCATGAAGTGTTGGTAATAAGCAAGAGTGTAGGTGCAACCACAATGAAATGCTCTGCTAACTGCAAAGCTGTTTCCACTTCCTCCATGAAGGCAGCTGCTAGGGTGTTAAAGCTGCAGGGAAGGTAAAAGATTAATGAATGACAAACAGCCACAATTCAGTGCAGAAACAGCAAGGCAGGAAGAATAAACCTTGTATCTTGTTAGGTGGTAGTTTTAATAGCCACCTGAGTGCGAAATTGAATACTAACGTGTGTAAAAAAATTAAAGACACATCTCGGCAGATTTAATTAGAAATCAAACTGCAGGATCACATCAGGTCTGGTTGAGAAAACATCAACAATTCTTCTGCCCATGTGATCGTATGCGAGCTATACATGAAGGAATTCCTGCTGTTTGAGCTGTTCCTCTCATTAATATCTCATTCTTTTAAGATGTAGAATACATCAATGTCATCTGCTGGCATTACAAATTGTTTTCTGGTAAATCACTTTAGTATTCATTTGCTTTTCAAAATGCACAGAAATATACATCTTTCAAAATTCAACTACGAAAGCAGGTGATCAGTAGAGAGATAAAACACAATCCTATAATTGCATCTTCAAATCAAAGCGATGATTAGGGATATAAAAAATTATTTATTGATGCCAGCTAACAACACAAACTACTGAATAATGTTTGAGTTATTTAATTACAATTGAACTCCAAGAAATCATAATCCAGAAAGTTATTTGAAATTACTGCAGCTGGCCTGTGATACTTAAAAAGAAACTGTAAGTTTCCACAAATATATACATATTAATGTAGTTTATGGGTTTAAAGTTTCCGCAGATTTATAAACATTCAAAAAAGGGGCAGGAGGTGGAGAGCAATCTCTTCTTCTGATGGCCAAGACTGGGTGTGACTGGGCCAGTCACTGGGTCTTCCTTACTTGAGGAACAAAGTTCATATGCAACTAGTCTCCATTGCATTTATTTGGTGTAAATAGAATTCTGCATGAACTCAAGAGTTTCAGCACCCTTAGTTTATAAAATGGACTGTGGCTACTTGAACATACAATTGCTTGGTGTGATCGTTTGGGACCTAAAACTGTCCAATCCTTAGTATAATCCAACTGACTACAATACCTATTGACAAATATCTGAATTGTATACCAGCATTCTTACTTATGACTTTTGACAATTCTATATCTTAGGAATGCATATTATCTCAGAACATTCATCATGAACATATTTTGTTCAAATTCATGTTGCTATAAAATGGACCAAATGTTGTAATCTCAAATACTTCACCATCATATATCCTCACATAAAATATCTTTACTGGGCAGCTTTGTGCAAGAGCCAACACACATTATTTTCAAAGCTGTCAAGATTATGCAGTACACAAAGGATTAATCACTGTAACTGCTTTCAGGCCATTTTTCTCACAAACAACCAATGCTGGTACCCCAGGCGGAATGTAGGTTAGTGATATCTGACCTGTCATTTGATGCTAGATAATAGAATGCCCTACCGCTGGGGATAACATTAAGTATTCCTGGTCAGTTATAGCACAAATCAGCAAAAATTGCTGAACCATCTTTATTTTGCCCAACTGATACAGCCTCGACAACAGGATGAAAATAATCCAATACATCCTTCAAAGCTTTTTAAGTTATTTAAGTGAAAAATTACAGAAAATCTTTCTCAAAAAGGTATTGCAAGGGCTTCAAAAATTACACAAAGATTCACTGATTTTCAAAACTACTAGGTGTATGTTGTAGGGCACTTTCAAAGGCGAAGGCACCTGCAGAATGTATGTCGATATATGTGTAAAATGGCTGCCAGACATAAGATGGCTGCCAGGGATTCCGCAAAGCATTAGGGGTATTCAGCTAACCAAGTTGGCTAACTTTCTGGATAGCTGATAACACTGCAGTTTAGCAGAATGTCTTTAAATCAACAAACCCAGACAGGATGTCCTAGCAGAACAGTGAACAAAGGAATTCCTGAAACTATGTTAAGTTAAGATAAGGCACAGGCAGAACCCAAGGACAGCAGAGATAAGGGGGGTCTGGAAAAATATCACAAGGACATAAATCAGCTCCAGCTAAACATAAGCTGACCATGCAGCCCTTTATGCTTGAGGGTTAATTCTATTGGCCTAAAGAAACCTGTATGTAATCTATAATCGTTACGATTGGATTGTGTCCAGCCGACATAGGTTGAGTAATTATAGTGAACTGTTGTAAAACATTTAAATATCATTGAACTTCTTTGTTCGATGGAGAGAAATGCCTGGATGAACCAGAATAAACCGTTTTGATGTATGGAACCGACCCAGAGTGACGAGTGATTCTTCCAGAAAACATTCGCGTTTACAGTGTAAAACCTCATATTCAAATACAGTAAATTCCTCATGCAATATGTGGTGAGTTATACACAAAGGTCAGAACTGCAGCTTTTATGCTAGGAAGCCACATGGAAAAAAAATGAGGCCTATAAAGTGCAATTGCAGGTTTGAAGGTTACGAAAACCTACCTCAAGGTGAGACCTATAACAGTAACTCTTAAAATAATTCAAATAGAATTGGGGCAAAGAGTGAGGAAAGAGGACAGCATTGGGTCCTATTTGACCTTGAGCCGAGCTTCCGACCCCATATGCACTCCATCACCAAGACGGCCGACTTCCATCTCCGTAACATCACCCATCTCCATCCCCGCCTCAGCTCATCTGCTGCTAAAACCATCAGCCATGCCTTTGTAGACTTGACTATTCCAATGCTCTCCTGTCCGGCCTGTCACCTTGTGCCCTCTGCAAACTTGAGCTCATCCAAAACTCTGCTGCCTGCATCCTAACTCACACCAAATCCTGTTCACCCATCACCCCTGTGCTCGGAGACTCCTGGCTCCTAGTCCAACATAATAAACCGTTTTGATGTATGGAACCAGAGTGACGAATGACGAGTGATTCTTCCAGAAAACATTCGCGCTTACAGTGTAAAACCTCATATTCAAATGCAGTAAAATCCTCACGCTTCGACTTTAATATTCTCATCCATGGCCTCGCCCTTCCCTATCTCTGTAACCTCCTCCAACTCTACAACCCTCCGAGATCTCTGCACTTCTTCAATTTTGGTCTAAGCGCTTTGAGACAGAAGGTGGTTGTGAAAGGTGCTATATAAATGCAAGTCATTCTTTCTTTCTCGGGCATCCCTATTTTAATTGCTACACCATTGGTGGCCGTGCTTTCAACTGTCCAGGCCCGAAGCTCTGGAATTCCCTCCATAAACCTCTCTGCTTATCTCTCCTCCTTTAAGAGGTTCCTTAAAATCTACTTCTTTGACAAAGCTTTTGGTCACCAGTGCTAATATCTCCTTATGTGGCTCAATGTCAAATTTTGTTTTAAAAAAAATCACTCCTGTGAAGTGCCTTGGGATGTTTTACTACGTTAAAAGGTGCTATATAAATGCAAGTTGTTGTTGTTACACAATGAAATGGAAGTCTTTTCACCTCTTGGTCCTGAATTTCAATCCAGTTTAAAACAAAGACGTGAATTGTCTCTCTGTAACGAGTTTAGATAGTCTCAATAAAGTTGGGCCAGTACACAACATAAAACTGCCCATACGTCTGCATTAATTACAGTTTCTGTCATCGAAGCCATGAGGGGTAACTGGTGGTCACAAAGACCTTGGGGGAAAAATTAGATCTCGCCCGCAAAGCAGAAATTAGATCTCGCCAACTGCCGTTAACGGCCGCCATCGCTAACTGAGGTAAATTGGTGTGGGGGAGCATGGTAGTAGGTGGCACAGCGCTAACCTTAGGTGCAACGCCATCTTGGTGGTGTTGCATGAGGGATCTGTGGTGTATGAAATGATACAATGAACTCCATACTGTGAGCCAGTGACTAGGTGTAACCTGGTCAGTTAATGGCTTCCAGAAGTCTAGGTACAAAGGTGAAGTTCAGGTTATATACCGGGCCCTGTATGAGTGTACCTATGACCCTAGGACCTCCAACGGTAGCGCCCCCTGATGGTGGGCCGACCTTATGTACATACATTACAGGATCCAGGATCAATTTGTTGTGCTGGTGCGGTGTTGCTGCTTCCCCAAGCGTCTGTGAGGCTGTGAAACTCGCAATGCATTGTGGGCAGCGAGCATCTCTGACATTTAAAGGGCCATGCACATTGAAGCAAAGGAAATCAAATGCACTGATTCAATACATTTTTTAGCCCTTTCTGTCTTTTAACAAATAACTAATATTTAAAATAAGTTCCAAATGTCAATATTCAGCACTTAAAGCTGAATGACCTTCCTAAACACAGCAAATGGGAAAACTGTCTCGGCACTACCACAAATGGCTCAGTAAACCAAGGAAGGGACACAGTCTCGCACGCAGCACCCCAGCTTTGTGCAGGGGGGCAATACTGCAAGACTGGCCCTCTACCCACAGGGGCCAGGAAACCCTCCAGAAAGAACAATGTGGAAGTGCATTAGCAAGGCCATCACTGCCAGCAGTGTCACCCTCAGCTCCAGTGCCCAAAGATGATTCATGACCTCAGACCACTGGTCAAGATCAGTTGAATGCATCTTCAAACGATGTCACCTACCAACTGAGTCACTTGCCTCACACACTGCTCAATGCAGGACCCCCAATCACTCACCTACCAACAATCTACACCAATGACGAGGCACATCTCCCATTTCTAGCATCACCTCACTCCCCTGGAGGAGACAGTGCAGGCCATTCTTGGTAGGGTCATGGCTAAACCCTTGGCCAGCGGCGGGACTGAAAGGATACAAGATGCTGGTATCCTTGTGCATTATTACAACTGTGACTACACTTCAAAAGTACTTAATTGCGACGTCCGGTGGCGTGAGAGGTGCTATATAAATGCAAGCCTTTCTTTTCTTTCTTTTTCTGGCATGCACCTCTAGACTTTCCGACCCTCCCGTCAACACAACTCCACCCTTGTGCCTTCCTCATTTCACACATCCAAGAAATGCATCCTGCCCAGCCAGTGGGACCGCAGGTGGATGATTCCATCCCGGATATGCCAGCCACAAAGGGGCTGTCTGGGATGCACTCTTCCACCTCTTCTACGTCTTCCCTCTGTAAGCGGATGCTATAAAAATGAAAGGACAGCATAAAATATTGCAAATACTCAGTTGGTCAGGCAGCATGTCGACCTGAGATGTGAACTCTACGGATGTTGCGTGACTTGCTGAGTATTTACAACATGTCTGTCTTCTCTAGGCGTTCACTTACCATCCGAGCCCTTGCAAGTTTCCAGCACTCCAAAAACACCTAAAAAAAACTTTGTACATCTATTGCAGCAACTCACAACTTCAATAAAATCCAAAAAACCAAAAAATCAAACCCTTCCATTTAAACTTACCCGATTGATGTGTGTACCCCTTTAACAGCTGCAGATATCGGCCCCATCAGCGTCTGTCAGCTTGTTTGCACACCCGGTTAACCTGGCGTGCTTAGGACCCAGCAATGACTTGAGGGCTGGAGTCGAAGTTCGTGTAGGTGACATTAAATCAGCGATGCACGTCGACTGATGTCACCACGCTGCCATTTTTTTTTCAAGGCACTGCCGGTAAAAAGGGGCTGACCAATATGGCCACCGCCGCCACCAGCTCACGCAAGAGTGGCAGCCGCCATTTTTTCATGCATCGCTGGGCTACCAGGTAGCGATAAGGACATCAGTTTCTTGCCCCTTGTCTTCTACATTTGAGATCAACAGATATTGTTCAAGAAAAGTGGAGAATGATTTGTACTGCACCTAACTTGACCTCTAATACAAGATGAAGCCTTCCTGTGTGAATGGGTAGACCATTAATTCTCCTGGACCTTAATTCTTCACTTTAATTAGGATAATTTTAATTCTTTCCAACTGCTTTATGTAGGTTGTAATTTGTTTTCATTATTAAATCAAGGAAAAGCCAATATGGTTGGGTTTTAATCTACTTAAAGAGGCACTCTTTTATTTCGAGTCATAGTAGGCATCCTAATGAGCTTTTTAAAAAAAATTGAAATGCCAAGGCAAAGAGCCAAAGTCTAGAATGCAGGAAATGACCAACGTTGAAAACAATAAATAAAATGTGAAACATTCGGTGATGCCAAGCTTGAGTTCTAAAGTCTGAAAAGTTAGAGTAGCAGATTGTGCAATGAGTTTTGATTTTACCAGTGAGGATATAGGGTGAGGAGCACCAACCATATGATGGTAAGTAGAACTGAGTGACAATGGGTGAGAGAGAGCGAAAAAAAAACATAACATTGGTCTGTCCTATCAGGAGCCCGACAACGAAAGTTCTTGGTTTGGCATTTTCCTGTGATTGACAGTTACATTTACGTTTGAACAATATTTATTGATCTTTATCCCAGTTTAGTCTTCAAAGAGTGGGTATAAATGGGTTCACCAGGCAGTTGAGCAATCTGAGGTTACTGGAAATACTGTGATTAACTGACTTCACATTTAAGCTTTTCATCACAGATGTGTGCTTGAAGTTTAGCACGAATTTATAGCCTGAAATAGACAGTCTGTCAGAATGTTCTTTGTCCAGTCAGTGAGACCACGAAAGTGCAAGTGAACTTATTAAGATCATCCCAAGTTTATGGTTAGAATCTATTAGCTACTCTTTTCTCAAACCCATTCTTTGCCCGTATATCCTTTTTCAATTTCCGCCTGCACGCTCTGTATTCTGCCTGGTTTTCTATTGTATTATGTACCGAACATTTCTCATACACCTCCTTTTCCTGTTTTATTTTAACCTCGGTTTCCTTTATCATCCTGAGAGCTCTACCTTTGGGTGCCCCTTCCTTCCTCCTTATGGGAATATGCTTGGTTTGTACCCGAAGTATCTCCACCTTGAAAGCCTGCCATTTGCTTAATAACCGATCTCCCAGCCAACCTTTGTTTCCAGTCCACCTGTGCTAGATTCCTTTTCAAATCATTTAAATTGGCTCTCTTCCAGTTGATTATTTTCATTGTTGATTTTTCTTTGTCCCTTTCCTTAACTACTTTAAACCTGATTATATTATGATCACTATTACCCAGATGTTCTCCCACTGTAACACACTCCACTTGCCCTACTTCATTCCGCAGAACTACATCCAGCACTGCTTCCTTCCTCGTTGGGCTAGAAAGATACTGATTAAGGAAGTTCTCCTGCACACATTTTAGGAATTTTTCTCCCTCCTTGCTCTTTATTTGTTTTTTTCCCCCAGTCTATATTAGGGTAATTTCTGCATTCCAACATCGTGCTAGTCAGCTTTGTTTTTTTTCTCCATCTAATTCCTGCTCTTTCTACGCTATTATTTTTTCCACTGCTGTTTCTCCCTCCTGGTTTTCTATGTACCTTGTCTCTCCTCCCTTCTACTGGTGTACCCCCACCCACCCCCGCTAAATTAGTTTAAACCCTCCCCCACAGCATTAGTTAACCTCCCCGCGAAGACATTGGTCCCAGCCCTATTCAGATGCAAACCGTCTCAATGCCCCAGAAATCTGAAGCCCACCCTCCTGCACCATCTACCTGTTTGTGTACTCACTAGCAGGTGACACTCAGCCACAGCACACAGCAATATCAGGTATTTGGTACATTAAGTTTATCTGCTCAGAGCCAGGTTGTGTGATCAAATTTACACCATATAGTACTGTTTACTTATCCTAAGGTGCAGAAAAACAGAACTGATCAGGACAAAGTTCCAATGACTTTAAAAGGAGTAAGGGCTTGTGGAAACACTGGGCAGAAGAAAATATATCTAATGAGAGCCTAAATCCCAACAAAGGCTTCACAGCACCAACAGTGATAAAACATGTTACATGTTTACACTATTACACTATTACATTAGAAAAAACATTAATAAATGGGTGGGGCACAAAGAGAGGATACATGGAATATTGTGATTAATTAAAGAGTAACTCAGCAACTATCCTCCATTTATATACGTTCATTTTGCAAACTAAACATTTTTTGTCATATTTCCACAAATGAAGACATAACTAAGCAATAGGGAATACATTCCTATTGGTGTCTCGGTTCCCACAACTGAAACTCAAGTGCTCCTAGATGGAAGAAAAAATTCTTATTCATTCCTGCGATGTGGGCATCGCTAGCAAGGCCAGCATTTATTGCCCATCGCTACTGCCCTGAGAAGGTGGTCGTGAGCCATCTCTTGAACTGCTGCAGTCCGTGTGACAAAGGTGCTCCCATAGTGCTATTAGGGAGGAAGTTTCAGGATTTTAACCCAGTGATGATGAAGGAACGGCGATATATTTCCAAGTCAGAATCATGTGTAACTTGCAGGGGAAGTTACAGGTGATGGTGTTCCCATGGACGTTCTGTCCTTGTCCTTTTCGGTGGTAGATATGGCGAGTTTGGGAGGTGCTGCCGAAGAAGCATTGGCGAGTTGCTGCAGTGCATCTTGTAAATGGTGCGCCGGTGATGGAGGGAGTGAATGTTTCAGGTGGTGGATGGGTTGCCAATCAAGCGAGGTACTTTGTCCTGGGTGGTGTTGCGCTTCTCGAGTGTTGTTAGACTGTTTCATTAACTGAGGAGTTGCGAATGGAACTGAACACTGCAATCATCAGTGAACATCCCCACTTCTGACCTTATGATGGAGGGAAGGTCACTGATGAAGCAGCTGAAGATGGTTGGGCCCAGGACACTGCCCTAAGGGACTTCTGCAGCAATGTCCTGCGGCTGAGATGATTGACCTCCAACAACCACAACCATCTTCCTTTGTGCTAGGTATGACCCCAGCCAGTGGAGTGTTTTCCCCCTGATTCCCATTGACTTCAGTTTTACTAGGGCTCCTTGATGCCACACTCGGAAAAATGCTGTCTTGATGTCAAGGGAAGTCACTCTCACCTCGCCTCTGGAATTCAACTCTTTTGTCCATTTTTGGACCAAGGCTGTAATGAGGTCTGCAGCCACGTGGTCCTGGCGGAACCAAACTGGCCATCAGTGAGCAGGTTATTGATGAGTAAGTGCCACTTGACAGCATTGTCAACGACACCTTCCATCACTTTGCTGATGATTGAGAGTAGACTGACGGGGCAGTAATTGGCCGGATTGGATTTGTCCTGCTTTTTGTTTTCCACATTCTCGGGTAGATGCCAGAGTTGTAGCTGTACTGGAATAGCTTGGCTAGAGGCACGGATAATTCTGGAGCACAAGTCTTCAGTGCGACAGCCAGGATGTTGTCAGGGCCCATAGCCTTTGCTGTATTGAGTGTGCTCACCCGTTTCTTAATATCAAGTGAAGTGAATCGAAATGGCTGAAAACTGGCTTGTGTGATGGTGGGGGCCTCAGGAGAAGGCCCATATGGATCATCCATTCGGCACACCTGGCTGAAGATGGTTGCAAAAGCTTCAGCCTTGTCTTTTGCACTCACGTGTTGGGCTCCGCCATCATTGAGGATGGGGATATTCATTAAGCCTCGTCCTTCCGTTAGTTATTTAACTGTCCAACACCATCCACGACTGGATGTGGCAGGACTGCAGAGCTTTGATCTGATCCGTTGACTGTGGGATCACTTAGCTCTGTCTATAGCATGCTGCTTCCACGGTTTCCATTTCACCGCCTATTTCCACCTGTAACATTGCCAACTTCCGTTCCTGCCTCAGCTCTTTTACTGCTGAAACCGTGATCTATAATCTTTGTTACCTCTAGACTTGACTACTCTAATGCATTCCTGCCTGGCCTTCCACATTTAAACTTTGGATGACCACTACGTAAACTTGAGGTCATCCAAAACTCGGCAGCCCACGTCCTAACTCGCACCAAGTGCCGATCACCCATCGCCCCTGTGCTTGCTGACCTACATTGGCTCTTGGTTAAGCAACACCTCGATTTCAAAATTCTCATCCTTGTTTGCAAATCCCTCCATGGCCTCGCCCCTCCCTATGTCTGTAATCTCTTTCAGCCTCACAAACCCACGAGATGTCTGCGCTCCTTAAATTCTGCCCTCGAGCATCCCTGATTATAACTGCTCAACCATCGGTGGCCGTACCTTCAGCTGCTTGGGCCCTAAGCTCTGGAACTCCCTCCCTAAATCTCTCGGCCTCTCTTTCCTCCTTTTAGATGCTCCTTAAAACCTACCTCTTTAACCAAGCTTTATTTTCTTTTTATGTGGTTCGGTGTCAAATTTATCTGTTTTGTGTTATAGCACTGCTGTGAAGTGCCTTGGGGCATTTTATTACATTAAAGGCGCTATATAAATAAAAGTTGTTGCTGTTGTTGTTTAGCATACATGTAGTCCTGTGTTGCAGCTTTCCCAGGTGGGTGCCTCATTTTTAGGTACGCCTGCTGCTGGCATGCTCTTCTACACTCTTCATTGAACCAGGGTTGGTCAGCTGGCTTGATGGTAATGGTACAGTGAGGGATATACTAGGCCATGAGCTCAGAGATGGTGGTGGAATGCAATTCTGTTGCTGCTGATGGCACCCAGCGTCTCATAGATGCCCAGTTTTGTGCTACTAGATCTGTTCTGAATCTATCCTATTTAGCACAGTAACACGATGGATGGTGTCCTCAGCGTGAAGAGGGAGTTCATCTCCACAAGCACTGTGCGGAGGTCACTGCTACCAATGCTGTCATGGACAGGTGCATCAGCAAACAGATAGATTGACGAGGATGAGGTCAAATAGGTTTTCCCCCTCGTGCTGGTTCTCTCACTACCTGCTGCAGGCCGAGTCTGACAGCAAAGTCCTTCAGGACTCGGCCAGCTCGGACAGTAGTGGTGCTACCGAGCCACTCTTGGTGATGGATATTCAAGTCTCCCACCCAGTGTACATTCTGTGCCCGTGCTACCCTCAGTGTTTCTTCCAAGTGGTGATCAACATGGTGGAGTACTGACTCATCAGCTGAGGGAGGGCAGTAAATGGCTATCAGCACGAGGTTTCCTTGCCTATGCTTGACCTGAAGCCATGATACTTCAAGTGGTCACTCCCAACTATATACCACCGTGCCGTCACCTCAGGGATGGTAATGGTGGTATCTGGGACATTGGCTGAATGGTATGATTATGTCAGGCTTGACTAGTCTGTGGCGCAGCTCTCAAATTTTGGCACACATCCCCAGATGTTAGCAAGGAGGACATTGCAGGGTTGACTGGGTTGGGTGTACCATAAGAAACATAGAAAATAGGTACAGGAGTAGGCCATTCGGCCCTTCGAGCCTGCACCGCCATTCAATGAGTTCATGGCTGAACATGCAACTTCAGTACCCCATTCCTGCTTTCTCACCATACCCCTTGATCCCCCTAGTAGTAAGGACCACATCTAACTCCTTTTTGAATATATTTAGTGAATTGGCCTCAACAACTTCCTGTGGTAGAGAATTCCACAGGTTCACCACTCTCTGGGTGATGAAGTTTCTCCTCATCTCAGTCCTAAATGGCTTACCCCTTATCCTTAGACTGTGACCCCTGGTTCTGGACTTCCCAAACATTGGGAACATTCTTCCTGCATCTAACCTATCTAAACCCGTCAGAATTTTAAACGTTTCTATGAGATCCCCTCTCATTCTTCTGAACTCCAGTGAATACAAGCCCAGTTGATCCAGTCTTTCTTGATATGTCAGTCCCGCCATCCTGGGAATCAGTCTGGTGACCTTCGCTGCACTCCCTCATTGTCGTGTCAAGGTCGATGCCGGGTGGTTCATCCAGTTTTATTCTTATTGCTTTTCGTCGTGGTTTGTTACAACTGAGTGGCTTGCTAGGCCATTTCAGAGGGCAGTTAAGAGTCAACCACAGTGCTGTGGGTCTAGAGTCACATATAGGCCAGACCAGATAAGGACAGCAGATTTCCTTCCCTAAAGGACATTAGTTTTTACGACAATCCATTACTGATACTAACTTTTTATTCCAGATTTATTTAATTAAATGAATTTAAATTCCCCAGCTGCCATGATGGGATTTGAATTCATGTTTCTGGATCATTAGTCCAGGCCACTGGATTACTAGTCCAATAACATAACCAGTATGCTACCGTTCCCTTCAGTTTGCAGTCGTCAGTTTCCAAAAGTGATAGAAGTTATGTTACAGCACACCCTTTGCTTTCAAGCATTGAACTTTTGCACATGCAGCACACGGAGAATGCGATCCACGTCAAACAGCTTCATCTTATCAGAATGGCAGTGAAATGATCAGTAGTTATACAGAAGCAAATATGCTAAATGTCATTGTTTAGTCACAGCTTGCCTGTTCTTGTTGCATAACAAAATTTGTGTACTGTACCTGCATTGAAGCACCCTCCACTCTTGCAATGTATGCCACACGATCCAGAAATGTCACAGTAACTGGAACAGCGACAAAGAAACCACTAACAAAGGCCTTGAGGTACCGCTTGCCAAAACTACTTGCACGTGCCATTATCTGACAAAACAAAATTACAATGCAAGTTGTCAGTAAAGTCACATGAAACTTCTGCTCAGTGCTAGTCATGACAGTGATGCAACAATCTGCATTACATTTTTTTTTATTTGTTCTTGAAATGTGGGCGTGGCTGGCAAGGCCAACATTTATTGCCCATTCCTAATTGCCTTTGAGAAGGTGGTGGTGACCTGCCTCCTTGAGCCGCTGCAGTCCATGTGGTGACAATACAAGCAGTCTTATATTATAACGGTGTGGAGAAATAGGAGTGGAAGTGAAGGCGCGACATGACAAAGTAAAAAGCACCATAAGCATTTGAAATAATTTATTGCCACTCCCAGGTTATGACAGTGAACACTAAGTGTTGTTCTCAGTATGAAAAATCACATTTCTTCCTAGCCACAAACCCCCTCACCCACCCCCGCCATGATCCCAGGCGAGCGCCGCTCCCATGCTTCCACACCCCAGACACCCTCCCACCATGTCTAACACACCACTCCCAGTACACACAACTTCCTTCCTGGACACCCAACAGCCCCTCCCATCCGCTCCCCCATCAGTATTCTGAAACCACTGGATCGCCCTTGCAACATTACTAAAACCACATTATCCCCTGCCTCATCAGCATTTCTACCTGAAACCTGGAGTATCTTCCTTGCTATCGTTGAGACTTTAAAAAAGTGATTGGGCCTGAATTTGCGGTCGGAGGCTTCCCGCGGGCGAACACCTCCAAACCGCAAGAAAAGTACGAACCTACCTGATGGTCCCAGAGGTTCGTAGACTCAAACTCCTGGGCCTCTACATATACGCATACGTATCCTGGAGCGCATGCGGTTCAGAAGCACATCCTGGATCACATGGGCCAGGCCAACCAATGAAAAAGGGGGTCCCCAATATGCTTATGGGGATTCCATTTACGTACGGAATCTCCATAAGCATGAATAGGAATCCCCTAAAAAACACAATTACACACCAGTTAAATAATAATAAATTATATATTCAAAATTAATTAAACTACAATTAAATTAACGTTTTATGTTTAAATAATTTTTCTTTTAATTTAATATTTATTTAAACTCTTACGCTGGTAAACAAAGGCCCTACGCCTGCTTTTACCGGCTGTAAGAGTTTTACAGCATTTTCTGGGCAAACAATCCAACTCTATGCCAGCGAATGTCCATTTCCTGGGGATGCGGTGCATTGGTCAAGCTAAAACTTGACAGATCACAAGTTCCGGGTTTTCGTGCATGCAGAAACCTGAAACCTGCGGGGCAGTTATGGTCGCGTACTCACCACATATGCGGTCCTCGGCCCCGGAAAATCCAGGCCTTAAAAAAAATGATTTATATTTTATATATATTTTATATATATATATACATACATATATATATTTATATATATTATATATATAATATATATGTATATAATATATACAGAAAATAAAAGCAACCCCAAAAGGGGTACTGTGGAACAGCAGTCACTATATTTTGCCAGTCTGAGAACTTTTCCTTGCTCCTTCAAGCTTCATCCCATCCAATGAGCAAAAGGTTCCTTTGCTTTCTACCCTACAACAACCTCTTTATTAGGTTACATTCCCCTTCATGCTGTCTTCAATTATCTTTGTCTGCGATACCTTATCACTTTTATAATCTGCAGGCACTGCATTTCCTTTATCTATCCTATAATCACATAATTTTACAGCACAGGCAGCCATTTGGCCCAGTTTGCCTACCCCAGCTCGTTGAATTAACTATTATCCCAATTTGCCTCATTTTATTGCTTTTTCTCATAATCTTTTAAATCTTTCTCTTTAAAATATTTATACACTTTCCTTTTTAAAAGCTATTTAAGGTTTTGTTTCTGGGAAATTATTTTGTGTCCAGCTCCCTTATTGCATCGGACCATCCGAGTTACCTCCCTGACTGCTAGAAAACAGACCTTCCCCATTACTCACAAGTCCCAGGACTTCTTCTCTGGTGCTGCCTTCTCCTAATTGCAAAACCCCAGACGGCACCCATCTCCCACGCTACAACGCTATGACTTTCTCTACTCCCATAATCCTAAACAGCTGGGACCTACCTTCAACCAAATGCATCTTGACTACCATTTTGTTTGTATCCTGTGCTACAAAAGACAATAATGGGCTGGAAATTGATCAAAAACTGCCACCACCGGTTTGCTGCCCAAAAAACCACTATGACTCCGCTATTAAGAACGGCAGAAAATTCATGAAAAAAATGGGAAAAAAATCCGCCCGCCGGGAAAAACTGCCGTCGTACGAGGATTTGCTGCAGAAAACGCGATCCTCGTCAACTTTAGTCCGAGGTCAATTACTGCTGCGAGTTGGGCCTAGGTAGGGGGGCAAAACACAAAAAATACTTTTCCAAAAAACAAAAAATAAAACAAAATTGCAAAACATTTATAAGACTCTCTTCTACTGAATCATTGCAAAAGAATTTTTTTCAAACTTTAACTTAGCTTTTTTGCAGGGTTTCATACCTACCACCATTCCAAGGGCTGCTCCAACTGGTTTTTCCACCAGCGTTTTTTTTCCCATCTACGGGTCACCGCTGTGACTAAACTCGGGCGGAAGCAGTTTTTTGTGTGTTGCATGCCGGCGGTCCGCTGTCCAGCGGTATTTCAAAACCGCCGGTGGAACACTTCCATGAATTTCCCACCGGGCGGTTTTCCACCCAAAAGAAGAAATACCACCGGAAAACGTGGCGGAAGGCTGATGAAATTCCAGCCCTTAAGTACATATTTAAAGAACTATATGTTCCAGCATAAAGCAAGCAACTTAGACAGGTAACTAGTTATATGCAAAGGTCTGTCAGACTTCAAATGTCAGACTGTTATACCTACAAACTCCTACCAACATTCTTTAAAAAGAATTTTGAAAAATTAGTTATTTTGTGTTGATTTTATCCAACTTTGCAGAATAGCCAAGAATTTACAAGCACCTGCCAGGTTACAGAAAAACTTACCTTGGAGTAGAAAATATCCTCTAACTAGGGCTGACAACTCTGCCTGGATGTATGAAGGTTTTATTACATGACCTCACTCCTCCAACTGTCCCACCCAAACAGCCTTACTTTCCATCTCCAATATTTTTATTTCCTTTGGGATTTATGTTTCAATCTAATTTAAATAGATGCCAACTGTAAAATTTTGAGATTAAATGAGATTGGTCTTTCTTAACCCAGCTCTCCATGGGTGTATATATACACACAATACAAGCTTGCCCAAAATTGAGTACATGAATGCTTAATGCAGTTACCAACTCTGGTTGTATGTATTTCTGAAGAGTTCATCGCATGACCTCCAACCACCCTGCCCAATCAAACAGCCTTTTATTCCTCATCTCCAATATTTTTAGAACTAATAAACAAAAAGACTCATCAGGGGAGAGCAGCAGCAGCCAAGTTCATGGCACCGTGGCTGGCTCTGCTGCACAGGAGGGCAGGAAAAAGAGTGGGAGAGCTATACTGATAGGGGGTTCAATTGTAAGGTCAACAGATAGGCGTTTCTGCGGCCGCAACCGAGACTCCAGGATGGCATGTTGCCTCCCTGGTGCAAGGGTCAAGGATGTCTCGGAGCGAGTGCAGGACATTCTGAAAAGGGAGGGTGAACAGCCAGTTGTGGTGCATATAGGTACCAACGATATAGGTAAAAAAAACAGGATGAGGTCCTACGAGACGAATTTAGGGAGCGAGGAGTTAAATTGAAAAGTAGGACCTCAAAAGTAGTAATCTCAGGATTGCTATCAGTGCCACGTGCTAGTCAGAGTAGGAATTGCAAGATAGCTCAGATGAATGTGTGGCTTGAGCAGTGGTGCAGAAGGGAGGGATTCAAATTCCTGGGGCATTGGAACCGGTTCTGGGGGAGGTGGGACCAGTACAAACCAGATGGTCTGCACCTGGGCAGGACCGGAACAAATGTCCTAGGGGGGGGGAGTGTTTGCTAGTGCTGTTGGGGAGGAGTTAAACTAATATGGCAGGGGGATGGAAACCTATGCAGGGAGACAGAGGGAAATAAAATGGAGTCAGAGGCAAAAGATAGAAAGGAGAATAGTCAAAGTGGAGTGCAGAGAAACCCAAGGCAAAAAACAAAAAGGGCCACATTACAACAAAATTCTAAAGGGGCAGAGTGTGTTAAAAAGACAAGCCTGAAGGCTCTGTGCCTCAATGCGAGGAGTATTCGGAATAAGGTGGACGAATTAACTGCGCAGATAGCGGGTATGATGTAATTGGCATCACGGAGACATGGCTCCAGGGTGACCAAGGCTGAGAACTCAACATCCAGGGGTATTCAGCATTTAGAAAGGATAGACAGAAAGGAAAAGGAGGCGGGGTGGCGTTGCTGGTTAAAGAGGAAATTAATGCAATAGTAAGGAGGGACATTAGCCTGGATGATATGGAATCGGTATGGGTGGAACTGCGGAATTCCAAAGGGCAGAAAACGCTAGTGGAAGTTGTGTACAGACCACCAAACAGTAATAGTGAGGTTGGGGACAGCATCGAACAAGAAATAAGGGATGTGTGCAATAAAGGTACAGCAGTTATCATGGGCGACTTTAACCTACATATTGATTGGGCGAACCAAACTGGTAGCAATGCGGTGGAGGAGGATTTCCTGGAGTGGACTAGGGATGGTTTTCTAGATCAATATGTCGAGGAACCAACGAGAGAGCTGGCCATCCTAGACTGGGTGATGTGTAATGAGAAAGGACTAATTAGCAATCTTGTTGTGCGAGGCCGCTTGGGGGAAGAGTGACCATAATATGGTAGAATTCTTTATTAAGATGGAGAGTGACACAGTTAATTCGGAAACTAGGGTCCTGAACTTAAGGAAAGGTAACTTCGACGGTATGAGGCGTGAACTGGCTAGAATAGACTGGCAAAGACGGTGGATAAGCAATGGCAAACATTTAAAGATCACATGGATGAACTTCAGCAATTGTACATCCCTGTCTGGAGTAAAAAATAAAACGGGGAAGGTGCTTCAACCATGGCTAACAAGGGAAATTAAGGATAGTGTTAAAGCCAAGGAAGAGGCATATAATTTGGCTAGAAAAAGCAACAAACCTGAGGACTGGGAGAAATTTAGAATTCAAGAGAGGAAGACTAAGGGTTTAATTAAGAGGGGGAAAATAGAGTACGAGAGAAAGTTTGCAGGGAACATTAAAAACTGACTGCAAAAGTTTCCATAAATATGTGAAGACAAACGTAGGTCTCTTGCAGTCGGATTCAGGTGAATTTATAATGGGGAACAAAGAAAAGGCAGACCAATTGAACAAATACTCCGGTTCTGTCTTCACGAAGGAAGACACAAATAACCTTCCAAATGTACTAGGGGACAGTAGGTCGAGTGAGAAAGAGGAACTGAAGGATATCCTTATTAGGCGGGAAATTGTGTTAGGGAAATTGATGAGATTGAAGGCCGATAAATCCCCGGGGCCTGATAGTCTGCATCCCAGAGTATTTAAGGAAGTGGCCCTAGAAATAGTGGATGCATTGGTGATCATTTTCCAACAGTCTATCGACTCTGGATCAGTTCCTATGGACTGGAGGGTAGCTAATGTAACACCACTTTTTAAAAAAGGAGGGAGAGAGAAAACGGGTAATTATAGATCGGTTAGCCTGACATCAGTAGTGGGGAAAATGTTGGAATCAATCATTAAGGATGAAATAGCAGCGCATTTGGAAAGCAGTGACAGGATCGGACCAAGTCAGCATGGATTTATGAAAGGGAAATCATGCTTGACGAATCTTCTGGAATTTTTTGAGGATGTAACTAGCAGAGTGGACAAGGGAGAACCAGTGGATGTGGTGTATTTGGACTTTCAAAAGGCTTTTGACAAGGTCCCGCACAAGAGATTGGTGTGCAAAATCAAAGTGCATGGTATTGGGGGTAATGTACTGGCGTGGATAGAGAACTGGTTGGCAGACAGGAAGCAGAGAGTCGGGATAAACGGGTCCTTTTCAGAATGGCAGGCAGTGACTAGTGGAGTGCCGCATGGCTCAGTGCTGGGACCCCAGTTCTTTACAATATACATTAACGATTTAGATGAAGGAATTGAGTGCAATATCTCCAAGTTTGCGGATGACACAAAACTGGGTGGCGGTGTGAGCTGTGAGGAGGATGCTAAGAGGCTGCAGGATGACTTGGACAGGTTAGGTGAGTGGGCAAATGCATGGCAGATGCAGTATAATGTGGATAAATGTGAGGTTATCCACTGTGGGGGCAAAAACACGAAGGCAGAATATTATCTGAATGGCGGCAGATTAGGAAAAGGGGAGGTGCAACAAGACCTAGGTGTCATGGTACATCAGTCATTGAAAGTTGGCATGCAGGTACAGCAGGAGGTGAAGAAGCCATATGGTATGATGGCCTTCATAGCTAGGGGATTTGAGTATAGGAGCAGGGAGGTCTTACTGCAGTTGTACAGGGCCTTAGTGAGGCCTCAGCTGGAATACTGTGTTCAGTTTTGGTCTCCTAATCTGAGGAAGGACGTTCTTGCTATTGAGGGAGTGCAGCGAAGGTTCACCAGACTGATTCCAGGGATGGCTGGACTGTCATATGAGGAGAGACTGGATCAACTGGGCCTTTATTCACTGGAGTTTAGAAGGATGAGAGGGGATCTCATAGAAGCGTATAAGATTCTGACGGGACGGAACAGGTTAGATGCGGGAAGAATGTTCCCGATGTTGGGGAAGTCCAGAACCAGGGGACATAGTCTTAGAATAAGGGGTAGGCCATTTAGGACTGAGATGAGGAGAAACTTCTTCACTCAGAGAGTTGTTAACCTGTGGAATTCCCTGCCGCAGAGTTGTTGATGCCAGTTCATTGGATATATTCAAGAGGGAGTTAGATATGGCCCTTATGGCTAAGGGGATCAAGGGGTATGGAAAGAAAGCAGGAAAGCGGTACTGAGGGATTGATCAGCCATGATCTTATTAAATGGCGGTGCAGGCTCAAAGGGCAGAATGGCCTACTCCTGCACCTATTTTCTATGTTTCTATATTTCGAAGTGTTTAAAAAGAAAACATGCTTTTAACATTGCTGGACTATAGAGAATTTTCCCCAACATAGTTCTGGCCCATGGTCAGAATCATAGTCACATTTGAGTTTTGAGCAATTCCACAGCTGATCTAGTCCTGCCACTAATCCGCCCACAATATAGATGAAAGCATGTTTGGCATAACAAGAACAGGATAATATTGCTGAACTGCTTTAATTGGAAGCAGAAAATAAATGAGGTATTAGATAAAGAAAAACAGACTTGCATTCTTCTTTCGTATGCTAGTAGCAAATCAAATCAAATGTCAATATCTAAGTCAGATATCCAGGCCAAAGCTTGCGGTGTAATAGCATGGATACCTTGTAGGCTACCTGCAAATTTCCTTAGAGGGCAGTGCTCAATGATGTGCTCCAGGGTCTGATTAGGAGCTCCACAGTGGCATGATGGGACTGCTGCATTTAAATAGCACCTTTGGCAACCTCAGGACATCCCAAAATGCTTTACAACCGATTAAGTACTTTTGAACTGCAGTCACTGTTGTAATGTAGAAAACACAGCAGCCAAATTGCATACAGCTCGGTCCTACAACTATTTAAAGTAAAACTATAAATCAAGTGCCCCCCTTAAAAGGGGCACTAGAACTGACAAATTAACAATTAAACGTTGGACATTAAATGAATCAAATTAAAATTTGGTTGCCGGGGATGATGATGCACTCTAGTTCCTCCGGTGCCCACCTCTCGCGGAAGGCCGCGAGCGTACCGGTGGACACCGCGTGCTCCATCTCCAGGGACACCCTGGCGTAAACGTAACTGCGGAAGAGAGGCAGGCAGTCGTGCTGAACGACGCCCTCGACCGCCCGCTACCTGGACCGGCTGATGGCACCCTTGGCCGTGCCCAGGACCAATCCTACGAGGAGGCCCTCCGATCTGCCCGCTCCCCTCCCCTCCGCACAGGGTGCCCAAAGATCAGGAGCGTGGGACTGAAGTGCAACCAGAATTTGAGGAGCAGCCCCTTCAAATAATGGAATAGGGGCTGCAACCTCGCACATTCCATAAAAACGTGGACCACGGACTCTTCCAGACCGCAGAAATTACAAGCAGCCTGGGAATCCACGAAGCTACTTAAAAACCTATTGCATGGGACTGCCCCGTGCAACACCCTCCAGGCCAAGTCCCCAATAAATAAAGGGAGGACTCCCACGTAGAAAGCACTCCATTGGGGACTCCAGCCTCCTCCGGACAGCAAAATGATGCGCCATGGCGTGTCCGGACAGCAGATGAGGATGGCAAAGTGGAGAGTGTGCAAGAGCAGCCCGTACAGGAATCCCCTCCGTGCAGAACTGAAAGGCACGGAGGAGATTTCCCAATGGAGGATCAAGTTGTGAGGCACCGGCTCCCGAGAGGGGTTTCAGGACTTGGCGCCTATGAGGAATTCCGTCAGACGGGGGTCAGTTCAGAAGCAAGGTACTTACAAACAGCAATGTGATAATGACCAGATATTCTGTTTCAGGTATTGGTTGAGGGATAAATATTGGCCAGGACACCAGGGAGAACTCCCGTGCTCTTCTTCGAATAGTGCCATGGGATCTTTTACATCTGCCCTCTGGACTTTGGTTTAACGCCTCATCCAAAAGACAGCACCGCCGACAGTGCAGCACACCCTCAGTACTGGATTTTGTGTACCAGTCTCCAGAATAGGATATGAGCCCACAACCTTGTGACTCAGAGGCAAGGGTGCTACCACAGCTGCAGCTGACACAATGATGAAATAGAGAAACCAAGTGTAGGAAACAAGAATTTCACAAGCAGGTGTGCTTTGTCACAAAAAGGGAATATGAACTACAAAAAGGGAGTCTGAAAAGAAACTTGCAAAGGATATTAAAAATCAACACAAACATTTTTTACAAGTATATTCGGAAAAAAGAGCAATGTTGGACCCTTGAAAACTGGTATCGGTGATATAGTCAGTGATAATAAGGAAATGGCAGACATCTTGAATAATTACTTTGCGTCAGTATTTACAGCAGAGGAAATCCCAAGGAAACTATCACAGAATCAGGGACAGGGACTCAAAAAATCAGCATAAGCAAAATAATAGTGATAAAGAACATAATAGCACTAAAGAGTGATAAATCCCAGGACTAGGTGGTTTCCATCCCAGAGTTTTAAAGGAAGTAGGTGAGCACATTGCAGATGCTCTAACTATAATCTTCCAAAATTCTCTTGATTCAGGAACCATTCCTTGAGATTGGAAAATTGCATATGTCACTCTGCTGTTTAAGAAATGCTGAGGGAAACAGGGAATTATAGACCAGTTAGCTTAACATGTATCGTCAGGAAATTACTAGAGTCTATAATTAAGTAGAGGGCGACTGAATACCTTGAAAATTTTCAGTTGATCAGAGAGTCAGCTTGGATTTGTAAATTGTAGGTCATACCTGACAAATCTGATTGAATTTTTTGAAGAGGTGACAAAAATATTAGACAAGGGAATATCTATCAGTTGGTATTTATATGGACTTCCAGAAGGATAAAGTCCTTCAAAAGAGACTGTTAACTAAGGTTGAAGCCCATGGAATTGAAGGCAAATTATTGACCTGGTCAGAAAATTGGCTGAACAGCAGGAGACAGAATGGGCAGCTACTTTAATTGTCAGGATGTGACTGGTGGTGTCCTGCAGGGATCTGTGTTAGGGCCTCAACTATTCACCTTATTTATGGATAATGATGGGATTGAAAGCCACATATCCAAATTTGTTAATGACACAAAGATAGGCGACATGGTCAGCAGTGTAAATGAAAACATAAAATTACAAAGCGATATCGCTAGATTAAGTAAATGGGCAAAACTAGGGCAAATGGATTTCAGTTGTCGGGAAAATACCGGAATCCATTATTAAAGAAGTGGTAACAGGACACTTCGAAAATCATAATATGATTAGGCAGAGTTAACATGGTTTTATGAAAGGGAAATCATATTGAACAAGTTTGAGAGTTTTTTGAGGATGTAACTAGCTGGGTAGATAAAGGGGAACCAGTGGATGTAGTATATTTGAATTGCCAAAAGGCATTCAATAAGGTGCCACACAAAAGTTTTTTTTTTTATTGTGATTGAAAGGCTGCATTAGAGGAAGCAGCGTGTGGACCATCGGCAGGCCGGGGCCATCAGAGGGAGCACCGTGCGGCAGCATACCACTGCAGAAGGGAGACGGCTGTAAGTCAGGTCGCTGATTGCAGTGCGGGCAGGCACAGCAGGAGGAGTGAAAGAGCGGCAAGAGTTTGTAGAAGGAAGTGACCGGGCCCAGGGGAGGCGCGAGTCTGGGGCCCAGAAGGGGCAAGGGCCCAGGGGCAGCATGGACCAGCCCACACTGCTATATGTATGCGCACTCGGTCCGTGAAGCAGTGCTGGTCTCCAGTTGTCTGGTGTAATCCTTGCCACTGGACCAAGACCTAGCTCTGTCAAGCCAGTGTGATGGCTGATGTGCAACAGCCACCACACGTTAAAAAAATTCAACCACAGGCATCTTCCACCCTCCAAGATGTAGTTCAGGATCTGGAATATTAGGTCCTTCATTGAAACACCTGTGAACTCATCCCTTTTTGGTGTGGAAGCAAGTCATCCTCACTTCGAGGGACTGCCTATGATGATGATGATGATGACAACACAAAAGGTTGTTACGCAAGATAAAGCCTCATGGGGTTGGGGTAATACATTAGTATGGAGAGGATTGGTTAACAGACAGAAAACAGAGAGTATGGATAAACGGGTCATTTTCCAGTTGGCAGGCTGCAACTAGTGGGATGCCACAAGTCAGTGCTTGGGCCTCAGCTATTTACAATCTATGTTAATAATTTAAATGAAGGGACAGAGTGCAATGTAACCACGTTTGCTGATGATACAAAGCTCGGTGGGAAAGTAAGCTGTGAGGAGGACACAAAAGAGCCTGCAAAGGGATATAGACAGGTAAAATGAACGGGCAATAAGATGGTAGATGGAGTATCTCATGTGGGGAAATGTGAGGTTATTCACTTTGGTAGGAGAAACAGAAAAACAGAATTTTTTTAAATGGTGAGAAACTATTAAATGTTTTTATAGATAGATTTAGGTGTACTCGTACAGGATTTACAGAAAGTTAGCATGCAGTACAGCAAGTAATTAGGAAGGCAAATGACATGTTAGTCCTTATTGCAAGGGGGTTGGAGTACAAGAGTAAGGAAGTCTGACTACAATTGACAAGGCTTTGGTGAGACCACACCTGGAGTACTGTGCAGTTTTGGTCTGAGAAAGAACATACATGGCTTAACAAGGATTCACTAGATTGATTCCTGGGATGAGAGGGTTGTCCTATGAGAAGAGATTGGGTAGATTGGACCTATACTCTCTGGAGTTTAGAAGAATGAGAGGTGATCTTGTTGAAACATACAGATACAGAGGGGGATTGACAGGGTAGATGCCGAGAGGTTGTTTCCCCTGACTGAAGAGTTTAGAACGAGGGGGTCTAGTCTCAGGAAATGGGGTCAGCCATTTAAGATTGAGATGAGGAGGCATTTCTTTACTCAGAGGGTTGTGAATCTTTGGAATTCTCTACCCCAAAGGGTTGTGGATGCTGAGTCATTGAGTATATTCAAGGCTGAGATAGATAGATTTTTGGGCTCTAGGAGAATCAAGGGTATGGGGATCGGGCGAGAAAGTGGAATGGAGGGCGAAGATCAGCCATGATGTTATTGAATGGCAGAGCGGGCTCGAAGGGCCATATGGCCTACTCCTGCTCCTAATTCTTATGTGATTATGTAATGTAGGGAAATGTGAGGTCATTCACTTTGGACCTAAAAAGGATAGAACAGGGTACTTTCTAAATGGTGAAAAGCTAAAAATAGTGGAGGTGCAAAGAAACTTGGGGATCCAGGTACATAGATCATTAAAATAATCAAAAAGGCTAATGGAATGTTGGCCTTTACATCTAAAAGGACTTGAATACAAGGGGGTAGAAGTTATGTTGCAGCTATACAAAGCCCTGGTTAGACCATACATGGAGTGTAGTGTAGGTTTACCAGAATGACACCCAGACTCCAAGGGTTAAAGTATGAGGAGAGATTGCACAAATTAGGGTTGTATTCCTTAGAATTTAGAGGGTTAAGGGGTGATTTGATCAAAGTTTTCAAGATATTAAAAAGAAGAGAAACTGCTGATTGGGGAGTCTAGGACTAGGGGGCATAGTCTTAAAATTAAAGCCAGACCAAGCAGGAGTGAAATTAGGAAACACTTCTACACACTATAAGGATGGTAGAAGTTTGGAACTGTTTTCCACAAAAGGCAATTGATGCTAGATCAATTGTTAATTTTAAATCTGTGATTGATAAGAGTTTCGTTAAATAAAGGTATTAAGGGATATGGGGTAAAGGGTATATGGAGCTAGGCCACAGATCAGCCATGATCACATTGAATGGCAGAACAGGCTCGAGGGGCTAAATGGCTTACTCCTGTTCCTATGTACAATTAAATTTGAACATGTTGCATTGAGTGGAGCAAGTTTTACTCTGCATCTGGACACTATAGGCGGGCTGGGAGTGCTCAATAGTAACACTGACTCCAACTGGGTGATGACTATAAAAAAATTGCCAAAAATATAACATTTAAACAGCTAAAAGGTGTGAATGAATAGCAGGCTCTGGAAAAGTAATGTTGTGGAGCACGAGTTACTGGATAGTGTACAGTAATCACCGCTTTTCCATAATATGAAAAGATGGTGCTATGTACAAATGAAGTTCTAAGATCTCAGAAATAACAGGCTGTGTAAATTGATGATGTCCACAGTAACACTGCACTATTAAAAGTTTAAAGTTGTTACTGTAAATTGGGTTTTATTTAAATAGACAAGATTAACATTGATTCAGTAAACCTTTCAAGTTAGCCCTTGGAACAGATTTCCCTCTAAGTGGCACTGTTTGTAACTGACAAGTTGGTTCCCCATACAGGATGTACTGTGGAATATAGGACAGGTCAGTGAGTTACAGCCTTTGTACATATGGTTGGGTATTTGCCATCTGTGATACATCTGGAGAACAATGTACAATTAAAACAAAAACTACTCAAATCTTCAAGTTTTTTTTTTACAGAAAAATGGCCACCTGCCTTTCATTACCACTCTGTCATTGTTTTAACAAGTTTCTGTAACACTTACTCAACTTCTGAACTTCTTTATAATCAGAGGCAACCTCAGCTCTTTGGGGCCAAGTTTTGGCCTGAGTTGCTCCTTTTTTTTTGGAGCAACTGGTTGAGAACGGAGTATCTTAGAAATTTGAATTCTCGGCATTTAGTTTGCTCCAGTTCTAGTCAGTTAGAACAGTTTCACTTTGGAACAGAATTTTTTTTTCCAAAAGGGGGCGTGTCCAGCCACTTACACCTGTTTTCAAAGTTTAGGCAGTGAAAACTTACTCCAAACTAACTTAGAATGGAGTAAGTGAAGATTTTTGTACGTTCGAAAAAACCTTGTCTACACTTTAGAAAATCAGGCGTAGGTTACAAATTAGGCATTGGGAACAAGGGGGGGGGGGGGGGCGGTGGGAAGGGAAGTCATTAAATTCTACAATCAATCCTTAGTTATACTTATACAAATATTATACAAATAAATCCAGCCTGAATAAAAATTTGTAAGCAAAGAAAAGATTAAATAAACCATGTTCCTACCTGTGTGAAACAGCAGCAGCCTTCGAGCTGCTGTGCTGCAGGCAGGCCTTTCATGTTGGAGACAGGCAGGGGTGTGGCGTCAGTGTCTCGACGGCAGCCCCAACAGCGGCAGCAAGCAGCCTTCGAGCTGAGCTGCGGTGCTTCAGGCAGGCCTTCATTCTGTTAGTGGCTGACCCGCAGCCGAAGAATCAACACAGGACGCACGCAGCGCTTTAAGGTGCTTGAGGCCATTTGGCCATGGCATAGCAGCGGCGTCAGTGGCTGGCCAGCAGCCAAAGAATCAACACCGGACGCACGCAGCGTTTAAAGGTGTTTGAGGCCATTCGGCCACGCTTTAGGGGCGGCGTCAGTGGCTCGATGGCAGCCGAAGCTACAGCAGCAGCCTTCGAGCTGTGAGGGGGACTGAGGCCATTTGGACAGGGAGAGGCAGCCACATCGACAGTTTTATACTTAAATTTGCAGAATGGGTGCTGCATTGTCAACACCACATATTATGCAATGGTTCGCCATCAATTCACTGCAGAGGAGAATTGATTAGAGCTCACCACACCTGGAACGTCGTAGCCCGTAGGTTGATGGGCAGGAGACCTTACCCACATCGACAGTATCGAACCAGGCGCTCGTACCTGGACATGAGCGAGGCTGATTGTGTGAAAAGGCTGCGTTTTCGCAGAGACGTTGTCACTGAGATCTGTGGCATGGTGAGAGCAGATTTGCAGCCCAGAAGCAGAACGCCAACTGCCCTGTCTGTTGCATTGAAGGTAATAGCTGCACTTTTTTTCTATGCCTCGGGATCGTTTCAGGCTACAACTGGAGATGTGTGTGCCATCTCTCAACATGCAATACATGCCTGCATTTATCAGATCATGGCTGCACTGTATGCGCGAAGGAATGACTTCATCAATTTCCCAATGACCGCACAAGCGATCCATGAGAGGGCTGTGGGCTTCTTCAGGATTGCCGGCTTCCCAAAGGTACAGGGCTGCATTGATTGTACCCACATAGCCTTGCGAGCACCTGTGGAGGATTCTGAGCAGTACCGAAATAGGAAAGGTTTCCACACTATCAATGTGCAGCTTGTGTGTGACGACAAGCAGCGCATCATGTCAGTCGATGCGAGATACCCTGGCAGCACCCACGATGCGTTCATCCTACGCGACAGCGTTATATCTGACATGTTTCAGCAGCAGCCAGAAGGGCAGAGCTGGCTACTGGGAGACAAAGGGTACGGCCTGACCACCTGGCTCATGACACCCCTACGCATGACATGAACAGAAGCTGACCGTCAATACAACATGGCGCACATTGCGACACGCAGCATCATTGAGAGGACCATTGGCATATTGAAACAGCGATTCCGATGCCTGGACCATTCCGGAGGACAGTTGCTATACTCTCCTCAGATTGTCGGTCACTTCACTGTTGTGTGCTGCATGCTTCATAACTTAGCCATCATGAGGCAGCAGGAGCTGGTAGTGAAACCAGAAGACCTACGTGAGTGTCCAGTGCATGATGATAGTATTATGGAAGGGCAGGATGTGGATGATAACGACGATCAGGAAAGCATGCAAGTGCCTGATGCCGGAGCACGAGGTCGGAGGAGGTCGTGCCCCTTTAACGATTGCTCGAGCCTTACGCCAGCAGCTCATCCGTGAACGCTTCAACTACTGATGCCCGAGGGCTCTGCGACCACTTTTGCGCATGGACATGTTTATTCTTTGCAGTTGTTCCTACGTTGTGTTGTGTTAATGGAACATGAAACAGTTTTAATGAAAAAATATTTTATTGAAAAGTTAACGTCACTGTAATAAAATTTGTTGTATCAAACTATACTTTTTAATATGACTCGAAGATCACTTATAAACTTGTAAAGTTACAAAAGTTACAAAACAACATCTATGTGAAAAATTTTACACTCTAACATCACTTACACTTCAAGATCACTTTTTAGATGCAAAATTAAATAAGTTACAGAATGAGAGAGCATTTACACTATAAGATCACTTGAAAACCCGGAGATCACATATGTTATAAAGTTACAAAACAGTTTCAATGTGAAAAATCTTACACTCTGAAGAACACTTAAACTTCAGGATCACTTTTTAGGTGCAAAATTAAATAAGATACAAAAAAGAGAGCATTTACACTACAAGATCACTTAAAAACCATAAGATCCCTTATAAGTTGTAAAGTTACAAAACTTACAAAACAATTTCAATTTGAAAAACGCTACTACAGCTACATCAAGAACAAGAACAAAAGCAGCAAAGAAAGGCTGCAACCATGTCTCATCCATATCTCAGTGAATGTTCACTTCCTCATGGGGATGTCATTTGATTGGCTGGACTGTGTTTCCTTATTGCAGCAGCTACCTCAACCAGGCCCTCCCTGAAGGCCTGTGCCGACACTTGCATGCCCTCCCTGACGGCCTGTGCCGTCGATTGTACTCCCTCGGACATTCCCTCCCTAAGTTCCCGTGTCATTACTGCTATTTCTCCCGTCAGGACTGTCAACTCTTCACCCACTGCACTGACGCCACCGATGAGTGATCGGGTAAGCTCATTGGTCTCCATACCCAATGCCACAACCCGAGTTGCATCTGTTGCACGCTGCATCTCAGGAGAGCGTGTCTCCAATCTCCTCCTCCTCTGCCTGGGTCTGCCTCGTGGCACCACTACACTGGGAGGCGCGGGCACGGACGGTGGGACGCTCGGTGTTGCAAGCGGCACCACTACACAGGGGGGCGTGGGCTGGGACTATGGGACGCTCTGTGTTCCAGACGGCAGAACTGGAGGGAGAGGCTCGGGCTGGAGTGGTGGGATGCTCTGTGTTGCAGACCGCAGAACTAGAGGGAGAGGCTCGGGCTGGAAAGGTAGGATGCTCTGTGTTGCAGACGGCAGTACTAGAGAGAGGGGCTCGGGCTGGGATGGTGGGGCGCTCGGTGTTCCAGGCGACAGCACTCGAATGCGAGCCGTGGGCTGGGATGTTGGACGAATGGGTGTAAACTGCTCCATGATATCAGCAGCAGCACTGGGATCCACAGCATTGGAATCAAAACCATAGTAGGTGGAACCAGAACCTATGCGAGAGGGAGGCGCAGGCTGGGACGGGAGTGCACTGACTGTAGAATGCTGCATTATACCAGCAGCACCACTGGGACCCACAACATCGGAAGCGAAAGCATGGAAGGTGGAACCAAGACCTATGCTAGGGGTTGAAACTCTGATGCCCCTTGATGGCGGCTCATAAACATTAAATTGGAAGCTCTCCCCTGCCATCATCCAGTCTGGTTCGTCCACAGCTGGTTGTACTGGTTCTTGTTCTGTACCCTCAGGATCGGCAGCAGCAGCATCGTCATCATTATCATCATGTTCTGCAAAATACATCAGAACAGTCAAATGTTTAACAGCAAGGGAGGGGGCTGGGTGGGTGGCATGAGTACTCTCACACATAGCAGGCCAGGCAGCAGGTTGATTTAAAGGGCCATGATGCATTTTCAGGACTTACCCTCTTCCTCGCGTGCGGGCCCAGCTTGTGCTGTACTGATTGCTTTTCTCCATGTACGATTCATCATAGCAGCTACCCTTTGTTCCAAGGATGTCAGTGGGCGTGCCTCCTCCTGTCCGAGTTGCCTCCCTTTTGTTGTGAGCCAATTTCTTCTGCAAAGAGTAAAATATAACTTTTTACAGAGTGTGTCAGTTTGCAAGGTGGGACATACAGATAGCCAGGTTACAATTACGATTAAATTAAAAATGGGAAATATTACTTACACTAACTACTTGACCAAGGTCATGCCATTTCTTTTTACACTGGCTTCCAGATCTCATGGTGTGCACCACTGCGCAGTAATCTTCTGCAACTTGGTTCCAGCGTTTCTTCATTTCTTTTGGGGGCACTTTTATGCGACCTCTGTTGCTGGTATCTAGCTCCTGCCATCTCTGCTCAATTACGTTGACTAATATCTCTACTTCCTCATGCAAGAAATTCTTTGTTCTTGGTGGACGTTGATCCATTGCAAAGTTGAATTAGCACTCTTATTTCTCAAAACACACAGTCCTTAATTTGCATGCACCAATGCAGCACCGGTTCTGTGAAAAGCTGAACTCACTGATTTCAGCAGGTGATTTATTCAACAGTGCTGCTAAAAGCACTCACTCACACACAAAAATATCACAAAAATTAAATTACAAGCCTTTCCGGGAGTCCAAGTGACAAATCTTCACTTTTTCTCCAGTCCCTTTAAAAATGGGCGAGTGCCAATGTTTGTTGACACTGCGCGTGCGCACACACTCCAACTCGCATGCGCAGGGTTGCCAGCATGACGTTGGCTCATTTAAATGAGACCCGCCCCCCACTGCTGACAGAATCCGCGCGAGTGTTTGGCTCCGCCCCCTGCTGTGAAGAGCGCGCCGCGCCAAGCAGAGATCGAGCTCCGAGGAGCCGGAGAATGTCGCAGTTTATTTCATGCGCACTATTAGGCACGAAGAACGGGCGTGCAGCTCGGGGCTGCGCCGTTTTCGGCGCGGCCGGAAACTTGGGGCCAATAGTTCAAGTTATTGCATCTGTAACTGGCCAGAGAAAATCAGCCCTATTTGCAAGTAGTATGCAGAGTTTCATTCAATTTCTCAGGAAGTCCAGCTACTTGTACTCCAACCAGTCAACTTCACACCCATGTAGGTTATAGTATCCAATTCTAAATGGTTTTGTACTTTTTGTCATTAGAAATGGCTTTATTCTTTACTTTCCATTTCCTCCACAGGTTTGACTGCAGAATTGAATCCTGGACTGTATGTTTAAAGATGAACTGACTAAATTTGTGAAGCAAACAACTGGCACATTTCAAAAGATACCACTGTGATTTTCATCTACATACAATTATAGACCTTTGCTGATATGATTTCATGCATGAAATGGTGATCAGTTGTTGGATTTTACATAAGAACATAAGAAATAGGAACAGGAGTAGGCCATACAGCCCCTCGAGCCTACTCCACCATTCAATAAGATCATGGCTGATCTAATCATGGACTCAGCTCCACTTCCCCGCCCGCTCCCCATAACCCCTTGACCCTTATCGTTTAAGAAACTGTCTATTTCTGTCTTAAATTTATTCAATATCCCAGCCTCCACAGCTCTCTGAGGCAGCGAATTCCACAGATTTACAACCCTAAGGAGAAGAAATTTTCTCCTCATCTCGGTTTTAAATGGGTGGCCCCTTATTCTAAGATCATGCCCTCTAGTTCTAGTCTCCCCCATCAGTGGAAACAGCCTCTCTGCATCCACCTTGTCTAGCCCCCTCATAATCTTATACGTTTCGATAAGATCACTGCCCTGAAATTCCGGCCTCCCCGGGTCCGGACGGAGTTCCTACAGACTCGGGAAGGCATCGGAAATGCCGGTATTCAGCGTGCAGTGCGCATGCGCTGGAAACCAGCATTTCCGATCTGTCAAGTTTCTGGCTTGACAGATGGCCGCATCTCGGGAGCGAGGACACTTGCAAGTGGAAATTTCCAATATTTACGCTTACAAATGTCCTCAAAAATCTTGCGTCTGAAAAAACAGGCGCATAGTCTACTTTTACAGGCGCAAGTGTTTTAAAAAAGCACAAAAACATAAAAAAAGTTTTTAAAACATTTTATTAAAAACCCTCTCCACAACGGTAAGTTTATTTTAAAAAACTTTTTTTTTTAAATCAGGAATTTATTTTTTGAAAGACATTAATAACTTTAATTTAAATGAATGTAGTGTAATTATTTTCTATTTTTTTTTATTATTAGTGTTTTGGGTGTGTGGGGCTCCATCACAATCATAGTAATAGGAGTTCAGGATCCTGCAGAACACCTATTACTATGATACCTTACCTGATTGGCTGCCCAGAGCCATGTGAGTCCAGCTCGAGGCCTGCGCACGTGTCAACGTGCACGCGCTGCGAATTGCAGTCGAAGGAGGCCACAGCATCGGAAAGTTCAACGTGGGCACCAGCTTAAGGTAGGTGCATATTTTTTCTCTAAAATGCCCACGGGAACGCCAAACCGGAATTTCAGGGCCCACCTCTCATTCTTCTGAATTCCAATGAGTAGAGGCCCAACCTACTCACTCAACCTTTCCTCATAAGTCAACCTCCTCATCCCCGGAATCAACCGAGTGAACCTTCTCTGAACTGCCTCCAAAGCAAATATATCCTTTTGTAAATATGGAAACCAAAACGGCACGCAGTATCCCAGGTGTGGCCTCACCAATACCTTATATAGCTGTAGCAAGACTTCCCTGCTTTTATACTCCATCCCCTTTGCAATAAAGGCCAAGATACCATTGGTCTTCCTGATCACTTGCTGTACCTGCATACTATCCTTTTGTGTTTCATGCACAAGTATCCCCAGGTCCCACTGTACTGCAGCACTTTGCAATCTTTCTCCATTTAAATAATAACTTGCTCTTTGATTTTTTCTGCCAAAATGCATGACCTCACACTTTCCAACATTATGCTCCATCTGCCAAATTTTTGCCCACTCAGTTAGCCTGTCTATGTCCTTTTGCAGATTTTGTGTGTCGTCCTCACACGTTGCTTTTCTTCCCACCTTTGTATCGTCAGCAAACTTAGCTACGTTACACTCAGTCCCTTCTTCCAAGTCGTTAATATAGATTGTAAATAGTTAGGGTCCCAGCACTGACCCCTGCAGCACCCCACTAGTTACTGGTTGCCAACCAGAGAATGAACCATTTATTCCGACTATTCTCTGTTCGTTAGCCAATCCTCTATCCATGCTAATATATTACCCCCAACCCCGTGAACTTTTATCTTGTGCAGTAACCTTTTATGTGGCACCTTGTCAAATGCCTTCTGGAAGTCCAAATACACCACATCCACTGGTTCCCCTTTATCCACACTGTTCGTTACATCCTTAAAGAACTCCAGCAAACTTGTCAAACATGACTTCCCCTTCATAAATCCATGCTGACTCTGCCTGGCCGAATTTTGCTTTTCCAAATATCCTGCTACTGCTTTTTTAATAATGGACTCCAACATTTTCCCAACCACAGATGTTAGGCTAACTGGTCTAGTTACCTGCTTTTTGTCTGCCTCCTTTTTTAAATAGGGGCGTTACATTTGCAGTTTTCCAATCTGTGGGACCTCCCCAGAAACCAGGGAATTTTGCTAAATTACAACCAATGCATCCACAATCCCTGCCGCTACTTCTCTTAAGACCCTAGGGTGCAAGCCATCAGGTCCTTTAGCCCCATTATCTTACTGAGTACCACCTCCTTAGTGATTGTGATTGTGTGAAGTTCCTTCCCCCCATAGCCCCTGGACTATCCACTGTCGGAATATTGTTAGTGTCCTCTACCGTAAAGACTGATACAAAATATTTGTTCAGAGTTTCTGCCATCTCCATGTTCCCCATTACTAATTCTCCGGTCCCATCCTCTAAAGGACCAACATTTACTTTAGCCAAATTGTAAGAGTTTCTATAGGTATATTTCCTTTTTATATACCTACAGAAACTCTTGCTATCTATTTTTTATATTTTGTGCTAGTTTACTTTCATAGTCTATCTTCCCCTTCTTAATCATTTTTTTAGTCGTTCTTTGCTGGCTTTTAAAAGCTTCCCAGTCTTCCATCCTTCCACTAGTTTTGGCCACTTTGTATGCCCTTGTTTTTTAATTGAATACCGTTCCTTATTTCTTTAGTTAGCCACGGATGGCTATCTTTTCTCTTACACCCTTTCCTCCTCACCTGAATATATTTTTCTTGAGTTGTGAAATATCTCCTTAAATGTACATCACTGTTCTTCAACCGTCCTACACTTTAATCTATTTTCCCAGTCCACTTTACCCAACTCGTACCTTCATAGTTTTCTTTATTTAAGCTTAGTACACTGGTTAGAGATCCAACTTTCTCGCTCTCCATCTAAATTTGAAATTCAGTCATGCTATGATCACTCATTCCGAGGGGATCCTTTACTAGGAGATTGTTTATTAATCCTGTCTCATTACACAGGACCAGATCTAAGATAGCCTGCCCCCTGGTTAGTTCCATTACATACTGCTCAAGAAACCTGTCCCTTACGCACTCTATGAACTCCTCCTCAAGGCTACCCTGACCAATTTGATTTGTCTAATTAATATGGAGTTTAAAATCACCCATGATTATTGCTGTTCCCTTTTTACAAGCCCCCACTATTTCCTGGTTTATGCTCCGACCAACAGAGTGCTACTGTTAGGGGGCCTATCTACTACGCCCACCAGTGACTTTTTCCCCTTATTGTTCCTTATCCCCACCCAAAAAACTGTTTCAACATCCTTATCATTTGAGCCAATATCATTTCTTACTATTGCAGTGATTCCATCCTTTATCAATACAGCTACCCCACCTCCTTTTCCTTTCTATCTGTCCTTCTGGATTGTCAAATACCCCTGAATATTTAATTCCCAATCCTGGTCACCTTGCAACCACGTCTCTGTAATGGCTATCAGATCATACCCATTTGTCTCAATTTGTGCCGTCAACTCATCTATTTCGTTACAAATGTTACGTGTATTTAGACAAAGTGCCTTTAAGTTTGTTTTTTTACCCTTTTTTCCTATTTGTTTCCTCTCTCCTTCAAACTCGCTTTCCTTATTTTTGTTTTCTAATTCCAGCTTTACTTCCCTTCCTACTGAATCTATTTTCAGGTTCCCATCCCTCTGACAAGCTAGTTTAAACCCTCCCCAAAAGCACGAGCAAACCCCCTCCCCCCCCCGGTGAGAATATTGGTCCCGGCTCTGTTGCGGTGCAACCTGTCCGGCTTGTACAGGTCCCACCTCCCCCAGAAGCGGTACCAATGCTTCATGAAACTAAAGCCGGAGCCGCCTGTACCATCTCTCCAGCCACGTATTCATCTGCTCTATCCTCGTGGCGCTGGGAGTAATCCGGCATGTTTACTCATATCTTTAATTCCATCACATCAATGTTGTAGGATTCACTGGATTACACAGTGGTCTCGCACCATTTATGCAATTACTGTAATATCCACATAAACCTACAAGGCTGCACTGAATGTTTCTATCTCAGACGGTCAAACTGTGCTCCCATATAGATGACCCAAATTCAGGAACTAGAATAGGTGGAGTTTGTTTAAAATTGAATGCACTTGCAATTATTTAGCACCAGTCACATCTGTCCCAAAAAGCTTCGCAGTCAATGAAGTGTAGTCCCTGTTGTTATATAGGCAAATGCAGCAGCCAATTTTCATACAACAGGTCCCACAAACAGTAATATGATAAATAACCAGCTAGTCTATTTTAAATGGAGTTAAATTCTGATCTGGATATCAGGAAAATTATCCTGCTCTTTTTCAAATAGTGTAATGGGATATTTTACATCCACCCCAACAGGCACAGTTTGGTTTAAAAACTTCCAATAATGCAGCACTCCCTCAGGACTGCACTAAAGTGTTTTTTCTCCTGTGTTGCGCACAGCATTGTCCAGGAAATTAATCTTGAATTCCTAAAGATTCCAGGACAATCCTGGAGGGTTGACACCAGTGGTGCAGCAAAACTCTCTCACCGGTGAATTGAGAATGGATTTCTGAGGTTAATGATTTTCCTGTTCAACCCTGAGCTGCGTTTTTAATCCCTCATCCTCTCCATGACAAAGTTTCTACTTCCACCTCTCTTCATCCATGTTTTTTTCCCCCCACCAGAATCAACTGTTCCAAAACTCTTCCTGGTGGCCTCAATGAAATTTAGTTCATTCAGAACTTGCTGTCCGTATTCTATCCACACCAAGACCCATTCTCCCATCACCCCAGTCTTCACTAACCAAATTGCTTCCCAGTGCTGCAACAGCTCAATTTTAACATTCTAATTGTGTTGTTTAAATTGCTCCGTGATCTTGTCTCTCCCCATCTCAAACTTGTTCAACCCTATAACCACCCGCATCTTCCTCCTGCCCCCAACCCCGTCCCAAATTCCCCATTCAGATTCCAGCTTGCATCACCCTTGGTAATTAGCAGCCATGCCTTCGACCACATAGGCCCACTCTACAAATTCCCTCCTCCTTAAGGCCCTCCTGAACACTCAGCTTTTTGCCCACCCCTCCTAATCTCCTCTTCTTTGGCTCAACATCCATTTTTTCCTTAAGCCTCTATGAAGCAGCTTGGGACTTTTTAATTTTTTTTTTAAGTTGTACATATTTCAGATTCTACCTTATCCCCATGTGAGAGCCCCAATCTTTATCCTGCTCTCTAACATTTTTAAAAGGTCTGGATAAAAGCAGCTTCTCATTTCTTGGCTTCCTGTCTGTGAGAATTCTACAATTTGATTAGCTGCTTAGACAGCTTGTTGACGTCACAGCAACATCGCACGAGGGAATTCCCACTACACTACGTCGAAATCACAAACGTCGAAAAAAGCACACGAGATCGCTATGGGCTGCTTTCTTCAGGGCCAGCGATGCATGCCTTAGCTTCGCCATTGACCGCAAATTCCAGGCCAGTATGATGCACTAAATTCCAATGAAAATCACAACTTTGCAACGCACACTACAATAGAGCTATCAACTACCAGCAAAAGCCTTGGGATGGTAGACAGATACAAGATGCAGATGGTCAAGTTATACCTACATAGGAACAGAAGTTGGCCATTTAGCCTCTCGAGCTTATTCCACCATTCAATGAGATCATTGTTGATCGGTGACCTAACTCCAAATACCCGCCTTTGCCTCATATTCCTTAATACTTCTGGTTAACAAAAATTTGTCAATCACAGATTTAAAATTAACAATCGATCCAGCATAAATTGCCATTTGTGGAAGACAGTTCCAAACTATCACTCTTTGTGTGTAGAAGTGTTTCCTAACTTCACACCCGAATGATCTGGCACTAATTTTTAGACTATGCTCCCTAGTCCTAAATTCCCCAACCAGCAGAAACAATTTCTCTCTATCTACCCTATCTGTTTCCCTTAATATCTTGAAAACTTTTTCAAATCACCCCTTACCCTTCTAAATTCTAGGAAATACAACCCTAATTTGTGCAATCTCTCCTTGTAATATAATCCGTGGAGTCCAGGTATCATTCTGGTAAATCTACGCTGCACTCCCTCAAAGACCAATATATCCTTCCTGAGGTGTGGTGCCCAGAACTGCTCACAGTACTCCAGGCTTTGTGTAACTGCAACATAACTGCTACCTCCTTGTATTCAAGTCCTCTAGATATAAAGGCCAGCATTCATTAGCCTTTGTGACTATATTTTGTAACTGTCCATGACATTGTAATTTTCTATGTATATGGACACCCGAGTCTCTTCCACCTCTTCTAACTTTTCACCATTTAGAAAGTACTCTGATCTATCCTTTTTAGATCCAAAGTGGATGACCTCACATTTGCCTACATTGAAATCCATTTGCCACAGATTTGCCCATTTTCTTAATCTATTAATTTTTTTTGTAATGTTATACTTCCATCTACACTGCTTATAATGGCACCGACCTTTGGAAAACATGGATATGTGGCTTCCTATCCCAGCATCTGAGTTGTTAATAAATGTGGTAAATAGTTGAGGCCCCAACGCAGATCCTTGCAGGACACCACTAGTCACATCCTGCCAATTAGAGTACCTTCCCATTATTTCGACTCCTGCCACTCAGCCAGTTTCCTAACTAGGTGAATAATTTGCCTTCAATTCCATGAGCTTCAACTTTAGCTAACAGCCTCTTATGAAGGACTTTATCAACTGCCTTCTGACAGTCCAGATAAATAACATATATATCATCATAGGCAGTCCCTCGGAATCGAGGAAGACTTGCTTCCACTCCTGAAGTGAGTTCTTTGGTGGCTGAACAGTCCAATACGAGAGCCACAGACTGTCACAGGTGGGACAGATAGTCGTTGAGGGAAGGGGTGGGTGGGACTGGTTCGCCGCACGCTCTTTCCGCTGTCTGCGCTTGATTTCTGCACGCTCTCGCCGTTGAGACTCGAGGTGCTCAGCGCCCTCTTGGATGCATTTCCTCCATTTAGGGCGGTCTTGGGCCAGGGACTCCCCGGTGTCAGAGGGGATGTTGCACTTTATCAGGGAGGCTTTGAGGGTGTCCTTGTAGCGTTTCCGCTGCCCACCTTTGGCTCGTTTGCCATGAAGGAGTTCCGAGGAGAGCACTTGCTTTGGGAGTCTCGTGCCTGGCATGCGGACTATGTGGCCTGCCCAGCGGAGCTGATTGAGTGTGGTCAGTGCTTCAATGCTGGGGATGTTAGCCTGAATGAGGACGCCGACGTTGGTGCGCCTGTGCTTCCAGGGAACTTGTAGGATCTTGCGGAGACATATATAGCATGTATAACATATCTAGACAGTTCCCTGTCCACTACTTTAGTCACCTCTGCATAACATTCAATCAACTCCGTCAGGCATGACCTAACCTTTACAAATCCATGCTAGCTCTCTCCAACCAGCTGAAAATTTAAAAGGTGTTCTTAATTAGAGACTCCAGTAATCTCCAGACAAGAGATATTAGGCTGACTGGTCAATAGATTACTGCAGCACAGTGGTCACTCAGGACTCATTAATGCTGCACAGTAGCAATCTATGTTTTGAATAAAGATAAAGCACCTATGATGTTAAGTACTGTACAACCTATCTAGAAAAAGACAATGCTTTTTAAGTGCCTTATTCTTGCATGGGCATTAACGTAACAAGCATGTTACCCAGAACTTAGCCTAACCTGCACTTGCTTCATGCTGAAATAGATTTTGGCTACTCCAGTGGAAAGTATGCCACCTCGTTTCAATTGCAAAGCTATCCCTTCAAACAGTGCTCCTGTTAATAACAGTACTGCAATACAAATCAACTATTCCAATAAAGTTAGAGAGCAGAAGATGCAAGAACTACCCATTAATAGTGTGGGATATAACTAATTCAGTTTAGGAACTTCATGAAGTGGAGCAAAGGACCTTTTAATCAATGTCACTCAACCCAACAGTGTTTGAGTATCGTGTATAATTGATCAATTTTGGACAACTTGGTGAAACACAAACTTGCAATTCAGATTTTTTTTTTATAAACTGATGCTTGCTGGCTGCAGAAAAGGCTGCGAGAGTCGGTGTTGGGTTAAAAAAAAAGGAGCAATACAGCATCTTTCCCGAAGCAGAAGCCAGCTTCAAAAGATGAAAGACAATGGCGAAAAATCAGGGCGACTCATGAGATTGCTGCAATTATCGCTAAAGAAAATTTTTGGGAAGGATAATCAGGCAAATACTCAAATACGAGGTGGCACCCAGAAAATAGTAAAAGTTAGGGCGAGGGGGTCAGGCAGAGGGCGAAGGGGGTCGGAAGGGGGGGGGGAAAGAGAGCGGGCGGGGTCAGGAAGGGGGGGGGGGAAAGAGAGCGAGAGCGGGCGGAGGGGGGGGGAGAGAGCGGGCGGAGGGGGGGAGAGAGCGGGCGGGCGGAGGGGGGGAGAGAGCGGGCGGAGGGGGGGGGGGAGAGAGCCAGAGGGGGAGGGCGGGAGCAGAGCAGAGGGGGAGGGGAGGACAGCAGGAGGGACGGAGAGGGAAATAAGGTAGAGCGATGGAGGTGGGGGAAGGGGATCGGGAGAGCTTGGAGAAGTGGGGAAGGGGAGAGGTTGGAGAAGGGGATAGCGGGCGTTCGCGGGGTGGGTAATAGGAAACGGATGCGCCTCTCGAGGCCGGTTTTACAGAAAGGAAAGCCGAGTATCTGCGATGAGAAGCGGCCGCCTCCATTACCCGGGCTGTGCAGACACTGAATGGTGCGGTGAGCCCTGGTGGACAGGAAACCATGTTAGAAACCGAGCCCGCCCGTGGCGCGGTGCGGCGGGTGGCGACCCGGCCCGCGGGCACCGGGCCCCTCACCATCAGCCCGGACTGGGAGCCGGGAGCCGCCCCCAACCACACGACTCGGGGAGAAAGAAAACCATTAGAAAACGAAACGTTTGCGGAGCCGTGGCCCCGAGAAGCGCCAGTTACCGTGGAACCGATCCGGGCCCTATTCTCTCAGTGCCGACACTTCAAATAACCCCTCCTCCCTCACCCCGGAAACCCGTGCAGCAGCCTGTCCGTCACTTCCTGCCTCCCCCTGCACTCACCCAGTTGTTCCTGGCGCCGCCCGTGCTGCCACTGCAAGGCCCAGCCTTCACCCGGCATCCTGCTTACCCGCTCACACCCACCATCTCGCAGCAAATTTCCGGTGCAATTTATTTCATTACTTCGTAAAAAAAAATACACACACACACACACACACAAGAATAACCTTTTGACCTGTTTCACTTTTAAATGACTAACCTCCTTGATTTTATTTCAGAAATTGATATCCCAATCTGATAATCAATTTCTGGCCTGGACTAGCTAGACTTCCAAAAAATGTTTTACTTCTGTTCCACACCAAAGGGGAATACACAAACTTGAAACACTGGAAATCCAAGGTAAAATTTGTTTTTGTTTTACATGTTTGAAAGGCAGTGGTGTACAGTTTTCCCCTGTATGGTTTTCAAGCAACCAGCCAGTGGCGTGTGCACCCAATAATACGAAGAGGAGGTTCAGCCCATTTTGAGCCAATATTTTTCGCAGTATCATATTGAAATGTTCGCCTAGATTATGTGCTCAAATCTCTGGAATGATGCTTGAATCCAGAACCTTCTGACCTGGAGGCAAGAGTGCTACCGCTGGGCTAAGCCTGACCCCTGGCAGCAAATGTTTCGACATTTAGTTGATTTCAGCGTTTTTGTAGTGGAAATTTCCCAGTGAGATATAAGAACATAAAAAATAGAAGCAGGAGTAGGCCATAACGGCCCCTCGAGCCTGCTCTGCCATTTAATACAATCGTGGCTGATCTGATCATGGACTCAGGTCCACTTCCCTGCCTGTGTGTACACCTGGCAGGTGTCTTTGTAAGAAACTGGGTTAAACAGCAAAAACGCAACATTCATCCCAATGTGGGAAAGTAAAATTGGATAGGCACAGTGGCCCTGAACTCCAGGCCTAGTTGAGATTGTGGTGTCATGCAAATGATTCCCTGGAGTTGAGCTGTCCAATACTAGTATCTGAGATTGGGAAGTGTTATGAATACCTTTGATATTCTCATGGTACAGTGGTGTTGCACTGTTTTAACATCCTACACGTTGGGATGTGCCTTTACTGTCCAATACATAACTCTATGGTGATTTATACGAAGGATGCCCTCCTGATCTTAACCATATATCATGTTTTCTGCGTTCGTCCTCATGTGCGACTCTCCTATCTTTTTCAAAGGTGGACCGAGAAAACACTTGGTAAGGCAAATTCAGATAGTCACTTGTAATTTGCGGTCAGCGGCGAAGCAATGGTGCTCGCTGCAGGCCACGAAGAAAGTTACACAGAGATCTCACAAGGGAATTCCCACTGCAGAGCGCTGAGATCAACTAAATGTCGAAAAAGGCAAGCTTCTCACCACAGAGATCTCTGTTTACCTTTTTTGACATTTAGTTGATTTCACCGCTCTGCAGTGGGAAGTACCTAGTGCGATGCTGCTGTGATGTCAACAAGCTGTCTAAGCAGCCAATCATATTGTAGAATTCTCAGGCGGAACCAGGCAATGAGAAGCTGCTTTTATCCTGACTTTTAAAAAAATGTTAGAGAGCAAAATAAAGATTGGTACTCTCACATGGGGGGGATAAGATAGAAACTTATATCATCAACAAACTTTAGGGATTTTTTTTTTAAAGAGTTTTAAAATTGTAATTTTTATCATAATGGAGCAATTTGACACTCCACAAATATAAAAATTAATTTTTCAGGGCCAGAATGGATATTTACCAGTCAATACGCTGTTAAAATCCCAGTTACACCTATTCCAACAAGGCTAACATTTAATGGGGTATTTAACAGTGCTATTACTGTGGAAAAGTCCATGTTTTCATCAGTTTCACTGATTAATCTGATTGCCGACTGGGAGCGGGGTGGGGTTTGGCGCACCCAGTGTCGGAGCAGTGAATGACCGCAACTTCAGGATTTCCCATTGCAAATTCTGGGCCACTACTTTTCAGAAAACAAATGAACAACGCAACAGTTATCATCAGATTAATCTGACTCTGGAGACAGGTCTTTGGATACTGATTCTTCTCCGGGACCCAAGAAATGACTCTGCCAGTGTCAATCCCCCCTCCCACAGCAGCAGCGCTCGAGGTGCCCTGCTGCAAGATGTCTTGGAGTAAATGCGGGTAGAACCAGGGGCAGGGGCAACCGGAGGGTGAAAGGGTGTGTAAAGGTTGGGGTGGAGGGTAGAGGCAGAGGGAATGGTGGCCGCAGGTAGAAATTTTGTTCGGTTGGGGGGCGGGGGTGGGGGTTATCATTATGTATATTGCTATTCAAAAATTGTTGACTGTTGGGGGTATGGGTGTTTCTAATTTGTTTAAATGTTTTCAATGTTTGTCTCTGTTAATTGGTAGTTTATTTAAAATGATGTTGCTTTTTTTCTTCAACAATTATGTAATTATATATTTCTAAAAAAAGTTTTTTACAATTTTGTTAAATTATAAAGAATTTTATTACACTTAGAATTTTTGTGTAGTGTCTCACTCACTTTTACAAACAGAAGGTTAACAATCAATGCAAAGGTTGCAAACAATGGCCAGGCAAGGATGAAACATAATGTAACTGGCTCCGTTCAGGCAAAGCGTCCATTTATGAGCTGCTGATGCAACAGTTTTGCAGTTACAAAACTACCACGGGGCTTCTCCTGTGGTGTGGGGGTGGGGGTGGCATGGGTTCATCACTAGGCTTATTGTCCTCCTCAAGTTCCTCTTCCTCTTCCTCCTCTTCAGCCTCCCCTCTATCCCGAGATGCACCGGCAGTCCGCAGTGGCAATTCCTGTCCCCTTTTGATGGCTGAGTTGTGCAACATGCAGCACACCACAATGAACTCAGCGACCTGCTCAGGGTGGTATTGTAGGCTGCCTCCAGAGTGGTCCAGGCATCTGAAGCGCTGCTTCAGTACTCCAATTGTCTTTTCGACGATATTGCATGTGGCTATATGGCTTTGATTGTAGTGATGCTCGGCATCTGTCTAAGGCTTATGGAGGGGATACAAGAGCCAGGTGGTAAGGCTATATCCTTTGTCACCCAGCATCTAGCATTGACCTTGTGGCTGACTCTTAAAAATGTCGGAGACAGTGCTCTCAAGCAAGATGTGCGCATCATGAATGCTCCCTGGAAAATTGGCATTTACTGCCATGATTATTTGCTTGTGGTCAACAACGAGCTGCACTTTCAGGGAGTGGAATCCCTTTCAGTTACGGTAAACCTCTGACTCCTCTAAAAGTGCCCGCAAGGCGATGTGCACACAGTCTATTGTGCCCTGAACCTTGGGGAAGTTTGTTATTCTCGAGAAATCCAAAACCCTCTCACTGTACTTCCCTGGTCATAGGGAAGCTTATAAAGTACATCCTGTGTGCGTAAAGGGCTTCAGTCACCTGGTGAACGCAGCAATGTGTGGTGTGCTGAGTGATGCAGCAAATGTCGCCAGCTGAGGCCTGAAAGGAGCCCGATGCATAAAAGGAAAGTGCCGCAGTAACCTTAACCTCAATGGGCAGTGCGGTCCTGATGGTGCTGGTAGGCTGCAGGTCTGCCTTAATGAGCTGGCATATCTCACTGATGACCTCTTTTCGGAAGCGCAACCTTCTAACACACGTTGTATTGGACAGGTGCAGGCATGAACACTGCTCCCTGTAAATACATTGGGAGTAAGGCCACCTCCTCCTCCTCCTCAACAGTCTGCCACCTCTTTGGGCACATAATGCTCTTCAATTAACCTTCTTCCATCTCTATTCTGCAGCATGTGAGTAGTCTGCAATATTGGCTGAGAAATTACAGGCCCAATTCCTTTAAATGCCCTAATCGGTCTTCAAAATTCTTGAATTGTCCTTAAACAACCACAAATGTACTCTAAATTGACCACACTATGCTCAGATAATGTTCAAGATTTTCAAACACCCTTAAAATCACGCATGAATTACTTTAATGCTCCCATCAACTTTTCTTCAACGTCATCCAATTTAAAACATGGCATCCATAGCGCTGGGTAAGGTCAGGTGAGTGCAGCTTTTTCTGAACATATTTTTGGGCGGGCGGTAATTTGGGCAAATTGCCGAATTTAGCGCTTGGCGGTAATTTGAGCGGTAGTTTCCATTATAAGCTCTTTTGGGCGGTACACGAGCAATGACGTCAAATTTTAGGGAAAAAAATGGGTGGGCGGTTTCGCTCATCGCCGGCGGTAATTGACTGCCCAATTTACCGCCGGCAGTATATGGGCAGTAAATGGGCGGTAGTTTCCATTTAAACACCATTTTGGGTGGTAAAATGCTTCTCAGCGGTAAAATGGGTAGTAAAGTAGGCAGTAAATGGGCGGAATGATGCCGAAAGTCTAGCCCCTAATCTTTTCATATTGTTCAACACAGGGATCTTTAAATACAGTTCAAATTCAGCAGAATAGATTTGTTTGATCCAACAATTGGAATCTAATCTTTATTATGAAAAAGAGTAGGACCTTGTCTTGGATATACAACCAAGTATAGTGTGCATTTTAATATGTTTAAAGTAAGTAACAATCTGTACTGTGCCAAGTGTGATGGAAAATAGTAGTTATGTCAATTTGCAAATGCCCCACTCTATAGTTTTGCTTCCTCAGAGTATAGTGAAAAGCCATAGTATTTGTTCCGATGTCAATATATTGCCAAAAGTATCCACTATGCAATTTACACATTTGTTTTAATGCATCGACACTGACTCAAGAAATTTCTCAAAGGAATGCTTCAGTATAAAGCTCCAAAATGGTCTACTACAAGAATTACAATAATGTCAATATAGCTCCAAATTTAATGTTATAACAAGTCTTTTTCAACAAAACATTTTACAACTTGGAGCTCCCCCAGTGGCCATTTGTGTAACTACATGAACTGACATGGTACTGAGCTGCACAAAACAAGGTGGTCCCAGGTTTGTCCCGATCTGTATTAACTTAGCTGATCATCACTGAGGCAGCAATTGAGGTGCTATAATTAATCTTCGTGCCTTTATGCCAAAATTTCTTTTTAAATCTACCAAGATTCCCACGCTTTATTGTTCATCTAGCAACTTCTGATAGGAACAGCAGTAGGACAACCATCCCCTTGAGTTTATTTCCCAGTCAGTTCGATCATGGCTGATCTGTACCCCGACTGCATTTACCCACCTTGATTCCATATCCCCTGATGCCCTTAGCTAACAAAAATCGATCAATCTCAGTTTTGAAATATTCAATAGACCCAGCCTGAACAGCCTTTTTTTTTTGGGTGGGTGGCAGAGTTCTAGTTTTCCACTAACCTTTGCTTGAAGAAATACTTATTGACATCACCCCTGAACAGCCTAGCTCTAATTTTAAGGTTATGACGCCTTGTTCTGACTCCCTTAGCAAAGAAAATAGTATCTCTTCATCTACAATATTTGTTGTGGAGTATTAAAAAGATAACACTCGACACGAAAGGTCCATATATAGAGAAAATAATTGTTTATTAAAACCTGATTAATCAAGGGAGAGCCGGTTGCCACAGTGTGCCCACTGGTTGCTCTCCTCGCCGGTCTCACAGGACAGGCTGTGCAATTACAGTTTATAGAGTCGAAATACAGCAAACTAGGCAGGGAAGTGTTCCATTGGTTATTTGCCACCAGTCCTCGCCCACCTACTACTCTCATACATTGGTTACTACAGTTACATTAATTTTATTGGTTACAGCAATTTCTAATGATTCCATTGATACATTCAGTTCTGATGACTGTTGCTAGGGAATAGCCCCCTACAGATTATGTGTTACATTTCTGGAACGTCTTCCCAGGGTAATTCTCAGACTAATGTCTTTGGCAGACATATGGCTACCCTCTGCTAAAAAAAGGCTTTGCTCCTGTTATCTCATGTGGCTGGAGCATAATGGCCTCCTCTCGTTATTTCTGTGAGCTGTCTGAATAAATCTTGTGGGTGTTCTTATCTCAGAGAATTTCTCTGACCTTGTGTGTTTCAGCCTAATTGCTGGCATGTGGGATTCAGCTATTCTACCATGAACGCATTTAAACCTTTCTCTCAGCCTTTCTTGCTTTATATTTTAATTACACCGAATTACTTTACCCCTGATTAAGATTTTTCGGTCCTACACTATCATATCTATTAATCATCTTAAACAGCTCAATGTCGGAAAGTGTGAGGTCATCCACCTTGGAAAAAAAAAACAGTAAAAGGGAATATTATTTGAATGGGGAGAAATTATAACATGCTGCGGTGCAGAGGGACCTGGGGGTCCTTGTGCATGAAACTCTTTTGAGTTTATCTGTAAAATAAAAAAAACATTAAACCGTGCCACCCGCCCTGGATGACACAGCAGACATTTACAAGGCCCTTTTTTTTCCTTTTTTGATTTTTTTTTGTGTTTTTCTTTTTTTGGTTTTTTTTTGGGCACTAAAATCACAATTTTTCCCCAGTGCCCCCTATAAAAGGGAAGGGGGACACTAAAAGCACCGGCAATTAAAACAAATTAAACTTTAAAACGTAAAATCAAATTAAAATGTGGTTGCCGGGCGTGATGATGCACTCCAGTCCCTCCGGTGCCCACCTCTCGCGGAAGGCCGCGAGCGTACCGGTGGACACCGCGTGCTCCATCTCCAAGGACACCCTGGACCGGATGTAAGAGCGGAAGAGAGGCAGGCAGTCAGGTTGAACGACCCCCTCGACCGCCCGCTGCCTGGACCGGCTGATGGCACCCTTGGCCGTGCCGGACAGCAGGCGAGGATGGCAAAGTTGAGAGTGTGCAGGAGCAGCCCGTACAGGAAACCCCTCCGCGCGGAAAGGCACGGAGGGGATTTCCCCGAGGCGGTTCAAGTTGTGAGGCGCCGGCCCCCGAGGGAGGTTCCGGGGTTTGGCGCCGATGAGGAATTCCGTCCGGACGGGGGTCAGTTCGGACGGGATCTCCCCACGTGCTTGAGCCTCCTCGATGCACCTAACGGAGTCAGGCCCAGAGCTGTTTGTAGCGACTCGATGGCATCGGCCGCGTGGCGGACGTTGGCAGAATTTAGGCGCCGCGCCAGCGTGTCTGGCGCCATCCAGCCCGCTCCTCCGCCATCGAGCAGGTCCCTGACCCTGGTCACCTCACCAGCCACAGCCCTCTCTTCCGACCGCCACATAAAACCTCGGTCGTGGAGGTACGGATTCCCGAGCAGCGGCTCCTGCAGGACGGCCGCCACTCCAGCCGGCGGAGAGCTGCGCTTGGTGGAAACTTTGTTCCAGACCCTGATGAGTTCCCTGTAAAAGACAGGCAGCTCCTGGAGGGCGGTCCTGACACCCCCCAAGTTCACAAACAGGAGCTGCGTGTCGTAATTGAGGTCGCGCTGCTGGCGGAAGAAATACGTCGCCAGAGCACACCACCTAGGAGGGGGCTCGACATAAAGGTATCTCTGCAGGGTCTGAAGACGGAAAGTCGCGAGCTGGGCACTGACGCACATCAACGACTGACCGCCCTCCTCAAGCGGGAGACTCAAGACCGCAGCAGAGACCCAGTGCTTCCTGTTGTTCCAGAAGAAGTCCACCAGCTTCTTCTGTATCTTGGCGACAAACGCAGGGGGAGGGGTCAAAGTGACCAGCCGGTACCACAACATTGCGGCCACCAGCTGGTTTATGACTAGCGCTCGACCCCTGTAGGACAGCACTCGGAGCAGTCCTGTCCAGTGCCCTAGGCGAGCGGCGACCTTGGCCTCCAGCTCCTGCCAGTTCGCTGGCCAGGCTCCCTCGTCGGGGCTAAGGTAGACTCCCAGATAGAGGAGATGGGTCGTGCTCCAGGCAAAAGGCCTGAGCTCCTCCGGCAGGGAGTCCACCCGCCACTGACCCTCCAGGAGTCCGGAACATTTCTCCCAGTTGATCCTGGCGGAGGACGCGGCCGAGTAAATCTCCTGGCACTCACGCATCCTCCGCAGGTCAGCGGGATCCTCTACCGCGAGGAGCATGTCATCGGCGTAAGCCGAGAGGATGACCCCCACGCCCGGCCCTTGCAGAGCCAGTCCCGTCAACCTCGTCCGCAAGAGGCGCAGGAAAGGCTCCATGCAAACGGCGTATAACTGGCCGGACAAGGGGCATCCCTGGCGCACCCCTCTCCTAAAGCGAAGGGTCGCCGTCAAGGACCCGTTAACCTTAATCAGACACTCCGCGGCGGCGTACAAAAGTCGGATCCGGGCGACGAAATGCGTCCCGAACCCGAAAGCGCGCAGAGTTCCGAGCAGATAGTCGTGATCCACCCTGTCGAACGTCTTCTCTTGGTCGAGGGATAGGAAGGCGACCGACAGACCAGCCTCCTGGGAACAATGGATGAGGTTCCGGACCAGGTGGATGTTATCGTGGATTGGCCGGCCCGGGACCGTGTAGGACTGGTCGGGGTGGATCATGTGGTCCAGCACGGCACCAAGGCGAGCAGACATCGCCCTGGTGAAGATTTTGTAGTCCGTGCTGAGGAGGGAGACCGGGCGCCAGTTCTTAAGGAGGCGGAGATCGCCCTTCTTAGGCAGCAGGACGATGACTGCCCTGCGCCAAGAGAGGGGCATCTCCCCGGTCGCCAGACTTTCCCCCAGGACCCGCGCGTAGTCGCTCCCCAGGACGTCCCAGAACGCCCTGTGGAACTCCACGGTCAGCCCGTCCAGCCCCGGGGATTTTCCCCTCGAGAGCCGGTCGAGGGCACCGGTCAGCTCCGCCAGGCTTAGCGGAGCTTCCAGATTTTCGGCGCCCTCCGGGCTGACTTTCGGCAGGTCCTCCCACAAAACTCTACGCGCTTCCTCGCTGGACGGATCCGGAGAGAACAGAGCCCCGTAATATTCACGGGCCCTGTTGTTGACGCCCTCCGGATCCGAGACGAGAGAGCCGTCGTCAGCCAGCAGCGTCAAGAGCTGCTTACGGACACTCTGCCTTTTTTCCAGCGAGTAGAAGAAGTGGGAGCCGCGGTCCAGATCCCGCAGGAACCGGATTCGCGACCTCACGAACGCGCCTCGGGACCCGACGAGCTGCAGGTCCTTCAGCGCGGCCTTCTTCGCTTCGTACACCGTCCGCAGGGCCGGGTCCTGGACGACTTGACCGAGACGGGCTTCCAGGTCGAGCACCTCTTTTTCTAGGCGCCCGACTCTGGCTGCCCGCCTCTTGGTCGACCCCCTCGCGTACTCTTGACAGAAGACGCAGACGTGAGCCTTGCCCACGTCCCACCATAGCCTCAAGGAGGGGAAGCCCCCCTGCTTCGTTCTCCAGTCGGACCAGAATCGACGGAACGAGTCCTGGAACCACACGTCCTCCAGCAGCCGGTTGTTAAAATGCCAGTACGCGGACCCCGTCCTCGCGCGGAGTGAAGCAAGCTCCGCCCACACCAGGTGGTGGTCCGAACATGGCACCGGCCGCATGGAGGCCGCCGGGACGCAGGAAACGTACGCCCGAGACACGTAAAGGCGGTCGACTCTAGACCATCCTACTCCAGGCCTCACCCAAGTAAAGGCGCTGGAGTCCGGGTGGAGATTTCGCCAGACGTCCACCAAGTCGAAGGACCCGACCAGGTCCCTCAACTTCTCCATCGCCGTCATGCACTGCGGGGCACCGGAGCGGTCCCTCGCCTCGAGGGTGCAGTTAAAATCTCCCCCGAGGACAATGCAGTCGCCGACGTCGACGGAGCCAAGAAGAGCGGACACTTCTTCGAAGAAGCGCGTTTGCTGCGGGCCGGGCTGAAGGGCGTACACATTCACGAGATGGAGCGGCACGTCCCCCAGGCGAACCATTACGTGCAGCAAGCGGCCTGGCACGGGCTCCTCGACCCCCAAGATCTCCGGCTGAAAATGCGGGCCCAGCAAGATGGCCACCCCACTAGAAGTAGCGGTGAAGTGGCTCAAGCGGACCTCTCCTTGCCATTCCAGGAGCCACGTGGCTTCGTCTCCCGGAACGGTGTGGGTTTCTTGCAGGAAGCACACCGCATATTTCCCCTCCCGCAGGAGCGAAAAATTGTTAAATCTACGGCGTGCCTCTCTGCTGCCGTTGATGTTGAGGCTGGCTATGGTTATCTTCATGACTAGAGCATAGTGCAACCTCTACCTAACCTATTGTGGGGTGGGAGTGGAGTCGTTTGTTGACCTCCACTCCTTCAGCAGCCCAGCGAGGAACCTTTTGAGCCGGCGCAGCTCAAGGCCTTGAGCCTTTGATAAGGGCCCGCCCGCGGCCATGGTTTTAGCGGCGGCGCGGACGGACACGATGAGCAGCCCCGGCTCGGACCATCTTTCCAGGGCCAGACGGGCTTGGTCGCGGCGACCCCGGCACTGGACCAAAAAGTCCCGGAGTTCCTCTGCGGGAATGAGGAGGGTCTCAGTGGCGGCCGCGAGCAGATCCACCGCCTCACTGGCGATGGACTCAAGATCTTCACCCGCGTCCTCCACCGAGTCCCCGTCCCCCTCCGGGAGGTCGCCGCTAGCAGCCGGACCGTCGACCGCACGAGGTACGGCAAACGGCCCGGCCGCTCCATCTGGCCCTGGCTCTGCCCCGATCCCACCCCCAGGATCGTCGGCAGAGGAGTCCCCACTGGGCTCTTTTAAAATTGGTGCTGGGTCGGGAAGCGACAGCGGAAGGGGTTCCTCCTCCGCCCCAGGAGCCGGGGAACACGGAGAGACCTGGTTTAGGAAGTTCTCCAGGTCCACCAAGTCCCTCAGCTCCAAAGTAGGGGGCGAGGGTTGTTGTTCTTCCCCCTCCCCGCCGCCACCCCCGGCCCAGCGTGTGGATGTATATTAAAATTGGCATTTTCAGTTTCTGCTGAGTCGAGCAAATCCCGGGGGAAGTTGGGTATTGGCTGGGCGGGCTCAGGTTCGGCCTTTTCGGCCCCGCCCGCCTCAGTACCCGGGACGCTCGACCCGGCGGCTACGCATTCTTCCGCTGGCCCCACGCCCCCCACGACAGGCAGATCTTCCACGCCCTCCCCAGGAGGCAGCGGCTGGGCAGCCTCGACTGCCTCACCCTCCCCGGGGACAGATTCCTCGCGCCTACAGCGCAATTTTGGAGGGACGCGGGACACGCGGCGGGCACCGCCTCCTCCGTGGAGGGATGTTGTTCCCCCTCCACCTCATTGGGGCGGTGCCTCCTTTTGTTCCTGGGGGTGCGCGGAGGCAGGGAGACCTCCATGTCTGCCGAGGCCTCCCGCTCCGCCCCCCACTTTTCCTTATCTTGCCCTCGCCCGAGCCCCTCTGCGGTATTGGTCAAGGGCTCAGGCACGGGCTCAGGGCACCCCGTGCTCGCCGGTGACTGGGTTGGGCTGAGCGCGGTGGTCAAACTTTCCGGCGCACTGAGGGGACCCGCCTCTAGATGTCTCGTCTTCTTCCGCGCCTTCTTTTCGATCGGACGCTCTCCCTCCCCCCCGCCGGAGGCCGTGAAAACAAAGGCCCCCGACGATGCCCGCGCACCTACGGCTCCCGGCACGCGGACGCAACTAGGGGGAGGGGTGGCGGCGGCGCCAGCCTTGGCCGCCCTCGGTGGTTTGGCGGCCTTGGAGGCGGGGCAGTTCTTACGAACATGCCCCACCTCCCTACAGGCATGGCACCGCACGCCGTCCGACGTCCAGAAGACGCGGTAGGCAGTCCCCTCGTGCACCACATTGAAACTTCCCTCCGTCGTCTCCTCCCGCGCCAGCCGGACAAAGAGCTGGCGGCGGAAGGAGAACACGTGGCGCAGGCTGTTCTCCCTGAGGCCAAGCGGTATGGGGTTGATCCCCGACCTTACCTCCTCCAGTTGGTGTAGGTGAGGGAGGAGGAGCTCAGCGGGAACAAAGGGCGGGACGTTTGAAATGATAACCCTCTGCACGGTGGCCTCGAGAGGGTCCACCGGCAGGAACATCCCGCCCACCGTGAGCCCCTTTTCAAGGGCCAGGGACACCGCCCGCTCCGACCCCAGGAAGAACACGGCCTTCCCAGACATCTTGGAGGCTGCGACAATGGCCGAGGGGCCGACTACCCCAGTCATCGCCCGCACGCACTCCTCGATGCTCATTGTGGGGTGAGTGTAGCTCTTGACCCCGTGTTTTTTTGTAATTAATCTGAATGGTGGCAGGGCAGCGGGTGGCGCAGGAGGTGCCGTGGAAGCGGTTGCCACCTGCGCATATGTCTTCACTGGCCCTGCCACCGGCGTGGATGGGGTCGCCATCACGGGGTCCCTTTAAGGGCTACACCCACCCCAAAGTCACAGGCCTTAATGGTCTTAATTGGCCTCTTATAGTAAGACTGAGCAGAGGAGCTCTTAACGAGGCACACCTCTCCCCTAGTTGGCAATTGGGGAGGGGCCTTGCTCCCTCTGCTCAGTTGTCTCAATTGTTTTTTCTCAATTAATTTGGGAGAAAAAGGGCTCTCAGAGAGAGAGGGGAGAAACAGAGAGTAACAGAGAAAGAGAGAGGGGGGTGGGAAGAGGGGGGTGGGAACTGCGAGGGCAGGTCTCCCCTCGCAGCTGTGGGTGGGTGCAATCCCCAGATGGCAAAACACAAAATAGTCTTTGGGGTGGTCTTCGGGTGAGGGGAGAAGATGTCTTCACCTGGGGCAGCTAGAGCCACCAGGCACACACTCCTAACGATGTTTAAAGAGGTGGTAAATAAAATCTTCAGCCTGGTAGCTCCAGCTATCCCAGGCTAGGCAATTGGGGGGGGGGGTTCAATTGTGTGTGGGGCCTAGTTGTAAGCAAGGCTCCCACACACACTCACCCCCCGCGATGTGCCGGCCCTCAGTGGTCTTCTTTCCTCCCCCCACCGATACAGCAAAGTCTTTACGGGGAAATGCACCAACACCCACCTGTGGAATTTTGTAGACTCTCCCTCCTTCCACACAGGTTGTTGTTTTTTCCCCCTCTCTCCAATTCTCTGTAGTTGTAATAAATGTTAAATTGTTTCTGTGCTCCTCCTCTCCCTCCGGATGTTGAATGGGTAGCAAGCTAGCCCTTTCCTCCTCTTCCTGGGCTGGTCTCAGGGCTCTCTCCAGGCCTTCCAGGCAAGAGCAAAAGTTGATAGCTGCTCTCCTCACTGCAGCTCAGCTCCAACTGAGCATGACACGCCTCCACTGCTCCACAATTGGCCCTTGTGCATGAAACTCTTTTAGAGTTTATCTGTAAAACAAAACATTAAACCGTGCCACCCAAACTGGGTGACACACCAGACATTTACAAGGCCCTTTTTTTCCTTTTTTTTTGTGTTTTTCTTTTTTTTGGTTTTTTTTTGGGCACTAAAATCACAATTTTTCCTCAGTGCCCCCTATAAAGGGAAGGGGGACACTAAAAGCACCGGCAATTAAAACAAATTAAACTTTAAAACGTAAAATCAAATTAAAATTTGGTTGCCGGGCGTGATGATGCACTCCAGTCCCTCCGGTGCCCACCTCTCGCGGAAGGCCGCGAGCGTACCGGTGGACACCGCGTGCTCCATCTCCAAGGACACCCTGGACTGGATGTAAGAGCGGAAGAGAGGCAGGCAGTCAGGTTGAACGACCCCCTCGACCGCCCGCTGCCTGGACCGGCTGATGGCACCCTTGGCCGTGCCAGGAGCAGTCCTACGAGGAGGCCTTCGGACCTACCCGCTCCCCTCCGCACAGGGTGCCCAAAGATCAGGAGAGTGGGACTGAAGTGCAGCCAGAATTTCAGGAGCAGCCCCTTCAAATAATAAAACAGGGGCTGCAACCTTGTGCATTCCATAAAAACATGGAACACGGACTCTTCCAGACCGCAGAAATTGCAGGCGGCCTGGGAGTCCGTGAACCGGCTTAAAAATTTGTTGCACGGCACTGCTCCGTGCACCACCCTCCAGGCCAAGTCCCCGATGAATAGTGGGAGGACCCCTGCGTAGAGTGCCCTCCATCAGGGACCCCCGCCTCCTCCGGACGGCAAGATGGTACGCCATGGCGTGTCCGGACGGCCGGCGAGGATGGCAAAGTTGAGAGTGTGCAGGAGCAGCCCGTACAGGAAACCCCTCCGCGCGGAACTGAAAGGCACGGAGGGGATTTCCCCGAGGCGGCTCAAGTTGTGAGGCGCCGGCCCCCAAGGGAGGTTCCGGGGTTTGGCGCCGATGAGGAATTCCGTCCGGACGGGGGTCAGTTCGGCCGGGATCTCCCCACGTGCTTGAGCCTCCTCGATGCACCTAACGGAGTCAGGGCCCAGAGCTGTTTTTAGCGACTCGATGGCATCGGCCGCGTGGCGGACGTTGGCAGAATTTAGGCGCCGCGCCAGCGTGTCTGGCGCCATCCAGCCCGCTCCTCCGCCATCGAGCAGGTCCCTGACCCTGGTCACCTCACCAGCCACAGCCCTCTCTTCCGACCGCCACATAAAACCTCGGTCGTGGAGGTACGGATTCCCGAGCAGCGGCTCCTGCAGGACGGCCGCCACTCCAGCCGGCGGAGAGCTGCGCTTGGTGGAGACTTTGTTCCAGACCCTGATGAGTTCCTTGTAAAAGACAGGCAGCTCCCGGAGGGCGGTCCTGACACCCCCCAAGTTCACAAACAGGAGCTGCGTGTCGTAATTGAGGTCGCGCTGCTGGCAGAAGAAATACGTCGCCAGAGCACACCACCTAGGAGGGGGCTCGACGTAAAGGTATCTCTGCAGGGTCTGAAGACGGAAAGTCGCAAGCTGGGCGCTGACGCACACCAACGACTGACCGCCCTCCTCAAGCGGGAGACTCAAGACCGCAGCAGAGACCCAGTGCTTCCTGTTGTTCCAGAAGAAGTCCACCAGCTTCTTCTGTATCTTGGCGACAAACGCAGGGGGAGGGGTCAAAGTGACCAGCTGGTACCACAACATTGCGGCCACCAGCTGGTTTATGACTAGCGCTCGACCCCTGTAGGACAGCACTCGGAGCAGTCCTGTCCAGCGCCCTAGGCGAGCGGCGACCTTGGCCTCCAGCTCCTGCCAGTTCGCCGGCCAGGCTCCCTCGTAGGGGCTAAGGTAGACTCCCAGATAGAGGAGATGGGTCGTGCTCCAGGCAAAAGGCCTGAGCTCCTCCAGCAGGGAGTCCACCCGCCACTGACCCACCAGGAGTCCGGAACATTTCTCCCAGTTGATCCTGGCGGAGGACGCGGCCGAGTAAATCTCCTGGCACTCACACATCCTCCCCAGGTCAGCGGGATCCTCTACCGCGAGGAGCACGTCATCGGCGTAAGTCGAGAGGACGACCCCCACGCCCGGCCCTTGCAGAGCCAGTCCCATCAACCTCGTCCGCAAGAGGCGCAGGAAAGGCTCCACGCAAACAGCGTATAACTGGCCGGACATGGGGCATCCCTGGCGCACCCCTCTCCTAAAGCGAAGGGGCGCCGTCAAGGACCCGTTAACCTTAATCAGACACTCCGCGGTGGCGTACAAAAGTCGGATCCGGGCGACGAAATGCGTCCCGAACCCGAAAGCGCGCAGAGTTCCGAGCAGATAGTCGTGATCCACCCTGTCGAACGCCTTCTCTTGGTCGAGGGATAGGAAGGCGACCGACAGACCAGCCTCCTGGGAACAATGGATGAGGTCCCGGACCAGATGGATGTTATCGTGGATTGTCCGGCCCGGGACCGTGTAGGACTGGTCGGGGTGGATCATGTGGTCCAGCACGGCACCAAGGCAAGCAGACATCGCCCTGGCGAAGATTTTGTAGTCCGTGCTGAGGAGGGAGACCGGGCGCCAGTTCTTAAGGAGGCGGAGATCGCCCTTCTTAGGCAGCAGGACGATGACTGCCCTGCGCCAAGAGAGGGGCATCTCCCCGGTCGCCAGACTTTCCCCCAGGACCCGCGCGTAGTCGCCCCCCAGGACGTCCCAGAATGCCCTGTGGAACTCCACGGTCAGCCCGTCCAGCCCCGGGGATTTTCCTCTCGAGAGCCGGTCGAGGGCACCGGTCAGCTCCGCCAGGCTTAGCGGAGCTTCCAAATTTCCGGCGCCCTCCGGGCTGACCTTCGGCAGGTCCTCCCACAAAACTATACGCGCTTCCTCGCTGGACGGATCCGGAGAGAACAGAGCCCCGTAATATTCACGGGCCCTGTTGTTGACGCCCTCCGGATCCGAGACGAGAGAGCCGTCGTCGGCCAGCAGCGTCAAGAGCTGCTTACGGACACTCTGCCTTTTTTCCAGCGAGTAGAAGAAGGGGGAGCCGCGGTCCAGATCCCGCAGGAACCGGATCCGCGACCTCACGAACGCGCCTCGGGACCCGACGAGCTGCAGGTCCTTCAGCGCGGCCTTCTTCGCTTCATACACCGTCCGCAGGGCCGGGTCCTGGACGACTTGACCGAGACGGGCTTTCAGGTCGAGCACCTCTTTTTCTAGGCGCCCGACTCTGGCTGCCCGCCTCTTGGTCGACCCCCTCGCGTACTCTTGACAGAAGACGCGGACGTGAGCCTTGCCCACGTCCCACCATAGCCTCAAGGAGGGGAAGCCCCCCTGCTTCCTTCTCCAGTCGGACCAGAATCGACGGAACGAGTCCTGGAACCGCACGTCCTCCCGCAGCCGGTTGTTAAAGTGCCAGTACGCGGACCCCGTCCTCGCGCGGAGCGAAGCGAGCTCCGCCCACACCAGGTGGTGGTCCGAACACGGCACCGGCCGCATGGAGGCCGCCGGGACGCAGGAAACGTACGCCCGAGACACGTAAAGGCGGTCGACTCTAGACCATCCTACTCCAGGCCTCACCCAAGTAAAGGCGCTGGTGTCGGGGTGGAGATTTCGCCAGACGTCCACCAAGTCGAAGGACCCGACCAGGTCCCTCAACTTCTCCATCGCGGTCATGCACTGCGGGGCATCGGAGCGGTCCCTCGCCTCGAGGGTGCAGTTAAAATCCCCCCCGAGGACAATGCAGTCGCCGACGTCGACGGAGCCAAGAAGAGCGGGCACCTCTTCAAAGAAGCGCGTTTGCTGCGGGCCGGGCTGAGGGGCGTACACGCTCACGAGATGGAGTGGCACGTCCCCCAGGCGAACCGTTACGTGCAGCAAGCGGCCTGGCACGGGCTCCTCGACCCCCAAGATCTCCGGCTGAAAATGCGGGCCCAGCAAGATGGCCACCCCACTAGAAATGGCGGTGAGGTGGCTCAAGCGGACCTCTCCTTGCCATTCCAGGAGCCACGTGGCTTCGTCTCCCGGAACGGTGTGGGTTTCTTGCAGGAAGCACACCGCATATTTCCCCTCCCGCAGGAGCGAAAAATTGTCAAATCTACGGCGTGCCCCTCTGCCGCCTTTGATGTTGAGGCTGGCTATGGTTATCTTCATGGCAAAAGCATAGTGCAACCTCTACCTTAACCTATTGTGGGGGAGGGAGCGGAGTCTTTTGTTGAACTCCACTCCCTCCGCAGCCCAGCGAGGAGTCCCTCGAGCTCGCGCAGCTCAAGGTGTTGCGCCTTTGTCAAGGGCCCGCCCGCGGCCAAGGTTTTAGCGGCGGCGCGGACGGACCCCTTGATCAGCTCTGGCTCAGACCATTTTTCCAGGGCCAGTTGGGCTTGGTTGCAGCGACCCCGGCTCTGGGCCAAAAAGTCCCGGAGTTCCTTTGCAGGAATGAGGATGGCCATCGGCGGCGGCCGCGAGCAGATCCACCGCCTCGCTGGCGGTGGTCTCTAGATTTTCTCCCGCGTCCCCCACCGAGTCCCCGTCCTCCTCCGGGAGGTGGCCGCCAGCAGCCGGCCCATCGACCGCACAAGGTACGGCAAATGAACCGGCCGCTCCAACCGGCCCTGGCTCTGCCCCGATCCCACCCCCAGGATCGTCGGCAGAGGAGTCCCCACTGGGCTCTTTTAAAAATGGTGCTGGGTCGGGAAATGACAGCGGAAGGGGTTCCCCCTCCGCCCCAGGAACCGGGGAACAAGGAGAGACCCGGCCATAGGAAATCCCCAGGCTCCCCAAGTGCTCCAGCTCCAAAGTAAGGGGCGAGGGTGGGTGTTCCTCCCCCTCCCCGCTGCCACCCCCCGGCCCAGCATGTACAGTTTCATTAAATTTGTTCATTTGTGTTTCTGCCGGGTCGAGCAAACCCCGGGGGAAGTTGGATATTGGCTGGGCGGGCTCAGGTTCGGCCTTTTCGGCCCCGCCCGCCTCAGTCCCCGGAACTCCCGGCCCGGCGGCAATGCTTTCCCCCGCGATCCCCACGCCCCCCACGACAGACAGATCTTCCACGCCCTCCCCAGGAGGCAGCGGCTGGGCAGCCTCGATTGTCTCACCCTCCCCGGGGACAGACTCCTCCCGCCTACGGCGCTGCTTGGGGGCGCTGGTGGGGGACGCGGGACACGCGGCGGGCACCGCCTCTTCCGCGGAGGGATGTTGTTCCCCCTCCGCCTCAACGGAACGGCGCCTCCTTTTGTTGCTAAAGGTGCGCTGAGGCAGGGAGACCTCCATGTCTGCCGAGGCCTCCCGCTCCGCCCCCCACTTTTCCTTATCTTGCCCTCGCCCGAGCCCCTCTGCTGTATTGGTCAAGGGCTCGGGCACGGGCTCAGGGCACCCCGCGCTCGCCGGTGACTGGGTTGGGCTGAGCGCGGTGGTCAAACTTTCCGGCGCACTGAGGAGACCCGCCTCTAGATGTCTCGTCTTCTTCCGCGCCTTCTTTTCAATCGGACGCTCTCCCTCCCCCCCGCCAGAGGTCGTGAAAACAAAGGCCCCCGACGATGCCCGCGCACCTACGGCTCCCGGCACGCTGACGCAACTCGGGGGAGGGGTGGCGGCGGCGCCAGCCTTGGCCGCCCTCGGTGGTTTGGCGGCCTTGGAGGCGGGGCAGTTCTTACGAACATGCCCCACCTCCCTACAGGCATGGCACCGCACGCCGTCCGACGTCCAGAAGACGCGGTAGGCAGTCCCCTCGTGCACCACATTGAAACTTCCCTCCGTCGTCTCCTCCCGCGCCAGCCGGACAAAGAGCTGGCGGCGGAAGGAGAACACGTGGCGCAGGCTGCTCTCCCTGAGGCCAAGCGGTATGGGGTTGATCCCCGACCTTACCTCCTCCAGTTGGTGTAGGTGAGGGAGGAGGAGCTCAGCGGGAACAAAGGGCGGGACGTTTGAAATGATGACCCTCTGCGCGGTGGCCTCGAGAGGGTCCACCGGCAGGAACGTCCCGCCCACTGTGAGCCCCTTTTCAAGGGCCAGGGACACCGCCCGCTCCGACCCCAGGAAGAACACGGCCTTCCCAGACATCTTGGAGGCTGCGACAATGGCCGAGGGGCCGACTACCCCAGCCATCGCCCGCACGCACTCCTCGATGCTCATTGTGGGGTGAGTGTAGCTCTTGACCCCGTGTTTTTTTGTAATAAGTCTGAATGGTGGCAGGGCAGCGGGTGGCGCAGGAGGTGCCGTGGAAGCGGTTGCCACCTGCGTATATGTCTTCGCTGGCCCTGCCACCGGCGTGGATGGGGTCGCCATCACGGGGTCCCTTTAAGGGCTACACCCACCCCAAAGTCACAGGCCTTAATGGTCTTAATTGGCCTCTTATAGTAAGACTGAGCAGAGGAGCTCTTAACGAGGCACACCTCTCCCCTAGTTGGCAATTGGGGAGGGGCCTTGCTCCCTCTGCTCAGTTGTCTCAATTGTTTTTTCTCAATTAATTTGGGAGAAAAAGGGCTCTCAGAGAGAGAGGGGAGAAACAGAGAGTAACAGAGAAAGAGAGAGGGGGGTAGGAGGGGGGTGGGAAGGGGGGGGAACTGCGAGGGCAGGTCTCTCCTCGCAGCTGTGGGTGGGTGCAATCCCCAGATGGCAAAACACAAAATAGTCTTTGGGGTGGTCTTCGGGTGAGGGGAGAAGATGTCTTCACCTGGGGCAGCTAGAGCCACCAGGCACACACTCCTAACGATGTTTAAAGAGGTGGTAAATAAAATCTTCAGCCTGGTAGCTCCAGCTATCCCAGGCTAGGCAATTGGGGGGGGGGGGGGTTCAATTGTGTGTGGGGCCTCGTTGTAAGCAAGGCCCCCACATACACTTCCACACACACACACCCCCCACGATGTTCTGGCCCTAAGTGGTCTTCTTTCCTCCCCCCACCGATACAGCAAAGTCTTTACGGGGAAATGCACCAACACCCATCTGTAGAATGTTGTAGACTCTCCCTCCTTCCACACAGGTTGTTGTTTTTTCCCCCTCTCTCCAACTCTCTGTAGTTGTAATAAATGTTAAATTGTTTCTGTGCTCCTCCTCTCCCTCCGGATGTTGAATGGGTAGCAAGCTAGCCCTTTCCTCCTCTTCCTGGGCTGGTCTCAGGGCTCTCTCCAGGCCATCCAGGCAAGAGCAAAAGTTGATAGCTGCTCTCCTCACTGCAGCTCAGCTCCAACTGAGCAGGACACGCCTCCACTGCTCCACAATTGGTCCTTGTGCATGAAACTCTTTTGAGTTTACCTGAAAAACATAAACATTAAACCGTGCCACCCGCCTGGGTGACACAGCAGACATTTTCAAGGCCCCTTTTTTTTCCTTTTTTTGTGTAAGTTAGTTTGCAGGTGCAGCAGGTAATCAGGAAGGCGAATGGAATGTTGGCCTTCATTGCGAGAGGGATAGAGTACAAAAGCAGGGAGGTCCTTCTGCAACTGTATTGGGTATTGGTGAGGCCACACCTGGAGTACTATGTGCAGTTTTGGTCACCTTACTTAGGGAAGGATATACTCGCTTTGGAGGGGGTACAGAGACGATTCACGAGGCTGATTCTGGAGATGAGGGGGTTACCTTATGATGATAGATTGAGTAGACTGGGTCTTTACTCATTGGAGTTCAGAAGGATGAGGGGTGATCTGATAGAAACATTTAAAATAATGAAAGGGATATTCAAGATAGAGGCAGAGAGGTTGTTTCCACTGGTCGGGGAGACTAGAACTAGGGGGCACAGCCTCAAAATACGGGGGAGCCAATTTAAAACCGAGTTGAGAAGGAATTTCTTCTCCCAGAGGGTTGTGAATCTGTGCAATTCTCTGCCCAAGGAAACAGTTGAGGCTAGCTCATTGAATGTATTCAAGTCACAGATAGATAGATTTTTAACCAATAAAGGAATTAAGGGTTACGTGGAGCGGGTGGGTAAGTGGAGCTGAGTCCACGGCCAGATCAGCCATGATCTTGTTAAATGGCGGAGCAGGCTCGAGGGGCTAGATGGCCTACTCCTGTTCCTAATTCTTATGTTCTTATGTTCTTATTACCTCATAATCTTAGATACTCGAGGGAAATACAAGTCTAGTCTATGCAACCTGTCATCATAATTTAACCCTTTAAACCCTGGTATCATTCTGATGAATCTGTGCTGCACCCATTCCAATGCCAAAATATCCTTCCTGAGGTCTGGTCCCCAGAACTCCAGATGCAGTCTAACCAAAGCTCTATACAACTGTATCATAACTTTCAATCCCTTTGCAATCGAGCCCCCTTCATATGAAGGCTAACATTCCAATAGACTTTTAAATTATTTTTGTATCTGTTCGCTTGGTTTTAGAGATTTCTGTACATGGACCAATAAATCTCTCCACTCTACCACAGCTCCTAGCTTCTCACCATTTAGAAAATACTCTGATCTATCTTTCTTAGGTCCAAAGTCGATGACCTCGCATTTCCACATATTGAACTCCATCTGCCAGAGTTTTTTTGCCCACTTAATTTATCATCCCTTTGCATCTTTCTACTCCCATCTACACTATTTACTATGGCACCTGCCTTGGTGTCGCCAGAAAACATGGATGTTCGGTTCTCTATTCCTTTGTCTAAGTCAATGATAAATATAGTGAGGCCCCAGGACAGATCCCTTGGGGATACCACTAGTCACATCCTGTCAATTGGAGTACATGCCTGCTATCCGTACTCTGTGGGTGAAATTGCCCTGTGCCCCGATTGGCGTTGGTAACCATCTGGGACAGGGACTTTCTGTGCCCAGTGCAGAGGTCACGCCCCGCCGCTGAATTGCCCTTACCAGCCCTCAAAGAAGCAGAGCACAATCACGCACACCCCACTTCCTTTGGGGGCGGTTACAGGGGAGCTGAGGGAAGCGCTACGCGGATGCTACACATAGCGCTGACATGCTTCAATGTCCCTCCCCTTTGCTTAAAGGGGAGGGCTGCTGTGCACTCTGCAAGGCCTCTGATGGTCTCCATTAGGTCACCAGGGCAGCATGCGATCGGGCCAGCAGCTCGGCACCCAACACGGAGTGCTGGCCTGCTCGATGGCGGCCTGGACCACGCTAGACCAGACAGTCGGCAGGCAAAAAACGATGGTGGGCCAGGCCGCTGGCGCCCTCCCCTTTAAGGAGCTCCCAGAGAGCGGATGTCGCCAGCCTCACGGCCCATGGGGCAATTTCCCCCATGGGACGTTAAGGGCTCGGCGCGGCGTCGCCGCACACGGCGATGATGTCATCGGCGGTTGCGCGGCGGCCCGGGGCATTAACCACGGGTCACGTCACTACCATGGCAGCACCTCCCAAACTCCCGGGCAATTTCCCATGAGCCAGGAGTCGGTAGCGCCATCCCGCCTCCCGCAGCGCATCCCTCCCCCAGGCAAACAGTCCCTTCCAGAGACGCTAACAGGGCGATAAAAAGGGGCAATTTCACCCCCTCTGTCTCCTACTTTCTAACCAATTTCCTGCCCATGTCAAAAGGTTGCCTCTAATTCCATGCAATTTCATTTTTGCTAAAAATCTCTTGTGTAATGTATACGTTGGCACAAGATCAGGCGTGCTTATGATTATCCTCGCCATCCAGACTCTCACAAGAAGAATTGCACTTGGATGAGGTACCAGAGGGGAACAACTTGAACTTCTGTTTACAAATTGAGTTGTTGAAAAAAAGCATGTTCAGCTCTCAACAGTATAATAACTGATGTTGTCAACATTTATTTTAATTAACATATAATAACTTGCATTTACATGGGTGAGCAAAACCTGATGGCAAGCCAAAAAGATTAGGAGAAGCAACCAAAAGTCTATTCAAAGGGTTTTTAAGGAGGGTCTTAAAGGATAAGAGGGAGGTGAAGAGATGCAGGGATTTCCAGTGAGTGTGACCAAAGGGATTGAAGGCATATTGCAAAGGCATATCAGGAATGCACAACAAGGTGAGAGCCAGAGGAATGGAGAGGTTGGGAGATTGTAGGGTTGGAAGGGGTTTCCGAGATGAGAAGGAAATGCCAAGGAGACATTTAAAGACAGGGGCAAGAATTTTAAATTTGAGCTGTTGGGGACCAGGACCAATGTAGGCCAGTGAGGACAGGGGTGATAAGTGAATGGAACTTACTGCAGTATAGGATACAAGCAACTGAGTATTGAACACACTGGAGTTAATGGACAGTGAAGGATGGGAGGTTTCAAGAAGGACATTGAAGTAATGGAGTCTGGAGGTGACAAAGACATGATCGAGGGTTTCAGAGGTAAAGGGACTAAGGTAAGGGTGGAGGCAGGTGATGTAATGGAGACAGGAGTCGATGGTCTCTGTGCAGGAGTGGATATGGCCTAGAAATTGGAGGGGTCATCACTGGCTGTTAAGGTCCGTTTTGGTAAAAATAATGGTGGCTGCCTCACTTTTCGCGGGTCCCTCGGCCACCACCATTTTTGGCTGGGCGGCTGTGCTGCCAATGTCCAAGCTTGCTAGGGATATGTAGATTATGCAGACCATGACGTCACTGAGTGTGCAATGCTCACTTGAGGCCCAATCTGACATTTTCATGTTCGCCACTCCACTTACCAGCCTGTGTTAATTATGATCAGCTGACTAAACGTTCTCAGCAGGAGGAGCCTCCAGTAGTGCTGTTTAAAGGGATCATCAACAATAACATGCAACTGACGTGCTTTTTCAGTTTGACAGGCTCGGTGTAATTTTCTGCAACTCTTGCAGCTTTCTAAACTTGTTTCAAGTTCCTAAAGTGTGTTCGAAATTAGGGTTACCTGGAAATGATACTGTTGTGCAGCTGTAAAGCATGCACTCCCATGTTCCGCCACCAGGGAGCTCATCCCCTGAAGTCCCAAGAGAACCCAGCATCCCTTGGGAGCACTATATATAAGCCGGCCCCAAAGGCCTGTTCCTCACTCTGGAGTGTCTTAATAAAGACTGAGGTTACTGTTACTTTAACCTCCCTGTGTGCAGCCTCATCTGTGCTAGGAATACAATTACTGGCGACGAAAATACGAATCCAACACAAAGATGCAGCAAACTGTGGGCACCCTGGAGAAGTTCTCGGAGGGTGAGGACTGGGAGGCCTATGTCAAATGGCTAGACCAGTACTTTGTAGCCAACGAGCTGGATGGAGAAGGAAGCGCTGCAAAAATGAGAGCGGTCCTCCTCACAGTCTGCGGGGCACCGACCTACAGCCTCATGAAGATTCTTCTGGCTCTGGTGAAACCCACAGATAAGTCATATGAGGAGCTGTGTACACTGGTTCGGGAGCATCTTAACCCAAGGGAGAGCATGCTGATGGTGAGGTATCGGTTCTACATGTGCCAGCGATCTGAAGGTCAGGAAGTGGCGAGCTACATCACCGAGCTAAGGTGACTTGCAGGACAATGTGAGATTGATGGCTACCTGAAGCAAATGCTCAGAGGCTTTTTTCTACTGGGCATTGGCCACGAGACTATCCTACGAAAACTTTTGACTGTAGAGACACCAACCCTCAGTAAGGCCATTGCGATAGCACAGGCGTTTATATGCACCAGTGAGAACACCAAACAAATCTCTCAGCACACAAGTGCTAGCAGTGTTCATAAATTAACTGGAACTGTGTTTGCGAGCAGAAATGTACAGGGCAGAACCCACGAGTCTGCAACTGCCAGCAATGCAAGACAATTCACACCTTGTTGACGTTGTGGAGGCTTCCATTCAGCCGATTCATGCTGCTTCAAAGGGTATGTTTGCAAGAGCTGTGGAACAATGGGGCACCTCCAACGAGCTTGCAAACGAGCTGCAAGCTCTGCAAAACCTGCAAACCACCACGTGGCAGAGGAAGATCAGTCCATGGTGGATCAAAGCAATTGCGAGCCTCAGAGAGAGGAGGCAGATGCTGAAGTACACGGGGTGCACACATTTTCGACGAAATGTTCACCTATAATGTAAAATTAAATGGCTTACCCGTAGCCATGGAACTGGACACTGGCGCTAGCCAATCCATCTTGAATAAAAAGATGTTTCAGAGACTGTGGTGCAACAAGGCATTCAGACCAGCCCTGAGCCCCATCCACACGGAACTGAGAATGTACACCAAAGAGCTTATCACTGTACTGGGCAGCGCCATGGTCAAGGTCACCAACGAGGGCACGGTGCACGAACTGCAACTCTGGATTGTCCCGGGCGATGGCCCCACACTGCTTGGAAGGAGCTGGCTGGGCAAAATCCGCTGGAACTGGGATGACAACTGAGCGCTATCACATGTCGATGAGGCCTCATGTACCCAGGTTCTTAACAAATTTCCTTCCATTTTTGAGCAAGGCATTGGAAACTTTTCCAGGGCGAAGGTGCGGATCCACTTGGTCCCAGAGGCACGACCCATTCACCACAAGGTGCAAGCGGTACCTCACATGATGAGGGAGAGAGTGGAAATCGAGCTGGACAGGCTGCAACGTGAGGGCATCATCTCCCCAGTGAATTTAATGAATGGGCCAGCCCGATTGTTCCAGTACTCAAAAGTGATGGCACGGTCAGGATTTGCGGTGATTATAAAGTAACTATTAATCGTTTATCACTACAGGACCAATACCCGCTACCTAAGGCAGACGACCTATTTGCGAAGCTGGCAGGAGGCAAGACGTTCACCAAGCTCAACCTGACTTCGGCCTACATGACGCAGGAGCTGGAGGAGTCTTCGATGGGCCTCACCTGCATCAACACGCACAAGGGACTGTTCATCTACAACAGATGCCCGTTTGGAATTCGGTCGGCTGCAACGATCTTCCAGAGAACCATGGAGAGCCTACTCAAGTCGGTACCACACAGGGTGGTCTTTCAGGACGACATATTGGTCACAGGTCGGGACACTGCTGAGCACCTACAAAGCCTGGAGAAGGTCCTCTAGCGACTGGATCACGTAGAGCTGCGGCTGAAGAGGTCGAAATGAGTCTTCATGGCGACAGAAGTGGAGTTTTTGGGGAGAAAGATCACGGCAGACGGCATTCGGCCCACAGACGCCAAGACAGAGGCTATCAGGAATGCGCCCAGGCCACAGAATGTCACGGAGCTGCGGTCATTCGGGGGACTCCTCAACTATTTTGGTAACTTCCTACCAGGGTTAAGCACCCTTTTAGAGCCCCTACATGTGTTATTGCGTAAAGGTATGTGGAAAAAACCAAGTAATTACTTTTGAGAAAGCCAGAAACATTTTATGCTCCAACAAGCTGCTTGTATTGTATAACCTGTGTAAAAGACTTGTGCTAGCATGTGACGTATCGTTGTATGGAGTCGGATGTGTATTACAACAAGCTAACATTGCGGGGAAGTTGCAACCTGTCGCCTATGCCTCCAGGAGCTTGTCTAAGGCCGAGAGGGCTACAGCATGATTGAGAAAGGCATTAGCGTGTGTGTTCGGGGTAAAGAAAATGCATCAGTACATGTTTGGCCTCAAATTTGAGCTGGAAACCTATCACAAGCCCCTTACATCCCTGTTCGCTGAAAACAAGGGGATAAATACTAATGCCTCAGCCTGCATATAAAGGTGGGCACTCGCACTATCAGCGTATAACTATACCATCTGCCACAGGCCAGGCATCGAGAACTGTGCGGATGCTCTCAGTTGGCTACCATTGCCCACCACGGGGGCAGAAATGGCGTAGCCTGCAAACTTGTTGATGGTGGCGCAGCCCACAGACTTGTTCATGGTCATGGAAGCGTTTGAAAATGATAAATCACCCGTCATGGCCTGCCAGATTAGGACTTGGACCAGCCAAGATCCTCTGCTGTCCCTAGTAAAAAAACTGTGCACTGCATGGGAGCTGGGCCAGCATCCCCGTTGAAATGCAAGAGCCAATCAAGCCGTTCCAGCGGCGAAAGGACAAGCTGTCCGTTCAGGCAGACTGCCTGTTGTGGGATAACCGCATAGTGCTACCAAAAAAGGGCAGGGAGATGTTCATCTCGGATCTCCACAGCACACACCCGGATATAGTAATAATGAAAGCAATAGCCAGATCCCACTTGTGGTGGCCCGGTATTGACTCTGACTTTAGAGTTCTGTGTACGGCAATGCAGCGTATGTGCTCAGTTGAGAAACGCGCCCAGAGAGGCTCCACTAAGTTTGTGGCCTTGGCCCTCCAGACCATGGTCGAGGATCCATGTCGACTATGCGGGCCCGTTTCTCGGTAAAATGTTCCTGGTGGTGGTGGATGCTTTTTCAAAATGGATTGAATGTGAAATAATGTCGGGAAGCACCGCCACCGCCATCATTGAAAGCCTGAGGGCCATGTTTGCCACCCACGGCCTGCCTGACATACTGGTCAGTGACACCAGTGCCGAATTTAAAGAATTCATGACCCGCAATGGGATCAAACATGTCACCTCGGCCCCGTTTAAACCAGCCTCCAATGGGCAGGCAGAGCGGGCAGTACAAACCATCAAACAGAGCCTTAAACGTGTCCCAGAAGGCTCACTCCAAACCCGCCTGTCCCGAGTACTGCTCAGCTATCGCACGAGACCCACTCGCTCACAGGGGTGCCCCTGGCTGAGCTACTCATGAAAAGGACACTTAAAACCAGACTCTCACTGGTTCACCCCAACCTAAAAGATCAGGTAGAGAGCAGGCGGCAGAAACAAAATGTAAGTAATGGTCGCGCCACTGTGTCACGGGAAATTGATCTGAATGACCCTGTGTATGTGCTAAACTATGGACATGGTCCCAAGTGGATCGCGGGCATGGTGATAGCTAAAGAAGGGAATAGGGTGTTTGTAGTCAAACTAGACAATGGACAAAATTGAAAAAAGCACTTGGACCAAACGAGGCTGCGGTTCACTGACTGCCCTGAACAACCCATAGCAGACACCACCTTTTTCGAGCCCACAACACACGCTCAAAGGATCAACGACACCACACCGGACCAGGAAATTGGACTCATCATGCCCAACAGCCCAGCAAGGCCAGGCTCACCTTGCAACCCTGCAGGGTCAACAACACGCCAGCCCAGCGAGGGCACAGCCAACACACCAGAACAGACATTTGTACCGAGGCGGTCCACCAGGGAAAGAAAGGCTCCCGACCGCCTCACCTTGCAAATAGTTTTCACTTTGACTTGGGGGGCGGGCGGGCGGTGGGGGGGAGTGATGTTGTGCATCTGTAAAGCATGCACTCCCATGTTCCGCCACCAGGGAGCTCATCCCCTGAAGTCCCAAGGGATCCCAGCATCCCTTGGGAGCACTCTATATAAGCCGGCCCCTAAGGCCTGTTCCTCACTCTGGAGTGTCTTAATAAAGACTGAGGCCACTGTTACTTTAACCTCCCTGTATGCAGCCTCATCTATGCTAGGAACACAATAGATACTGTGTTTGTTGATTGAATGGTTCTGCTCAAGTAAAGGGTTAACATATAAGCTATGTTTTACCTGAGAATGTTAGGTTTTGCTTTCCTGAGCCAGTGTTTTTAATTCGTTAGATTAGAGAATGCATAACATTTTGACTTCGTCATTAATTTGCCCAGAAGAGCCGAGGGCCTAGGGGCAGCATGGGCCTGCCCACACTACGATATGTGTGCGCATTAAGTCCATGCAGCAGAGCAGGTCTACAGTCATCCTGGTTCAACCCTTGCCACTGGATAAAGGCCTAACTCTGTCAAGCCCATGTGGTGGCTGATGTGCAACGGTCACCACACGTTGTTAAAATTTACGCACAGGCATCTTCCATCCCCTCAATTGGAGTTCAGGACTGGAACATCGGGTCTTTCATTGAAACATCTGTGAACTATTGGGGATGCAAGTCATCCTCGTTCGAGGGACCGCCTATGATGATGATAATTTGGCTAATGAAGGCCCAACCTATGTTTCTTTAATTATAATGCTAAGGTAGAATTTGGAGTTGATTTAACAGAACTGCTTGAGACATTAGCAGTTAATTGGCACAAAAGACATAGAATAGAAGGATTGGGGGTTAGGGTATCTGTTACACTCATAATAAGTGGTCAGACTGAGTACTGTGTGTAATGAGCATAGAAACATAGAAAATAGGTGCAAGAGTAGGCCATTCGGCCCTTCGAGTCTGCACCACCATTCAATAAGATCATGGCTGATCATTCACCTCAGTACCCCTTTCCTGCTTTCTCTCCATATCCCTTGATCCCTTTAGCCATAAGGGCCATATCTAACTCCCTCTTGAATATATCTAATGAACTGGCATCAACAACTCTCTGCAGTAGAAAATTCCACAGGTTCACAATTCTCTGAGTGAAGAAGTTTCTCCTCATCTCGGTCCTAAATGGCTTACCCCTTATCCTTAGACTGTGACCCCTGGTTCTGGACTTCCCCAACATCGGGAACATTCTTCCTGCATCTAACCTGTCCAGTCCTGTCAGAATTTTATATGCGTCTATGAGATCCCCTCTCATCCTTCTAAACTCCAGTGAATACAGGCCCAGTCGATCCAGTCTCTCCTCATATGTCAGTTCGGCCATCCCGGGAATCTGTCTGGTGAACCTTCGCTGCACTCCCTCAATAGCAAGCACGTCCTTCCTCAGATTAGGAGACTAAAACTGAAAACAATATTCCAGGTGAGGCCTCACCAAGGCCCTGTACAACTGCAGTAAGACCTCCCTGCTCCTATACTCCCTGCCCCTCGCTATGAAGGCCAACATGCCATTTGCCTTCTTCACCGCCTGCTGTACCTGCATGCCAACTTTCAATGACTGATGTAGCATGACACCCAGGTCTCGTTGCACCTCCCCTTTTCCTAATCTGTCGCCATTCAGACAACATTCTGCCTTCATGTTTTTGCCACCAAAGTGGATAACCTCACATTTATCCACATTATACTGCATCTGCCATGCATTTGCCCACTCACCTAACGTGTCCAAGTCACCCTGCAGCCTCTTAGCATCCTCCTCACAACTCACACCGCCACCCAGCTTAGTGTCATCTGCAAACTTGGAGATATTACACTCAATTCTTTCATCTAAACCATTAATGTATATTGTAAATAGCTGGGGTCCCAGCACTGAGCCCTGCGCACCCCACTAGTCACTACCTGCCATTCTGAAAAGGACCTGTTTATCCCGACTCTCTGCTTCCTATCTGCCAACCAGTTCTTTATCCATGTCAATACATTAGCCCCAATACCATGTGCTTTAATTTTGCACAACAATCTCTTGTGCGGGACCTTGTCAAAAGCTTTTTGAAAGTCCAAATACACCACATCCATTGGTTCTCCCTTGTCTACTCTACTAGTTACAGCCTCAAAATATTCTAGAAGATTTGTCAAGCATGAATTCCCTTTCATATAAATCCATGCTGACTTGGACCAATCCTGTCACTGCTTTTCAAATGCGCTGCTATTTCATCTTTAATACAGGTAACTCTCGATTATCTGGGTCCCTCGGGGATTGGGCTACGCCGGGTAAATGATTTCTCCGTTAGAGCGAGTTGACATTACAGTTAATGCTTACAGTACTGCAGGTGTGCTCTAACCAATAGCTGTAGCGTATCTTCTAATCGTTTAATTCTAGTCCTCTAGATCTAAAGACCATTAGGCTTGTTGGTTACTTCCTGTAACTGTTCATGGCATTTCAATGAATTATGGGAGGCAGTGGCCCTGTGTGCGAGCAGTAGCAGGAGCTGAGGCAAGGCAGAGCGCTTAAAAGCAAGGCTCAACAGGCAACATTCAAAAGGAACACAAGAGTTTCACAGTGACGTCACATACACGGAATTTTAAATGCCATAACAACGGTTTCCCGTTGCATACGTGTGCGGATAATCGAGAGTTGCCTGTAATTGATTCCAACATTTTCCCCACATGTCAGACGAACCGGTCTATAATTCCCCATTTTCTCTCCCTCCCTTTTTTAAAAAGTGGTGTTACATCAGCTACCCTCCAGTCCATAGGAACTGATCCAGAGTCGATAGACTGTTGGAAAATGATCACCAGTGTATCTACTATTTCTAGGGCTACTTCCTTAAGTACTCTGGGATGCAGACTATCAGGCCCCGGGGATTTATTGGCCTTCAATCCCATCAATTTCCCTAACACAATTTCCTGACTAATAAGGATTTCCTTCAGATCCTCCTTCTCGCTAGATCCTTTGTCGCCTAGTCTTTCCAGAAGGTTATTCGTGTCTTCCTTCGTGAAGACAGAAGCAAAGTATTTGTTCAATTGGTCTGCCATTTCTCTGTTCCCCATTACAAATTCACCTGTTTCTGACTGCATGGGACCTACGTTTGTCTTCACTAATCTCTTTCTTTTCACATATCTATAGAAGCTTTTGCAGTCAGTTTTTATGTTCCCAGCAAGCTTCCTCTCATACTCTATTTTCCTCCTCCTAATTAAACCCTTTGTCCTCCTCGAAACTGGATTCTAAATTTCTCCCAGTCCTCAGGTTTTCTGCTTTTTCTGGCCAATTTATATGCCTCTTTCTTGGATTTAACACTATCCTTAATTTCCCTTGTTAGCCATGGTGGAGCCACCTTCCCCATTTTATTTTTATTCCAGACAGGAATGAACAATTGTTGAAGTTCATCCATGTGATATTTAAATGTCTGTCATTGCCTATCCAATGTCAACCCTTTAAGTATCATTCGCCAGTCTATTCTAGCCAATTCATGTCGCAAACCATCAAAGTGACCTTTCCTTAAGTTCAGGACCCTAGTTTCTGAATTAACTGTGCCACTCTCCATTTTAATAAAGAATTCTACCATATTATGGTCACTCTTCCCCAAGGGGCCTTGCACAAGATTGCTAATTAGTCCTTTCTCATTATACATCACCCAGTCTAGGATGGCCAGCCCTCTAGTTGGTTCCTCGACATATTGGTCGAGAAAACCATCCCTAATACACTACAAGAAATCCTCCTCTACCGTATTGCTACCAGTTTGGTTAGCCCAATCAATTTGTAGATTAAAGTCGCCCATGATAACTGCTGTATCTTTATTGCACACATCCCTAATTTCTTGTTTGATGCTGTCCCCAACCTCACTACTATTGTTTGGTGGTCTGTACACAACTCCCACTATCGTTTTCTGCCCTTTGGTATTCCGCAGTTCTACCCATACAGATTCCACATCATCCAAGCTAATGTCCTTCCTTACCATTGCATTAATTTCCTCTTTAACCAGCAATGCTATCCCACCTCCTTTTCCTTTCGGTCTATCCTTCCTGAATGTTGAATACCTCTGGATGTTGAGTTCCCAGCCTTGGTCACCCTGGAGCCATGTCTCCGTAATCCCAATTATATCATAATAGCTGCCTGCGCAGTTAATTCGTCCACCTTATTACGAATACTCCTTTCATTGAGGCACAGAACCGTCAGGCTTGTCTTGTTAACACACTTTGTCCCTTTCGCAAGTGTGACCTTAGCTCCTTTATTAAGGTTCCAGAGTGCAGGTACCTCGTGAGCAGCCTACTTATATACTGTGCTCCCAAGGGATGCTGGGATACCTTGGGACTCCCAACAGATAGGCCCTCTGGTGGTCAGGTGTGATGCAGGTAACAAGGGGTTAAATACATAACATCACTCCCCCGTGCAGTCAACAGTACACTTATTTACAATGTGAGACAATCTGGGGCTTTGCGCTCTCTTGTCAATCGTCTCAGTACAAATGCTGGTGTGGGTGGGTTGGTCAGTTCTTCATTGGGCTGTTGGTTCCCCGGCTTTGCTGGGCTGCTGGGCATGTTGAGTTTGGTTTCAGGGTCAACTGTGATGTCAGTTGTCACTTTGTGTGTTGGAAGGTCAAAGTTGGTGGTGTCCTCTTCAGGTTGTTCGTAGCTGTTGGTGAACCGCAATTTGATTTGGTCCAAGTGTTTTCTGTATGTTTGTCCATTGGTCAGTTTGACCTGAAATACTCTACTCCCCTCTTTGGCTGTGACCGTGCCAGTGAGCCATTTGGGACCATGTCCATAATTGAGGATAAACACAGGATCATTGATCTCAATATCGCGTGACAAATTTGCGTGGTCATGGTACACACTTTGTTGATGCCGCTTGTCCTCCACGTGATCATGTAGAACAGGGTGGACCAGAGAGAGCCTTGTTTTAAGCGCCCTTTTCATGAGCAGCTCAACTGGGAGAATCCTGGTGAGTGAGTGGGGTCTGGTGCAGTAGCTGAGCAGTACTCAGGACATCCGGGTCGGCAGGGAGCCTTCCGACACGCATTTCAAGCTTTGCTTGGTGGTCTGAACTACCCGTTCTGCCTGACCGGTGGATGCAGGCTTGAACGGGGCAAATGTGACATGTTTGATCCCGTTGTGGGTCATGAATTCTTTGAATTCAGCACTAGTGAAGCACGGCCCATTGTCGTTGACTAGGACATCAGGCAAGCCGTGCATGGCAAACATAGCTTGTAGACTTTCAATGGTGGCCGTGGATATGTTTACAGACATTATTGCACATTCAATCCACTTTGAGTAAGCGTCCACGACAACCAAAAGCATTTTGCCTAGGAATGGGCCCGCATAGTCTGCATGGATCCTCGACCATGGTTTGGATGGCCAGGACCACAAACTTAGCGGTGCCTCTCTGGGTGCATTGCTCAACTGAGAGCAAGTGTTGCACTGGCGCACACATGACTAAATCTGAGTCAATGCCAGGCCACCACATTACGATGCCTGGGTGGGTGTTGTGCAGTTCGCAAATAAATATGTCTCTGCCTTTCTTGAGTAAGACTAGGCGATTGCCCCACAAAAGACAGTCCGTCTGCAGGTACAGCTCAACTTTGCATCTGTGGAATGGCATAATTGCTTCCTGCATCTCCACTGAGACACTGGACGAGCTCCCATGGAGGACACAGTTTTTTTTTAACCAGGGACAGTAAAGGATCCTGGCTGGGCCGTAATGGGGGATTTCTCATTTTCAAATGCCTCCATGACCATGAGCAAGTCCACTGGCTGTGCCATTTCCACCCCGGTGGTGGGCAATTGTAGCTGGCTGACAGCATCTGCGCAGTTCTCTGTGCCTGGTCTGTGGCGGATTACATAGTTGTATGCCGACAGTGTGAGCGCCCATCTTTGGACGCGGGCAGAGGCATTGGTATTGATCCCTTTGCTCGCCGAGAATAGCAATATGAGCGGCTTGTGGTCAGTTTCAAGCTCGAACTTAAGGCCAAATAAGTACTGGTGCATTTTGTTCTACCCTGTAAACGCACGCCAGAGCCTCTTTCTCAAACATGCTGTAGGCCTTTTCAGCCTTGGACAAACTCCTGGATGCATACGCAACTGGTTGCAAAATTCCCGATTCATTAGCCTGTTATAACACACACCCAACCCCATATGACGACGCATCGCAAGCTAACACCATTCGTTTACATGGGTTATACAGGACAAGCAGTTTGTTAGAACATAATAAGTTTCTGGCTTTCTTAAATGCAGCCTCTTGTGAATTCCCCCATACCCAGTCGTCTCATGTAGCGCATGTTGGGGTTCTAGCAGGGTGCTTAACGCAGGTAGAAATTACCGAAATAGTTAAGGAGTCCCAGGAACAACCGCAGCTCCGTCACGTTCTGTGGTCGCGGTGCGTTCTTGATGGCTCCGTCTTGGTGTCGGTAGGTCTGATGCCATCTGTTGCGATTCTCCTTCCTAAGAATTCAACTTCCTGTGCCAGGAAAACACACTTCGAGTGTTTCAACCTGAGCCCCACGCGATCCAACCGACTAAGAACCTCTTCCAGATTCTTCAAGTGCTCCATGGTGTCCCAATCTGTAACCAATATGTCGTTCTGGAAGACCACTGTGCAAGGAACCGACTTTAGCAGGCTCTCCACGTTCCGCTGGAAGATCGCTGCGGCCGACCGAATCCCGAACGGGCACCGGTTGTAGATAATCAGACCTTTGTGCATGTTGATGCAGGTGAGGCCTTTCGAAGACTCCTCCAGCTCCTGCTTCGTGTAGGCTGAGGTCAGGTCCAGCTTGGTGAACGTCTTCCCTCCAGCCAGAGTCGCGAATAGGTCGTCTGCTTTCAGTAGCAAGTACAGGCCCTGCAGCGAAAAGCAGTTAATCGTTACTTTATAGTCCCCGCAAATTCTAACCGTACCGTCCTCCTTGAGTACTGGAACAATCGGACTGGCCCAGTCATTGAATTCTATCAGAGCGATGATGCCTTCTCGCTGCAGCCTGTCCAGCTCAATTTCCACTTTTTCATGCATCATGTATGGTACCGCCCGTGCCTTGTGGTGGAAGGGTCGCGTACCGGGAACCAAATGGATCTGCACTTTTCCCGAGAAGCTTCCAATGCCTGGCTTGAATAATGAAGGGAATTTGCTTAGAACCTGGATACATACGGTGTCGTCGACGGACGGAAGCGCTCAGATGTCGTCCCAGTTCCAGCGGATTTTCCCCAGCCAGCTTCTGCCAAACGATGTGGGGCCATCCCCTGGCACAATCCACAGCGGGAGTTCGTGTACTGCTCCATCATAGAACACTTTGACTTCAGCACTGCCAATTACAGGGATTAGTTCCTTTTGTGTAAGTCCTTAGATTGGTGTGCATGGGGCTGAACTTGGGCCTGTGTGCCTGTGTGCCTTCTTTCCCGTCGAAGGCCGTTTTACTCATTATGGACTGACTTGCCCCCGTGTCCAGCTTCATAGACATTGGAATACCGTTCAGTTCAACCTTCAACATTATTGGTGGGCATTTCATCGTGAACATGTGTACCCCGTACACCTCTGCCACCTCCGTACGAATTTCCAATTCCGCCTGATCCACTGTGGATCAATCTTCCTCTGCAACATGGTGGTTTGCAGGGTTTGGAGCTCGCCTGCACATTCGTTGGAGGTGTCCCATTGTTATGCAGCCATTGCATACATAATGCTTAAAGCGGCATTGATGGGGCCGATGATCACCTTCGCAGCGCCAACATCTTGTTAACTGCCTCGCATTAACAGATGATGGCGGACTCTGGGTCAATTGAGGTCGGGCCACAGCAGCCGACGTGTACGTTCTGCCCTGTACATTTCTGCTCAAAACCGACATTATTTTATGGCTGAAACTTCTTTGTTCTGCGAAATCTGCTTGGTATTGTCGCTGGTGGATATAAACGCCTGGGCTATCGTTACGGCTTTACTCAGATTCGGTGTTTCTACAGTCAACAGTTTGCGAAGGATTGTCTCATGTCTGATGCCCAGTACAAAAAAGTCTCTGAGCTTGTTGTTCGTTACCTCGTCGCCAATTGTTACACTCATAATAAATGGTCAGACTGAGTACTGTGTGTAATGAGCAAGTGTGACCTAGCTCCTTTATTAAGGTTCCAGAGTGCAGGTATCTCGTGGGTAGGCTGCTTATATACTGTGCTCCCAAGGGATGCTGGGATCCCTTGGGACTCCAACAGGTAGGCCCTCTGGTGGTCAGGTGTGATGCAGGTTACAAGGGGTTAAATACATAACAGTATTCATGATGACTGGCTGAAATAAGATAGTTCTAGCCTGGGGCCACTGATTTAATGTCCTAAGGTTGCCCTGAGACATGCACCAGTTGGAACAAGGAGGTCAAGGCAGGACGCGATAAGATATTATAGCTATGAAGGAACTGGGCTTGACAGATAAGAGGGGTCCAGATAGATGGATTTTCCTTTAAAATCATAAACTAAAAATATGCATAATGGTTGTAAAGATTCCTCCTTCGGGGTGGGTCTTCATCGACAAGAACTAAAAGTACTATTGGGTAATAAGTTTATAAGAGAGCCTCCATAGGTCGAATAGCCTTTCAATAATTCAATCCCAGGCCCAGCCCTAAAAAGAGGATAAAAGAAACACCACGAAGGTTCATTCAGATAGATTAGAAAGGGAGAACCACACAACGTTGAGCTGGTTGAACACTATTTCGAGACCCCGTTCATTGAAGTCAATTAGTCTTGGGGTTCTAGACAAAAGGAAGAGATGATAGAAGCCGAATAACTGCTTGTCACGGTGGTATGCTTTTGCTGTATAACTTGTGTGCTATATTCTGTCCTAAACTCTGAATAAACACAATATATCCATCATATTGGTTTGCACTCGAACCTGATTAAGATAACCAGAGATAGCCTGAAAAAGCGCTTTCAAACAGTGTAGGTGACAGGGAGTGTTGGTGCAAGTAGAGAACGTCTTCATTCTTATTTAAAGGCTACTTCTCACACCTATTGCTCATAGGCCTGGAGGCTTTACTTGCAGTCTCCTTTGCTCGGGTATCTTTGGGAGAGGGAGCAGAGGCAGTGAAAAAGAGAAGATATTCACAGAGGGAGGAGGAGGAGGGCTCTCAATAGGAGGTCTTACACATCTAGGGTCTTCTGAGTGCACTTCACTCAAGCGAGGGGCAGTGCATTGGAAGTTGGTAACGGAACTCTGCCACCTCCTGCAACCAGACATGCAGCCTGAGAGCAGGACAACCATAGCTCTCCCAGTGGCCCTCAAGGTCACTGTGGCCCTCAATTTCTTCACCAGTGGATCCTTCCAGTCTGCAGCAGGAGACATAGCTAACACCTCCCAGTTCACTGTCCATTGCTGCCTCCAGGAGGTCACAGAGACTCTACACCAGGAGAAGGGGGCGATGCGATATTCTCCCTGAATAGAGCGAAGCAGGAGGAGCACACACGTGGCTTTGCCAAGATAGCGGGCTTCTCCATGGTGCAGGGCGCCATCGACTGTACCCACATCGCTTTGCGGGCACCATATACCAATACCGAGATCTTCCGTAACCACAAAGGCTACCACTCACTTAGTGTGCAATTGTGCGACCATGCCCAACGCATGCTCACTATCCAGGCAGCAATCATGATGCCTTCATCCTGCGCCAGTCCGGTGTGACAGCAATCTTCCAGCCACCATGTCAAACCCGAGGATGGCTGTTCAGAGACAAGGGGGCTGAAATTGCCCCCATCTTTAAGGCCCATTACCGCCTCTAAGAGGCGATAATGGGGCGGATAGGCCTCACTGACCGGGGGCAGACAGATGGGCCAACCTGTCCTAAATTGCCTCTGGGTTGGGAGCGGCAGGAACGGGTTTCCTCCCCGCCCATGCTGCCGCCCGTCGGGCACACGCCGACCCCCTTTCAACCAGTGACGACCTCCTTTCCGCCCCGTGGGAAATTGCCCCGCGTGAAATTGCCCTGTGGGAACACTGCCGGTCTGTGCTATGTCCGCCCTTAAAGGGGAGGGCACGCTGCCGCCGCCTCCATTTTATTTTAATTGTCGGCCGACTCAGAGGTTAGCCCGCCGATGGGGGCCATGGGCTCGGTCGGGCCGCCAACAGGCAACCCGCCCCCACCCACCCACCCCTTCGGTACTAGGCCATTGGCTCTGCCGAAACCCTCCCTTCCGTGGCCCAATGGGCATAACGAAACTAAATGCAGAGTTCGCAGCTGCTCTCCCCTTTAACTGAAGGGGAGGGACATTGTGATATCATCAATGCGGCGCTTATGACTCGTAGCATCAGCCTCCCTGTTCCAACGGCATTTCCACCCTCAACACCGCCCCGACCGGAAATAGAAAAGAAAGAGATGAATATTGGTTCAATCTCCACCCCATGGATTGGGGCGGAGAAAAACCTAACGAATTGGGGAGTGCGCCTAGTTTTGGTTGGGAGGCAATTTCGGCCCCAAGGGCTATACACTCTGCGTCTAGCTCATGACTCTCCTCCGGAACAAGACCATTCCTGCCCAGCACTCATAATGAGAGCCAAGCTTCCACCAGGAACATCAAGCTGCTGAAGCAATTGTTCTGCTGTCTTAACCATTTGGGAGGAGCCCTCCAGTACTTACTAGAGCGGGTGTCCCATTTCATGGCAGTCTGCTGCATGCTTCACAACTTGGCCATCATGAGGGCACAGCCCTTGCCAGCAGGGATTGCAGGATCACATCAGGAACAGAATGATGAGGTGGAGGAAGAGGAGGTGGAAAAGGAGCAAGAGGACGAGAAGGAAGGGAGGAGGCATGCAGCAAATCCCCCTTCCGGATGGGCTGTCCGTGAACGCCTTGTGAGACTCCAATTTGAGTGAATCGCTGTTGCTCACCACATCCCTATCAAACCATTCCTCTGTCATGGAAAATCACAGCGTTCTTCTGGCACAAAGCTAAATGAGAGCCACCACAAAACAAACATCCCAAATAAATGAGTAAATTTTGCTCCTCAACACTGTTAAGAGGCTCTCTGGCAGCCTTACTGTTGCACCTAGGATTTCCACGTGTGTGCCCATCATCCTTCTTCTGATGTCATCACCTGAGTCGTCTGCAGCAGAACTCATGCACAAAATTGCCCTCCGGGGAGCTGGCCCCCAAGCCACCCGTTCCCCCTGACCTTGCTGTAGCCGACTCATGCCCGATGTTTCACCATGTGCAAATCCCGCATTTATACTACCCTCTACATTCTGCGCAGTGTCCGTTTCTGAGCTGGTGTGTATGTCAGATGCAGTGACGGTGTTGTTTCTTCATCTTTGTTCTCCTCCATGACCTCGGGGACAGGCTGGCCTGCTGGCAGTTCTTGGTTTACTGAAAGCTGAAAGGCACAAAAGTCAGGTTGTGGTGAGTGGAGGAGGTCGGGGGGAAAAGAGAGCAGAATATCCATGCATACACCATCAGCAGCTTGTCAGTGAGAAGAGATTGTGGGATGAGGGGGAAATGGGATGAGAGAGGAAGGCTTAGGAATGGCAATACCATTGTTGTCTTCAAGGGCTTCAACTTCGCCCATTTCCACGGCCTCTGACTTCCCGCCTGTTATGCTCATAATAAAGTGATGCCACTGAGTACTGTAGACAATGAGTAAGTGTGACCTTAGCTCCTTTATTTAAACTCCAGAGTGTTAATAGAGCTTGTGAGGCCTGCTTATATACAGTGCTCCCAAGGGATGTTTATGTGACACCTCGGCCTGCAAGAGAAAGGGAAGTGTGTCAGTGAGTGTGGTGTAGTGTGTTTGGGTGATGTGCCTGCCATAGTTGAATAGCTGTCAGTGTGTGCAAGGTGAGAGTGTTGCAGCAGTAGGTAAGGTTGCGAGGGTGAAGTGAAGGTATGATTGTGAGGTATGAGTGGTGATAGGTAGAGATGGTTGGTAGGTGAATGATGGGGGTGTGGTGCATTGAGCAGTGTATGAGGTTAGTGTTGCAGATGGTGGAATATGGCATTTGCTGCAGCCTTCAATCACCTTGAACCACCGTGTGAGGTCATTAAACTTCTTTCGGCACTGTATCCAGGTCTGCGGCACAACACTGTTGGCCGTGAGGTACACAGCTATCTCTTGCCAAGCCTTCTCAAAGTGTGCTTTGATGGCTTCCTGCCACCCTAGGGGAACAGGACACTCCGCACCCTCCCACCCCCCCCCCTCCACAATCACGACCAATGCCTCGCGAGCCGCATCAGAGAACCTTCTGCTCGTTCTGCGTTGCTGAGCCATGTCTTCAAACTCCAATAACAATGAGGTGATGCTGCTTCAAGGACCTCCACTTTAGGCAGTGGAGAGAGACTAGGTCAAACATTACTGGCCATTACCCTGGATATTTGCCCACCTGTTGAGCACTAAGCCAATCAGCACTGTATTTGGCAGAGAGATCAGCACTCCAATCATATAAATGAGCAGGCAGCACAAATTTTGTGTGCTGCATGCACCACTTCGAACAGACACAGCCAAATAGTGCTGGCCACGACACTGCCGTTTTCAGGCCAGATGCAATTTCTTGGCGGATGTCAGAAATTCAGTTCAGGATTGATGAGGACACTGAGGTTGCAAACAGTCTGGTTCAACCTGAGCCAGTGGTTGGGGAGTGGAATGGAGTTAATGCTGAAGCAGAAGAGTTTGTAGTTGGGACCAAAGATGTTAGCTTTAGACTTTCCATGTGTTTAGCTGTCCAACAGCAGAGAGGCATTGGAGAGTTGACAAGCGTGGTAGAGCCGAGTATTCTAGGCCTACACGTGGAAGCTGACCCCATACCATTTCCGTTGTGCACCGTAGGGGACGAAATCCGCACTATGACTCCAGGAGGACGTCCTCGGCCACAGGGAGAAAACGGTTCAGGAAGACTCTAGCGACGACTTTCCCAGTGGCTAATAGCAGGGAGATTCCTCTGCAGTTGCCTCAGTCGGACTTGTCCTCTTTTTTAAAGATGGTCACGATCACTGCATCTCTGAGATCTGCCGGCATGCTCTCCTCCCTCCAGATGAGAGAGATGAGGTTATGTATTCGTGTCAACAGTGCCTCAGCATCTGCCCCCTTAGCCTTGTTGTTCTTAAGCTGTCTTATGGCTTTTTTTATCTTGTGCTGTGATGGGGTTTTACTGAGGTGGTGGCGGGTTGCATGCTGCGGGATGGAGTTGAGAACACTCGAGTCAAAGGCAGAGTATCAATTGAGGAGATCTTCGAAGTGCTCCTTCCAGTGGGCCCTGACTGCCTCAATGTCCTTGATGAGTGTTTCCCCGTACTTGGCCAACAGTGGGGTGGAGTCTTGGGTGTTTGGACCATAGGTGGCTTTGCCTGCAATGAAGAATCCTCGCACATCATGGCTGTCGGCCAGCTGCTGTATCTCCTGTGCTTTCTCCATCCACCACCTGTTCTTTAGGCCCCGGGTTTTTTGTTGGATCTCAGCCTTGAGCCATCTGTAAATGCTGCTTTGCTGCTCCCGAGTTGGGTTGTTGTTCAAGGAGGTGGTACTCAGTAAGATAATGGGACTAAAGGCATATAAATCCCCTGGACCTGATGGCTTGCATCCTAGGGTCTTGAGGGAAGTAGCGGCAGGAATTGTGGATGCATTGGTTGTAATTTTACCAAAATTCCCTGGATTCTGGGGAGGTCCCAAAAAATTGTTAAACTGCAAATCTAACGCATCTTTTTAAAAAAGGAGGCAGACAAAAAGCAGGAAACTATAGACCAGTTAGCCTAACATCTGTAGTTGGGAAAATGTTGGAGTCCATTATTAAAGAAGCAGTAGCAGGACATTTGGAAAAGCAAAATTCGGTCAGGCAGAGTCAGTATGGATTTATGAAGAGGAAGTCATGTTTGACAAATTTGCTGGAGTTCTTTGAGGATGTAACGAACAATGTGGATAAAGGGGAACCAGTGGATATGGTGTATTTGGACTTCCAGAAGGCATTTGATAAGGTGCCACATAAAAGGTTACTGCACAAGATAAAAGTTCACGGGGTTGGGGGTAATATATTAGCGTGGATAGAGGATTGGCGAACTAACAGAGAACAGAGTGTTGGGATAAATGATTCATTCTCTGGTTGGCAACCAGTAACTAGTGGGGTGCCACAGGGATCAGTGCTGGGACCCCAACTATTTACAATCTATATAAATGACTTGGAAGAAGGGACTGAGTGTAACGTAGCCAAGTTTACTGACGATACAATGATGGGAGGAAAAGCAATGTCTGAGGAGGACACAAAAAATCTGCAAAAGGACATAGATAGGCTCAGTGAGTGGTCAAAAATTTGGTAGATGGAGTATAATGTTGGAAAGTGTGAGGTCATGCACTTTGGCAGAAAAAAATCAAAGAGCAAGTTATTATTTAAATGGAGAAAGATTGCAAAGTGCTGCCGCACAGCGGGACCTGAGGGTACTTATGCATGAAACACAAAAGGATAGTATGCAGGTACAGCAAGTGATCAGGAAGGCCAATGGTATCTTGGCCTTTATTGCAAATGGGATGGAGTATAAAAGCAGGGAAGTCTTGCTACAGTTATTTAAGGTATTGGTGGGGCCACACCTGGAATACTGCATGCAGCTCGACAGCTGCAGGAAAAATGCAGGGAACAGCGCCAGCCCTTATACATGGCCTTCTTCGACCTTACAAAGGCTTTTGACACGGTCAACCGTGAGGGTTTATGGAGCGTCCTCCTCCGTTTTGGATGCCCCCAAAAGTTCGTCACCATCCTCCACCTGCTCCACGATAACATGCAGGCCGTGATCCTTACCAACGGATCCATTACAGACCCAATCCACATCCGGACCAGGGTAAAACAGGGCTGTGTCATTGCCCCAACCCTCTTCTCAATCTTCCTCGCTGCCATGCTCCACCTCACAGTCAACAAGCTTTCCGCTGGAGTGGAACTAAGCTACAGAACCAGTGGAAACTTGTTCAACCTTCACCGTCTCCAGGCCAGCTCCAAGACCACCCCAACCGCTGCCGTCGAGCTACAGTACACGGACGACGCCTGCGTCTGCGCACATAGAGGCTGAACTTCATGACATAGTCGATATATTTACTGAGGCGTACGAAAGCATGGGCCTTACACTAAACATCTGTAAGACAAAGGTTCTCCAGCAGCCTGTCCTCGCCGCACAACACTGCCCCCCCACCCCCCCCCAGTCATCAAGATCCATGGCGTGGCCCTGGACAATGTGGACCATTTCCCATACCTCTGGAGCCTCTTAACAAGAGCAGACATTGACGACGAGATTCAACATCGCTTCCAGTGTGTTTGTGCAGCCTTTGGCCGCCTGAGGAAAAGTATGTTTGAAGACCAGGCCCTCAAAACTGCCACCCAGCTCATGGTCTACAGGGTTGTAGTAATACCTGCCCTCCTGTGTGGCTCAGAGACATGGACCATGTATAGTAGACACCTCAAGTCGCTGGAGATATATCACCAACGATGTCTCTGCAAGATCCTGCAAATCCCCTGGGAGGACAGGCGCACCAACATTAGCGTCATCGACCAGGCCAACATCCCCAGCATTGAAGCACTGACCACACTTGATCAGCTCCACTGGGCGGGCCACATTGTCTGCATGCCAGACACGAGACTCGCAAAGCAAGCGCTCTACTCGGAAGTCCTTCATGGCAAAAGAGCCAAAGGTCGGCAGAGGAAACGTTACAAGGACACCCTCAATGCCTCCCTGATAAAGTGCAACATCCCCATTGACACCTGGAAGTCCCTGGCCAAAGACTGTCCGAAGTGGAGGAAGTGCATCTGGGAGGGCGCTGAGCACCTCGAGTATCGTCGCCGAGAGCATGCAGAAATCAAGCGCAGGCAGCGGAAAGAGCATCCAGAAAACCTGTCCCACCCAGCCCTTCCCTCAACGACTATCTGTCCCACCTGTGACAGGGACTGTGGTTCTAGTATTGGACTGTTCAGCTAGCTAAGAACTCATGTTAAGAGTGGAAGCAAGTCTTCCTCGATTACAAGGGACAGCCTATGATGATGATGTACCTTCTTCATCCTCTTTGAGCAAAAGTGAGGTGCAGCCACCAGAACAGCCACAGAGCAAGTTTGTGAACAGGGTTAAGACCAAAATAGGAGCAAAGGATTTGCACCTATTTTCTTCTGCATTGTATCTATTTCACAGGTACTATTTGAGAACAGGAGAGGGGAAAGTAAATTGGACCTCGTATATGCTGTTGGTAAATTACCATCTTGGGCTGCATTTTGACCATTACTATATGCACACAGACCAAACAGAATCTGAATTCCTCCCAACTTCTTTAAAAGGGAGTAGTTAGGCAATTAAAGCATATGGTATTGGGAGTAACGTATTGAAGTGGAGAGAGAATTGGTTGGCATACAGGAAGCAAAGAGTAGGAATAAATGGGTCCTTTTCGGAATGGCAGGTACTGCAAGATTCAACGCTGGGACCCCAGCTATTTACAATATACATTAATGATTTTGACAAAAAAATTGAATGTAATATCTCCAAGTTTGCAGATGACACTAAGCTGGGTGGCAGTGTGAGCTGTGAGGAGGATGCTAAGAGGCTGCAGGGTGACTTGGACAGGTTAGGTGAGTGGGCAAATGCATGGCAGATGCAGTATAATGTAGATAAATGTGAGGTTATCACTTTGGTGGCAAAAACAGCAAGGCAGAATATTATCTGAATGGTTACAGATTAGGAAAAGGGGAGGTGCAACAAGACCTAGGTGTTATGGTGCATCAGTCATTGAAAGTTGGCATGCAGGTACAGCAGGCAGTGAAGGCGGCAAATGGCATGTTGGCCTTCATAGCAAGAGGATTTGAGTATAGGAGCAGAGAGGTCTTACTGCAGTTGTACAGGGCCTTGGTGAGGCTACACCTTGAATATTGTGTGCAGTTTTGGTCTCTTAATCTGAGGAAGGACATTCTTGCTATTGAGGGAGTGCAGCGAAGATTCACCAGACTGATTCCCGGGATGGCAGGACTGACATATGAAGAAAGACTAGATCGATTAGGCTTATATTCACTGGAATTTAGAAGAATGAGAGGGAATCTCATAGAAACATATAAAATTCTGACGGGATTGGACAGGTTAGATGCAGGAAGAATGTTCCCGATGTTGGGGAAGTCCAGAACCAGATGTCACAGTCTAAGGATAAGGGGTAAGCCATTTAGGACCGAGATGAGGAGAAACTTCTTCACTCAGAGAATTGTGAACCTGTGGAATTCTCTACCACAGAAAGTTGTTGAGGCCAGTTCGTTAGATATATTCAAAAGGGAGATCGATATGGCCCTAACGGCTAAAGGGATCAAGTGGTATGGAAAGAAAACAGGAATGGGGTACTGAAGTTGCATGATTAGCCATGATCATATTGAATAGTGGTGCAGGCTTGAAGAGCTGAATGGCCTACTCCTGCACCTATTTTCTATGTTTCTAGGTTTCTAATACCCTTATTTTGTTGGTTCAGATTTTATATTCTTACTTGTGTGAAAATTAATTGTGGCAAAACAGCAAACCCTCTAGCCCCGACTTGATTCGGACCGGCTCAGCAGGAGCAGAGTGATTTCAAGACAGTTGCCCATTTTATACTTGCCTGATTTTACTCTCCATTGAAGACGAGAGAGAGTAAAACAGCCAGGGTGTAAAATGGGTGTCAGACCCGAACCTGTCGGACACGTTAAGTTTAAAATTGAAGCTTCTGTTTAAAGGGATGAAAACACATGCTTACTTCTACCAATGTCTTGTTGCCTTGTCACAGTTAATATTTCAAATACATGCATTCAAACCTTGTTTTAAAAACTAAAGGAAACTTTAAAACACAGCACAGCTATTTAAAAAATGAAATTACACTGAAACAATTATCTATAAGTACAAGTTGTTGAAAGAATCGGCAGCAATGTCACATGGACTTTAAAAGCCAACTGCATAAATCATGAGACAAATTGGAGATAAAATGCTTTATTTTCATTCGTGAACATTCTAGCATAGTCACTGTGTGCTATCAGTTATTGAAAACATTGCAAAACCTCCTCTATAAAAGGAGGTCATATCTGGCAGCTTTGTATACAACATTCAGAAAGTATGGAATCAGTAGATGGTTACCAATGAAACACTGCATGTGGTACTTTAAGTCGTAAGAAAACACTGACTTACAGCAGGTGAAATTCATATATACAAAAATATTATACAAGACAATACTGTAAGCAAGTTTGATACAGTCTGGATATTTTGATACCTTATCAAGATTTAGGAAGCAAAATTAATTGTACAAACATAATTTTTTAATAAAATACAGTCATTTAGGCTTTCATGTGCTTTGACCACAAGTTACATTACTGATAAGTGATAAAACTCAGCTTGTTGCAAAAGGAATCAGAGTTAAAGAGAAATCCAATACTAGCATTTTAATAAATGCTCAATAAAATTAACATGTTCCTATGAGCTTACATATCATCACTAAACAGCATATAAATACTAAACATATATTAGGAATTTGTTCTTCCAACATTCAATGTTGTAAGTTAATATGGCTGAATTCTTATAAAAACACGTATGTACAATCTTAATAGATAAACATTTGGCAACGCAACAACATTCGCACTGTATAGTTTGCTCTTGTTTGAATATTAAAAAGGTCAATTTGTGAAAATCCTACAGAAATTTTAATTATATTAAAAACTTATTGTTCACTACTCTGTTGTTTTCTTCAATTCACCCAAGTTTTTATTTTATTTAAAAATGTCTCCATACTATTTCTTTTGATGTCTTGTAGTACAAAGTCATTGCATTGAAACTAAGCATAGGAATAAAGAGGTGCTGCATTTGCATTTGTGTTATATATTGGAAATGATTTTAACTGATTATTAGGACAGCCCATTGTTCTAATGAGCAGTTGGATACAGCATGCACAAAGGCAATCTAGAGCAACTGGAATTTCCCAAAATAAACTGTTCCAAGAGTTAGATTTCAGTAAATGCACTACCTTCCCAGGCCAGACTATCTTGAAAACATGCATGATTATCAGAAAAAAGTAAAGCATATTTTGTTATTATCAAAAGGAACAATTAACTTAGCTCCATGGGTCTGGGGTATGGTCGCAGAGATAAGTGGCGTGCATGGGCAGCAGAGTAAACAGATGTTAAAATATTCTGAGCCTCTGAAGGTAATTGCATTAATGTCCTCTAAAGAAAACTGGCTTGATACAGTTTTCGTTGTTTACTGCTGATCCTGTATTGATTTTCCCATAGATTTTTTTTTAAACTAGTGCTGCTACACAAAATTGCACTGAACATCTAATACATACCAAAGCTTGTATCCATATGCTTTTTTACAGCAGCCATGAAAAGGGAGTTAGTAGAACAGTAACATTACAGTTATTGTATTTTACATCTACAAATAACAAATGTAGTTAATCCTAATTAACACGAGAAATCCTGAACTTCTATACAATTACAATATTGTGTTCCTTTTGACTGACGTCGCTCTTACATCAATCATCTGCATTATTAGCTTCTTCAGAGATTGAGATCTCAAAATTAGTTGCTTTTCCAAGATAAGTTCAGCACCAAAAGGGGCCTGGGTTTGAATCTGAGCCTTTTGAACTTCATAATCATCACTGGGAGAGTTAAGATAATTTTTTGGCAGGTACCTGGATGAAGCAGAGATTCAGCGCAAAATAGCAAATATTCCGCATGAATATTTCCTCAAAGTACTCACAAGGGAAGATATGAGTAACATGCCCTTCCCAAATAGGTAACCTATTTAAAAACAATGGGGGTAAAATTTGTCATGGGCAATAGTGCAAAGCAGGGTAACAGCAACCCTGCAGCCTGTTTTACACTCTGCCCGTTTTTTTTTCCATGGAAAAGATGATTGGGTGGAATGTAAAATAGGCGGCTGATTCGTTATCGTCCGTTCTGAGCTACTGTCTGTGATGAATTTCACCCAAAATGACTTCAATATGAATGGGATGGCAGTTCTAGAAAGGCTAACTGGGCTCAAAGCAAAGAGAGCTGCAGGGATAGATGGTATTTATCACAGAGGCTGCAAGAGATGCAGGAGGGGATTTGTGAGGCACTGACAATCATTGTGAGGAGGTTATTGGATACCGGTAAGTACCAGTGGATTGGAAATGGGCTAATGTGGTACAGTACTAATATTCAAAAGTGGGACAAAACAGACATGGGCAATTACAGACCCATTCGTCTTACTTTCATTCCATGTAAAATTAGGGAATTGTTATCAGCAGTAAATTTGAAGATTAACTGCACAATAAGTGATACTGCCGGACAAACTTCCTGAACTTTGAGGAAATGACAGCCCACGTGGACTATGGATAGCCCAATGACATAGTGTACCTGGACTTCCAAATGGTTTTTGAAAAAGTTCCACATGAAATGCTATTATTCAAACTCAAAGCTGTGGCAACTCAGGTGAAACCCTGGAAATGGATAAGAAATCGGCTGAAAGGTAGAAGACAATTAGTATTCTTCAGGTGAGATACTAACTGGGATATCACAGGGCTTTGTGCTGGGATCACCACTATTTCTAATTTACAGAAATGTCACTGGAAGCAAAGGAGGTAGTTCAGAGGTAGCTCAGGAACAACAGAATGAGTTAAACATATTTAGTAGGTAGAACAATAGCAGATGGAATTTAATGCCAACAAGTGTAAAGTATTGCACATAAGTAGGAAAAGTAAGCAATGCACACACTCTATCAATGGTGTTGAAATAGCTACAGATAAAGCTGAGAGTGCGCCTCAGAATCTAGTAGATTCAGCACACAAGGTCAACCAATACCAAGCAGCAACCAATAAAGCCAACAGAATATTGAGCTAGTCAAAACAGTTGGTTATACGTCAGAGGAAGTTATGGTCGAGCTGTACAGTGCTGAGGTCAGACTGCATCTTTCGTGAGTAATGCATCCATTCTGGTTTCGCCAAGAAACAAGGTGTCAGCTTTGCCTCGGAGTAAGTTCAAGTCCCACTTCAGGACTTGAAGACATAATCTAGGCTGGCACTTCAGTGTAGTACTGAGGGACTACATTGTTGAAGGTGCTGTCTTTTGGATGGGACGTTAAACTGAGGTCCCATCTACCTTCTCAGGTGGACATTAAAGATCCCATGGAACTTAATTGAAGAAGATCAGGGGATTTCTCTCAGTATCCTGCTAATATTTATCATTCAATCAACATGGCTAAAACAGTTTAATGTGTCTTTTATCGCCTTGCTGCTTGTGTGACCTTGCCTTGTGCAAATTGGCTGCCGTGTTTCCATACATTAAAAATTGACTGTACTTCGAAAGTAATTCGTTGTGAAAGGTGCTATATAAATGCAAGTTCTTTCTTTCAAGCACTGGAGGCAGTCCAGAGTAGAGCCATGAGTTTCATACCTAGTGACAAAGCTTTCCATTATGGGAAAAGAAACAAGAAATTGTGCTTTTCAGTCTGGAAAGAAGACGTCTGAGAAGAGATGTTATCGAGGTATACAAGATAATTACAGGAATGAAAAACATAAATTTGGAACATTAGTTTAAATTAAATTGTGAGAGTAGGCCAGGTTCAAACTAGAAAAAGGTAAATTTATGACTGCTTTCACGAAATTCTCCATACAAAGGGATGATCAATGTATGGAATAACTTTTCAGGTGGAGTAGTAGAGGTGAAAACCCTGGAATCCAAGAAGCAATTTGGATGTTGAAATAGGGGGAACTTTAGGATTTTTCTGGATGGGTGAAATAAGAAGCAGTATCACTGGCAAAGGTGGCATTTATTGACCATCGAAGGGCCTTCTTAAACCACTCTTGCGGTTTGATACAACTGAGTGCTTGCTAGGCCATTTCAGAAGGCAGCTAAGAGTCAACCTTGTTGGTGTGGGAATGGAGTCACAGATAGGTCAGACCGGGTAAGGACGGCAGATTTCCTTCCCTAAAGGACATGACTGAACCAGTTGGGTTTTTACAACAATCCAACAGCTTCAAGGTCACAAAACAGGGGCTATTCATAACCACCCGAGACAAACATAAATTTGCGAATGGTAATTGAACTGTTGTGACTTGCAACAGGATCTCTTTTTTTTAAAAAAAGCAAAAGAAAATAGCAAATAGAATTGTTTTGGTATTGAAAACAAGCTCACAAAACTTCTTAATTTATACTGCCTTCTGATGCATCCCAAGCAAATCTGTTTTCACCCCAATTTTGTCTAAAGTGGATTGTACAGAAACCAATGATTGTTGGGCTGCAGACACGGACTAATTAAGAACCCAATCAGAAGCTCAACCGTCAGTAATTGGAACTGCTCAGGAGGTGACAGTAAATAAAATGTGGGAAGAGAGATACTACATGCAATATTGTTTCCTGCCGGTATCCTAGGTGATGGGAGGGCACCCCTGGTACCTTTACTTTGTGAATCGAGACAGTGTTGGCGGGGTATTCAACCTTGGGAGAGTCACATACAAGCCCAGTGCTTTCTTTACCCAACATCCACACGCAGGGGCTGCTGGATAATGATGAGCAGGACCTTAGTTTATCTATGGCAGGGATGTTGAAACCAATGATGGCGTTCCTATTGCCTTCCCAATTGAGATCTAATCAGCACAAACCGGGAACTAAAAGTACAACTTTCTGGCCATTACAGCTCAGCTACGTGCTGACTAAACCAACGAAGCAATTGGAGGAGTGCATCAAGCAATTGATTGTCAAAGCAAAGTGCTGTCAGGCTTTGAACTGATTGCTGCACTTGTCATGGGAGATGTAACGTACCAATTGTACAAAAGTCACATTGGCTTGACTGCACCTTTTGCAAGATTTCTAAATGGGTTATCTTCTGCTTTCCTGAACCAGTGAGCAGGCTGTCGCAGAACATATAAATGTACAATTTAGAATGGATAATACAAAAGCATACGACAGAGGAGATGTTCAGGATTCCAGGATAAGAAGAATAAACTACAACTATTTATGGATCTCAGTCTCTGAGGATTGTTCTGAATATCTGGTCAGGAAAACAAAAACACATTTATGGCAATATCATTTTTTTTTTACAGAAAATGTAGCTGTGTTGCAGAATATTTCAGCTGAAAGTTTTTGAAATTTCACAAATAGCCGTTATTCTGAAGTGCTCATTTATATAAAAGTGGATTTTGTATGGTCTAATATCTCCTTCATATAACAGTAATATAACTGTTTAAAGTTATACCTGTTAGTGAAGCATATTGAAAAAATTATCTTCATAACCCCAACCTTGCTATACACACACTTTGCTTGAGTTCCAGAGACAGTGTTACATAGAATTGTACTGTACTTCCGCTGTATCCTGTTTGAACACATTGCTTCAACATTAATTTCAGTCAGTAACCTTTCCAAGAAATATTTCTTTTGGACATAAACATTCACTTCCCTTTTACACATGACTAGGTGCAGTGTTACTCTTACTCTTACATACTTTTTGTGCTTTTTAAAATGATTGTTCAAATTAGCCCTTTTGTCATTTTTGCAATTTATTGTTAGAAATTTAATATAATTGATAAAAGATTTGTCCTCTCCATTAATAATGACATTTTGAAATACTGAAAAGAAATTCCAGGTTCTCATTTTGGCGACTCCTCTTTGAGCTTTGCTTCATAGACAATATTTTGAAATACACTTTACTATAATCAAATGAACAAATAAACTGTTAACTGTATGAGTTGATAAAGGCTTCTGACACCAGAATAAGTAATCCCTCTGTAAATGTAGTCAATCACCAGACCAGAACTTCGCTATACCCCGTGCAACCTAAAAGTATTCAGGCAGGCACTTGAATGACAGAAAGCAAATGAATGTAAACAGATTTTTTTTAACTAAGGATGATAAGCTCTTGTTTTAATTACAAGGTCAAAGACAGTTAGTGACTAATCTTATTTGATGTTAAGGGAAGACAGACAGGATGTTTAATGCACTTTTAACAAATCACATAAATGGCTGAGCTACAAAAATAAGCCTCGGTCTGCAGTGTCAATCACATGACGACATTTCGGGCATCTGCTTTAGGTTGTGGAATTGCTCTGTTGCCTCAACGTAGACCACTTTCCCACAAACTTGATCCTCCCAAGCTAAATCCCATTCAGTAAAATTCAGAATTAAAAATGCAGCCATAACTTTTACACTGATAGACCTGCAAAATCTTGTATAAAGTTACAATTTACGTAACAGATTTTACAGTACATGGAAATTGATGGAAAACAGTTACCTATACTCAATTTGTACCTGATTTAGGGCACCAGTATTTACCTACGTGCAACATGAGCACTGTTTACATCACCATCTAGATACACGAGGGAATAAGAAATAGAAGGATATGTGACAGGGTGAGATGAAATAAAGTGGGAGGCATCTCATGTGGAACATAAACACCAGCATAGACATGTTGGGCTGAATGACTTGTTTCTGTGCTGTAATTCTATGTAAAGGTTTTTGGGACAAGTCACAAATAGAGAGTTTGTGGAAGCTAAGTATTTTTTGCTTTCCTGCAATACTGAGCAATTAGCCAAAAGCTCTGCTGATTGAAAGTAGCAGGGTGGTGGGGATGTTCCAAGTCTAGAATCTTGTCATTAGATATTCTTTTGGAATATATTGATCCTAGTCACCAATATTCCCTCAAAGTATATTTTTTTTGGGTGTGTGGCCCTTTCACAGTTTCGCGCATGCGTGAAACTTTACATCGAGAAAGCCGGTCCCGGGCTGCGTGGGACTGACAGAGCGGTGCGCACCTTATAGGGAACATTGCTAGTCGCTCCTGTAAATATTCTGAACATCTTGGGCTAAAAATTCGGGTGCGCTCCGTTTGGGGCGGTAACACTCGCGAGGCGCGAGACTTTGCGCCAGGCGCAGAAGTCTCACCTCTCTTGAGAAATTGGGGTTACTGCCCCCGAAAGGAAATGGAACACTAAATAAAGCACTACACTTCCTTTCTGGGGTGGTAGCAGGGCTGAATCCTCGGACACAGCTTGGCAGCGCTACACACTGGGCCGTGTAGCACTGGTGCGTAGGAGGAACTCTTCCCTGAATTCAAGGGAAGGGTTCAAGCTGCATGGTCTGCATTAATGAAAGCGTTCTACCTGGGAGTGGGGGTGCTGCACGATCGGGGCACGGACCTCGCATCCAAAATGCTCAAGAAAACCGGCCATTTTTCCCCCCCCCCAAACAGCAGCCCACCTCCCCTTTAACTTTTTCCCTGTTCACAGCCAGCCGCCCAGTACGCATCCCCTGAAGCTGTCGCTGTCATTGGCCGCCGCAGTTTCAGGGAGCGATACCCAATTTAGCATCTGGGGCTCTAATGGGGCACTGCGCACGGTGTTGACATTGGCATCACTGGTACAGAGGAGCAGAGTGCTACATGTTACTACCGCCGCTAAACTCCTGCCAAATTTAGCGGGAGTCGTTAGCGGTGCCGAACCCGGTCACAAAATCGTTTGTGCCCCGTTAGTGCTCCCATTAGCGCAAATGATCTGAATTTCTCCCCTCTTATGTTTAGGGGTGTGCCCATACTGCCCAATATATAATTATCTGCTAGCATAGCCCAGGAATGCAACAATAGTGCCTTTTGTTATCTTAATAGTCAATCATGTCTTTCGCATGTGACCCCACATGCCTCTCCCATCTATTCGAAGGCAGACTGACAAAACACCTAGTGAAATGAGGCCTGGTACAAATCATTAATCAGCTTTATTTACCAACAAGTAAATGTATAGAGCGATAGTTATAATCGGTCTCATTGAATTCAATTAGTACAACCTACCTTTGCTTAATAATACAAAAATAATGAACACGCTATGCTTTCCCACATCAATGGGTTGCCTCGCTTGAATGAAACACAATAGCCTTTCATTATTCTCCTGCATTAGAATCATAGAAATTTACAGCATGGAAGGAGGCCATTTCGACCCATCGTGTCTGCACCGGCCGACGAAGAGCTATCCAGCCGAATCCCACTTTCCAGCTCTTGGTCCATAGGTTATGACACTTCATGTGTACATCCAAGTACTTTTTAAATGTGGTGAAGTTTTCTGCCTCGGCCACCCTTTCAGGCAGTGAGTTCCAGACTCCCACCACTCTCTGGGTAAAAATATTTGCCCTCAAATCCCCTCTCAACCTCCTACCAATTACTTTAAATCGATATCCCTTGGTTGTTGACCACTCTGCTAAGGGAAATAGGTCCTTCCTATCCACTCTATCTAGGCCCTTCATAATTCTATACACCTCAATATGGTCTCCTCTCAGCCTCCTCTGTTCCAAAGAAAACAAACCCATCCTATCCAATCTTTCCTCATAGCTAAAATTCTCCAGTCCAGACAACATCCTCGTAAATCTCCTCTGTATTCTCTCTAGTGCAGTCACATCTTTCCTACAATGTGGTGACCAGAACTGCACGCAGTACTCTAGCTGTGGCCGAGCTAGTGTTTTATACAGTTCAAGCATAACCTCCCTGCATTCTTATTCTAAGCCTGACCAAAGCTTGCCCTTGCAGCTTTCGGTTTTAAAACCTTACCTGTGCCTGCACCTGCAGTTTTATGACCATATTCCCAGTCAGAGAAGACCTGCCAGACAACCTCTGCTCAGAGCCCATAGACTTTCCATTACAATGGGTGTGAGGTGTTATTCGATTATGGAGACGAGCTAATGAATTGCTTATTGATAATGTGTCTTTGGGGTAAATTGGTATTTTAACCACTTTTTGTCTCTGTTTTTTCCCCCCCTAACATGTGCGAATATACTTTGTTTTAAAATGCAACCCTTAAATAAAACTTTTTTCCTTCCAAATCTTCTCTGTGGAAAAATGATCTCCGGGATCTCAAAATATTAGGTTTTTTTTTGCTCTTCTATCCTAATTTTTCTCATATTTTTCTGGAAAATGCAATGCAAATATTAAAGCATTATGTGCTGAAAAATAAAATGAGAGAGAGAGAGAGAGATAGATAGAGTTAGATAGAAAAAAAGAAATATCTCCTTCCTAATTATTTCTGGGAGGAGAGCTAGCTCTCATTCAAAAAACATCATTACGGAAGGATGAACTATGTGTATCCAATCCTATATGTGCAAACATCAAAATGGTAACCGAAGTCGAACGGAGGCTCTGCTTTTGTATCAACTAATGTGCTTGTTCATAAATCCGTGGCTAGTGGAGATTCCAAATAAAAAGCAGTTGTGTCAATAGCACTAATGCAAATTGGGGAAAATTTAACTCCTCGTCATTACTGGATAGCCATTCTGGTTACGTGCAAGTTTAACTTTTTTCTCCCTCCTGACCTATTGCATAATACAGTGTTCCATTATATAGTTGTAGAATCACTGTAATTAATGGGTACATACATGTGGTCAAAATGTTTTAAGTTTAAGGTGCCCACCTGGATTCTTTTGGTCAAATTAGCATTTAGGTTGAACAGAACACACACCTCTACAAGTGTTGCGATGGTTTTCTTCAGCTTCTCTATAGTTGGGATACTTTTCGAGGCTGAGATCTAGGTCTGACAAGGATTTCATCCATTCTGTTTTCACCTTCTGACCTATGTACACGCAATACATGGGGCTTAGGAGGGAGAGCTGGTGGCTCAGCACTGGCAGGAACAGACAGGCTATGAGGTAGAGGAGCTCGACGTCTTGATGTTCCAGTGCCATGTTCAGCTATGTTGTAGCGTGGTGGCATACAAGCAAAGGTTCCATTCTCCCTTTTAATTAATTCTTCAGAGCCAATCAAGGTACATGTAATTGTTCCGTCGGTCAGGGTTGTCTCAGTCACACTTCCCCTGCTCAGGGAGGAGATACCACTGCTACTACTTCCAGACAGCACGGGCGAGTTGTAAACTGGCCCCAAGGATTGATAATCAGTGGGGGAAGGTGTCAACGATTGAACAGAACCCTGTTGGAGAAGAGGAGAAAATACAATAATAAATTACAATATCACAAGGCAGATAGATTTCAGAGAATACAAACTACTATGCACTAAAACTAAATGAATTCTCGAAATCTAAAATAATGTAGAAAAACTAAAAATTACACAGCAGATATAAAAAGCAAAGACAGGTTGAAATTTTGGGTATGAACCCTATGTCAGAATATTCAAAACTGTTAACCTATATTCTCTTTACTGATGCTGATGTACTTGCTCTGTATTTCCAACATTTGCTTTCTTATAATTATTTGCTTTCATCGATGTTGCTTTTGTATTATTTTTAAGCTAAAAAATGTACCGCTAGAAATGTGAAGAGCAATCTCATGCCATTTTTCCACTCCGCTAACCAGATGTCGATCATGATTTGAGACGGACGATCACACATTACTCACCTCAATAGGGACTATAAGGCCCCTCACTTACTCGGATATACATTTTTGGATAAACATAGAAACAATGAACAGCTGACATCAGAAACACCAGACACCCAAACACCATGGCCTCATTTATGCTGCATGATTACAGCGGCACTGGGACCCAAGCTGCCACTTTGCTTCCTGAAATGTATTTTTCCTAAAATATTTTTCTATTTAAAAGACAATAAATAAATAAACTCTTGTCCTAAAAAAGCATCGAATTTAATAATTTTATATATATATTTATATATATGACAGAGAGAGAGAGAGAGAGAGAGAGAGAGAGGGGATCTCAAAGAAACATATAAAATTCTGACGGGACTGGACAGGTTAGATGCAGGAAGAATGTTCCCGATGTTGGGGAAGTCCAGAACCAGGGGACACAGTCTAAGGATAAGGGGTAAGCCATTTAGGAGTGAGATCAGGAGAAACTTCTTCAATCAGAGAGTTGTTAACTTGTGGAATTCTCTACCGCAGAGAGTTGTTGATGCCAGTTCATTGGATATATTCAAGAGGGAGTTAGATATGGCCCTTACGGCTAAAGGGATGAAGGGATATGGAGAGAAAGCAGGAAAGGGGTACTGAGGTGAATGATCAGCCATGATCTTATTGAATGGTGGTGCAGCTCGAAGGGCCGAATGACCTACTCCTGCACCTATTTTCTATATTTCTATGAGAGAGAGAGAGCGTTAATACTCTGGCTATTGCCAACCTTGACAATACAGATAGCTGCATGTGCATAGCACATGAACCACTGACTAAACATTTCCTCTTTCTGCACAAAAACAAGATTTGACTGATTTAGATAGTACAATAGTAGGAATATTTTACACCCTCTTTTACGACCATATCAATCTGCTTTTCTGTCTCTTATTTTTCAGTTTTGAAGAACACTGAAGATATCAACTATTTTCTCCACAGATATTAACTATTTTCTCCACAGTTATTAATTGACCTGATATGCATTTCCAGCTCTTCTGGTTTCTGTTTCAGAAACAGAAAATTGCTGGAAACACTCAGCAGGCCAGGCAGCATCTGTGGCGAGGAAGCAGAGTTAATGTTTCGGGTCGATGGCCCTTCCAGCATTTTGTTTTTATAATAATTAACATTTTGGGGGCAAACCCTTTGTCAAAACTGAACAGTCTTGGCAAAGGGATGGACCCTAAATGTTAATTCCTGTGTTCTCTCCACAGATGCTGCCTGACTTGCTGACTGTTTGTGTTTCAGATTTCAAGGAACGGCAGTTCTTTTGCTTTTATAAGAGTGCCAAATATTTTCATAGAGGCAGTTAATGGGTTACTATCACACATAAGTAATTTTAAAAAAAGAGATGAAGTGTTGTATACAATGCAAAGATCAGCTAACAGGCATGAAAGCCATAATAGTGGTGGAAAGACGAGATGTTTCAATGTGACCAAAAGATACACTAGCACATCACCAGTTAGAAATCAATAGCTGCCTTAAATGGAAGAGCCATTTACAGTGTAGTACTCTGCCCTCTACCATCTTGTTTTACCATTACACGTCAGAACAACCATATTACTCAAAAATGATTTGAAACCAAAACCTACTGAAGGAATCAGATAAGGTGGATGTTAGGTATTTTGTATAAAGTCAAGAGACATGATACTGACTCAGACGATGAATTCAAATTTGGATGGACAGTTAAACAGACGTTAGCAAGATACAGACTACAGGGAATGTATCATACATTCGCATGAATAAAGCCGCAGGTTGGGGGATAAAAGGAGCTAGCCTCTGCAGGTTGCAGCACGAGCTGTCCCAAGAGGGCGACGGATCTGAGGTAGGCGACTGGTTTGACGTCATCAAAATCCAGGTCGCCGATTGGACCATGGGCAGGACCACCGGCGGAGCCCAGGTACAGCAGAGGGATGGGGTGGAGGAGCGGCGAGAGATCGTGGCGGAGGTGCAGTGAATGATCGTGGCGGAGGAGCGTTGAGAGATCAGGACCCAGGAGCGTCGTGGTCAGGACCTAGAACAGGCGAGGGCCCAGGGGCAGCACTTTGCCAGCCCACACTGCGATCTATGGACAGTAGGAGTATGTGCGCGCACTAGGTCCGTGCAGCAGAGCTTGGTCTCCAGTCGTCTTGGTTAACCCTTGCCACTCGACCAAGACCTTGCTCTGTCAAGCCCGTGTGGTGGCTGGTGTGCAACGGCTACCCTACGTTAAAAGAATCCATGCATAGGCATCTTCCATCCTTCAATATGTAGTTCGGGACCTGGAATGTCAGGTCCCTCACTGAACACCTGTGAACTCATCCCTTTTTGGTGTGGAAGCGGGTCATCCTCGACGCAAGGGGCTGCCTAATACTACTATTACAAGGAATGAAGGTCTAATCATTACGATCCTGAAGGAAGTTTAAGACAACAGTTTGAGTTCACTGACTTCTTATTCCTGCAGTTCTATTCTGCTTTTATACTTTATTTTGGTTTTAGTGTCATTTCCTTGGTATCCCATGGTGACAAGCTGCTGCACATGCAAGATCCATGAATTCTCAGCAGGCCTGCTGTCAAAAGTGTAATGGTGCTTTTACACTCTACTTTTTGGAATGAGTGCAGCATGCTCTTGAACACTTGTTTGGTATCAAACAGCATTATTAAATAGGCAAATATACATCAGTGTGCTAAGAACCAGTCTTCTACTAGCAACAATGTACATCAGCTGCATTAAAAAAGCAGGCAGTGTGAAGTCTACCAAAAAAGTTCAGTTTAGAAATTTCAGACATCTAGTCCAATGAGCAATGCTTTATGCCTTCACTGGAGCACACCTGCATGGAGTTCCATTTTCCCCAACTTTACAGTAATGTGGGGGGCAATGTAAATGATACTCCCCACTCATACTACTAATAAATAGAGTCAGTACGGCATGTTTGATGCAGTATAAAAGGGGCATTACATTTAATTACAAATATAAAAACATGAATATTCATATGCAGACACATGTTATTTTCTCTGGTCTCTCTTGGAAATTCTTCCTTATATTAAAAGCTTGCAACATACTGACATGATGTATGTGTAGGTTAAAATTTCAGTTATCGGTAATTTGTATATCAGATATTAGATTAAAGGTGTTCAAACAATAATCAATATGTTGGATACAGACCCTGAGCCCTGGCAACCCATAGGAACATAAGAACACAAGAACATAATAGAAGCAGGAGTAGGCCATTTGGCCCCTTGAGCCTGCTCTGCCATTCAATAAGATCATGGCTGATCTGATCTTGGCCTCAAATCCACTTCCCTGCCTGCTCCCCATAACCCTTGATTGCCTTAGCATTCAAAATCCAGCCCACAAAGCACAGGCAAATCGGTCCTGTGTGTGTTTGTATTTCTCAGTCATTGGTTTATCCTGTTTGAATTGTCTAAGCATGGACATTAGGGAAGGATTGTTCTTAGTATTGTTGTCTTAATGGTGAATAAATCCTACAGCAAAACAAGATGATCCATTTGTATCAATATCCTGAGATATAGTGAAAACTGTTGGGAACATAGATTTAAACTTTATATTTGGCCCACAAGGATTCATGGTACAGATCTATGCAGCCCACAAAGCTAAAATTACTTGAACACTGCTGCATTAGATTGCATTTATTTTGTGATTAACATCCATACCTTATGAGGAGATCTGGGAAGTGCAGGTGGAGTATCAAACGCTTGTGGAGAAAAGGACCTGTATGTCTTTGCAGGTGAACCTGTACCATTAAATAAAAAAGTAAAAATGCTGATATGTCACAGAGCTGAAATGATTCCGAGAAAATAAAGTACTATTTATGACAATAAAATGGAATTAGAGTAATTCACAGTTCAAAACAAAGCCAGAGCTGTCAACATTGCACAAATTCTAGGGGTAAAACTTTTAGTCACATGCCATATAACCAAAGTGTCCACTTGTGCAAAACCACACACACAGCAAAAAGTGGCAAGTTGCTCTTTCTTACCCCCACCCCACCCCCCCACGCCCCCCTCTTTTTGAATTGATGACTATTTATCTTTTTCACACTTTCTTCGTGGTCAGCCTGCCTACTCTGGAACAAGAACATGAGCGACAACTACAGAGACATGGTTATTCCTTGGTCACAGGCTAGTGGTAGATGTTTGTTAAGCAAATATCCACATCATCATAGGTGGTCCCTCGTATTGAGGATGACTTGAATATCCACATGAAGTACATTTAGTTGTATTGTGGGGAAGGCACTTTCTACTAAAATTCTACTAAGATGTGGCTAGACGGTGTCGCCGTAGCCACACCTGCAGCTAGTCAGCAATTTCTGTTGGACAACACTCATACAGACTTCCTGTGTCAGTCCCACCAAATTCTCAAATTTGTTAGCCCAAAAATCCTAAATTATCACTGGCATTGAGATAAACACAGTCCATACAAATGTCCAAGAGTTCAATCAGGATCCCAATAATCTTTTTACACATTTGGATTTTTAATTTTGCTGTTACAAGTAATAACTTAAAGGGTACTGAATATTTGAAAAACCGTCTGAAAGTGATTCACAGTGACATCTTATGCATGCCTGACTTCACTGATTGCTATTCAGCCAACAAATACTGTCTGGGTAAAAATTTTAGTCCCTCTCAGAAAAGAGCTGGATCCTAAAAAAAAACTTACCAGCTGCGGAGGAACAAACACATGATGTAATTTGTTATTGCTATACTGTCACCATTGAAATTCATAGATGCCGATGCGTAACAACAATGAAACTTTCACTTATATAGTGCCTTTAGCAGAGAAAAATATTCCAAAATGCTTCACAGAGACATAAGGGAAAGAATGGACACCAAGTCAAAGGAGTTAATAGGCATGACAAAAGTTCGGTCAGAGAGCTGAAGATGCGAAGGGGTTTAGGAAGCAATTACAGAGCATAGAGCCAAGGCAGCTGAATGTACGGCTGTCAATGGTGGGGTGAAGGAAGAATGCCCAAGAAGGCAGAGACAGAGGAATGGAATGTTGGAGGAGCCAGAGGAGATTATATAGATAGGGAGGGGCAAGGCCATGGAGGGCATTTCAATACGAGGATAAGAATTCTAAATTTGAGGTATTCGGGGGACAGCAACCCAATGGAAGTCAGTGAGGACTGGGACGATGAGCCAGTGAGATTGGTGCAGGAAACGATACAGGCAGCAGAGTTTCGGCCCAGCTGAATTTTCCGAAGACAGAGGATGGCAGATCGGCTACGAGAGAATTGGAATGGTCGATTATTGAGGTGACAAAGGCGTGGCTGAGGGCTTCAGTAGCAGATAACCTGAAGTAGGGACGAAGTTAGACAATATTATGGAAGTGGAATTTGCCAGCCTTTTTGATGGAGGATATGGGGTCAGCAACACAGCTTGGGTTGAATAGGACATCAAGGTTGCAAACAGTCTGGTTCACTGTGTATGTATAAAAGATCAAAATTGGTTAAAAATATGCAACTTAAGTGAATTTGACCTGGTACTTTTTAAATCACCGATTTTTAATATGTATAGGTGAGAATAATATTTCTCCACTTACACTCATTCAAAGACATCACAAATTCACCAAAAAAGAACTACTTCATAAAGATCTTGAATACTTACCAAAACTATTGATGTAACTGAATGCAAATGAGAATAGAATGTTTAAGAAAAGTTGCTTTTGCGAGGCTAACTGGAAGAGCAGTCATTCTGATGACCTCTGCTGGTGATCTTGCTATAAAATCCATTACTAGTGGTTTTATCCAGATATCATGGTCTGGTGCATTGCATAATTTGGAGTCACACTACATCTCATTTTACCTGTATGTGTTGGCCTGGGTGGGACAGGAGGAGACACCAGCCTTGCATTGTCTGATACACAGGTTCGAGCTTCCTTACCACTGTCTAGACTCCAACTACTAGGAGTTGGGTTCATTACTGTGAAGGAATAATACATGCACTGTTTAGTGTACTGAAAAGAGTCCCTAATTAATATATTTCATTCTTTTACATTTACTACCATTTGTTTCAGCGGATTGGCTTGTGCTCACTGACCGACATTAGCTCCCAGTCCCAGTCCACCCCACCCCCACTTCTCCAATTCAAAATGATCATCCTCATGTTCAAATCCCTTTAGGATCTCACCCCTCTCTATCTCTGTAACCTTCGCCAGTCCTAAAATGTTCCGTCAACACTGTATTCCTCCAAATCTGGCCTCTTGTGCATCCTTCACTCCTTTCATCCCCCCCCCCCCACCGCCCCACCACTGGTGGCTGTGACTTCAGTCGTCCAGGCCCCAAGCTCTAGAATTCCCTCCCGAATGACCTTTCTGCTCTCCACCTCCCACTCCTCCTTCAAGACTCATCTCTTTGACTAAACCTTTGGTCACCCCTCCTAAAATCTCTTTCTTTGGCTCGGTGTCCATTTTTGTCAGATTACGCTTCTGTGAAGAGACTCGAGACTTTTTTTTTTAGGTTTAAAGGCGATATATAAATTATTGTTGTTGTAATTAGGCATACATTTCAACAGATACAAATCTAATAATCTGTCACAATTGTAAGTTTACCAGTAATATATTCTCAAAATATTCATACAAACATCTTGTGCAATAAAACTTGTTAAATACAATGTAATGATGGCACTTTGGTACAATGGTCCCATTAGTAGCTTAGGACCTTGGGTGGGGGTGGGGGGGAGTGGCAGGGGGAGCTGTTTTACAGTTCGGAAAACTGGAAGAACGGGTTTCCCAATTTGTCAAGACCTAATTAATATTTTTTTGTCTCCGTTTCCCAGCCACAGCCAGTCAGATTGAGAAGCTAGCTGGCTGTTGGACAGGTAATCCTACAGGCCATAGCCAGGGAGGGAGGGAGGGATTGGAAAGGTCAGGGAGGTGGGGAGGGGGGGGGGGGAAGAAGAGATTGGAGGCCTCGGAGAAGGGGGGAGGGCAGATCGGAAAGACCCAGGGGGTGGGGTGGGAGGGAGAGGGTGGAAGCAGGCAAGCTGGATCCAGCTGTCCTTGCATCCCGTTAGCTGCCGGGTTTCCCGAGGCCCAGAAAACCCAGTCAGCCATGGTTAAATTTAAAATGGAGATTAAATCTGAGGTATGCAGCTTTATTATAATATTCACATGACCAACCCGCCTCCTGGGAATGGGTTGGTCGCCCGACACTGTTAAAACAGGAAGTAGGCGGGTTGGGGTCGGGTTTGTGATTTAAAAAATTTGATCATCCCAGCCAACCAAAACTCATCTATTTTTGGGGTTAAAATATCCCTCAATGTGTGGAAAAATGATTCATGTGCACGAATTACTTGGTAAATTGCTGTAACAATCAGGCACCTCTGTAAATCAGAGGACATTCTGCTTTCCAGACATCCCAATCTATTTTTCTAATCTTATTTGCAAGTTACTTTAATATAACACTCATAATACTCTATTGTCACAGTGGCAGAGTGAATAGCACATTTAATTTTTGCTTAATTCAAAAATGTAGATGGTATATTAAATACATCATAAAGAGCATAAACACAAGTACAGTTGAGAGAAGCCATCTAGGTCCATCCAGCTCATTCTTCCAGAATTCCTCTCACTCCATGATCATTGCATTCAACTGCCTCTTTAATGCCACCACTAACCTGCTCAAAAACCATTCAAGATATTAATCACTGTGTGAAGAAATGCTCCTTGATATTGGTCCTGCACTTAGCGTTTGGAATTTTGTACATATGTCTCCTTATCCTGTAGCTGTGGTCTAACTTGAAACATCACTTTGGATTAACCTTTTCTATTTCACTTCTACTCCTGAATGCACCTTATTTCAAGCTTGAAGTGCACACAATTTTCTAAACGTTCCTTATAACTCACTCCTCCAGTGGTCGCGATCAGCAGTTTTTTTTCCTTCTCTGCATCACTTCCAGAGTTTGGATGTTTACTTTGTTGAGCAGAACTGAATGCAGTCAGGAGCGAGTTTAGCAACGCAATTCAATTTCTATACCTGTTCTCATAAGTTATGATATAATTGGATCTGTATGATTGAATTACAGCTGTATAATTCACCCACATGACTAATCATATTATATCATATCCTTGTATACTGTATAATACATTTCCAAATACATTTATTGGAATACTAAATATTGTACATAGAAATATTGATGAACTGCCATTTTAAAAGATAAAATTCCAATCAAAATAAGTTAAACAAAATATGTATGTGGACAGAACAATAGCACATGAAATTTAACAGACATGCAAAGTTCTGCACAAAGGAAGGGAAAATGGGTGACATCTGTACTTTGTGAATGGTGTTGAAATGGCTAAGAATGAAGTTCAGACACCTCGGAATCTTAGTAGACTATACATGTTCAACCAATGCAAAGTAGCAATCAAAAAAGCCAATAGAATGTTGAACTACAGAAGCAAAACTGTAGAATATGAATCCACGGCAGTTGTAATCCAAGTATGCAGTGTGCTGGTCAGGCCACCTTAAGTACTGTGGTCAGTTCTGATCCCCGGGAACCAAGAGAGAAATTGGAGACAGTACAGTGATGAGCCATCAGGTTCATCCCTAGTGTCCAAGGTCTGAATTATAAGGAAAGACTGGAGAAACCTGGGCCTTTTAGTCTGCACAGGAGGCACCAGAAATATAATCTTATTGAGGTATACAGATAGTTAAAATAGAGAAGTCAGCCATGGCTCAATTGGTAGCACTCTTGTTTTTGAGTCAGAAGGTTGTGGGTTCAAGCCCCACTCCAGAGACTTGAGCACAAAAATCTAGGCTAATGCTCCAGTACAGTACTGAGGGGAGTGCTGAACTGATGGAGATACCATCTTTCAGATGAGACGTTAAACCGAAACCCCATCTCCCTCTCAGGTGGACGTAAATTATCCCATGGCACTTTTCTGAAGAAAAGCAGGGAAATTCTCCCCGGTGTCTGGCCAATCCCTCAATCAACATCATTAAAAAACAGATTATCTGATTGTAGAAGTTTGCTATGCACAAATTGGCTGCCATGTTTCGTACATTTACAACAGCAACTACACTTCAAAAGTACTTCATTGGCTGTAAAATGCTTTTGGACATCCCAAGGTTGTGAAAGACGCTACATAAATCTAAGTCTCTGGGGGAGAAATTCGGTGGTACCCCGTTGGCGCTAAATTTTCAAAATTTAAAAAGTCAGATGCAAAGGATTCTGAAGTTCTTCTTAATTGGGCTTTAGCACCCCAGGAAGGCAAGGAATGCTAAATCAAGCGCTAATGACCTCAGTGGGGCACTACAGGGGTACTACCACCAGAGCGCTGCCAAATTTCAGGTGACTTGCAGTCAGCAATCATCCTTCAATCCTTCACACTGGCTAATTCCAGCTCTTAAAGGGGAGGTTGTATCAATGTGCAGCTGCTCATTTTCATCATTCCTGGTACTGATGTCGACCTGAGAGCAAGTGAAACACGTCATGGCTATGGCTGTTCCCAATCCAAATCCAAGGGAGAGAGCTCATCGGTTCACTGACGTCGCATTGGAGGCATTGGTGGGGGCAGTGGAACAAAAGAGGGAAGTGCTGTTCCCGACAGGTGGAAAGAGGCCGTTGCTCCAGGTCTTCCAGCAATGTGGAGGAAAGTGGCACAGGAGATCTTGGCCAGTAGAGTCATGGAACGTAGCCTGACACAGTGTTGTAAAAAATTAAACGACCTCAGTCGAGTGGTCAAGGTGAGTACATGCTTCAACAGGTCCTACATACCAGCATCTGAACCTCTGTCTGTGCCCACTGCGCAAAGCACCACTCCCCCACCAAACATTTGCACCTTTGCAAACTCACATCCTCAGCTCAGACCTTGCTTACATGCACAGCTATTCAACAACAGCAGGCATATCTCCCAGACACACAGCTGGACTCTGATTCACACACACTCTTTTATTTTTCCAGGCCAAGATGGCACACAATAGGAGGGAGCAGCAGAGGACAGGCGGGGGTGAACCTCAGCTGCAGAAGCTCTCAGTCCTGGAGGAGCGAGTGTTGCGACTCATGGTGGGCGTGTGGCCATCGGTGATGTGGACCCCACTAGGGGCAACAACGATATTTCCATTCCCTCTCCTTTTCTCATCCCACTCTCCCCTCACACCATAAGGCTTTAGCATTTTCCAGCTCCTGACACTGTCTGCATTCCTTGCTCCATTCCTGCCCCCCTGCCCTCACCGTAACACGAGTCTTGTGTCTTTATGCTTTCAGATAATCAGCCAGCAGATGGCCAGCCTGTCTCTGAATCCCCCCGCCCCCACCGAGAGTGAGGAAGAAGAAAATGACCAGAGCACTGCACCACCGCATCTCTCACCCGCAGGCACCACCTCAGAGACTGGCACTACACGATCATTAGCGGCATACTTAGTAGAGGGGTCTGCGCTGGGTGATGCACCGGGGACTAGGGGGAAAGGGTATCTCGGGGGCCAGCACACTGGAGGGGGAGTTCGCGCGCGAGTTATGCAAAGAAAGGACTCAGATGAGGACCTCGATGGGGAATAAGGTTAGAGATCCACTCTACGACTGACTAGCTACCTGTCAAAGCTGTTGAAAGATAATTGACTTAAAATTGGAACTGCTGGAGGATGGAGCTTAAAGTCAATTGGCCGTGGAGTGCGGTGGGAAGGTGGCCTGGAAAAGTCTAGAGAAGGTGATAGAGAAAAGATCCTAGCGGCAGGAAAGATCCCAAAGAAATTACATTGAACAAAGATGTAAACAGAAAAGACCGATCAACCAGACACTGTGTATGCTGATGACTTTAATTGTTATGCTCATAATAAAGTAATGCAACTGAGTACTGTAGACAGTGAGTAAGTCTCATCTTAGCTCCTTTATTTAAACTCCAGAGTGCTCGTACAGCATGGGAGGCCTGCTTATACACAGTGTTCCCAAGGAATGCTAGGATCCCTTGGGACTCCAACAGGTAGGCCCTCTGATGACGGTATGATACAGGTTGCCTAGGGTTATATACATAACATCACTCCTCCCCAAAGTCAATAGTACACTTATTTACAGGGTGAGATGATCTGGGGCTTTTCGCTCCCTTGTCGATCGTCTCGGTACAAATGCAGGTGTGGGTGAGTTGGTTGGTTCTTCGCTGGGCTGCTGGGCTGCTGGGCAGCTGGCTTTGCTGGGCTGCGGGGGATGGCGAGTTCAGCTTTGTGGTCAACCGTGCTGTCGGTTGCCACTTGTGTGTGTATCGGAGGGTCGAAGTTGGTGGTGTCCTCTACAGGTTGCTCGTGGCTGTCTGTGAATTGCAATTTTGGTTTGGTCCAAATGCTTTCTGCAAGTTAATCCATTGGCAAGTTTGACCTTAAACACCCTACTTTGGCTATGATAGTGCCAGCAAACCATTTGTGACCATGTCCATAGTTGATTACAAATACAGGGTCATTGACTTCAATATCGCGTGACAAGTTTGCGCGATCATAGTACATGCTTTGTTGACGCCGCCTGCCCTCGATATGATCATGGAGATCAGGGTGGACAAGCGAGAGTCCTATTTTGAGTGCCCTTTTCACGAGCAGCTCAGCTAGGGGAACCCCGGTGAGCAAGTGGGGTCTGGTGCGGTCGCTGAGCAGGACTTGGGACAGGCGAGTCTGCAAGGAGCCTTCCGACACACGTTTCAAGCTTTGCTTGATGGTTTGGACTGTCCGTTCTGCCTGGCCATTGGATTCGGGCTTGAACGGGGCAGATGTGACGTGCTTGATCCCATTGCGGGTCATGAATTCCTTGAATTCAGCACTGGTGAAGCACCGCCCATTGTCGCTGACGACATCAGGCAGGCCGTGCCTGGTGAACATGGCTCGTAGGCTTTCGATGGTGGCAGTGGACGTGCTTACAGACATTATTACACATTCAATCCATTTTGAATAAGCATCCACAACACCCAAAGACATTTTGCCTAGAAACGGGCCCGCAAAGTCAACGTGGATCCTAGACCACAGTTTGGAGGGCCATGACCACAAACTTAGCGGTGCCTCCCTGAGTGCATTGCTCAGTTGAGAGCAAGTGTTGCACTGGCGCACGCATGACTCTAAATCGATGCCAGGCCACCACACATGGGATTTGGCTCTGCTTTCATCATTACTATGCCTGGGTGGGTACTGTATAGGTCGCATATGAACGTTTCCCTGCCTTTCTTAGGCAAAACCACGTGATTACTCCACAAAAGACAGTCCGCCTATATGGACATTTCGTCTTTGCGCCGCTGGAATGGTTTGATCTCTTCATGCATCTCCGCTGGGAAGCTGGACCAGCTCCCATAGAGGACACAGTTTTTTTTTTAAACCAGGGACAGTAAAGGATCCTGGCTGGTCCAGGTCCTAATCTGGCAGGCCGTAATAGGTGACACTTCGTTTTCGAATGCATCCATCACCAAGAGCAAGTCTGCAGGCTGTGCCATTTCCACCCCAGTGGTGGGCAATGGTAGCCGACTGAGAGCATCAGTGCAGTTCTCTGTGCCTGGTCTGTGGTGGATTATATAGTTGTATGCAGACAGCGTGAGCACCCATCTTTGGATGCGGGCAGAGGCATTGGTGTTAATCCCTTTGCTCTGAGAGAATAGCGATATGAGCGGCTTATGGTCAGTTTCTAGCACAAACTTGAGACCAAACAGATACTGGTGCATTTTTTTCACCCCGTAAATGCATGCCAGAGCTTCTTTTCCAATCATGCTGTAAGCCCTTTCGGGCTTGGACAAACTCCTGGACTCATAGGCGACCGGTTGCAATGTTCCCGATTCATTAGCTTGTTATAACACACACCCGGCCCCGTATGAAGACGCATCGCAAGCTAGCATTAATCGTTTACATGGGTTATACAGAACAAGCAGTTTGTTGGAACATAACATTTCTGGCTTTCTCAAAAGCAGCCTCTTGTGATTTCCCCCATACCCAGTCATCTCCCTTGCATAGTAGCACACGTATGGGTTCTAGTACGGTGCTCAACCCGGGTAGGAAATTACCAAAATAGTTGAGGAGTGCCAGGAACGACCGCAGCTCCATCACGTTCTGTGGGCTCGGCGCAAAAGCAAAAGACAGAAAGGAGATGAGGAAAAGTGGAGGGCAGAGAAACCCAAGGCAAAGAACAAAAAGGGCCACTGTACAGCAAAATTCTAAAAGGACAAAGGGTGTTAAAAAAAAACCTGAAGGCTTTGTGTCTTAATGCAAGGAGTATCCGCAATAAGGTGGATGAATTAACTGTGCAAATAGATGTTAACAAATATGATGTGATTGGGATTACAGAAACGTGGCTCCAGGATGATCAGGGCTGGGAACTCAACATCCAGGGGTATTCAACATTCAGGAAAGATAGAATAAAAGGAAAAGGAGGTGGGGTAGCATTGCTGGTTAAGGAGGAAATTAAGGCAATAGTTCGGAAGGACATTAGCTTGGACGATGTGGAATCTATATGGGTAGAGCTGCAGAATACCAAAGGGCAAAAAACGTTAGTGGGAGTTGTGTACAGACCTCCAAACAGTAGTAGTGATGTTTGGGAGGGCATCAAACATGAAATTAGGGGTGCGTGCAATAAAGGTGCAGTTATAATGGGTGACTTTAATATGCACATAGAGTGGGTTAACCAAACTGGAAGCAATACGGTGGAGGAGGATTTCCTGGAGTGCATAAGGGATGGTTTTTTAGACCAATATGTCGAGGAACCAACTAGGGGGGAGGCCATCTTAGACTGGGTGTTGTGTAATGAGAGAGGATTAATTAGCAATCTCGTTGTGCGAGGCCCCTTGGGGAAGAGTGACCATAATATGGTGGAATTCTGCATTAGGATGGAGAATGAAACAGTTAATTCAGTGACCATGGTCCAGAACTTAAAGAAGGGTAACTTTGAAGGTATGAGGCGTGAATTGGCTAGGATAGATTGGCGAATGATACTGAAGGGGTTGACTGTGGATGGGCAATGGCAGACATTTAGAGACCGCATGGATGAACTACAACAATTGTACATTCCTGCCTGGCGTAAAAATAAAAAAGGGAAGGTGGCTCAACCGTGGCTATCAAGGGAAATCAGGGATAGTATTAAAGCCAAGGAAGTGGCATACAAATTGGCCAGAAATAGCAGCGAACCCGGGGACTGGGAGAAATTTAGAACTCAGCAGAGGAGGACAAAGGGTTTGATTAGGGCAGGGAAAATGGAGTACGAGAAGAAGCTTGCAGGGAACATTAAGACGGATTGCAAAAGTTTCTACAGATATGTAAAGAGAAAAAGGTTAGTAAAGACAAACATAGGTCCTCTGCAGTCAGAATCAGGGGAAGTCATAACGGGGAACAAAGAAATGGCGGACCAATTGAACAAGTACTTTTGTTCGGTATTTACTGAGGACACAAACAACCTTCCGGATATAAAAGGGGTCGGGGGGTCTAGTAAGGAGGAGGAACTGAGGGAAATCCTTATTAGTCGGGAAATTGTGTTGGGGAAACTGATGGGATTGAAGGCCGATAAATCCCCAGGGCCTGATGGACTGCATCCCAGAGTACTTAAGGTAGTGGCCTTGGAAATAGTGGATGCATTGACAGTCATTTTCCAACATTCCATTGACTCTGGATCAGTTCCTATCGAGTGGAGGGTAGCCAATGTAACCCCACTTTTTATAAAAGGAGGGAGAGAGAAAACAGGGAATTATAGACCGGTCAGCCTGACATCGGTAGTGGGTAAAATGATGGAATCAATTATTAAGGATGTCATAGCAGTGCATTTGGAAAGAGGTGATATGATAGGTCCAATTCAGCATGGATTTGTGAAAGGGAAATCATGCTTGACAAATCTTCTGGAATTTGTTGAGGATGTTTCCAGTAGAGTGGACAAGGGAGAACCAGTTGATGTGGTATATTTGGACTTTCAGAAGGCTTTCGACAAGGTCCCACACAAGAGATTAATGTGCAAAGTTAAAGCACATGGGATTGGGGGTAGTGTGCTGACATGGATTGAGAGTAGGCAAAGAGTAGGAGTAAATGGGGACTTTTCAGAATGGCAGGCAGTGACTAGTGGGGTACCGCAAGGTTCTGTGCTGGGGCCCCAGCTGTTTACACTGTACATTAATGATTTAGACGAGGGGATTAAATGTAGTATCTCCAAATTTGCGGATGACACTAAGTTGGGTGGCAGTGTGAGCTGCGAGGAGGATGCTATGAGGCTGCAGAGCGACTTGGATAGGTTAGGTGAGTGGGCAAATGCATGACAGATGAAGTATAATGTGGATAAATGTGAGGTTATCCACTTTGGTGGTAAAAACAGAGAAACAGACTATTATCTGAATGGTGACAGATTAGGAAAAGGGGAGGTGCAAAGAGACCTGGGTGTCATGGTACATCAGTCATTGAAGGTTGGCATGCAGGTACAGCAGGCGGTTAAGAAAGCAAATGGCATGTTGGCCTTCATAGCGAGGGGATTTGAGTACGGGGCAGGGAGGTGTTGCTACAGTTGTACAGGGCCTTGGTGAGGCCACACCTGGAGTATTGTGTACAGTTTTGGTCTCCTAACCTGAGGAAGGACATTCTTGCTATCGAGGGAGTGCAGCGAAGGTTCACCAGACTGATTCCCGGGATGGCGGGACTGACCTATCAAGAAAGACTGGATCAACTGGGCTTGTATTCACTGGAGTTCAGAAGAATGAGAGGGGACCTCATAGAAACGTTTAAAATTCTGACGGGGTTAGACAGGTTAGATGCAGGAAGAATGTTCCCAATGTTGGGGAAGTCCAGAACCAGGGGACACAGTCTAAGGATAAGGGGTAAGCCATTTAGGACCGAGATGAGGAGGAATTTCTTCACCCAGAGAGTGGTGAACCTGTGGAATTCTCTACCACAGAAGGTTGTTGAGGCCAGTTCACTGAATATATTCAAAAAGGAGTTAGATGAAGTCCTTACTACTAGGGGAATCAAGGGGTATGGTGAGAAAGCAGGAATGGGGTACTGAAGTTGCATGTTCAGCCATGAACTCATTGAATGGCGGTGCAGGCTAGAAGGGCCGAATGGCCTACTCCTGCACCTATTTTCTATGTTTCTATGTTTCTGTTTTCTGGATGGCCTCCGTCTTGGGTTCGGTTGGTCTGATGCCGTCTGCCGCGATTCTTCTCCCTAAGAACTCGATCTCTGGCGCCAGGAAAACACACTTCGAGCATTTCAACCTGAGTCCCACGCGATCTAGCCGACTTAGAACCTCTTCCAGGTTCTGCAAGTGTTCAACGGTGTCCCGACCTGTGACCAGTATGTCGTCCTGGAAAACCACGGTGCGCGGAACCGACTTTAGCAGGCTCTCCATGTTCCTTTGGAAAATTGCCGCGACTGATCGAATCGCAAACGGGCATCTATTGTAGACGAACAGACCTTTGTGCATGTTGGATGCCGGTGAGGCCTTTCGACGATCCCTCTAGCTCCTGCGTCATGTAGGCTGAGGTCAGGTCCAACTTGGTGAACGTCTTTCCTCCAGCCAGGGTCGCAAATAGGTCATCTGCCTTGGGTAGCAGGTACTGGTCCTGCAGCGAAAAACAGTTAATTGTTACTTTATAGTCCCCACAAATTCTGACCGTGCCGTCACCTTTGAGAACCAGAACAATCGGACTGGACCACTCATTGAACCCCACCAGCGCGATGATGCTTTCTCGCTGCAGTCTGTCCAGCTCAATTTCCACCTTCTCTCACATCATGTATGGCACCGCCCGTGCCTTGTGGTGGATGGGTCGTGTACCAGGAACCAAGTGGATCTGCATCTTCACCCCCAAGAAACTTCCAATGCCTCGCTCAAACAACGACGGGAACTTGCTCAGAACCTGGGCACGAAGCATCTTCGACGGACGAGAGCGTTCGGATGTCGTCCCAGTTCCAACTGATTTTTCCCAGCCAGCTTCTGCCGAACAGTGTGGGGCCATCTCCTGGTACAATACATAGTGGGAGTTCGTGCACTGCTCCATCATAAGAGACTTTTACTTCTGCGCTGCCAACAACAGGAATTAGCTCTTTGGTGTAAGTTCTTAGCTTGGTATGAATGGGGCTAAGCTTGGGCCTGTGTGCCTTGTTGCACTACAGCCTGTTGAAGGCCTTTTTGCTCATGATAGACTGACTCGCTCCAGTGTCCAGTTTCATGGATACTGGAATTCCGTCCAGTGGTGAAGGTTGTGTAGCCCGTACACTTCTGCGTCCTCGGTTTGAGCCTCTAGTTCAGCCTGATCCACCATGGATCAATCTTCCTCTGCAACGTGGTGGTTTTCAGGGTTTGCAGCTCATCTGCACATTCGCTGGAGGTGTCCCATTGTTCCGCAGCCTTTGCACGCATAGTGTTTGAAGCAGCATTGATGGGCTCGATGATCACCTCCGCAGCGCCAACAAGGTGTTAATTGCCTCGCATTAACGATTGATGGCAGACTCTGAGTCATCTGAGGTCGTGCAGCTGCCGGCGTGTACCTTCTGCCATATGCATTCCTGCCTGAAAACGACGTTACTTTGTGTACAATACTAGCCGAAACCTCTATGTTGCAAAGTTTGTTTGGTGTTATCGCTGGTGGACATAAATGCCTGGGCTATCGTTATGGCTTTACTCAGATTCGGTGTTTCAACAGTCCATAGTTTGCAAAGGATAACCTCATGGCCAATGCCAAGCACAAAAAAGTCTCTTAGCATTTGCTCCAGGAATCCATCGAATTCACAATGTCCTGCAAGGCACCTCAGTTTGGCAACGTAGCTCGCCACTTCCTGGCCTTCAAACCGTTGACACGTGTAGAATCGATATCTTGCCATCAAAACGCTTTCTTTTGGATTTAGGTGCTCCGGGACCAGTGTACACAGTTCTTCACAGAATTTGGTTGTTGGTTTCAGCGGAGCTAGAAGATTCTTCATGTGGCCATAGGTTGTTGCCCCGCAGACGGTAAGGAGGATCGCCCTTCGTTTGGCAGCGTTCTCGTCCCCTTCCAGCTCATTGGCCACGAAGTATTGGTCGAGTCGCTCCACGAAGGCCTCCTAATCATCCCCTTCTGAGAATTTCTCCAGGATACCAAAAGTTCTTTGCATTTTCGCATGGTTGTTCGTTATCTCGTTGCCAATTGTTATGCTCATAATAAAGTAATGCAACGGAGTACTGTATACAGTGAGTAAGTCTCACCTTAGCTCCTTTATTTAAACTCCAGAGTGCTTGTACAGCATGGGAGGCCTGCTTATAGACAGTGCGCCCAAGGGATGCTGGGATCCCTTGGGACTCCAAAAGGTAGGCCCTCTGGTGGCGGTACGATACAGCTTGCCTAGGGTTACATACATAACATTAACGATGACAACTCGCTGTTTCACTTTTTATATTAAGTTAGTTTCAGAATTTGAAATCATGTATTCCTGTATGCAATCAGCTGCTTTCAAAACTGCATTCTCAACAAGGGTGATGGCCATGCACTCCGAGATGACAGGTCCAATGGCAAAGGTGCCGGAGAGCCTCTCAGCAATGGTAAGGAACATGGAGGAGTCCTCCTTCAACATTGCACAGAGCTCAGTGCACACCATGGAGCCCATCATTGCCAGACTGCAGACAATGGTAGACTCCCAGAGAGACTGTGGGGATCCAGACTTCATGATGCGTGTGATGGGCTATGTGGCAGCTTCCATTGCATCACAGGCGGAAGCAACGCAACATCTTAGTGCTGTAATGCAAAGAATGGTTGGTGGCATCGAGTCTCAGACTGCTCTCATGCAGTCTCAGCAGGATGCCACGCAAGCTCTGACTGCTGCCAACATTGCTGGGTCCACCACTGTTGACTGGGGATCTCATGATGTTGCAGCAGGCAAGCAATCTGTGCAGATAGGTAGGGATGCTGAAGTATTGCCCTGGATGAGTGGCAGTGGGTCAGTGGAGCGGGCACCTGCTGTCCTCTCAGGATGACAGCATTTCTGATTCCACCACTGCCATTCTGCCATTGCACTTTTCGCTACCTGTCATCCAGCAAGCCCCCAGCCTGAGGTGGTAGTCGACAGCTGGGCCTTCTGTGGTCTCTGGTCCTGACACTCAGCAGCCTTCCACCAGCCGTGCTGCAGCCAGAGGGGACACACTACGTAGGAGTAGAAGAATAGGTAAAGGCAGTGTTAAGAGGGGATATAAGGTTTTGCACAAGGGTGAATAGTAAATTTAATTGTTGTTTACATATGTGGTTAATGTTTTTGAATAAAAATTTTAATTGGAATATTGTATATTTGGTGCTGTCTCTCATTTCAGTTTTGGGGCTGTGGTATGGAATAAGAAATTGATGTAATGAAGGGTACGTGCAGAGCAACTGGGAAGCGGCCTGGAATTCATTGGAACTGAAGTGTGACGAGACGGTCGCGGACCGCCCTTGCACAATGGCGATCGAGTGCCTGGCCCCCTCCATTGCTGCTGTTGTTGCTCCTGTTCCTCCTCCTCCTCCTTCCGACATGGTGGAGCTATGCCTGCGCTCCCATGATGGCCAAGTTGTGTAGCCGGCAGCAGACGATGACGAAAAGGGACACCCGCTCAGCCGAGTACTGGATCACTCCTCCCGAGCGATCAAGGCAGCGGAACCATTGCTTGAGCACTCCGATGGTCTGCTCGATGATGTTCCTGGTAGCAACATGGCTCTCATTATATGAGTGTTGGGCAGGAGTGTTGGGGTTGCGGAGGGGAGTCATGAGCCAGGTGGAGCGTGGGTAGCCCTAGTCTCCAACCAGCCAGTCGCGAGCTTGATGTGGTGGCTGGAAGAGAGCTGACACACCAGTCTGGCACAGGATGAATGCATCGTGGCTGCTGCCAGGATAGTGAGCATTGACGGTAAGGATTTGCTGTGTGTGGTCACCAACTGCATAGTTAGTGAATGGTAGCCTTTGCTGTTACTGAATACCTCAGGATTATTCTGTGGTGCCCTCAAAGCGGTGTGGGCGCCGTGCACCATGGGGAAGCCTATTATCCTGGTAAAGGCACATGCACGCTCGTGCTGCTTCTGCCTGGTGATGGGGAAGGAAATGTAATCCCTTCTCCTTCTGTAGAGAGCATCTGGGACCTCGCAGATGCAGCAATGGACGGCAAATTGGGAGATGTTGGAGATGTCTCATGTTGCACACTGGAAGGATCCGCTGGCATAGAAATTGAGCGCGATGGTGACCTTGAGAGAGCTGTCCTCACCCTGGTCTGAGGTTCAAGGTCTGGTTGCAGGAGATGGCAGAGCTCGGTGACCACTTCCTTGCTGAGGCACAGCCTTCGAACACACTGTTCCTCAGTGAGATTGATGTAGGAGAATTGTTGCTGGTTTACCCTGGGTGGGTAAGGCCTCCTGTTGAAAGTCCTGTTGGCCCTCCTCCCTCTGGCCACATTTTGCTGTCTTTCTCTCTGCCTCAGTTGTCTTCGACAGTGACGCTGGAGCACAAGGTCCAGTGCCAGCACAGCCCCCATGAAACAATAAAAATGTTGGACTTTAAATCTACCCTCAATGAAAGACACGAATCTTTATGAGCCAGAACATTCCTTCAACTGCAAATCGCTTAAGTCGCTCAAAACGCCTGATTGCCTTTGCGCAACTAAGAAGGAACCATTATTGGCCGACTAAAAGTAAACCAGATGCTGGTGCCTTTAAATAGCGCTCCTCCAGCCGACATCTGACTGAAACCCAACCGCTGAAGCGGTCGTTGTCGTTGTCAGCGTCAGGCGTAAAACCAGGGGGCAAGGGCCAATTTTTGTTCCAGGTCGCTGCGCACGATGATGACGTCAGTATAGCCAGGCGCAGCGGGGCGCTACGTGCTACTGCCGCCGCAAAACCCCCACCGAATTTAGAGGGAGGTGCTGTTCTCGCCATGCCTGGTCGCAAACTCATTTGTGCCTTATTAGTGCCCCCGGCACAAATGGAAGGTGCAAAGCAGCCCGATTCCTCCCCCTTACTTTTTAAGAGAATGGAAAAAGTAAATCCAGAATACTACTTTAGAAGAGAAAGTATGACAAAGCTACAGGTTCAAACTGGGAAAAAGTAAATTTAAGATTAGTATCAGGAAGCTACTCTCCACACAAAAAGTGATCAACACATGGAATGCACTAATGCACTCTCAGACAGAGCAGTGGAGGTGAAAACCCTGGAATAATTCAAGAACCATTCGGATGCTGAAATGGGAAGACTAGAGGGTCATTCTGGATGAATGGATTAATGTGGCCTGAATTGCCCTCCTCATCTGTAATTATATTCTGATCCAGTGGTCTTGATTTTCAGATTGACCAACCTAAACTTGATTGTCCAGTGTAGTATAACAGCAATAATGAATTACTTAAGAAAAGATATACGTAGAAAGGGAATTGTAGCATACACCGACCTTTTTCAGGTGCAGATAAATTGGGATCACTTCTGGGCATGCAGGAATCACCGATCTGTTGGGTAAGTGTCTGCTGGTAAAAAAAGGGTTTATTGCAACAATGAGAAGTACCAACTCATCAAATATGACAAAAGATGCAATGCCTCTACACTACTAAATGAAGCACCTACTGGAAAGAAACACCTACACCATCGCTGGAAGAGAATATCTGACAAAAACATGACCTGTTAAAATGCCACAACAATTCAGGTTTGTTCATAGTTAAAAAGGGATATTTTTGAACAACTGAAAATTTATCATAAAGGTACTCTGAGGGTAAAACCTAGTCAAGGCTTTATTTATTTTGCAATACCAGTCTATTCAAAATGAAGACAGTAGCTTTGTAAAAAGATTTTCACTATTTTAAAACCACTGTTGTAAGCAAAGTTTAGTTTAGTACATTGTGCAACATCATCAATTGTAGCACTAATGGGAACGTCATCTGTCACCAAAGAAGGTTGCTTCACCTCAGTATACAGTGACGAACACAAAATCAGCATTGTAACCTCCTGAGATTAAAAACAAGTGAGAAAAATGCATAAGCCCAGTTTTATGATTAAAAAAGCAGATTAACATCCTGACTATATTTTAGCCTCTTAGTTGTGTGTAAAACTAAGAAACAAATCTAAAGCAGCCTTTATTTCTTCCAATTTTAAGAAGTTGACGACCTTACTATCCAGTACTTATGTCGACTGACACACAATCTGCCTAGTTTACGGTTATTTAGGCCTATGTTCAGGATCAGCAGCTCATTTTCACCTCTGTCCTGTCCTGCTGCCATGTCCATATCCTCTATTTCCTGTTCAGAGCAGAACAAAAAAGTCTTTGGTCAAGATAGTTTAACCCTAACTGATTGTATTTGACCTTTCCATGCTCCCAAGAGTCATTGTTTCCATAGAGTATTTAATCATCTACCCGCCAACTTCTCTTCAAGCTTGTTTTGAACCAGAGCTCTGTCCAACTTTTATTTGCCATCAAGTTAATCTACAAAGCCTAAACTGCTTTTTCTGAGAGGAATTGATCCATTTTATTTTGAATGCTGCAATCAAGTCCACAGGCTTATTTGAGAGAAATACTGACACTGACCTTTCTTCGTGGTGTGCTTACCTGTGCAGGTTCCATGGATATTGGATAAATGGCACTACAAGGCCGTTCTCTGGGAGACAAGCATGTATTTTCTCTTGAATGTTTGTGCTTATCAGATAGCAGTGGGGAACCTAAAATATACAGTAAGCAAACAATTTCTTTTAAACTATTTGACCATTATAGTCACACAAAAATATTCATACTTTCAAACATTTGATATCCTTTGACAATCAGTTTGCTCTTTAACTTTAAAAAGGAGCAGTTAATTGGATTGAGCAGACCTACCTCTGGCACTGGATGGAGCTGAACTAGTAACATTTGGAGAGGCTGAATGTGTGGAGCTTAAGCTCGAGGTAGATGGACTTGCCTACAAAGAATATACAATGAGTTTATTATTAAAGACATACTTTACTTTCGAACAACAATAAGTTATTTCCAAATAGGCTAGAATAACATTATTTTGAAACCTATTAACGGGATACAAACTGCTGCTGTCTCCTTTCAAACCATCAGGGGCCCACCTCACCATGTGTTACTGCTCATCAACTATACTGTCCTCATTTATGGAATTTACTCATGCCAATAGAAGCAACAAACCTACTACTTTGGCCAGTCCAAGGGGACAGATGCACCAACATCAGTGTCCTCGCCCAGGCTAACATCCCCAGCATTGAAGCACGAACCACACTCGATCAGCTTTGTTGGGCAGGCCACTTAGTTCAAATGCCAGACAAGAGACTCCCTAAGCAATTGCTCTACGCGAAGCTCCTTCATAGCAAACGAGCCAAAGGTGGGTAGCGGAAACATTATAAGGATACCCTCAAAGCCTCCCTGGTGAAGTGCGACATCACCACGAACACCTGGGAGACCCTGGCCAAAGACCGCCCTAGGTGGAGAAAGTGCATCCGGGAGGGCATTGAGCTCTTCGAATCTCAGCGCTGTGAGTGTGAAGAGATCAGGCGCAGGCAGCGGAAGGAGCGTGTGGTAAATCAGTGCCACTCGCCCCCCACCCCCCCCACCGACGAATGTCTGTCCCACCTGTGACAGGGTCTGTGGCTCTCGTGTTGGACTGTTCAGCCACCAAAGAACTCACTTTAGGAGTGGAAGCAAATCTTCCTCGATTCCGAGGGACTGCCTCTGATGATTTGGTCAGTTCAAAGTACCTGTTTAAATCGAACAGGATATATTTAATACAATATCGTGATTTTCATTTATAGAAGACATAATATACCTGCATATGAAAGACTTCATCAGAGCTTTCAGACTGCCCAGTGATGTTGCTAACTTCAGCTGATGCTTGTGATGACAAGGATGAAGAAGAATACCTGTTGAATGCTGGGTAACTTAATGGGCTGCAAGAAAGAGCAGAACATATATCAGCATGAACACCAACATTTTTCTTCTCTCTGGCGGCAATGGCAGACATGATTATATTGAAAGAAATGTAATCTACTGAGTGGCTAATTATTTTTTTAAACTGACAGCTAGTTTACCATTTTTCTTTTCAATCCTCGGCACAATGCTGGTTTGTGAGCACTCTCAATGCACAGCGATACAGAAATAAGCTACTCTCTGTGGTCAAGTGACAGGCTGCTGATTTATTGAGAATGTGGTTGGTATTTGAAGACAGCCAGTTACTTCCAGCTTTACAGTGTGAATTCTCATCTGAGTTCACATCTTGGTCTCAGTTGATATACGCACTCTGGAATTTTCAGGAGTTAGGTTTGCCAGTGACTGCCGAGTTGTCGAAGAGTAGGAAGTTTAATGTGAGGGATGTCTTGGAGGGGAGGGACCACCACCTTCAAACTAAAGTGAATTTCTTGACATGTCAATGAAAAAGCACTTGCTCCAAAGTGGAACATTCCAAGTGTAGACATTTTAAAGTCCTTACTCGACAGTATGAAACCACACGAGGCACATTCTGGGGATAAGGTCACCCTGTGATCTGAACTCTTTATTCACAGGGCTCCAAAGACAGTGACCCTGCATAGGACCTCCCTTTTTATACCTGAGTGATCAGGTAAGGAGTGTCTCCCACAAGTTCACCCCTTGTGGTCAAGGTGTGCATCTAAGTTGAGTGTATACAGTAATGCAGTGGTGTTACATTGTGGTTACATACATGACATCACTTCACCCCACAAAGTCTTATTGGAATCATAGGTTTAGTCTTTCAGGTGGTCTACGCTCCCTCGTGGAGCGCTGCAGTTGGGGCTCTGGTTGTTGGACACTGACATGAGTGTCTGTCACCTGTGGTGATTCTGGCCTGTCCGGACTGACCTCAGGGGCTGTGCATTCTTCTGATTGCTCTTGTTGCTCGTTCACTGGCGGTGTGGTGAGCTCCATCTCATGGTCTTCTTCAGGTACCTCCGTGTCGATGCTGAACCTTTTTTTTTTTAAACTTGGTCCAGATGCTTACGGCATATCTGACCATTGTTGAGTTTTACCACGATGACCCTATTCCCCTCTTTGTCAATTACAGTGCCCTCAAGCCATTTGGGCCCCATGGCGTGATTGAGGACGAATACAGGATCATTTATTTCTATACATTTCCCCCTCGCATTACGGTCGTGGTACTCGTTTTGTGACTTGCGCTTGCCCTCAACTATGTCGGCCAGGACTGGGTGAATGAGGGATAACCGAGTTTTGAGTGTCCGTTTCATTAATAGCTCTACGGGCGGGACCCCCGTGAGCGCGTGCGGTCGGGAGGCGCGATAGGCAGCATTGTAGGGAGGGCCCTTGAATCCTGAGCATACCTTGCTTTATGATTTGGACCGCACATTCCACCTGACCATTGGAGGCCGGCTTGAATGGCGCAGTCCTGACGTGGTTGATGCCATTGCCCGATATAAACTCTCGGAATTCGTAGCTTGTGAAACATGGGCAATTATCACGAACCAGGATGTCTGGCAAGCCATGGGTTGCAAAGATCGCATGTAGGCTTTCCACGGTGGTGGATGACGTGCATGAATTCAGAATGATGAACTCGATCCATTTCGAGTACGCATTTACCACAATAAGGAACATCTTACCCATGAACGGGCCCGCGTAGTCAACATGAATGTGTGACCATGGCCTGGTGGGCCAGGGCCATGGGCTGAGTGGGGCCTCCCTGGGGGCATTACCCAGCTGGGCACACGTCGTGCACCTGCAAACACAATGTTCCAGGTCTGAATCAATTCCAGGCCACCAAACGTTTGACCGGGCAATGGCCTTCATCAGCACAATGCATGGGTGCTCGCTGTGGAGTTCCCTGATGAATGCCTCCCTGCCCTTCTGGGACATAACTACCCGGCTGCCCCATAGTAGGCAGTCGGCTTGGATGGAGAGCTCATCCATCCGCCTGTGGAACGGTCTGACCTCCTCAGGGCATGCTCCGTATGCGGGTGCCCAATCCCCAGTCAGGACACATTTCTTAATCAGAGATAGGAGGGGATCTGTGTTTGTCCAGATTTTGATCTGGCGGGCTGTGATGGGGGAGCCTGCGACAGCCATGACCATCTCGGCGCTTTGCTCCGCTGCCCCCTCAGTGGTGGCCAGTGAAAGCCTGCTGAGCGTGTCAGCGCAATTTTCAGTGCCGGGCCGATGCCGGATGGAGTAGTCATAAGCAGCCAGTGTGAGAGCCCATCGCTGTATGCGAGCTGATGCGTTGGCATCGACAGCCTTGCTGTCTGATAACAGGGATGTTAATGGCTTGTGGTCCGTCTCTAATTCAAACTTCCTACCAAATAGGTACTGATGCATTTTTTTTTTACACCATAGACACATTCAAGTGCTTCCTTCTCGACCATCCCGTATCCCCGTTCTGCTTGAGCGCGCGACCTGGAGGCATAAGCCACAGGTTGTAGTTGACCCTCAGCATTGCCCTGCTGCAACACGCACCCAACCCCATAGGACGATGCATCACATGTCAGAACCAATTTTTTTTTTTTTAAAAACAGGGGTTGCACAGGGTCAACAACTTGTTTGAACAAAGTAGGTTTTGCGCCCGATCAAAAGCCCGTTCCTGACAGTCCCCCCAAAACCAATCGCAACTCTTACGCAGGAGCACATGTAGCGGCTCCAACAACGTGCTCAAGTTCAGCAGGAAGTTCCCGAAATAGTTTAACAGTCCCAGGAATGAACGCAACTCCAATGTGTTGCAGGGCCTGGGTGCTTGTCGAATAGCCTCTGTTTTGGATTCGGTGGGCCGAATCCCGTCTGCAGCAACCCTCCTGCCCAGAAACTCAACCTCGGGAGCTAAGAACACACATTTAGACTTTTTGAGTTGCAGGCCTACCCGGTCCAGTCGGCGTAGCACCTCCTCCAGGTTGCGGAGGTGTTCCTCGGTGTCTCGACCCGTGATGAGGATGTTGTCCTGGAATACGATTGTTCCAGGAATGGATTGAAGCAGGCTTTCCACGTTTTGTTGAAAAATCGCAGCCGCTGATCGAATGCCAAACGGGCACCTGTTATAAACTAATAGTCCCTTGTGCGTCGTGATGGTGGTCAGCAGTTTAGATTCGGCGGCCAGTTCCTGGGTCATATCGGCTAAAGTGAGGTCCAACTTGGTGAACAGCTTGCCGCCTGCCAGTGTGGCGATAAGGTCCTCCGCTCTCGGGAGCGGGTACTGATCTCGTAGGGACACCTGATTGATGATGGCGTTGTAGTCGCCACAGATCCCGACGGAGCCATCCGCTTTTAGTACAGGAACGATGGGGCTCGCCCAGTCGCTGAATTCGCCAGGCGAGGTGATGCCCTCTCTCGACAGCCGGTCCATTTCACTCTTGATCTTTTCCCGCATCACATACAGCACCGTTCTGGCTTTGTGGTGCACTAGCCTGGCACCCGGGGTGATGTGTATCACTACTTTAGTGCCTTTGAAAGTCCCGACGCCAGGTTGGAATAGTGAATCGAATTGTTGTAGGACTTGAGCACGAACTTCACTCCACAGATGACATTGCGTGAACATCCCCCCATTTCCAGTTCATCTCGGCTAACCAGCTCCTCCCCAACAGTGCGGGACCGTTGCCCGGGACAATCCAAAGTGGTAGCTGATTCACTAGCCCATTGTGTGTGACAGCCAACATTGCACTGCCTAGCACCGGAATGATTTATTTCGTTTAAGTCCATAATTGTGTGTCAACACAGGCTAATTTGGGTCGACTGGCTTTAAGTGGCCATAGCTTCTCAAATTGCTGAACGCCCATGAGTGACTGGCTGGCCCCAGTGTCCAGCTCCATGTGTACAGGGATACCGTTTAATAAAACCCTCATCATCATTGGTGGTGTTTGGTGTATGAACTGTGAATATTCGCCACATGGACCCGCTGCACCTCGGCGTCCATCGATTTGCCCCAAAAGTCATCCTGCCTCAAAGAACACTCTTCTGGTCCATCCGCCTCATATTAATCTGGTTGCAGGCTTCCTGCACATTCGAGCTAGGTGGCCACTGAGATTGCAGTTCCTGCAGACAAACTGTTGAAATCTGCAAGATCTAGCTGAGTGTTTTCCCCCACACCTCCAGCATGAGTTAAAGTTTCCATTGTTGGGAACAAAAGGGCTATGGCCAGGCATTCTGCACTGGCTGTCCCTTTGACTGCTCTTCAGTACCCTATTAGTGGGTGTCAATGGCCCCATCCCGGGCTGCATTGTCCACTGTGATGGCGTGAATGTCCGTTCAGCCTGCCATTGTCTCGATTGAAGTCCTGCTCTATTGCTTCGGACTGCCCCTGCCTGCCTGCAGGGCTCTGAGTCACATTGATGATGTTAACTCCCCGATCCATCGACGCGTTAGAGGCAGAATTGCGCGCGTATATTATTTTCGACTCTTCCTCCCCTGCCATGAAAGTCTGAGCCATCAACGCCGCCACTTCCAAGGTCAAATCCTTGACCTCAATTAATTTGAGGAAAATTCCCGCATGACCGATGCCCTTGAAAAAGAAGTCCCTCAGCATCTCCCCCCTGCAGGCGTCTGTGAACTTAGAGGCTGGCCAAACGCCGGAGGTCCGCTACGAAGTCCGGTATGCTCTGTCCTTCTTGACGTCGGTGGATGTAGAATCTGTGTCGGGCCATATGTAAGCTATTCGCCGGTTTAAGGTGCTCCCCAATCAATTTGTTAAGTTCTTCAAAGGTTTTGTCCGCCGGCTTTGCAGGTGCTAGTAAGTCCTTCATGAGCGTGTAAGGCTTTGGTCTGCAGCTGGTCAAGAGATGAGCCCTTCGCTTGTTGGCCGCTGCATCCCCCAGCCATTCTTTCATAACGAAGCTTTGCTGAAGCCTCTCGACAAAATCGTCCCAGTCTTCCCCAACACAGTACCGTTCCTCTGTGCTACCAGTGGCCATTCTCGTGGGTCGTGAATTTCCGTTTCTCGTCGCCAATGTAAAGTCCTTACTCTACAGTATGAAACCACATGAGGCACATTCTGGGGATAAGGTCACTCTGTGACCTGAACTCTTTATTCACAGGACTCCAAAGACAGTGACCCTGCATGGGACCTCCCTTTTTATACCTGAGTGATCAGGTAAGGAGTGTCTCCCACAAGTTCACCCCTTGTGGTCAAGGTGTGCATCTAGGTTGAGTGTATACAGTAATACAGTGGTGTTACATTGTGGTTACATACATGACAGACATGGGGATCAGTGCCGGTCTGGATAGGGGTCGGGGAGGACAGAAGATGGCAAGATGGAAGAATGGGAATCTGGAAATATTGAGACATTAATGATCATGGGTGTAAGTCTGCATGGAACTCATTCAGGATGGAAACAAGTTAACAGAGATAAGTCTTTCAACAACCAGATCCTTTGGTTTGAAATTTTAAGCATATCTCAGAAAAGTATTTCAATACACAGAATATAGCAGTTTATTTTAAAGCAGTCACATTTTCATTCCAAGTAAAAAAGATAACAACCTTCAATCAGATCTGAGGATGCATGACTGTTTTATTTAAACAATGGAAGAAACTCATCCATGTAACCAACACTTAAAAGATTTTGTGCCTCCATAAGGCAATTTTAAAATATCAGGTGGCCACCTGCATGCCCTGAATTGGCGCCCCATTGCAGCTCGGGCCCATCAGGTGCCCTGAGGCTGATCAAGCCTGCAAGGTAGATTCGAAAGGGGGGGTAGGGGAAAGCGCTATCATGGAGGGAGGGTTGCTAGGATGGCGGCTGCCCATATTATTTTTCTGGAGGCCATAGGAGCTTCTCCTGGCCCCACAAAAATGATTTAGTCTTACCATTTTGGGGCTTCTTGTTTTTGACCACTGAGTTTTATTGAGCAGAGCTCCTGTGGCACACACTCCTTCCAGTAGGCCCTCTAAATTACTTTGGGGTTCGATGTGTGTCATAGAACCCTGATTTGCATAGATTAATGAGCTTCCCTCAGGTGGGCACTTAGGGCACCCATCAGAAGGCCGGAGTTAAAATGCCGGCATAACGGGATTAGGACAACCACGTCATTTTAAATTCCACTACCGCCCCATTTCTAAAGGGTGGAGGGAATTAAAATGGCCCCTCATAGGTTTGATTTTCCCTGCAGGGAGGTGGAGGCTTGTGTGATGCAAAGACACAATGTTATCTTCTGAACTGTGCTGCAAGTGTTTAAATTCAAAACAGATGTTAACCATGTATCATCATTTTCACCAACAATCAAGATGCGTTTTGACCGTGCATAGCTCATTATAATAGGACATGTGTTTTTCAACATACATAAACAAATGAAATTGTTTACACAGAAACATAGAAAATAGGTGCAGGAGTAGGCCATTCGGCCCTTCGAGCCTGCACCGCCATTCAATAAGATCACGGCTGATCATTCACCTCAGTACCCTTTCCTGCTTTCTCTCCATACCCCTTGATCCCTTTAGCCGTAAGCGCCATATCTAACTCCCTCTTGAATATATCCAATGAACTGGCATCAACAACTCTCTGATCAAGAGCTGCAGGATTAATAACAGAACATTAGAATTAAATCGTTACTTTTTTTTAAATCAGGAAGACTAATTGCTCCAAAATTATATAGTGCTGTTCTTTCAACTGACTGTTCTCCTGGGTAATTAGAAAGATGGGTAGGACATAGCATTTCTTACTTCAGTGCTCTCTGAATAAAAATGAAAAAGAGATTTTTTACAGATCATCTTACCTGCGTCTGTTGACAACTCTGGCTCCATCTGGGCTTATGGCACCCAGTGCAGGATTCCTACAAGTGCGTGGGCTACCATTGGTTAGGTGTATCGGACTCACACGGGCATATCCGGGAAAGTCCTGTAAATATAGGAAATATATTATAGTATATAACGGCAAAATAACACTGTCTACACTTCGTATTCCCATGCAAAAAATGATGGAAATGAACTTCAGTTTGGAGGCAGCAGTCATCAAATGGAGCCGGAACTTCTGCAGATTAAATTTGATTTGACGCAACAATCATATCTGTCCTGAAACCAAAAAACGCCTCCACACTTTCCTGACTCTAAAAGAAGCAAAATTACTTGCTTGTGGTTTTTGTAACTATTTTGAGCTTAACTTTGTTTTTATAAGAATTACTCAGGGATATGTCCATAATCCATAATACATTAAGTCCCTCGATTAATTCCCTGTCTAAAGCATTGTAGTTATCAAGATAGGCTAAAAGAGTTGAGACTCTGCACTTCAGAGAAGCGAAGACTTAGAGGTGATCTGATTGAGGTTTATAAGATAATGAAAGGAATAGATTGTGTTCCAGTTGACAGTTTGTTCCAATTAAATAGGTTAAGGAAGACCAGCGGTCACAAATTTAAGTTGGATAGGGCTAGATCTAGGTTAGATGTCAGGAGGTGCTTCTTTTCCCAGAGAATACTGAACCTCTGGAATAGCCTGCCGTCTCGAGTGGTGGGTGCTGCTTTGCTGAATTCCTTCCAAGAGATGGACCTGTTTCTGGCTGGGGCAGAGATCATATCTTACACAAGGTAGGTACTGCAGGGAACTTAAGGCCAGAGTGATCTCCTAGACTATTTTCAATTGCCTAGATGGGTCGGAGAGGAATTTCCCAGATTTCTTCCACCAAATTGGCCTGGGATTTAATCATTATTTTGCCCCTCCAAGGAGATCACATGGTTTCGGGTGGGGTGGAGCATATATATTGTGATACACAAGGTATTGCAATTGTGTGGGACAGGTTTAATGGACCAGAGGGTCTTTACCTGTCCATGCATATTCATATACTCAGGGCACAGAGTATGGAGATTTGCAAACTGAGTGAGTCGCAAGCAGACGAGGAATTTTGTGAGTGCAGGAATTGGTGGAGAAGAGAAATTCACTGGTAGGTATAAGGCAAGTTATATAAGTATGCATCACATTGGAATTTGGCTTTGTCTTGTCACATAAAAGAAACTGCATGATCAGTGGCAGTTAGCAGTTAACAGCTATCAGCTGTAAGTGGTTGCTTGAGTGGGTGGTAAAAGCTGAGTTAGAAGCTGATTAACAATTGTAGATTGTTTGACTCTCCAAAGGTATATATTAGGCATCCTCACCGACACCTGGCAGTCCCTGGCCCAAAACCACCCGAAGTGGAAGAAGAGCATCCGGGAGGGCGCTGAACATCTCGGGTTTCATCGCTGAGGGCATGCAGAAACCAAGTGGAAGGAGCGTGCGGCAAATCAGGCTCCCCACCAATCCTTTCCTTCAACCACTGTCTGTCTCACCTGTGACAGAGACTGTAATTCCTGTATTGGACTGTACAGCCACCTGAGAACTCACTTTTAGAGTGGAAGCAAGTCTTCCTCGGTTTCAAGGGACTGCCTATGATGATGAGGCACTAGTTTGCAAAAGCACAGAGCTTGGAGAAAGAGCTAGTAAAATGCAAACTTGGTGAAGCACAAACCGAGTGAGCGCAGGAATTGGTGGAGAGCAGCAAGGCAGTGGAGACGTCTGGCTGAAAAGGAGGAGTGCAGCCACAGAACCCACTGGGGGAAAAAATGCGTCATTTGCGCCTCCCGGCGGGGGGGCGCTAACTACTTCTTGCCCGGGAAGCGGGGCCACTACCGCCTCCCGCAGAAGTTAGCGGAGGCGCAAACTGGTAGTGCCCCAGGCGGCAGCACTGACGATGACAATGATATCACCGTGTGCAGTGACCCGCTTTTGCCTCGGAGCGAAACTTTGGTAGTGCCCCCGTGAGGCCACAAGGACATGGGTCACGAACCAGACCGCACTCTGCTCACGGGGCAAAAATTAAAGGGGAGGTGCGGCACATCACGGCAGAGATAGTGGATGTATTGGTTATAATCGACCAAAATTCCCTGGATTCTGGGGAGGTCCCAGCGGATTGGAAAACTGCAAATGTAACGCCTCTATTTAAAAAAAGGAGGCAGACAGAAAGCAGGAAACTATAGACCAATTGGCCTAACATCTGTCATTGGGAAAATGCTGGAGTATATTATTAAGGAAGCTCTTATGTATGCAACACCTTGTAACCAGCATTCTACCACCACCAGGAGGTGCATCTGTTGGAGTCCCAAGGGATCCCAGCATCCCTTGGGAGCACTTCATATAAGCAGGACTCCCATGCTGTGCGAGCACTCTGGAGTCAGAATAAAGAGACGAAGGTCACACTTACTCAAGTTTACAGTACTCTGTCACATTGCTTTATTTGAGACATAACAACTGGCGACGAGTAATAGATAACGAACCATCACTTGAAAATGCAGCGAACTGTTGATATCCTGGAGAAATTCTCAGAGGGTGATGATTGGGAAGCCTTCATGGAGCGACTGGACCAATACTTCATGGCCAACGAGCTGGAAGGGAAAGAGAACGCTGCCAAACGAAGGGCGATCTTCCTCACCATCTGCAGGGCAACAACCTATTGCCTCATGAAGAATCTTCTTACTCCGGTGAAACCAACAACCAAATCATATGAAGAACTGTGTACGCTGGTCTGGGAGCACCTAAATCCAAAGGAGAGCATTCTAATGGCAAGGTATCGATTTCACACATGTCAACGGTCTGAAGGCCAGGAAGTGGCGAGCTACGTTGCCTGACTAAGACACCTTGCAGGACATTGCAAATTCGGTGGATTCCTTGAGCAAATGCTAAGAGACTGTTTTGTGCTTGGCATTGGCCATGAGGTTATCCTTCGCAAACTATTGATTGTTGAAACACCGAACCTGAGCAAAGCCATAACGATAGCCCAGGCATTTATGTCCACCAGCGATAACACCAAACAAATTTCACAGCATAAAGTACTGTACACAAAGTAACGTCATTTTCAGGCAAGAATGCAAATGGCAGAACATATATGCCTGCAGCTGCACGACCTCAGATGACTGAGTCCGCCATCCAGTGTGAATGCGAGGCAATTAACACCTTGTTGGCGCTGCGGAGGTGATCATCGAACCCATCAATGCAGCTTCAAACACTATGCATGCAAAAGCTGTGGAACAATGGGACACCTCCAGCGAATGTGCAGACGAGTTGCAAACCCTAAAAACCACCACGTTGCAGAGGAGGATCAATCCATGGTGGATCAGGCTGAACTAGAGACTCGAACCGAAGAGGGAGAAGTATATGGAGTACACACCTTCACCAATGAAATGTTCACCGATCATGTATTAGCATGGATAGAGAATTGGCTGGCTAACAGAAAGCAGAGAGTCGGGATAAATGGATGGTGTGCCACAGGGATCGGTGCTGGGACCACAATTGTTTACAATATACATAGATGACCTGGAAGAGGGGACAGAGTGTAGTGTAACAAAATTTGCAGATGACACAAAGATTAGTGGGAAAGCGGGTTGTGTCGAGGACACAGAGAGGCTGCAAAGAGATTTAGATAGGTTAAGCAAATGGGCTAAGGTTTGGCAGATGGAATACAATGTCGGAAAGTGTGAGGTCATCCACCTTGGGGGAAAAAGAAACAGTAAAAGGGAATATTATTTGAATGGGGAGAAATTACAACATGTTGCGGTGCAGAGGGACCTGGGGGTCCTTGTGCATGAATCCCAAAAAGTTAGTTTGCAGGTGCAGCAGGTAATCAGGAAGGCGAATGGGATGTTGGCCTTCATTGCGAGAGGGATGGAGTATAAAAGCAGGGAGGTCCTGTTGCAACTGTATAGGGTATTGGTGAGGCTGCACCTGGAGTACTGCGTGCAGTTTTGGTCACCTTACTTAAGGAAGGATATACTGGCTTTGGAGGGGGTACAGAGACGATTCACGAGGCTGATTCCGGAGATGAGGGGGTTACCTTATGATGATAGATTGAGTAGACTGGGTCTTTACTTGTTGGAGTTCAGAAGGACGAGGGGTGATCTTATAGAAACAATTAAAATAATGAAAGGGATAGACAAGATAGAGGCAGAGAGGTTGTTTCCACTGGTCGGGGAGACTAGAACTAGGGGGCACACCCTCAAAATACGGGGGAGCCAATTTAAAACCGAGTTGAGAAGGAATTTCTTCTCCCAGAGGGTTGTGAATATGTGGAACTCTCTGCCCAAAGAAGCAGTTGAGGCTAGCTCATTGAATGTATTCAAGTCACAGATAGATAGATTTTTAACCAATAAGGGAATTAAGGGTTATGGGGAGTGGGCGGGTAAGTGGAGCTGAGTCCACGGCCAGATCAGCCATGACATTGTTGAATGGCGGAGCAGGCTTGAGGGGCTAGATGGCCTACTCCTGTTCCTAATTCTTATGTTCTTATGTTCTCATGTTAAAAGTTGAACTGAACGGAATTCCAGTATCCATGGAATTGGACACTGGTGCGAGTCAGTCTATCATGAGCAAAAAGGGCTTCGAGAGGCTGTAGTGCAACAAGGCACAAAGGCCCAAGCTGAGAACTTACACTAAATAGCTGATCTCTGTAATTGGCAGTGCAGCAGTAAAAGTCTTCCATGATGGAGCAGTGCATGAACTACCACGATGGATTATACCAGGAGATGGCCCCACACTGTTCGGCAGAAGCTGGCTGGGAAAAATCCACTGAAACTGAGACGACATTCGAGCACTTTCATCCGTCGACGAAGCTTCATGTGCCCAGGATTTGAGCAAGTTGTTTGAGCCAGGCATCGGAAATTTCTCTGGGGCGAAGCTGCAGATCCACTTTGTTCCCAGTACACGACCAATCCACCACAAGGCACGTGCGGTGCCATACATGATGAGAGAGAAAGTGGAGATCGAGCTGGACAGGCTGCAATGAGAAAGCATCATTGTGCCGGTTGAGTTCAATGAGTGGGCCAGTCTGAATGTTCCAGTTCTCAAGGGCGATGGCACGGTCAGAATTTGTGGGGACTATAAAGTAACGATTAACTGTTTTCCGCTGCAGGACCAGTACCCGTTACCCAAGGCAGACGACCTATTTGCGATGCTGGCAGGAGGGGAAAACATTCACCAAGTTGGACCTGACCTCGGCCTACATGACGCAGGAACTGGCAGAATCTTCGAAAGGCCTCACCTGCATCAACACGCACAAAGGTCTGTTCATCTACAATAGATGCCCGTTCGGGATTTGATCGGCCACGGTTATTCTTCAAAGGAACATGGAGAGTCTGCTAAAGTCGGTTCCACGCACCGTGGTTTTCCAGGACGACCTATTGATCACCGGTCGGGACACCATCGGACACTTGCAGAACCTGGAAGAGGTTCTAAGTCGGCTAGATCATGTGGGACTCTGGTTGAAATGCTCAGTGTGTTTTCCTGGCACCAGAGGTCAAGTTCTTAGGGAGAAGAACAGCGGCAGACGGCATCAGACCCACCGACGCCAAGACAGAGGCCATCAAGAATGCGCCGAGACCACAGAACGTGATGGAGCTGCGGTCGTTCCTGAGTTTCCAATTATTTTGGTAATTTCCTACCCGGGTTAGGCACCTTGCGAGAACCTCTACATGTGTTGCTACGCAAGGGAGATGACTGGGTATGGGGGAAATCACAAGAGACTGCTTTTGAGAGAGCCAGAAATCTGTTATGTTCCAACAAACTGCTTGTTCTGTATGACTCCTGTAAACATTCAGTGCTGGTTTGCGATGCGTCTTCGTACGGGGTCAGGTGTATGTTACAAGAAGCAAACTAATCGGGAACATTGCAACCTTGCTCGTCTAGGAGCTTGCCCAAGGCTGAAAGGCCCTACAGCATGATTGAAAAATAAGCTGTGGCATATGTTTACGGGGCGAAAAAAATGCATCAGTAACTGTTTAGGCTTAAGCTTGAATTTGAAACTGACCATAAGCCACTCATAATGTTGTTTTCAGAGAGCGAAGGTATTAATACCAATGCCTCTGCTCACAGCCAAAGATGGGTGCTCACGCTATCCGCATATGACCATGTAAGTCGCCACAGGCCAGGCACAGAGAACTGCGCTGATGCTCTGTCAGCTACCAATGCCCACCACCGGGGTGGAAATGGCACAGCCTGCAGACTTGTTCTTGGTGATGGATGCATTTGAAAACGAAAAGTCACCCATTACGGCCTGCCAGATCAGGACCTGGACCAGCCAGGATCCTTTACTGTCTCTTGTGAAAAACTGTGTCCTCCAGGGGTGCTGGTCCAGCGTCCCAGCAGAGATGAATGAAGAGATCAAGCCGTTCCAGCAGCGCAAAGATGAAATGTCCATACAGGCAGACGGTCTTTTGTGGGGTAATCGCATGGTTTTGCCTAAAAAAGGCAGGGAAACGTTTATACGCGACCAACACTGTACCCACCCAGGCATAGTAATGATGAAAGCTGCAGCCAGATCCCATGTGTGGTGGCCTGGCATCGACTCAGATTTAGAGTCTTGCGTGTGCCAATGCAATACTTGCTCTCAACTGAGCAATGCACCCAGGGAGGCATCGCTAAGTTTGTGGTAATGGCCCTCCAAACCGTTGTCTAGGATCCACGTTGACCTCACTGGCCCGTTTCTAGGCAAAATGTTTTTGGTTGTTGTGGATGCTTATTCAAACTGGATTGAGTGTGTAATAATGTCTGTAAGCACGTCCACTGCCATCATCGAAAGCCTACGATGCCACGCACGGCCTGCCTGATGTCCTCGTCAGCGACAATGGGCCGTGCTTCACCAGCGCTGAATTCAAGGAATTCATGACCAGCAATGGGATCAAGCACTTCACATCTGCCCCGTTCAAGCCCGCATCTAACGGCCAGGCAGAACGGACAGTCCAAACCATCAAGCAAAGCTTGAAGCGCATGTCAGAAGGCTCCCTGCAGACCCGAGTCCTGCTCAACTACCGCACAAGACCCCACTCGCTCACCGGGGTTTCCCCTGCCGAACTGCTTATGAAAAGGGCACTCAAAACAAGGCTCTCTCTAGTCCATCCTGATCTCCATGATCATGTCAAGGGTAGGTGGCATCAACAAAGCTTGTACCATGATCGCGCAAATTAGTCACGTGATATTGAAGTCAATTACACTGTATTTGTACTCAACTATGGACATGGTCCCAAATGGCTTGCTGGCACTGTCATAGCCAAAGAAGGGAGGAGGGTGTTGCGAGGTCAAACTTGCAAATGGACTAACTTGCAGAAAGCATTCGGACCAAACCAAACAGCGATTCACAGACAGCCACGAGCAACCTGAAGAGGACACCACCAACTTCGACCCTCCAATATGCACACACAAGTGGCAACCGACATCACGGTTGACCACGAAGCTGAACTCATCATCCGCAGCAGGCCAGCTGCACAGCAGCCCAGCGAAGGCCCAATCAACTCACCTGCCCGTGTTTGTATTGAGACGATCGACTAGGGAGCGGAAAGCCCCAGATCGTCTCATCCTGTAAATAAGTGTACTATTGACTTTTTTTTTGGGGGGGGGGAAGAGAGAAGGAGGGAGTGATGTTATGTATGCAACACCTTGTAATTAGAATTCTACTGCCACCAGAGGGCACATCTGTTGGAGTCCCAAGGGATCCCAGCATCCCTTGGGAGCACTGTATTTCAGCAGGCCTCCCGTGCTGTGCGAGCACTCTGGAGTCAGAATAAAGAGACTAAGATCACACTTACTCAAGTCTACAGTACTCAGTCACATTGCTTTATTTGAGACATAACAGAAGCAGTATCAGGACATTTGGAAAAGCATGATTCAATTGCTAGGCAGAGTCAGCAAGGTTTTATGAAAGGGAAATCATGTTTGACAAATTTGCTGGAGTTCTTTAAGGATGTAATAAGCAGGGTGGATAAGGGGGAACCAGTGGATGTGGTGTATTTGGATTTCCAGAAGGCATTCGATAAGGTGCTACCTAAAAGGTTACTGCACAAGATAAAAGTTTACGGGGTTGGGGGTAATATATTAGCATAGATTGGGGATTGGCTAACTAACAGAAAACAGAGAGTTGGGATAAATGGGTCATTTTCCAGTTGGTAAACAGTAACTAGTGGGGTGCCGTTGGGATCAGTGCTGGGGCTTCAACTATTTACAATCTATATGAATGACTTGGATGAAGGGACCGAGTGTAATGTAGCCAAGTTTGCTACATTATGGGTGGGAAAGCAAATTGTTAGGAGGACACACAAAATCTGCAAAAGAACATAGACAGGCTAAGTGAGTCGGCAATAATTTGGCAGATGGAGTATAATGTAGGAAAATGTGTGAATTTCCACTTTGGCAGAAAAAATAGAAAAGCAAATCATCATTTAAATGGAGAAAAATGCAGTACAGAGGGACCTGGGGGTCCTTGTGCATGAAGCATAAAAAGTTAGTGTGCAGGTACAGCAAGTAGTCAGGAAGGCAAATGGAATGTTGGCCTTTGCTTTTATGCTCTATCCCCCTTGCAACAGAGAAGTCTTGCTACAACTGTACAGATTATTGGTGAGGCCACACCTGGAGTACTGCATGCAGTTTTGGTCTCCGTATTTAAGGAAGGATATAATTGCATTGGAGGCTGTTCACCAGGTTGATTCCGGAGATGAGGGCATTGACTTATGAAGAAAGGTTGAGTAGGTTGGGACTGTACTCATTGGAATTGAGAAGAATGAGAGATGATCTTATCAAAACATATAAGATAATGAGGGGGCTCAACAAGTTGGATGCAGAGATGATATTTCCACTCACATGGGAACCTAAAACTAGGGGGCATAGTCTCAGAATAAGGTACCACCCATTTAAAACTGAGATGAGGAATTTCTTCTCAGAGGATTGTAAATCTATGGAATTCTCTGCCCCAGAGAGCTGTGGAAGCTGGGTCATTGAATATATTTAAGGCGGAGATAGACAGATTTTTGAGCGATAAGGGAATAAAGGGTTATGGGGAGCCGGTGGGGAAGTGGAGCTGAGTCCATGATCAGATCAGCCATGATCTTATTGAATGGCGGAGCAGGCTCAAGGGGCCAAATGGCTGACTCCTGCTCCTATTGTGTGCCTGTGCATCTTTTTTGAAACAAATGGGCGAGATACCAGTCGCCGCCCTACCTTGCGGAAATTACGGGGTCCGTGCCGCGCTGTTGCAGCCCAGCACTCTGCTTCTGTGCTGGTGGTGAGGTGACGGCCCCTCGCCCCATTGCAGAGAATCCAGTAACGGAAGGGGAGGGCGCTGTGCTCCTGCCAGCTCTCCGCAGTGCTCCGTGTAGTGCTGGAAACTTCCCGCATTTGGCCCCCTGATCCCGCCGCCGAGAGGAAGTGGAGCGTGCAAGTTTACTCCACTTCCCCTTGGGGGCATTAACGTTAATTTCATTGCTGGGGCGGGTCTTCCATGCTAGGCGCAGGAAATTCCGCCTCGACATGGTTCTGGGGCAGTACCGAATTTCGGTCCCAAAGTCTGTAAATTAATAGACACGAGAGCAGATCTGCTGGACAGCGAATGGAGTGGCCGCAGATAAAGGTAGGCCCAAGAGCCCGGAGACAACGCGCTGGTCAGGGAGCAAGGTAAAGTGAAGTCAGCGCAAGGGAAGGAGCTGGTTGGTGAGCATTGGTGATTGTTTTTTTTTCAGTCTCAACTTATTTCTGTTAAGTTACTTAATAGTCGATTAAGTAGAGGCATAGCAGAGCTCCTCGGTCCCATAGAATGCACACCTTGTGCCATATGGGAACTCAAGGTTGCTTCCCATGTCCAGGACAACCACATGTGCAGGTAAGCATTGTCAGTTGGAGGAGCTCAAGCTCCAGATTTCGGAGCTTGAGCAGCAGCTGCCTTCACTGCGGTGCATCCACAAGGCTGAGAGCTACGTGGATGGCATGCTTCAGGAGGTAGTCACCCCTCAGCGCAAGAGTATGCAGGCAGAGAGGGAATGGGTGATCGTCGGATCAGGCAGGTAGTGCAGGAGTCCAGAGTGCACCGTGCTCTCCAACCAGTGTACTGGTGAGGGCAATGGTTCTTCTGGGGAGTATAGCCAAAGCCAAGTCCCTGGCACCATGAGAGTTCAGCTGTACAGGAGGGGAGGAGGAAGATTGGGAAAGCAATAGGGACAGGAGATTCGATAGTTAGGGGAACAGACAGGTGTTTCTGCAGCTGCAGACATGATTCCAAGATGGTATGTTGCCTCTCTGGTGCCAGGGTCAAGGATGTCACTGAGTGGCTGCAGAACATTCTGAGGGGGGGATGGTGAACAGCCAGAGATCTTGGTCCATATCGGTACCAGTGACCTGCAGGCAGATCTTAGGGCGCTTGGAAAGTGATTAAAAAGCAGGACCATCTCTGGATTACTCCCAGTGTCACGAGCTAGTGACTATAGAAATAGGAGGATAGAGCAAATGAATGCGTGGCTGAAGGGATGGTGCCGGAGGGAGGGCTTTAGATTTGTGGGACATTGGGACCAGTCCTGGGTGGGACCTGTACCGGGTGGGATGGGTTACACCTCAACAGAGCTGGGACCAATATCCTCAAGGGGAGATTTGCTAGTGCTATTGGGGAAGGTTTAAATAATTTGGCAGAGGAATGGGCACCTGGCTGTAGCATTAGAAAGGAGAAACATGGTGCACAAAGAATTCGGAAAGACAGGTAGCACTGGAGCAAGAAATAATACGGTATTAGGTGGGGATCAGACTAAGACAGAATACAAGGAGGCCCAAGATAGGTTTGCAATGCATGTGTGTGAATGCACAAAGTGTGGTAAATAAGGTTGGTGAGCTGCAGGCACAATAGCCACATCGGAATATGATGTTGTGGTGATAACGGAGATCTGGCTCAAAAAAAGGGCAGAATTGGGCACTAAATATTCCACGATATATAGTGTTCAGGAAAGATAGGGAAGGAAAGAAAGGAGGTAGTGTGGCAGTATTGCTTAAGGAGAATATTACAGTGCTGGAGAAGGAGGTCGTCCTGGAGGGGTCAAGGACAGAATCTATTTGGTTAGAGTTGAGAAACAATAGAGGTGCCATGACACTACTAGGCATATTCTAATAGGCTGGCAACTAGTGGGAAAGAAGTAGAGGAGTAAATTTTGCAGGGAAATTAGAGAGGTGCAAGAACTATAGAGTAGTGATAATGGGGGATGTCAACTATCCTAGTACAGACTGGGATAGTAATAGTGTAAAGGGCAGAGAGAGGGAAGAATGCCTGAAGTGTGTTCAGGAGAACATTCTTGATCAGATGTTGCCGTCCCAACGAGTAGTGAGTCATTGCTGGATCTGGTTCAGAGGAATGAGATGGGTCAGGTGGGTCAAGCAGAGCAAGTGTCGGTCGGGGAACATTTAGGGAACAATGATAGCCAGTCTAAATGTTATGATACTCTATGAAAAAATACAGGGTGCAATCTAGAGGAAAAATACTTGATTAGAGAAAAGCTAATTTCAGTGAGTTGAGAGTGGATCTGGTCTGGGTAAATTGGAATCAAGGATTAGCAGGTAAAACTGTAATCGAACAACAGGCTTCCTTTTAAAGAGGAGATGGTTCAGGTACAGTCGAGGAACATTCGGGGGAAAGGTAGGGTAACCAAAGCCAGAGCTCCCTGGATGACGAAGGAGATAGAGAGCAAGATGAAGCAGAAAAAAGGGGGCGTATGATAGATGTTAGTTTGAGAATACAATATAAAAAGTTCAGAGAGGAAATGAAAAAAGAAATGAGGAGCAAAGAGAGAGTATGCAAACTGATTGGCAGCTGACATAAAAGGGAACTCAAAAGTCTTCTATAGGCATATAAATAGTTTGTGGGTAGTAAGAGGAGGAGTGGGGCTGATTGATGACCAAAATGAAGACCTACACATGAAGGCAGAGGGCATAGCTGAGGTACTAAATGAGTATTTTGCAACACAAAAGCAGAATACTGCAGATGCTGGAATCTGAAATAAAAACAGAAAATGCTGGAAATCTCAGCAAGTCAGGCAGTGTCTGTGGAGAGAAACAGAGCTAACGTTTCAGGTCGATGACCCTTCGTCAGAACTGGCGAATGTTCGAAATGAACAGATTTTTAAGCAGCACTGAAAGGGAAAGGCGAGGAAAGAACAAAAGGGAAGGTCTGTAGAGAGAGGAGAGAGTACTTTGCATCTGTCTTTACCAAGGAAGATGCTGCTAAAGTCATAGTGAAAGAGGAGGTAGTTGAGATATTGGAAGGGATAAACATCGATAAGGAGGTACGAGAAAGGCTGGCTGTACTTAAAGTAGATAAGTCACCAGGACTAGATAGGATGCATCCTAAGATGCTGAGGGAAGTAAAGGTGGAAATTGTGAAGGTACTGGCCATAATCTTCCAATCCTCCTTGGATGCGGGGCTGGTGCCAGACGATGTATAGAAGGCACCTCAAGTCGCTGGAGATATATCACCAACGATGTCTTCGCAAGATCCTGCAAATCCCCTGGGAGGACAGGCGGACCAACATCAGTGTCCTCGACCAGGCTAATATCCCCAGTATTGAAGCACTGGCCACACTCAATCAGCTTCGCTGGGCAGGCCATATAGTTCACATGTCAGATACGAGACGCCCTAAGCAAATGCTTTATGCGGAGCTCCTTCTTTGTAAACGAGCCAAAGGAGGACAGCGGAAATGTTATAAGGACACCCTCAAAGCCTCCCTGGTAAAGTGCAGCATCACCACTGACACCTGGGAGACCCTGGCTGAAGACCACCCGAGGTGGAGAAAGTGCATCCGGGAGGGTGTTGAGCTCTTTGATTCTCAACTCAGAGAGTGTGAAGAGGCCAAGCGCAGACAGCGGAAGGAGCGCGCGGCAAACCAGCCCCACCGATCCCTTCCCTTGACGAATGTCTGTCCCACCTGTAATAGGGTCTGTGGCTCTCGTATCAGACTGTTCAGCCATCAAAGAACTCACTGAGGGAATGGAAGCAATTCTTCCTCGATTCCGAGGGACTGCCTGTGATGATGGTGCCAGAGGACCGGAGAAATGTAAACGTTACACCCTTGTTCAAAAAAGGGTGTAAGGATAAACCCAGCAACTGCAGGCCAATCAGTTTAACCTCGGTAGTGAGGAAGCTTTTAGATATGATATTCAGAGACAAAATTAAGAGTCACTTTGACAAGTATGGACTAATTAAGGAAAGCCAGCATGGATGTGTTAAAGGCAATTTATATTGAACTAATTTGATTGAGTTTTTTGATGAGGTAACAGAGGGGGGGTTGATGAGGGGCAATGCGGTTGATGTGGTGCACTTGGACTTCCAAAAGGCATTGATAAAGTGCAATATAATAGGCTCGCCAGCAAAGTTGAAAACCATGGAATAAAAGGGACAGTGTCAGCATGGATATGAAATTGGCTAAGTGACAGGAAACAGTAGTGGTGAACGGTTGTTTTCGGACTGGAGGAAGATGGTGTTCCCCAGGGCTCCGAAATAGAACCACTGCTTTTCTTGATGTATATTAATGACTTTGACTTGGATATACAAGGCACAATTTCAAAATTTGCAGATTAGACAAAACTTGTTATGGTGAACTTTTATAAAACACTGGTTCAGCCTCAACTTAAATATTGTGTCCAATTCTGGGCACCGCACTTTAGGAAGGATGTGATGGCCTGAGAGAGGTGCAGAAAAGATTTACAAGACTGGTTCCAGGGATGAGGGACTTCAGTTACGTGGATAGACTGGAGAAGCTGGGATTGTTCTCCTTAAAGCAGAGAAGATTGAGGGGAGATTTGATAGAGGTGTTCAAAATCATAAGGGGTCCAGACAGAGTAGATGGAGAGGAACTGTTCGCATTGGCAGAAGGGTCGAGAACCAGAGGACGCAGATTTAAGGTGATTGGCAGAAGAACCAAAGGCGACATGAGGGAGAACATTTTTAACACAGCGAGTGGCCAGGGATCTGGAATTCACTGCCTGACAGGATGGTGAAGACAGATTCAATTGTGGCTTTCAAAGGGAATTGGATAAATACCTGAAGGAAAAAAATCTGCAGGGCTATGGGGAAAAGGCGGGAGAGTGGGACTAGCTGAAGTGCTCTCGCAGAGAGCTGGCAGAGGCTCAATGGCTTCCTTCTGTGCTGTAACCATTCTTTAATTCCCCAACCCCCTTGCAATAAAGACTAACCTATGCCTTCCTAATTCATCTGCACGTTAACTGTGTGATGTGTGTGCAAGGACACCAACATCTCTCTGACTATCAACATTTACTAGATTTTCACCTTTTTAAAAAATATTCTTTCATTCTTCCTGTCAAAGTGGATAATTTCACACTTTCCCACATTATAACTCCATCTGCCAACTTCTTGCACAATCCCTTTCAAGCCTCTTTGCATCCTCCTCACAGCTTATTTTCCCACTTCACTTTGTATTGTCAGCAAACTTGGATATATTACACTCTGACCCCTCATCGAAGTCATTGATCGACATTTTGACAAAGTCCGTGCTTGAACTTAGTGGGCCAAAAATTATGGTAGCTGCCGAACTAACGCCATTCGTTAGACTTGCCCTTGCCCATTTAATTTGCAAGAGGCATAGCACTGGATGTTGCTGTAAGCGGGAGATGGAAATGGCACAGTGCCCTCTGCAGGGACCTTTGTGAACAGGGCAAGCAACTGTATAGCTCCTTAATCAATCAGATTGAAGTATTGTCTGAACCAGGAAGTGGAAGTTAGAATGATGACTTCAATGTCAATTCAGCTGCAGAAAGCTAAAGAGAGGGAAAGAAAAAGTAAAAAGATATAATTTATTTTTAAATCTCTAATAATTCAAAGCTGAAGGAAGGAGTCTCCACACTTGTAAGAGATAATTTTCAGTGCCAGCAAGGTTGTTTGGCAGTAATTAAGACATATCACACAGTTAAATGGAAAAGCCCCAACTTTCTGTGAATTTAATTCATATATACCATCTAAGTACAGGAACTTCACACCATTCAATGCATTTGAATGACAGTGAGATGTCGTTTTCGCGAAGCGGCACACTTCGGACAGCAATTTCTGGCTTTTTGTGTTTAACCGTACATCTGCCCTCACCTGAAGTTGCTGAGCGATTTGCGTATAAATAATTGTGAGCGCTGTCATTAGTTTGACAATTATTTCAGGCCCATTATTTTTTACCCAGATCTGTGGCTGTTAGCGAAAACCATATCCAATGTTTTGAGCATGTGCAACATGCATAATTTTCCAGGTGGTATCATTTGTACTTGGTTAGTCCAACTCATCGTCATAGGCAATCCCTCGGAATCAAGGAAGACTTACTTCCACTCTTAAAATGAGTTCTTAGGTGGCTGAACAGTCCAATACGATAGCCACAGTCCCTGTCACAGGTGGGACAGATAGTCGTTGAGGGAAAGGGTGGATGGGACAGGTTTGCCGCACGCTTGTTCCGCTGCCTGCGCTTGTTTTCTGTATGCTCTCGGCGATGAGACTCGAGGTGCTCAGCACCTTCCCGGATGCACTTCCTCCACTTAAGGCAGTCTTTGGCCAGGGACTCCCAGGTGTCAGTGGGTTAGTCCAACTATCTGGGGTACAGTAGCATAGCGGTTATGTGACTGGACGAGTAACTCAGAGGCCTGCACTAATGATCCAGTGACAGGAGTTAAAATCCCATCACAGCAGTGGGGGAGTCCTCAACATTGACTCCGGACCCCACGAAGTCTCATGGCATCAGGTCAAACATGGACAAGGAAACCTCCTGCTGATTACCACCTACCACCCTCCCAAGTGTAATATATCCAAGAAGCACAGAGGATAGAAAGGGTACATCCCAATACAACAATAGTACTGCAATTCTCCACCATCCTTACTACCGTAATGTCTGCAAGCTTGTAATGTTTGTAGCTCCACACTGTGGATGTGGACGTGTTGTGTACTGCAACTACAGAGTTAATAATAAACAGAACCAGGGGGCTCCGGAGACTTCTGAAAGAGCTGCCTGCCATGTTAGAAAGCTGTGTGTGCTTGTGCTCTGTGAATATATCACAATCCGACTGCATTCCTTCAGTCCAGCCTTTATGGGTCTTGCCCACACTTCACTACAAAATTACCAATACCAAATCCAGAAAAAAATATTCTAACAACTGTATTCCATCTGTCTAATATTTAACAGGAATAATTGATAATCACCCTTGTGCAACCCCTTAGTACTTGTCTTGTGAACTCATTTATCTATCCTAGTGCTCTTAATGAGGTGTTTCCCCAGTATCTACATCTTGGGAGGTAGAAGACTGCTGAGCTTCCATTAAGGACACTTCAGTTGGCCATGGTGGGCCTCAAACAGGGCTGGGCCTTCAGAGCCTGGCTGCAGACTGCAGCATCTCAGTGTGGCCGGAATAGTCTGGCCTAACTGGCTGTGTGGCATGAACAAGAGCACTGGCGGAGTGGGTGGCGGGGGAGCAGGTATGTTGTCTTCGAGGAAGGACAGTAGAGACCTCTCCTGTTGGGCCAAGGCTACTCTCCTGTGACTGCACCTCAGCAATCCGACAGGCTTTCTGAAAAAACTGGAGTACTGTGTGCAGTTCTGGTCCACATTACAGGAAAGATGTGATCCCACTGGAAAGGGTGCAGAGGAGATTTACAAGAATGTTGCATGGACTGGAGAATTTTGGCTATAAGGAAAGATTGGAGATGCTGGGTATGTTTTCTTTGGAACAGAGGAGGCTGAGGGGAGATCTAATTGAGGTGTAAACAATTATGAGGGGCCTGGAATAGAATGGATAGGAAGGATCTGTTTCCCTTGCAGAGAGGTCAACAACAATAGATTTAAAGTAATTGGGGGAGGGGTTTAAGAGGAGATATGAGGGGAAATTTATTTACCCAGAGGGTAGTGGGGGTCTGGAACTCACTACCTGAAAGGGTGGAAGAGGCAGAAAGCCTCACCACATTTAAAAAATACTTGGATGTGCACTTAAAGTGCAATAGCCTACAGGGCTACGGACCAAGAACTGGAACGTGGGATTAGGTTGGATAGCTCTTGGTCAGCCGGCGCAGACATGCTGGGCCGAAATTGCCTCCTTCCGTGCTGTAAATTTCTATGGTTCTATGAAAACAGAGTGCAGAAGCGATCTCACACTGTGAAAGCCTCGGTCAACACTGGAATCAGAACCAAGGTGGCAGCAGGCTGATCTTGTGTGTGAGCAGTGTGTGCAGCAATCTGCAAGGTCCCACGCAGGCCACTCACTGACTTTTCCCTTTTAAATACTGCGCAGGCGCAGAGATTTAGAGGGTCTGCGCGTTAAAAGCAATGGGCCATGCAGAACAAAGCACAGCTTACAGGAACATTGAGTGTGAGCTGTCAACAGAGACTCCATCATGGTGGGCACCATCGTCATGTTCATGGAGCTGATCACTCATTTCATGTTGGACAGAATGGTCTTCATGTTCTGCGCGAAGCCCCAACACAAGTTGGAGTTGGATTCTTCCAAGCTCTAAGCCGTGTGTGCAAACTCGCTGGCATGCTGCCCAGTGCACATAGCATTTCCTGGCTTATACCCATCAGCCTTCTTCGGTAGACTGGGCCCTCAAACTCAGCATCTGATTTATGTGCAGGAAAGCTAGTATGTGGTCTCGCTCTCACGAGAGCTGGTACCTGTGGCTTCCTATCGCGTCCCCCCCAACCCCCCGAAAGCTCCTGCACACCAGTGACTCGCTGCATGAAAATCCCTTCTCTAACCTACTCTCTAAAGTACACATGCTGCCAGTATCTGAGTAATGCTGTATCTTTTGGAAGGCTGCCCTCCTCATCCTACAGTGATACAGGGGCCTCAGCATTTTAGTTTAGTGTGAAGGGAGAGTGGAGAGAGAAATGGCTGCTGAAAGTAGCTGCAGTTTGACTTAAAAAATATGTAGTATGAGATAGAAGTAAGAAAGCTAAGAGAGATTTGGAGAAACCCTGTGCGATCTGTACTCCAGCATTGCCACTCGCATTGGCCATGACTCTCCCCCTTGCCCACGATGGCCAGCACATGTCTTCTTCTAGAGAGAGAAAAGGGTGTGCAAGCAGATGCCTCTGCCTCCTCCATTTTTTTTTTCTTTTCATTCGTTCCTGGGATGTGGGCATTGCTGGCAAGCCCAGCATTTATTGCGCATCCCTATTTGCCGTTGAGATGATGGGGGTGAGCAGCCCTTTTGAACTGCTGCAGTCCGTGTGGTAAAGGTACTCCCACAGTGTTGGAGTTCCAGGATTTTGACCCAGCGACGATGAAGGAACGGTGATATACTTCCAAGTCAGGATGGTGTGTGACTTGGAAGGGAACGTGGAGGTGGTGGTGTTCCCATGCTCCTGCTGTCCTTGTCCTTCTAGATGGTAGAAGCCTTGGTGAGTTGCTGCAGTGCATCTTGTAGATGGTACACACTGCAGCCACTGTATGATGGAGGGAATGAATGTTTAAGGTGGTGGATGGGGTGCCAATCAAGCGGGCTGCTTTGTCCTGGATAGTGTCAAGATTCTTGAGTATTGTTGCAGCCGCACTCATCCAGGCAAGTGGAGAGTATTCCATCACCCTCCTGACTTGTGCCTTGCAGATGGTGGAAAGGCATTGGGGAGTCAGGAGGTGAGACACTCGCCGCAGAATACCCAGCCTCTCACCTGCTCTTGTTGCCTCAGTATTTATGTGGCTGGTCCAGTTCAGTTTCTGGTCAATGGTGACCCCCAGGTAGATGATGGTGGGGGATTCAGCGATGGTAATGCCGTTGAATTTCAAGGGGTGGTGGCTAAACTCTCGCTTGTTGGAAATAATCATTGCCTGGCACTTGTGTTGTGCAAATGTTACTTGCCACTTATCAGCCTGAATGTTGTCCAGGTCTTGCTGCATGCGGGCATGGACTGCTTCATTATCTGAGGAGTTGCGAATGGCACTGAACACTGTGCAATCATCAACGAACATCCCCACTTCTGACCTTATGATGGAGGGAATGTCATTGATGAAGCAGTTGAAGATGGTTGAGCCTAGGACACTGCCCTGAGGAACTCCTGCAGTGATGTCCTGGGGCTGTGATGATTGACCTCCAACCACGATAACCATCTTCTAGGTATGGCTCCAGCCAGTGGAGAGTTTTCTCCCAATTCCCATTGACTTCAGTTTTACTTGGGATCCTTGGTGACACACACTGTGAAATGCTGCCTTGATTTCAAGGGTAGTCACTCTCACCTCACCTTTGGAATTCAGCTCTTTTAGGACCAAGGCTGTAATGAGGTCTGGAGCTGACTGGTCCTGGCAGAACCCAAACTGGGCATTGGTGAGCAGGTTTAGTAACTGTTGACGCCACCTTCTATCACTTTGCTGATGATTGAGTGTAGACTGATAGAACAAATCCAATCCATCCAATTACCGTCCCGCTTCTTGGGCAGTTTTCCACATTGTCAGTTAGATGCCACAGTTGGAGCTTTACTGGAACAGTTTGGCCAGAGGCATGGCTAGTTCTGGAGCACAAGTTTTCAGCACAACAGCTGGGATGTTGTCGGGGCCCATAGCCTTTGCTGTATCGAGTGCGCTCAGCCTTTTCTTGATATCACATGGAGTGAATCGAATTGGCTGAAGACTGGCTTCTGTGATGGTGGGAACCTTCGGAGGAGGCAATATGGATCATCCACTCAGCACTTCAGACTGACGAAGATTGTAAACGCTTCAGCGTTGTCTTTTTCACTCATGTGCTGGGCTCTGCCATCATTGAGGATAGAGATATTCATGAAGCCTCCTCCTTCAGTTAGCTGTTTAATGGTCCACCACCATTCACCACCGGATGTGGCAGGACTGCTCTGGTCCGTTGGTTGTGGGATCGCTTAGCCTTGTCTAACGCATGCTGCTTCTGCTTTTTAACATGCATGTATTCCTGTGTTGCAGCTTGATGATGGACATCGGTCAGTAGTGGTGCTACTGAGCTAGTCTTGATGATGGACATTGAAGTCTGCCATCCAGAGTACATTCTGTGCCCTTGCTACTCTCAGTGCTTCTTGCAAGTGGTACTTGCAAATGAAACATGGAGGAGTACTGATTCATCAGCTGAGGGAGGGCTGTAGGTGGTAATCAGCAGGAGGTTTCCTTGCCCATGCTTGACCTTAAGCCATGAGACTTCATGGGGTCCAGAGTCAATGTTGAAGACTCGCCAAGGCCACTCCCTCCCAACTGTATATTGCTCTGCCGCCACCCCTAGTGGGTCTGTCCTGCCAGTGGGACAGGACATACCCAGAGATGGCGATGGAGGAGTCTGGGACATTGGCTGAAAGGTATGATTCTGTCAGTATGACTGTCAGGCTGTTGCTTGAATAGTCTGTGGGACAGCTCTTCCAATTTTGGCACAATTCCCCAAATGTTGGTGAGAAGGACTTTGCCGGGTCAACTGGGCTGGATGTGCCGCGTTGTCATGTCCGTAACCTGTGCCATGGTCAATGCTGGGTGGTCTGTCGGGTTTTATTATTCTTGTTTTTCGTAGCGGTTGTGTACAACTGAATGGCTTGCTAGGGCAGTTAAGATTCAACCATATTGCTGTGGGTCTGGAGTCACATATAGCCCAGAACAGGTCACGATGGCAGATTTCCTTCCCTAAAGGACATTAGTGAACCAGATGGGTTTTTACGACAATCCGATAGTTGCATGGTCACCATTACTGATACCAGCTTTTTATTCCAGATTTATTTAATTAACTGAATTTAGATTCCCCAGCTGCCGCGTTTTGCCTGATGATGTGCGCAAACTTCTCCTACAACAAAGAAGGCAGTTCGTTAGTGATAGTCTGGAAGTATTTGGAGAATGTGCTGACATGGTAAAATAATTTGTATGTTAAGTGGAAGATAGGACTTACAGGGATGTGAGGGTTGTAATGGTGATAAGCAAAGTGTGAGAGTAGGAGGTGGAGTGAATTGTGGGGCAGTGATAGTAGTGATGAGAGTGAAAGGAAGTGGGAGAGGGTTGTGAGTAGTGTGGCTGCGGGTCAAAAGAGAGAGTAATTGATGAGAGTTAATATTCTTACCTTGCCAACTCTGGTGAGGTCACTGAACGTATTCAAGCATTGCATCTGGGAGATAAGCCCCAGCCATTGACCTTTGACCTCATGGTGTCAGCCATGGCTCAGTTGGTAGCACTCCCGCCTCTGAATCAGAAGGTCGTCGGTTCAAGTCCCACTTCAGAGACTCGATCGCATAATCTAGGCCGACACTTCAGTGCAGTACTGAGGGAGTGCTGCACTATCGGAGGTGCTGTCTGTCTCTCCCCCTACTCCTCCAGCACTTTCTCCTCCCTTGAGCATCTCACCTTATTCCACCCCTCTCAACTCTCATTTAAAATTCTCATTCTCTACCGCTCACCCAAGTACCATAAAATATTACCGATAATTCTTAACTGCTTTCCTCTCTCAGCCTCTGCACCAAACGACTTCTCATCCTCAGTGATTTCAACCTCCATCTCAATTAATCATGCTCTCTCTCCTCTGAGTTCATCTTTCACCAGTTTCTCTCCGATCTCCCCTCATGACCTTTACGAGCTCATCCTGACCATGAGACCAACTTCCTGCACCCTTGGTCCTATTTCCACCAAACTGTTTACCACCCAACTTTCTTTTCCGGCTCCCATGTTAGCTGACATTGTTAATGGTTCTCTCTCCTCAGGTACTGTCCCCCTCTCCCTCAAATCATAGAATCATAGAAATTTACTGCACAGAAGGAGGCCATTTGGCCCATCATGTCCCCGTCAGCCAAAATAGAGCTATTTAGTCAAATCCCACTTTCCAGCTCTTGATCTGTAGCCTTGTAGGTTACGGCACTTCAAGTGCATATCCAAGTACTTTTTAAATGTGGTGAGTGTTTCTGCCTTTGCCACCCTTTCAGGCACTGAGTTTCAGACCCCCTCTACCCTCTGGGTGAAAAAGATATGCCCTCAAAACTGCCTAACAATTACTTTAAATCTATGCCCCCGAGCTGTTGACCCCTCTGCTGAGGGAAATAGGTCCGTCCAATCCACAAAGTCAGACGTGATGAATGTCCTTGATTAATGTGTGTCTTTCTAAGTATGATCTCCCATTTTTTATTCTTCAATTTAACCCATATGGCTTCATTTGATGATCCTTCTACCATATCATCCCTCCTCACAGCTATAATTGTTTCTTTAATCAATACTATGAATCCCCTCTTTTTCTATCCCCCTTTCTATCCCGTCTGAAACCCTGTAAACAGGAATGTTGAGCTGCCATATCTGCCCTTCTTTCAACCATGTCTCAGTAATAGTTATAACATACTCCCACATGTCTATCTGTGCCCTCAGCTCATCTGCCTTATTCCCTCGGCTCCTTGCATTGAAGTATATACTATTAAGCACTGCCAAACTCCCTTGTTGTCTATTTTCTAGCCTATGTTTCTCTCTGCCTTCCAAACCAGCTGACTAATTTTCTGCCCTCCAATTCCAGCTTTGCTTCTCTCCCTTCTGAAACCACTCTCTGGTTCCCATCCCCCTGCCAAGCTAGTTTAAATCCTCCCCAACAGCACTAGCAACCTCCCCCCACAAGGATATTGGTCTCGGCTCTGTTGAGGTGCAACCCGTTCGGCTTGTACTGGTCCCACCTCCCCCAGAAACAGTCCCAATGCCTCAGGAATCTGAAGACCTCCCTCCTGCACCATCTCTCCAGCTATGCATTCATCTACTCTATCCTCCTATTTCTGTAGTCACTAGCATGAGGCACCGGGAGTAATGCGAAGATTGCTACCTTTGAGGTCCTTGGCCGCCGCCTATTTCTCATCTACATGTTGCCCCTTGGCGACATCATCCGAAAGCACAGTGTCAGTTTCCACATGTCCGCTGATGACACCCACCTCACTACCACTTCTCTCGACCCCTCGACAGTCTCTGAATTGTCAGACTGCTTGTCCGACATCCAGTTCTGGATGAGCAGAAATTTTGTCGAATTAAATATTGGGAAGACGGAAGCCATTGTTTTCGGTCCCCGCCAGAAACTCCATTCCCTACCTACTGACACCATCCCTCTCTTCAACTTCTGTCCGAGGCTGAACCACAGTGTTCGCAACCTTGGTGTCATATTTGACCCTAAAATGAGCTTTGGACCACATATCAGCAGCATAACTAAGACAATCTATTTCCATCTTTGTTAACGTCACTCGACTCCACCTTGCCTCAGCTCATCCTCTGCTGAAGCCCTCATCCATGCCTGTGTTACCACTAGACTTGACTACTCCAATGCACTCCTGGCTGGCCTCCCACATTCTACCCTAAGTAAACTTGAGGTGATCCGAAACTCGGCTGCCCGCATCCTAACTCGCAACAAGCCCTGCTCACCCATCACCCCTGTGTTCGCTGATCTGCATTGGCTCCCCGTTAAGCAAAGCTTCGATTTCAAAATTTTCATCCTGGTTTTCAAATCCCTCCATGGCCTCGCCCCTCCCGATCTCTAATCTCCTTCAGCCCCACAACCTCCCCCCCACCCAGAGATATCTGCACACTCTAATTCTGCCCTCTTGAACATCCCTGATTATAATCGCTGAACCATTGGTGCCCGTGCCTTCTGTTGCTTGGGCCCGAAGCTCTGGATTTTCCTGCCTAAACCTCTCCGCCTCTTTTCTCCTTTAAGATGCTCCTCAAAACTACCTCTTCGACCAAACTTTTGGTCACCCGCCGTAATTTCTCATGTGGCTCAGTGTAAAATTTTGTGTCTCCTAATACTCCTGTGAAGTATTTACAGGTGCTATATAAATACAAGTTGTTATTGAATCAGAAGGCTATGGGTTCAAGTCCCACTACAGAGACTTGATAGCATAATCTAGGCCGACACTTCAGTGCAGGACTGAGTGAGTGCTGCACTATCGGAGATTCCAGCTTTCGGATGAGTGGTTAAATTGAGGCCCCGTCTGCCCACTCAGGTGGATGTAAAAGATTCCATGGCACTATTTCGAAGAGCAATAGGGGAGTTATCCCCAATGTCCTGGCCAATATTTATCCCTTAATCAACATCACAAAAACAGATTATCTGGTCATTCTCATATTGCTGTTTGTGGGAGCTTGCTGTGTGCAAATTAGCTGTTGCATTTCCTACATTGCAAAGGTGACCACACTTCTAAAAGTATTTCATTGTCTGTAAAATGCTTTGGGGTGTCCTCAGGTCTTTGGGAAGTCTTTCTCTTTCGTTCTTTTCTTCCCACTGTCTGTTGCCAGCTTTCTGGGGAACAAGATCTCTCCTGTCTGGAACCTGGACCAGAGCCTCCAACACTACATCGGAGAACCTGGGGGTCCGTTCTACAGGTATTGCAGCCTGAGCGTTCAGAAGCATTCCCTGCTGTCTGCAGCCAGAGTGCACCTCACCTTTAATAAGTGCTGGCTACCTTTTAATGTACACCTGACTCCCTGCACAAATTTCACTTTGCCCTTGAACACTCATTAAAAAGCCACATGCAGCCTGTTTTCAGGTGTGATCAATTTTCCAGGCTTATGAATTAAGTTTATTAAGAAATTAGGTTAACAGAAGCAAGAAGGAAAGATAACAGCAGATTGACTAGTTTACAATACTTCACCTAACTTAGTGTCTCGAAGAACTGTAAACGATATCTTTGGCAGTTCTCAGCAGCAACATTAGGTTGGGTTGGGATTTGAAGCTCAGTGTTCTGAAGAAATTCTGTTTTTTTGTTTGAGAGGATGTTGGCAAGTTAATTTGCAAGGGGAGATAAAGTTCCTTCTATGCCACCTTAAACAGATCTCTTCTGAGAAATCTCTGAGTGGCTGGCATGGTCTGTAGTCTATGGTGCAAGAGTGCTCCCTAGTTGTTGGTCTTCTCCTTTAGTGAGGCCCTATGCTGCACAGCTGTCATTTCCCCTTGCTCCTATTCCATTTGTATAATAAAGATGTATATGGGAATCCCATTGTGAACCCCATGGTAAGGGCTCCATGACAGAAGAGCGGAAAATAAAGATTTCCTGGCCTGAAACTGCTGAAAGGCAGCATGCACAATCCTTTCTGAGAAGCAGATCGGAGAATAGATTTTTGGAATGGCTTCAGTCAAAGCTGATATTTTGGACAAAGTTTGTAGATATTCAAGGCCTATGAACTCAACCACTACCTAATTTGACACGTCATGTAGGCAACTTGCCCTTCTTTTCTACAAGATTAACTTACGTCAGGTGCAGTCCTCGTGTACATATATGTAATTCCAAAGTATCTGATTTATGCCCTGAATTCCATTGTTCTACACCAGAACTACACCACTTTTGCCTTATTTTAAAAAAGCCCAATTTCAAGCCCTACAGCCCAATATATATATATATTTTTAATACAATATTTGACCCATATCAGTGGCACAGTATTACTAAATCTGAGTTATTGAAAGTGAGTATAATTAGTATTTAAAGCACAGTTTTGCTAGGATTCATGAGTTAATCAATACCTTCACTTTCTTATTTTAACAAGTTTCCAACATGAAATAAATGATGTCTCATGGAGAAAAAAAAGTTCAAATGTAATTGATTCCATATCAACCAACAGTGTCTTTGTTTTATTTGAAATACAGAGCATCTCTTTGACTAAGGTGTGAGGTAATTTTATAATAAATGTGTGAAAGAGACTTTCAAAGGACATATTCAGCATGGTAAATGCATGAAATCAGACAATCAGGACTTGATTTTAAACTGCCTTTCATCAATTGCCAAGCAACACAGGAAATCTCAGAGTAGGTTGTTTCCATAAAACTACAGCCATTAACCATCATGCTGTTAGATTAATAGTGTCAAACTGAAAATTGTAAATTTAAATTGAAGCTTGAACAATGTACAGTCTAAACTTAGGAACAGGTTTGAGGAAGCACAACCCCGATGCTTTAGATAAATCATTATAACCGTGTTCCCAGAGAGTCTAGGGAGGGGATTTTGTCGGATGGAGAAATGGAATGTGATATGCAGATGGACAGAAAATAGAAATATTTTTCTGCACATAGGTCATTCCTTTGAATTCACTTAAAAATGTAGCCACCAGATTTCCCAGATACAATACATAATTGGTTCATGAGGTTTGTCAGACACTTTTGGCAGGTATTTTTTGAAGATAATTAAAACGCCATTCCAGACCTTTCTCCAACTGGCAGCTGAGCCAGTGATCCCCGCAGATACAGCAGTCTAGATCTTTGGCTGGGATCTGCCTAACTTTTGGACTGCAATCAGTAAAGATCTGTTATGCTGGATATCAGCCCACTTCAGTGCCTGCCTGATTTTCCACTATTGTTTCCAAAAAAGAGTAGGTGTGTGTTAATGAGGCCGTAATGATGTGATATTAGCATATGCCTCATTTTCTAAGATTTCCAGATTATTTACTATGAACGTTAATCATAGCAGCTTAAAACAGGCATCCAAGATTGGGAGGTATCCTGAAGATGAAACTAAGTTTAAAGAGACAGGATTATTCAGTTACTTTAGTTGTTAAAACCTGCTGCTTGTTGTTTTTGTTGGGTTTTTTTTGCTGTTGCTGTCTATATTTCCATTTGTCACTGTGTAAATTTCTTTGGGGCTAGCAATTACCATTACCATGCTTCCCCATTCCAGATAGCATGTAATGGATTATCATTGGGGATTCCCTCTGTCTTCTTGAAAGAAATGGAAGTAGACCAGCCTGGTGAAGTGCACTGCAAGCACAGGGCATTCACTCACTGATATCCCCACAACAGAAATTACAGGCAGTGAAGGCCCTTTCAGTATTTGTTCAAGAAGCATTGCCTCTCAATTTAAGTTTCAAAAAGTTCAACGTTTCCTTTTGCTCAATCCCAGCACCTTTTTCCTTTTTTAAATTTAACTTTAATTTGATTTGATTTTGACTATATCTATCTGGTATGCAATCTTCTAGCTGTTAAATATTTAAATAAAAAAAATAAAAATGATGTAATTACTCAGTTTTGTGCACCCCCAGATTCCACCATCCATTTGGAGGTGGAACCCACAATCAAAATAATTGTCTACCAAATAACTGAAAACTTGCTGAAGATTGGTGTCACGGCAAAAGGGATTCTACACAAAATGACTGCTCCCAGGCAGCTTGGAAAATCATAAATCATAAACTAGAAGGAAGCGAGAGGACCGAGAGGCATCATTAAATGCACTTTATAATATTAAGAATTATATTATGCAGCAATCGAGCAGAATATATTTCAATTTGTATGCAAATTAAATTATATAACTCTTCATTACGTATAAATTTATAGTGCCACAGAAGACAGAGGTCAAGATGAAATAGACAAACTCGGAATATCAATGAAAAAAGGAACCAAAGTGATGGAACTTTGCATCAACACTTCAATTTTTCTAATGGCTTCTGACTTGTCTGTATGTTAAGAACTACACAGGGGAGGCACCACGGGAACAAATAAAGGGCAATACTGTTATGAAGGAGAAGTCTGCTCATCACCAGAAAGTTGTGCATAACAATCCAATACAACTTGAATAAATAACATTTACAATACTATTGTTACTATTGCTTTCCTTTAGAGCAGATCAACCAAGTAATTCTGCAACTTGTTGGTATTTTACTAATACAAGTCTTGAGCCGATAATATGTTGAAACATTGATGTAGCAGGGTTAATCAAAATTTTCAATATTTAATAACATAAGTCAAACTTTAAGATTCTACTGATATCTACCATAACATTCAAAAGGCACATGGGTAGTTAGATATGCGAGTATTGATGATGGAATTCACTTGATCAGCTTCTTGCTGTGAGTTCATACCTGTATCCCCAACCTGGACTTCATCACATAGAACTGGTCCACCAATTTCTTGTGCAATGGCCTCATGTCCTGGGGCACAAATTTTTCATGCACAGCCAAGCCATACTCTAGAATATGTGCCTTTAATACAGAGAAGCACAAGTGAGATTCGAAGTTACCCATTTTTTTTTAAGAATTGCAATTTTCTACATTTCTCTAGCTAAAATAATTTATATTTTTACGGTTACTTTCTTAAAACTTGGCTTCTTTCTTTCTTGTGCGTGTGTGAATATATTGGTCTAGAAATTGGATCACGCCCGAATCGGGATGTGATGCAGGAACAACACATGCTGCACACGCCTTTATGAGGCTGGCAGCAGGGCCACGACTAATTGGTTGCCTCATTAGTTCAATACTGGTGAGCTGTAGAAGCCAGTTGCAACCCCATACACCTCGCAGGTTGTGGGCAGGGCAGCAAGATTGACCAACTGAGGGCCTATAGTGAGTCTGGGGGCTGGGGGGAGTGGAAACGGGGTGCAGTGATCGGCAGTGGCCAACAGTTTTAATGTGGAGCCAGGAGAAGCAATCCTGTTAGATTTTTATTTCACATCTTTATATATTTTGCAGGATCTCTCATATGTAGTGTTTAAAATATGCTGATGTTTTCAGGAATGAATGAAGAGCTGAAGAGAAATCTGAAAGAATTGAGATGGTTTTAATCCACTTTGTAAAGAAGAGCACAACTGGAGCAGCATATTAAAATTGCACAGACTTTCCCCAGTTTAAATTCATTTGTTGAAATTTGCTTTCATCTCACAATATAAAGAAAATATATTATGCGGCACCTCTGAGTGACAGTGACTGCAACAAATTTCATGGTATTGATACTGCATATAGATAGACATGGAGAACCAGCCTTGTGTGTAAATATATGAATTTATTGCGCTTTGTATAGTTTAAAGAATCAAGACCAATATGTCGAGGAACCAACTAGGGGGGAGGCCATCTTAGACTGGGTGTTGTGTAATGAGAGAGGATTAATTAGCAATCTCGTTGTGCGAGGCCCCTTGGGGAAGAGTGACCAAAATATGGTGGAATTCTACATTAGGATGGAGAATGAAAGAGTTAATTCAGAGACCATGCTCCAGAACTTAAAGAAGGCTAACTTTGAAGGTATGAGGCGTGAATTGGCTAGGATGGATTGGCGAATGATGCTTAAGGGGTTGACAGTGGATGGGCAATGGCAGACATTTAGAGACCGCATGGATGAACTACAACAATTGTACATCCCTGTCTGGCGGAAAAATAAAAAAGGGAAGGTGGCTCAACCGTGGCTATCAAGGGAAATCAGGGTTAGTATTAAAGCCAAGGAAGTGGCATACAAATTGGCCAGAAATAGCAGCGAACCCAGGGACTGGGAGAAATTTAGAACTCAGCAGAGGAGGACGAAAGGTTTGATTAGGGCAGAGTACAAGAGGAAGCTTGCAGGGAACGTTAAAATGGACTGCAAAAGCTTCTATTGATATGTAAAGAGAAAAAGGTTAGTAACGACAAACGTAGGTCCCCTGCAGTCAGAATCAGGGGAAGTCATAACTGGGAACAAAGAAATGGCAGACCAACTGAACAAGTACTTTGGTTCGGTATTCACTAAGGAGGACGCAAACAACCTTCCGGATATAAAAGGGGTCAGAGAGTCTAGTAAGAAGGAGGAACTGAGGGAAATCTTTATTAGTCAGGAAATTGTGTTGGGGAAATTGATGGGGCTGAAGGCCGATAAATCCCCAGGGCCTGATGGTCTGCATCCCAGGGTACTTAAGGAGGTGGCCTTGGAAATAGCGGATGCATTGACAGTCATTTTCCAACATTCCATGGACTCTGGATCAGTTCCTATCGAGTGGAGGGTAGCCAATGTAACCCCACTTTTTAAAAAAGGAGGGAGAGAAAACAGGGAATTATAGACCGGTCAGCCTGACATCGGTAGTGAGTAAAATGATGGAATCAATTATTAAGGATGTCAAAGCAGCGCATTTGGAAAGAGGTGACATGATAGGTCCAAGTCAGCATGGATTTGTGAAAGGGAAATCATGCTTGACAAATCTTCTGGAATTTTTTGAGGATGTTTCCAGTAGAGTGGTCAAGGGAGAACCAGTTGATGTGGTGTATCTGGACTTTCAGAAGGCTTTCGACAAGGTCCCACACAAGAGATTGATGTGCAAAGTTAAAGCACATGGGATTGGGGGTAGTGTGCTGACATGGATTGAGAACTGGTTGGCAGACAGGAAGCAAAGAGTAGGAGTAAATGGGTACTTTTCAGAATGGCAGGCAGTGACTAGTGGGGTACCACAAGGTTCTGTGCTGGGGCCCCAACTGTTTACATTGTACATTAATGATTTAGACGAGGGGATTAAATGTAGTATCTCCAAATTTGCGGATGACACTAAGTTGGGTGGTAGTGTGAGCTGTGAGGAGGATGCTATGAGGCTGCAGAGTGACTTGGATAGGTTAGTGAGTGGGCAAATGCATGGCAGATGAAGTATAATGTGGATAAATGTGAGGTTATCCACTTTGGTGGTAAAAACAGAGAGACAGACTATTATCTGAATGGTGACAGATTAGATAAAGGGGAGGTGCAATGAGACTTGGGTGTCATGGTACATCAGTCATTGAAGGTTGGCATGCAGGTACAGCAGGCTGTTAAGAAAGCAATTGGCCTTCATTGCGAGGGGATTTGAGTAAAGGGGCAGGGAGGTGTCACTACAGTTGTACACGGCCTTGGTGAGGCCACACCTGGAGTATTGTGTACAGTTTTGGTCTCCTAACTTGAGGAAGGACATTCTTGCTATTGAGGGAGTGCAGCGAAGGTTCACCAGACTGATTCCCAGGATGCGGGACTGACATATCAAGAAAGATTGGATCAACTGGGCTTGTATTCACTGGACTTCAGACGAATGAGGGGGGATCTCATAGAAACGTTTAAAATTCTGATGGGTTTAGACAGGGTAGATGCAGGAAGAATGTTCACAATGTTGGGGAAGTCCAGAACCAGGGGTCACAGTCTAAGGATAAGGGGTAAGCCATTTAGGACCGAGATGAGGAGAAACTTCTTCACTCAGAGAGTGGTGAAACTGTGCAATTCTCTATCACAGAAAGTTGTTGAGGCCAATTCACTAAATATATTCAAAAAGGAGTTTGATGTAGTCCTTACTACTAGGGGGATCAAGGGGTATGGCGAGAAAGCAGGAATGGGGTACTGAAGTTGCATGTTCAGTCATGAACTCATTAAATGGCGGTGCAGGATCGAAGGGCCGAATGGCCTACTCCTGCACCTATTTTCTATGTTTCTATGGCCACTAGTCTGGTTTCTTTAGTGGCTTTTGTTTAAGAATTCAATTTATTGTTGAATTTTGTTTAAGAATTGAAGTATGAAATCAACTGACAAGCTCTTGTTTGAGCAGTGCATTGATTCATATTGCAGCTGGGTCTGTCAGAGAAAGCATTAAAAGCCAATATGAATTTTTCTCATATCCATCCAGTTTGCCATGGAACCAAAAGTGAGTGCTGGGACATACTACATAATATTGTTGAAGAGAACAATTACATGAACTGCTGACTGGGGCAGATGTGTACTTTTAGAAGATGAAGCTATTTACTTTTGTTGTTGTTAATGCTCCCATGAAGCGCCTTGGGATCTTTTTACTGCACTAAAAGCGCTATGCAACTGCAAGTTGTTGTTGTAGGTAAGCTTGTGCCGTTCTGTGCATCTTGTTTCATTTTGAAAAATAAATCCAGTTAGGCACATGAGGTCTCTGCAGCAGTAGCAAACTACAGGGCTGTGGCTTCTTGTCCATTTATGGAAAGTGTGGTAAGATTGAAAGAGTGAATGGCTCATTAAAATACCCGTCACTGACCCCGGGGACTTTCCTTGGCTAATGAGCATAACAGCAAAAAAGCATTACAGACGGCTCAAGGCTCAGGTCCAACAAAAAACCAGGGACCTAAAGTGTCATGTATTCAACTATCATTGTAACCCATGTATAAGCTGACCTAAGTTGTACACCTTGAGAACATTGACCACAAGGGATGAACTTGTGGGAGACACTTCTAACCTGGACTTTCAGGTATAAAAGGGGAAGCTCCGCCCACCTTCATCACTTGAGGTCTTGGTAATAAAGGTAACTGGTCAGAGTGGCCTTCTCTCAAGTATGGGCCTCGTGTGCATTTATACTGTATAGTAAGGACATATCATTGGCGACGAAAAACTGGGATTTAAACCACGCGAGCATGGCCACTAGCAGCACAGAAGATAGGTACTGTGTTGGTGATGATTGGGACGACTTTATTGAGAGACTACAGCAAAGTTTTGTCACGAAGGGAGTGCAGCGAAGGTTCACCAGACTGATTCCCGGGATGGTGGGACTGACCTATCAAGAAAGACTGGATCAACTGGGCTTGTATTCACTGGAGTTCAGAAGAATGAGAGGGGACCTCATAGAAACGTTTAAAATTCTGATGGGTTCAGACAGGTTAGATGCAGGAAGAATGTTCCCAATGTTGGGGAAGTCCAGAACCAGGGGTCACAGTCTAAGGATAAGGGGTAAGCCATTTAGGACTGAGATGAGGAGAAACTTCTTCACCCAGAGAGTGGTGAAACTGTGGAATTCTCTACCACAGAAAGTTGTTGAGGCCAATTCACTAAATATATTCAAAAAGGAGTTAGATGAAGCCCTTACTACTAGGGGGATCAAGGGGTACGGCGAGAAAGCAGAAATGGGGTACTGAAGTTGCATGTTCAGCCATGAACTCATTGAATGGCAGTGCAGGCTAGAAGGGCCGAATGGCCTACTCCTGCACCTATTTTCTATGTTTCTCTGTTTCTAAGGAATGGTTGGGACAGGATTCGGCCGACAAACGCAGGGCTCATCTCCTGACGGTTTGTGGATCCAGAACGTATTCCCTGATGAAGGGCCTTCTAGCACCAGAGAAGCCGGCGGACAAGACGTTCGAAGAGCTCAGTAAGTTGATCGGGGAACACCTTAAACCGGCAAGCAGCATGCACATTGGCGAGACACCGGTTTTACACGCACCGGCGGTGAGAAGGGCAAAGCGTTCCAGACTTCGTGGTAGATGTCCGGCGACTGGCGAGCCTATGTAAGTTCCCATATGCATGCAGAGCGGAGATGTTGCGAGACTTTTTTTTATTGAGGGCATCGGGCACACTGGGGTTTTCAGGAAACTGATTGAGACCAAAGACTTTTGACCTTGGAAGCGGCGGCTCTGATAGCCAGACATTTATCTCAGGGGAGGAAGAGATCAGAATGATGTATGACAAAAATCTTGGCTCAAATGCAGCAAACGACCAGGGAGTCAACATTGTTAACGCGGCACACAGTTCTCTAGGCAGACAAGGGCAATTGGACATGCCCCAGCATGCAGTCGAACCCAAAGGGGGAATTCAACAGAGAAAATGGCTCGCTGAACGGCGATTCATGCCATCGCAAGGGACAATGCGGCCAGTAATGGGGCCATCAACACCTGTTAATGGTGCGCTTAAGGACAGTTACAGAGACAGCCAGGAAAGGGCTTTTGATAGAGCACGCAATTTGTTCTGCTCCAACAAACGGTTAACGTTATATGACCCATGTAAGAAACTTGTTTTAACGTGCGATGCGTTGTCCTATGGGGTCGGGTGTGTGTTGCAGCATGTGAATGCCAATGGTCAGTTACAGCCGGTAGCTTATGCCTCCAGAAGTCTGTCCCAGGCAGAAAGGGGCTACGGGATGGTAGAAAAGGAAGCGCTAGCATGTGTATATGCAGTAAAAAAAAAATGCACCAGTAACTGTTTGGCAGGAAATTTGAGCTGGAGACAGATCACAAACCCCTAACGTCCATTTTGGCCAACAACAAGGCCATAAATGCGAATGCATCGGCCCGCACACAGAGGTGGACACTTACGTTAGCCGCCTATAACTACACAATTCGGCACAGACCGGGCACTGAAAACTGCGTCGATATACTCAGCAGGCTCCCACTAGCCACCACTGAGGGGGCAACTGAGCATGATGCTGAGATGGTCATGGCTGTTGAAGCTTTTGAAAGCGAAGGCTCACCTGTGACAGCCCGTCAGATTAAAGTCTGGACAAATAAAGACCCACTACTGTCTTTAGTTAAGAAATGTGTCCTGAATGGGGACTGGGCAGCCACATACGGGGCATGCCCTGAGGAATTTAAACCGTTTCATAGGTGCATGGATGAACTCTCGATTCAGGCCGATTGCCTACTGTGGGGAAACCAAGTAGTCATGCCCCAGAAATGCAGAGAGATGTTTATCAGAGAACTTCACAATGAGCACCCGGGCATTGTCATGATGAAGGCAATTGCCAGGTCACACGTTTGGTGGCCAGGGATAGATGCAGACCTGAAACTTTGTGTTCGCAGGTGCAACACGTGTGTTCAGCTGGACAATGCACCCAAGGAAGCCCTCCTTAGACCCTGTCCTAGCCCGCCAAGCCATGGTCATGCAGCCATGTGGACTCCGCAGGTCCTTTCATGGGAAAAATGTTTTTGGTTGTAGTCGACGCCTACTCCAAATGGATTGAGTGTGCCATTTTAAATTCAAGCACATCCTCTGCCACAGTAGAAAATCTACGGGCAATGTTCGCCGCCCATGGTCTACCGGATGTCTTGGTCAGTGACAATGAACCATGCTTCACAAGCATTGAATTCCAGGACTTCATGGCAGGTAATGGAATCAACCATCAAAACGGCATCATTCAAGCCGGCCTCAAACGGCCAGGCAGAACGAGCAGTGCAGATAATCAAACAGGGGAGGCTCAGAATCCAAGGGGGTTCCCTGCAAAGATGCTTATCACACCTCCTGTTAGCCAATAGATCCCGACCACACTCGCTCACAGGGATTCCACCCGCAGAGCTGCTAATGAAAAGGACACTTAAAACCAGGTTATCCCTTATACACCCGACTATAAAAGAAATTGTTGAGAGCAGGCGTCCGTCACAATGGGACTACCATGACAGGAATGCGAGGGCGCGATGTATTGATGTCAATGACCCTGTTTTTGTCCTTAATTATACTGCAGGGCCCAAAGGCTTACAAGCACTGTGATTGCCAAAGAGGGGAATAGGGTTTTGGTAGTTAAACTTACCAATGGACAAATCTGCCGTAAACACGTGGATCAAACAAAAAGGAGGTTCAGCAACCCCATAGAAGAAGCAGAGGAAGAACACGACGGAAAGTTTATTCCACCACAGGTGACCGAACACCGGAACCAAGTGGAGGAGAGCCCAGTCACTGTGGGCAGTCCGGACAGGCCTGAGGCACCGCAAACAGCAGACACTCAGGCCAGCGCCCAACAACCGGAGCCCCAACTCAGGCGCTCTACAAGAGAGCGTAAACCACCAGAGAGACTTAACCTGTGATCCCAATAAGACTTTGGGGGGGGGGGAGGTGATGTCATGTATTCAACTATCATTGTAACCCATGTATAAGCTGACCCAAGTTGGACACCTTGAGAACATTGACCACAAGGGGTGAACTTGTGGGAGACACTCCTAACCTGGACTTTCAGGGATAAAAGGGGAAGCTCCACCCACCTTCAATCACTTGAGGTCTTGGTAATAAAGGTAACAGTTCACAGAGTGACCTTCTCTCAAGTATGGGCCTCGTGTGCATTTATACAGTATAGTAAGGACATATCATAAAGAAGAGGTGGTGGATGAAGAAAGCACAGGAGATACAGCAGCTGGCCGACAACCATGATGTGCGAGGATTCTTCACCGCAGTCAAGGCCACCTACGAGCCAAACACCCAAGGCCCCAACCCCACTGCTGGCTAAGAACGGGGAAACGCTCATCAAGGACACCGAGGCAGTCAGGGCCCGCTGGAAGGAGCATTTGAAGATCTCCTCAATCGAGACTCTGCCTTTGACTCGAGTGTTCTTGACTCCATCCCGCAGCATGCTACCTGCCACCACCCTCAGTGAGACCCCAACACTGCACGAGGTAGAAAAAGCCATAAGACAGCTCAAAAACAACAAGGCTACGGGTGCGGACGGAATCCCTGCTGAGGCATTGAAGTATGGCGGAGAAGGACTGGCACGAGTACACGACCTCATCTCTATCATCTGTAGGGAGGAGAGCATGCCGGGGGAACTCTGAGAAGCAGTAATCGTGACCATCTTTAAAAAAGAGAAGTCTGACTGCGGAAATGACAGTGGAATCTCCCTGCTATCAGCCACTGGGAAAGTCGTCGCTAGAATCCTCCTCAACTGTCTTCTCCCCGTGGCCGAGGAGCTCCTCCCAGAGTCACAGTGAGAATTCATCCCCAACGGGGCACAAGGGACATGATTTTTGCAGCGCGACAGCTGCAGGAAAAATAGAGAGAACAGCGCCAGCCCTTATACATGGCCTTCTTCGAACTCAAAAAGACCTATGACACTATCAACCGCGAGGGTCTATGGAGTGTCCTTCTCCGTTTCGGATGCCCCCAAAAGTTCGTCACCATCCTACACCTGCAGGCCGTGATCCTTACCAACGGATCCATCACAGACCCAATTCAAGTCCGGACCGGGGTTAAACATGGCTGCGTCATCGCCCCAACCCTCTTCTCATTCTTTCTTGCCGCCATGCTCCACCTCACAGTCAACAAGATCCCCGCTGGAGTGGAACTAAACTACAGAACCAGTGGGAACCTGTTCAACCTGCGCCGTCTTCAGGCCAGATCCAAGATCACCCCAACCTCTGTCGTCGAGCTACAGTACGCGGACGACGCCTGCGTCTGCGCACATACAGAGGCTGCAATCCAGGACATAGTTGACGTATTTACGAAAGCATGGGCCTTAGACTAAACATCTGTAAAACAAAGGTCCTCCACCAGCTTGTCCTCACCACACAGCACTGCCCCTCAGTCATCAAGATCCATGGCACGGCCCTGGACACTGTGGACCATTTCCCATATCTCGGGGGCCTCCTAACAAGAGCAGGCATCGACGACGAGATCCAACACCACCTCCAGTGCGCCAGTGCAGCCTTCAGTCGCCTGAGGAAAAGAGTGTTTGAAGACCAGACCCTCCAAGCTGCCACCAAGCTCATGGTCTACAGGACTGTAGTAATACCTGCCCTCCTGTATGGCTCAGAGACATGGACCATGTACAGTAGACACCTCAAGTTGCTGGAGAAATATCACGAAAGATGTCTCAAGTCTCAACGCCGAGACATGCAGAAGACAAGCGCAGACGCGGAAAGAGCGTGCGGCGAAGCAGTCCCACCCACCCCTTCCCTCAACGACTATCTGTCCCACTTGTGAGAATCTGTGGCTCTCGTATTGGACTGTTCAGCCACCAAAGATCCTACAAATCCCCTGGGAGGACAGGCGCACCAACATCAGCGTCCTCGCTCAGGCTAACATCCCCAGCATTGAAGCACTGACCACACTCGATCAGCTCCGCTGAGCAGGCCACGTAGTCCGCATGCCAGACACGAGACTCACAATGCAAGTGTTCTACTCGGAGCTCCTTCATGGCAAACAAGCCAAAGGTGGGCAGCGGAAAGGCGACAAGGACACCCTCAAAGCCTCCCTGATAAAGTGCAACATTCCCACTGACACCTGGGAGTCACTGGCCCAAGACCGCCCTTAGTGGAGGAAGTGCATTCGAGAGGGTGCTGAGCACCTCAAGTCTCAACGCCGAGAGCATGCAGAAGACAAGCGCAGACGTGGAAAGAGTGTGCGGCGAACCAGTCCCACCCACCCCTTCCCTCAACGACTATCTGTCCCACCTGTGAGAGTCTGTGGCTCTCGTATTGGACTGTTCATAGAAACATAGAAACATAGAAAATAGGTGCAGGAGTAGGCCATTCGGCCCTTCTAGCCTGCACCGCCATTCAATGAGTTCATGGCTGAACATGCAACTTCAGTACCCCATTCCTGCTTTCTCACCATACCCCTTGATTCCCCTAGTAGTAAGGACTTCATCTAACTCCTTTTTGAATATATTTAGTGAATTGGCCTCAACAACTTTCTGTGGTAGAGAATTCCACAGGTTCACCACTCTCGGTGAAGAAATTCCTCCTCATCTCGGTCCTAAATGGCTTCCCCCTTATCCTTAGACTGTGTCCCCTGGTTCTGGACTTCCCCAACATTGGGAACATTCTTCCTGCATCTAACCTGTCTAACCCCGTCAGAATTTTAAACGTTTCTATGAGGTCCCCTCTCATTCTTCTGAACTCCAGTGAATACAAGCCCAGTTGATCCAGTCTTTCTTGATAGCCACCAACGATTCCGAGAGACTGCCTATGACTATGACTGATGACTCTGTCCTTTGCTCACCCATAGTGGGTACCGCATTAAGTCCAGGTGGGGGGTGGGATGGGGGATGAGTGAGTGATCTTCTTCAAGAGTCCAGGCCACCATCCCAGCCTGGACCCCCAGGTGTTCCCACACTTCCACCATTTGGCAGGTAGACACATCTGGTCTAACAAGGTGTACTTCTGTCAACTGTATGTTAGGTTTCATTAAGTGTTAGGAATGTAGGAATTCTCAACATAAGAGGTTCCCAACCCCATCCTTCCCACATTGATGGTCTTATTTGGAGCTTGCAGATGGTATGTTCCTGTAAGACCATCTCAGATATTCAGATCTGAAGTAACTAGGTCCTGGCCTAATTTGTGGTCCTTCTGGCATAGCCCCACTTTGTTACTTCAGGCGTACACTGGAAGGGTGCAGGTTTTTAGGGCCAATAGGTACTAGTGAAGAAAAGGTGGCTCGCAGATGATATTATTGAGGCCAAAATTTTAAAAGGGAATATAAAAATAACATTCCCGAGTGATGTTCAATTTTAACACAAGTTCTAACTGAAAGGGACATGGATTCAAGCATAGATGAGAAAAGATAAATACACAGTTCAGATATAATTGCATCATGCAGAGAGTGGGGAATATATGGAATAGCCTATTCTGGGAGGCAGTGCAAGTGCAGCACATTTTAAATTTGAAGAGGGTGATGCATAGTGTTTTGGCAAACTATGCTATTGGAGGGGATCAGGGGTTATGTGGGGTTGAGGTATGTGATCTTTGGGACCTGATTGATGGAAATGGTCTGTGCTACTCCTATCATATGTCTTTAAGAATACTGGGATATAAGAGGGGTAAGAGTTGTTAAATTATTATATCTAGTGATGCATCACAGGTCTCTCACAGCTTTCTTGATTGTACAACAGTAACTATACTTCAAAAAGTACTTAATTGGCTGTAAAGTGTTTTGAGACTTCCAGAGTCTTGAAAAGCGCTATATAAATATGTCATTTTTAGAGAGAGTCAGGAAGTAAATTCCCAGATTCTCCCCCCCTCCCCCCCCCCCCCCCCCCGCTTTCAGGTGCTTTTGTCTCCCTCAGGAAGTAGCATTACTAATGATTAGGGAGGATGGTGATTGACGTTGCAACATTTAACAAATAGGGTGAGAGCATTATTGAATCTGATAGTCTTTTCTCACTCTTCTTTTTGTTTGTTTGTATCCAAGATATTAAATGCTAAAAGATCAATCTGCAGCACTACTTTAAGAGGTGCCAAGATACTGGAACAAGGGGCATAGGTTAAAACTGGTAAAAGGACAATTTAGGACAGTTATAAAGAAAAACATCTTCATGCACGGGGTGATCAACATTGGGAACAATCTTCCAGCTGGAAGTGGAGGCAAAATCCTTACAATCATCCAAGGGACAGTTATAATGCAAAGGGGAAACAAATGTGAAGAATGAGCCAAGCTGGTCGAATAGCTTCCCTCATCTATCTTGTGATCTGTTTCTTGTTAATATGTAGGTCACTTGTATTCTCCCTTGGTCTAAATATAAATCTATTATCTGCTGCGAATGAATGTTATGTATTTCGGGAATGTGCATGTATATTACCTGTTCAAACATAAGTTCCCTCAGACGAGAGATTTTCTCTCCATCCTCAGGGTGGTTGAGAATGTAATCCTTCACAAAGAATGCCTGCAAGAAAAAAAGTGTCATATTTCTTCAAGCTGTTTTCTTGCAGTTTATCCAGCTCTTCTCAATCCTCTCCCTTGACTTGCAAACTACCCTGGAATACGTTTGCAGCCTTGCAATATTAAACACAATTGTCAAGTTATCAAGAAACTGGTCAGAATCATGTATAAAATAGTTTAAAATGCAAAGATTTCAGTTAAAGCATTCGAAGAAACACAACAAAACAAATTATGCAAATGAGTTACAATTAGGTACTGAAGGCTGCTTGCGAATTTAACAGCCTGTAATTATGGGCAGGCAGTGGGGTTAGAAGGTCAAATTTGTCTCTAACTATCTGAATTTTTTTTTAAAAAGCACTTGGTATTTTTAATCAAATCGTCAACTATTTTCTCCCCTCATGAATTGCTAAGATATGATTTAACTTACTTCTCCAAGCACCCATTCTTCATGTATGAGCCTAGACGGAGTTTGCTTGTCATGGTATTTGACTGTAAGGACTTCACATCAGAATCTGATTCTGTCCTTATCTTGTACTTCTCAGCACGAGTCACGGGATAATGATCAGGAGTGGAGAAGGCCGACTATGACACCTCAACTGTCGCCCTAGCTGAGCTGAGCCAATTCAAAACCAACTGAACCAATTTTCTGCCCTTGAGTTTCCCCTCAATGTCACGCAGCACTTCTGGATTGAGAGGACATGGAACAACTTGCTTCCAGATCTTTACCACAGCTATTGCATGCTATACAGATACATAATATTAGTGAGGATGTCAAGCTCTCTAAGTTTTCCTTCCTTTCACTGGTGATGAGCCTATTACCCAGACATTTCCTCTCCTAACACTAGCATGTACAGAACTGCAATCTGAACTTGTGCCCTTAACGTTATGAACAGTAGTGCACTGTACCACTCGGCCTCAAACCATAAACTATTCTAATTATATTCAAATTACGAACCAAAACTTGACAGATTGGAAAAGGCGTTTTTTGGCGCATGCGCATTGCGCGCTGAAAACCGATTTGCGGGGCCTCGTCGGGTTTGTACATATTCCGTACGGACCCGGCGAGGCTGGAATTTTAGCCCCATTATAAAGATTAGTCACACGGATTTCAAAAGGGAAGATCAAGCTTGACCAACCTTATTGAATTCTTTGAAGTAACAGAAAAGGTAGACAAGGGTAATGCAGCAGATGTAAAATGTTTGGATTTTCAAAAGGCCTTCGATAAGGTTCTGCATAGTAGACGCATGACTAAGGCCAGAACATGTGGAGTCAGGATCATTGCAGGGAGCACTGTTGTTAACCATTTACATAAACGAATTGGCCTCAGGAATCAGAAGTACAATTTCAAAATTTGTGGACGACACCAAATTGTCCAATAGGAGGCCATTTATTCCTTGGAAAATAAGAGTGTAAATGGGGTAAAGGAGCAGAGGGATCTGGGGGTACAGATACACAAATCACTAAATGAAGTGACGCAAGCTGATAAGGCTATTTTAAAAAGCAAGCAAAGCATTGGGGTTCATTTCTAGAATGTAGAATTGAAAAGCAGAAAAGTTATGTTAAACTTGTATAGAACCTTGGTTCGACCATACTTGGGAATATTGTAAACAATTCTGGTCTCCATATTATAAGAAGGACATAGAGGCACTAGATAAGGCGCAAAAATGATTTACTAGGATGATACCAGAACTGAGAGATTATACCTATCAGGAAAGATTGAACAGGCTGGGGCTCTGTTCTCTAGAAAAGAGAAAACTGAGGGATGACCTGATAGACCTCTAAGAATAGGAGAGGGTTTGATAGGGAAGACATAGAGATAATCTGTCCACTTGCAGGGGGAGGGGGGGGAGGGCAGAACTAGGGGACATAAATATAAGACAGTCTCCAATAAATCCAACAGGGAATTCAGGAAAAACCTCTATCTCAGGAGTGATTAGAATGTGAAACTCGCTACCATAAGGAGTAGTTGAGGTGAAGAGCATAAATGCATTTAAGGGGAAGCAAGATAAACACATGAGGGAGAAAGGAAGAGAAGGATACATTGATGAGGTTAGCTAAAGAAGGGTGGGAGGAGACTCATGAACAAACACTGGCATGGACAAGTATGGCTGACTGGCCTGTTTCTGTGCTGTAAATACTATGTAATACCAATTACCCCAGTGCTCGTTGACAGACATTGACTCCTGCTCTGCCAACACTTGGATTTTAAAATTATATTTGTTTTCAAATCCCTCCATGGCCTTGCCTCTCCAAAGCTCTCTAATCTCCTCCAACCTTACAATCCTCCAAGATCTCTGCGCTCCTCCAATTCTGGCCTCTTCTCCATCCACGATCTTCTTCACTGCACTATTGGCGGCTGTGCCTTCAGCTGCCTAGGCCTAAGCTCTGGGATTGCATGCCTAAACCTCTCCGCCTCTACACCTCCTTTAAGATGCTCCTTAAAACCTGCCTCTTTGATCAAACTTTTGACCATCTTGCCTAATATCTCCTCATATAGCTTGGTGTCAGATAATGTTTGACAATCACTCCTGTGAAGCACCTTGGGATGTTTACGACGTTAAAGATGCATTACAAATGCAAGTTGTGGTTGCTGTTGTAATAACCGTGAGCATGACAGTATTAGTAAATTTACCAGTTGACATTTTGTTTTCAATTTCAAGGAACACTCAGATAATGCCCTTGTGCAAAACATGTACAGCTGCAGTCAATTTGCAGTGAATGTTCATAATTAATACTTTGAGGACTCATTTGCAATCCATCAAGGAGGAATGGTACCCAAATGTAATAAACAAAGTCTAAAATACTTAGACTATGAATAATTGCTACCATCTACTCCATTAGCTTTAGTACATTCCATGTTTAGTGATAAATGCAAAAGGGAGGACCACAGAGATGATGATGAACTAGTAGCACAATGCTGATAAAATTGTAGAATGACCAGAATGCACAATGTAGTTTACCATTTTAAATAGGAGAATTGTTCTTTATTTAACACAATTGGTTTCACAGGAAACACACAATCGTTGGAACATGAAAAAGAACCTTCTGCTCAGCAAGTCTTGAAGGCCTTCACTGGCAAATTATTTCATGTTTATATTTTTCACTGTTTGACTTTGCTATTTACCCCCAATTTTCTACATTTAAATGGTCACCTAGTTTTCTTTGGACTGCTCATTAATCTCCTTGCCATGTTGGGGATTTTTGACCATTTTGCCACATAAGAGTTCTTGGTATAATGTCAGGGGACAAGTAGCAGAATGGATAGCTAACTGAATGCAAGACAGAAAGCAGAGAGTAAGAGTAAATGGTAGCTATTCATAGGATTACATTACATAAGATATATAATACAGAAATAGGCTATTTGGCCCAACTAGTCCATGCTACACTCAAACCTCCCTCCCTTTCCTCATCTAAAATCTGTCCGCATAACCTTCTGTTCCCTTCTCCCTCATATGCTTGCCTAGCTTCGCCTTAAGTGCATCTATACCATTCGCTTCAACCACTCCCTATGGCAGCGAGTCCCACATTCTCACCACTCATAAGAACAAAAGAACATAAGAAATAGGAGCAGGAGTAGGCCACCTGGTCCCTTGAGCCTGCTCCGCCATTTAATAAGATCATGGCTGATCTGATCCTGGACTCCGGTCCACTTCCCTGCCTGCTCCCCATAACCCTTTATTCTCTTATCGCTGAAAAATCTGACTAACTCCGCCTTAAATATATTCAATGGCCCAGCCTCCACAGCTCTCTGGGGCAGAGAATTCCATAGATTTACAACCCGCTAAGAGAAGAAATTCCTCCTTATCTCAAGTTTTAAATGGGCAGCCCCTGATTCTGAGACTATATCCCCGAGTTCGAGTTTCTCTGGGCTCAAATTTCGGACCCCCACTGGAATGGAGAGACCCGCCTAATTTGTAGAACAGAAATTACGCCGAATACTTACCTCGCGATTCTCCAATATCTGTAGGCCTGTTTCCAGCTCGGCGCGGCGCAGCAGGAGCTGCTGGGGGCGGAGCTACATCCATGCACCAAAAACAGTGCTGACAGCTGCATAAGTAGCTCCTGGCCCTCCCAGTGTGTCCTGTCGCCGGGCGACGACCCTATCCCTGGCCGAAGGGATGTCACCCCTATCCGGGGCCGAGTGGCCTGACAGCCCTTACCTCTTCCGCGCGGACCGCCCGGCATCTCGCTGGGGGCGGGCCCCCTCTGAAGTCCTCAGCGTCGGCAGGGCCTGCCCGAAGTCCTGGGCAGCGAGCGTTGCTGGGGGCAGGCCCCGTCTGAAGTGGTGTCCTCGTCATCGGCGGGGCCCGCACAAAGTCCTGGGTGGCGAGCATCTGCTGGGGGTGGGCCCCGCCCGAAGTCCTTGGCGGCGGTTCGGTATCTCCTGGGGGCGGGCCCCGCCCGAAGCCCTCGGCGTCCGCCCGCCCGGCATCTTCTGGGGGGGAGGGCCCATCACAGCAGGCTGTTGGAGGGCTCCGAATGCAGTAGGTGAGTAGAAACTTTCTATTTTTTATTTATTGATTGATTTTTTATTATTTTTTTATTTATGTTTAAAAATGTTTTTTAATAAGAACATAAGAACATAAGAATTAGGAACAGGAGTAGGCCATCGAGCCCCTTGAGCCTGCTCCGCCATTCAATAAGATCATAGCTGATCTGGCCGTGGACTCAGCTCCACTTACCCGCCCACTCCCCATAACCCTTAATTCCCTTATTGGTTAAAAATCTATCTATCTGTGACTTGAATACATTCAATGAGCTAGCCTCAACTGCTTCCTTGGGCAGAGAATTCCACAAATTCACAACCCTCTGGGAGAAGAAATTCCTTCTCAATTCGGTTTTAAATTGGCTCCCCCGTATTTTGAGGTTGTGCCCCCTAGTTCTAGTCTCCCCGACCAGTGGAAACAACCTCTCTGCCTCTATCCTGTCTATCCCTTTCATTATTTTAAATGTTTCTATAAGATCCCCCCTCATCCTTCTGAACTCCAACGAGTAAAGACCCATTCTACTCAATCTATCATCATAAGGTAACCCCCTTATCTCCGGAATCAGCCTCGTGAATAGTCTCTGTACCCCCTCCAAAGCTAGTATATCCTTCCTTAAATAAGGTGACCAAAATTGCACGCAGTACTCCAGGTGCAGCCTCACCAATACCCTATACAGTTGCAGAAGGACCTCCCTGCTTTTGTACTCCATCCCTTTCGCAATGAAGGCCAACATTCCACTCGCCTTCCTGATTACCTGCTGCACCTGCAAACTAACTTTTTGGGATTCATGCACAAGGACCCCCAGGTCCCTCTGCACCGCAGCATGTTGTAATTTCTCCCCATTCAAATAATATTCCCTTTTACTGTTTTTTTTCCCCAAGGTGGATGACCTCACACTTTCCGACATTGTATTCCATCTGCCAAACCTTAGCCCATTCGCTTAACCTATCTAAATCTCTTTGCAGCCTCTGTGTCCTCTACACAACCCGCTTTCCCACTAATCTTTGTGTCATCTGTAAATTTTGTTACACTACACTCTATCCCCTCTTCCAGGTCATCTATGTATATTGTAAACAGTTGTGGTCCCAGCACCAATCCCTGTGGCACACCACTAACCACCGATTTCCAACCTGAAAAGGACCCATTTATCCGACTCTCTGCTTTCTGTTCGCCAGCCAATTCTCGATCCATGCTAATACATTTCCTCTGACTCTGCGTACCCTTATCTTCTGCAGTAACCTTTTGTGTGGCACCTTATCGAATGCCTTTTGAAAATCTAAATACACCACATTCATCGGTACACCTCTATCCACCATGCTCGTTATATCCTCAAAGAATTCCAGTAAATTAGTTAAACATGATTTCCCCTTCATGAATCCATGCTGCATCTGCTTGATTGCACTATTCCTATCTAGATGTCCCGCTATTTCTTCCTTAATGATAGTTTCAAGCATTTTCCCCACTACAGATGTTAAACTAACCGGCCAATAGTTACCTGCCTTTTGTCTGCCCCCTTTTTTAAACAGAGGCGTTACATTAGCTGCTTTCCAATCCGCTGGTACCTCCCCAGAGTCCAGAGACTTTTGGTAGATTATAACGAATGCATCTGCTATAATTTCCGCCATCTCTTTTAATACCCTGGGATGCATTTCATCAGGACCAGGGGACTTGTCTATCTTGAGTCCCATTAGCCTGTCCAGCACTACCCCGCTAGTGATAGTGATTGTCTCAAGGTCCTCCCTTCCCACATTCCTGTGACCAGCAATTTTTGGCATGGTTTTTGTGTCTTCCACTGTGAAGACCGAAGCAAAATAATTGTTTAAGGTCTCAGCCATTTCCACATTTCCCATTATTAAATCCCCTTTCTCATCTTCTAAGGGACCAACATTTACTTTAGTCACTCTTTTCCGTTTTATATATCTGTAAAAGCTTTTACTATCCGTTTTTATGTTTTGCGCAAGTTTACCTTCGTAATCTATCTTTCCTTTCTTTATTGCTTTCTTAGTCATTCTTTGCTGTCGTTTAAAATTTTCCCAATCTTCTAGTTTCCCACTAACCTTGGCCATCTTATACGCATTGGTTTTTAATTTGATACTCTCCTTTATTTCCTTGGTTATCCACGGCTGGTTATCCCTTCTCTTATCGCCCTTCTTTTTCACTGGAATATATTTTTGTTGAGCACTATGAAAGAGCTCCTTAAAAGTCCTCCACTGTTCCTCAATTGTGCCACCGTTTAGTCTGTGTTTCCAGTCTACTTTAGCCAATTCTGTCCTCATCCCACTGTAGTCCCCTTTGTTTAAGCATAGTACGCTCGTTTGAGACACTACTTCCTCATCCTCAATCTGTATTACAAATTCAACCATACTGTGATCACTCATTCCGAGAGAATCTTTTACCAGGAGATCGTTTATTATTCCTGTTTCATTACACAGGACCAGATCTAAGATAGCTTGCTCTCTTGTAGGTTCTGTAACATACTGTTCTGAGAAACAATCCTGTATGCATTCTATGAATTCCTCCTCCAGGCTACCCCGTGCGATTTGATTTGACCAATTGATATGTAGGTTAAAATCCCCCATGATTACTGCCGTTCCTTTTTCACATGCCTCCATTATTCCCTTGATTATTGTCCGCCCCACCGTGAAGTTATTATTTGGGGGCCTATAAACTACGCCCACCAGTGACTTTTTCCCCTTACTATCTCTAATCTCCACCCACAATGATTTAACATTTTGTTCATTAGAGCCAATATCGTCTCTCACAACTGCCCTGATATCATCCTTTATTAACAGAGCTACCTCACTTCCTTTCCCTTCTTGTCTATCTTTCCGAATCATCAGATACCCCTGTATGTTTAATTCCCAGTCTTGGCCACCCTGCAACCACGTTTCTGTAATGGCCACCAAATCATACCCATTTGTAATGATTTGTGCCATCAATTCATTTACTTTATTTCGAATGTTGCGTGTGTTTAGGTAGAGTGTTTTAATATTACTTTTTAAACCATGATTTTTAGTTTTGACCCCTCCTGCAGCCCCTTTATATTCAGTGGCCCTTTTTGTTTTTTGCCTTGGGTTTCTCTGCCCTCCACTTTTACTCATCTCCTTTCTGTCTTTTGCTTTTGTCTCCTTTTTGTTTCCCTTTGTCTCCCTGCATTGGTTCCCATCCCCCTGCCATATTAGTTTAACTCCTCCCCAACAGCACTAGCAAACACTCCCCCTAGGACATTGGTTCCGGTCCTGCCCAGGTGCAGACCGTCCAGTTTGTACTGGTCCCACCTCCCCCAGCACCGGTTCCAATGCCCCAGAAATTTGAATCCCTCCCTGCTGCACCACTGCTCAAGCCACGTATTCATCTGAGCTATCCTCGATTCCTACTCTGACTAGCACGTGGCACTGGTAGCAATCCTGAGATTGCTACTTTTGAGGTCCTATGTTTTAATTTAGCTCCTAGCTCCTTAAATTCGTTTTGTAGGACTTCATCCCTTTTTTTACCTATATCGTTGGTACCAATGTGCACCACAATGTGCAATGGCTTGAATTATTGGTTGATTTATTAATTTATTGATTAATTTATAATTTATTATTGATGATGGCTCTTTATTTGTGAAAGTGAAGTGTTTAATGCTTTGTAAAATCCCCTAACTTCACTCTAACTTCCCTTCCCCTCACATCTCTCATTCCCTGCGCCTAATTTATAAAGTGTCGGCAAGGTTTTTCTGAGTGTACAAAAATCTACACTTACTCCATTCTAAGTTAGTTTGGAGTAAGTTTTCGCTGCCCAAACTTGCAAAACAGGTGTAAGTGGCTGGTAATGTCCCCTTTTGAAAAACAAAACTGTTCTAAAACAAAATTATTCTAACTCACTAGAATTGGAGCAAACTATATGCCGAGAATTGCAATTTCTAAGATACTCCACTCTAAACTAGTTGCTCTAAAAAAAAAAGGAGCAACTCGAGACCTCTGAGTGGAAATATCCTCTCTGCATCCACCTTGTTGAGCCCCCTCAATGGGCTCAATTTTCCCCAATATTTGCGCCGTTTTTGTTTGAGCAGGCAGCATTTTCTGGCCAAACTTAAAAATCCCCAGTTTCCCCAATCAAATTTGCACCAGCCTAACTCAGTTAGTTACGAATTTTTTAAGTCAGTTTTTTTTCAGCCACCCCACCTATGCCACTTCTTGCCATTCAGGGACGTTTGGCCAGCTGAGAGTTACTCCAATTCTGATTAGGCCAGCATACGTGGCCTGTCCTGAAAAACCTTCCCTAGAGTTTAAAAAAATAGGCGCAGCAGATGCCCGGACACACTGAAAGAATTGAAAAACACATCGCAGCAACTTACCTCCAATCCTGCCTGAAGGCTGTCCGGTCCCATTCTCGGGCCCCGGTCCCCACACACAGTCCGGTCCCATTCTCGGTCCACACACACAGTCCGAGAGAAAGAGAAGAGAAAAGAGAAAAGAGAGAGAGAGAGAGAGAGAAATAGAGAGAGAGAGAGAGAGAGGAGAGCCTTCGGGAGGGGTTGGTGTGGCTGTATGCTTCACTTTGCAGCCTCAGCTTGCATTATGTCCCTGGTTACCATGGCAGCCCGATCTTTTTGGTGCAGATCAAGGCTCCACCCCCAAAACTAAAGGTCGGGTTAGGCCAGGCCAAAATGATGAGATCCAACGGGGAAACTTACACCACTTTTTTTTTTGGCGTACTTGGGCCCCAAAAAATCGGGCGTAACTCTTCAAGTCTGCCCAAAAAATGCTTTGGGGAAAATTGAGTCCATTATCTCATATGTTTCGATAAGATCACCTCTCATTTTTCTGAACTCCAATGTGTATAGGTCCAACATACTAAACCTATCTTCATAAGTCAACCCCCTCATCTCTGGAATCAACCTAGTGAACCTTCTCTGAACAGCCTCCATGCAAGTATCCTTCCTTAAATACGAAGACCAAAACTGTATGCAATACTCGAGGTGTGGTCTCACCAATATCCTGTACAGTTGTAGCAGGCCTTCCCTGCTTTCATACTCTATCCCCCTTGCAATAAAGGCCAACATTCCATTTGCCTTCCTGATCACTTGCTGTACCTGCATACTCACTTTTTATGTTTCATGCACAAGGACCCCCAGGTCCTTTTGTACTGCAGCTCTTTGCAATTTTTCTCCATTTAAATTATAATTTGTTTTTCTATTATTTCTACCAAAGTGGATAACCTCACATTTTCCCACATTATACGCAATCTGCCTAATTTTTGCACACTTAGCCTGTCTATATCCCTTTGCAGATTTTGTGTGTCCTCCTCATAATTTGGTTTCCCACCATCTTTGTATCATCAGCAAACTTGGCTACAGTACACTCGGTCCCTTCATCCAAGTCATTAATATAGATTGTAAATAGCTGAGGACCCAGCACCGATCCCTGCAGCACCCCACTAGTCACTGTTTGCCAACCGGAAAATTACCCATTTATCCAGACTCTCTGTTTTCTGTTAGTTATCCAATCCTCGATCATTGCTAATATACTACCCCCAACCCAGTGAACTTTTATCTTGTGCAGCAACCTTTTATGTGGCACCTTATTGAATGCCTTCTGGAAATCCAAATACACCACATCCACTGGTTTCCCCTTATCCACCCTACTCATTACATCCTCAAAGAACTCCAGCAAATTTGTCAAACATGATTTCCCTTTCATAAAACCGTGCTGACTCTGCTTGATTGAATTATGCTTTTCCAAATGTCCCGCTACTGCTTCCTTAATAATGGACTCCAGCATTTTCCCAGCGACAGATGCTAGGCTAACTGGTCTATAGTTTCCTGCTTTTTGGGTAAACAATTTTCTTCTGAATTCCCTATTGGATTTTTTTGGTGATTATCTTATATTGATGGCCTCTCATTATGCATTTTCTTCTCTATCCACTCTATCAAAAACTTTTCAGAATTTTAAAGACCTCTATTAGGTCACCCCTCAGCCTTCTTTACCCCCACCCCCCCCCAACACAAGAGAAAAAAAAAAGAGACCCAGCCTGTTCATCCTTTCTTGATACCTATATCCTTGCATTTCTGGTATCATCCTTGTAAATCTTCTCTGCACCCTCTCCAGTGCCTCTATATGCTTTTTATAATATGGCGACCAGAACTGTACCTCTAGAAATAAACCCTTGTGCTTGGTTTGCTTTTTTAAGGCCTTGCTAACCTGTGTCACAACATTTAGCGATTTGTACTCTGAGATCCCTTTGTTCCTCTACCCCACCTAGACTCTCACCCTCCAAGTAATAAGTGACCTCCCTATTTTTTCTACCAAAATGTAGTACCTCACATTTATCTGTGTTAAACTTAATTTGCCAATTATATGCTCATTCTGCAAGTTTATTAATGTCCTCCTGTAATTTTGTTGCAGTCCTCCTCAGTATTGACTACCGTCCCCCCGCAATTTGGTGTCATCCGCAAATTTAGAAATTGTGTTTTTGATTCTAAATTGTTAATATAAATTGTGAACAACAATGGTCCCAGCACTGATCTTTGTGGAACACCACTACCCACCACCTGCCACTGTGAATAGCTATCTTTTACCCCTACTCTCTGCTTTCTGCCTTGAAGCCAGCTAGCGATCCATTCTGCTACTTGTCCCTTGACTCCGCATTCTCTGACCCTATTCATCAGTCTATTTTGGGGTACCTTATCGAAGGCCTTTTGAAAATTGAGATAAATGACATCTACTGCATTACCATTGTCTACTCTCACTGTTAGCTCTTCAAAAAATTCAATGAGGTTGGTCAAGCAAGACTTTCTCTTTTGAAATCCAGCTGACTATTCATTAATATATTTTGGGTTTCTCGATGTTCTATTTTCTCCTTTCGTAGAGATTGCATTATTTTTCCTACCACCAATGTTATACTGACTGGTCTATAATTCCCTGGACATGTTCTATCCCCCTTCTTAAATATGGGTAATATGTTAGTTATCTGCTAGTCCTCTGGCGCTACACCTTTTTCCAACTAATTATTAAATATGTGTAGTAATGCCTCTGCTATCCCTTCCCTAGATTCTTTTAAAATGCGTGGATGCAATCCATCGGGACCAGGGGTTTTATTCTCCTTGAGTTTGATTAATTTATTTAATATATCCGCTCTTTTTATTTTAAATGTACTTATCTCATTACTAATCTCATCATCCAATGTCATGTCCACCTGTTCTATCTTCCTGGTAAATGCTGAAGCAAAATAATTATTTAATATTTCTGCCATCTCTCTATTCAGAGTGGCAGAAAGTGGAAAGTGGGGTCCCAAAAGGATCACTGCTGGGACCACTGTTGCTCACAATTTATATTAACAATTTAGACTTTGGAATCAAACACAATTTCTAAATTTGCAGATGATACCACATTTAATCGAGGGGCGGGGAGAGAGAGTCAAGACTGAGGAGGACGACAACAAATTACAAGAAGTAATTAATAAACTTGCAGAATGTGCATACAATTAGCAAATGAATTTCAGCACGTAACTGGGAGGTATTACATTTTGGTAAGAAAAATAAAGAGGTCGTGTATTACTTGGAAAATAAGGATCTAAATGGGTGAGAGGAGCAAAGGGATCTGGGAGTACAAAAACACAAATCACCACTTTACCCAAACTTCTTCACCCAAAGAGTGGTGAGAATGTGGAACAGTAGTAGTGATGTTGGGGAGGGCATCAAACATGAAATTAGGGGTGCGTGCAATAAAGGTGCAGCAGTTATAATGGGTGACTTTAATATGCACATAGATTGGGCTAACCAAACTGGAAGCAATACGGTGGAGGAGGATTTTCTGGAGTGCATAAGGGATGGTTTTTTAGACCAATATGTCGAGGAACCAACTAGGGGGGAGGCCATCTTAGACTGGGTGTTGTGTAATGAGAGAGGATTAATTAGCAATCTCGTTGTGCGAGGCCCCTTGGGGAAGAGTGACCATAATATGGTGGAATTCTGCATTGGGATGGAGAATGAAACAGTTAATTCAGAGACCATGGTCCAGAACTTAAAGAAGGCTAACTTTGAAGGTATGAGGCGTGAATTGGCTGGGATGGATTGGCGAATGATACTTAAGGGGTTGACTGTGGATGGGCAATGGCAGACATTTAGAGACCGCATGGATGAACTACAACAATTGTACATTCCTGTCTGGCATAAAAATAAAAAAGGTAAGGTGGCTCAACCGTGGCTATCAAGGGAAATCAGGGATAGTATTAAAGCCAAGGAAGTGGCATACAAATTGGCCAGAAATAGCAGCGAACCTGGGGACTGGGAGAAATTTAGAACTCAGCAGAGGAGGACAAAGGGTTTGATTAGGGCAGGGAAAATGGAGTACGAGAAGAAGCTTGCAGGGAACATTAAGACGGATTGCAAAAGTTTCTATAGATATGTAAAGAGAAAAAGGTTAGTAAAGACAAACGTAGGTCCGCTGCAGTCAGAATCAGGGGAAGTCATAACGGGGAACAAAGAAATGGCGGACCAATTGAACAAGTACTTTGGTTCGGTATTCACGAAGGAGGACACGAACAACCTTCCGGTTATAAAAGGGGTCGGGGGGTCTAGTAAGGAGGAGGAACTGAGGGAAATCCTTATTAGCCAGGAAATTGTGTTGGGGAAATTGATGGGATTGAAGGCCGATAAATCCCCAGGGCCTGATGGATTGCATCCCAGAGTACTTAAGGAGGTGGCCTTGGAAATAGTGGATGCGTTGACAGTCATTTTCCAACATTCCATTGACTCTGGATCAGTTCCTATGGAGTGGAGGGTAGCCAATGTAACCCCACTTTTTAAAAAAGGAGGGAAAGAGAAAACAGGGAATTATAGACCGGTCAGCCTGACATCGGTAGTGGGTAAAATGATGGAATCAATTATTAAGGATGTCATAGCAGTGCATTTGGAAAGAGGTGACATGATAGGTCCAAGTCAGCATGGATTTGTGAAAGGGAAATCATGCTTGACAAATCTTCTGGAATTTTTTGAGGATGTTTCCAGTCGAGTGGATAAGGGAGAACCAGTTGATGTGGTATATTTGGACTTTCAGAAGGCGTTCGACAAGGTCCCACACAAGAGATTGATGTGCAAAGTTAGAGCACATTGGATTGGGGGTAGTGTACTGACATGGATTGAGAACTGGTTGTCAGACAGGAAGCAAAGAGTAGGAGTAAATGGGTACTTTTCAGAATGGCAGGCAGTGACTAGTGGGGTACCGCAAGGTTCTGTGCTGGGGCCCCAGCTGTTTACACTGTACATTAATGATTTAGATGAGGGGATTAAATGTAGTATCTCCAAATTTGCGGATGACACTAAGTTGGGTGGCAGTGTGAGCTGCGAGGAGGATGCTGTGAGGCTGCAGAGCGACTTGGATAGGTTAGGTGAGTGGGCAAATGCATGGCAGATGAAGTATAATGTGGATAAATGTGAGGTTATCCACTTTGGTGGTAAAAACAGAGAGACAGACTATTATCTGAATGGTGACAGATTAGGAAAAGGGGAGGTGCAAAGAGACCTGGGTGTCATGGTACATCAGTCATTGAAGGTTGGCATGCAGGTGCAGCAGGCGGTTAAGAAAGCAAATGGCATGTTGGCCTTCATAGCAAGGGGATTTGAGTACAGGGGCAGGGAGGTGTTGCTACAGTTGTACAGGGCATTGGTGAGGCCACACCTGGAGTATTGTGTACAGTTTTGGTCTCCTAACCTGAGGAAGGACATTCTTGCTATTGAGGGAGTGCAGCGAAGGTTCACCAGACTGATTCCCGGGATGGCGGGACTGACCTATCAAGAAAGACTGGATCAACTGGGCTTGTATTCACTGGAGTTCAGAAGAATGAGAGGGGACCTCATAGAAACATTTAAAATTCTGACGGGGTTAGACAGGTTAGATGCAGGAAGAATGTTCCCAATGTTGGGGAAGTCCAGAACCAGAGGTCACAGTCTAAGGATAAGGGGTAAGCCATTTAGGACCGAGATGCGGAGGAACTTCTTCACCCAGAGAGTGGTGAACCTGTGGAATTCTCTACCACAGAAAGTTGTTGAGGCCAATTCACTAAATATATTCAAAAAGGAGTTCGATGAGGTCCTTACTACTTGGGGGATCAAGGGGTATGGCGAGAAAGCAGGAATGGGGTACTGAAGTTGAATGTTCAGCCATGAACTCATTGAATGGCGGTGCAGGCTAGAAGGGCCGAATGGCCTACTCCTGCACCTATTTTCTATGTTTCTATGTTGCCACATTTAAGGGGAGGCTGGACAAGCATATGAGGGAGAAGGAAATAGAGGGTTACGCTGATAAATTTAAACGAGGACAGACAGGAGGAGGCTCGAGTGGAGCATAAATGGCAGCATGGACTGGTTGAACCAAATGGCCTGTTTCTGTGCCGTATATCCTATGTAAAAGTCGTGACACAGGTTAATAAGGCCATAAAAAAAAGCAAACCAAGGGTTTATTTCTAGAGGGATAGAATTGAAAAGTAGTGAAGTTATGTTAAACTCGTATGGAACCTTGGTTAAACTACACTTGGAGTACTGTGTACAGTTCTGGTCGCCATATTATAAAAAGGATATAAAGACACTGGAGAGGGTGCAAAAAAGATTATACCAAAAATGCGATGTTATACCTATTAGGTAAGGATGAAGAGAAGACTGATGGGTGACCTCATCGAGGTCTTTAAAATTATGAAAGGTGTTTTGATAGAGTAGACACAGAAAGAGTGTTTCAACTTGTGGGGAAGAGCAAAACTAAAAGCCATCAATATAAGATAGTCACCAAGAGACCAAATAGGGAATTCAGAACAAAACTTATTTACCAGAGAGTGGTAAGAAGTTTAAGGGGAGGCTAGATAAGCATATGAGGGAGAAGGGGACAGAGAGTGATGCTGATAGTTAGATGAGGAAGGATGGGAGGAAACTCGAGTGGAGCATAATTGCGGCACGTACTGGCTGGGCCGAATGGCCTGTTTCTGTGCTGTATATTCTATGTAATTATATGTATGTAATATTTAACTATTTAAAAAAAAAAGTTAACTGTTGCTCTCAAGTGGGTTAGATTCACAGGACACAGAGCTGGAGCTGTTGAGACAGCAAGGGGATTGGTTTATAAATAAGTTCTCCTGAAAGTTAATGAGCCAATCACTGAAATGGTTCTCTTTAACAATCTGGTTTATCATCATGTCCAGTATTTGACCTCGGATAGATTTTTGCTTCAAGTTGTAGGTTTCGGATATGAACTCAGGCTCAGGACTTTGAGTTAATTCACAGAGATGGAAACTCCTCCTAGCTGCTTTTAACATTGGGAAATGCTTGGGTGGGTGGAACAGAGATGTGATTGATATATTAATAAGATAGACATTAAAACAGTTGTCCAGAATAACCTTAACTATTTCCTCGAACCCTTTAAGTCTCTTGCCCATTCCCACACCCCTCTAGTTTACCTCTTGGTATCGGGCAAGCCCTCCGTTAACTGCTGCATCAATGACACCGTTGAGACACATGGTCAGGGGATTTATGTTCTGCATCTGTCTTGACTGACACTGGGTGATTAGAGTTCGCAGTTGTTGGTTCTTGTTCTCCAGCACCTCAATTGCATTTTCAAGTGGACTCATTTCAACCTAGAAACAGATTCCCGATGAAAATTAGAATGTTTTTAAATAAAAAATTAAAATATCAAAATATTTGTGGGAACCTTCTGGTAACTTTTGTTTCTGCCCATTTTGTTATCATTTTATTTTGAAAAAGGCCATAGTCTGAACTTAGCACAACAATGATACATACACCTGTCATCTGTTATAATACAGTATTTTTGCAGTCGAAAAATTTACAATAGGCTGCTTGAACTCACCACTTCCCGTCTATCCACTTCAAACCAGCGGGAGATACCTGGTAAACTTTGAACCAATGTCAAAGTAGTCCGCTCAACCCACAGGCTCTGACAAAAATGAGGAGAGAGGGGGAGAAAATTAAATGTTTTGAAATCAATGTTAAAACCTTAATATCAACAACTTTTACATGTTTCAGTCTTATCATTTTCATGCCTGATGGACTGAATATACAATGAAGCAATTAAGCCCTGGATTTAAGCTCCGATCTCAGTGGTAACAGATCACCCAGCCTCATCAAGTTGGACTTATTTTCAAATGTTAACATTGGATGTACTCACATACAAGAAAAGCGCATACCTTGAACTCGTTTTCTTTGTCTTTGATTCCTTTGTGGAATGGTCTATCATATCTGAACCTCCAGATATTGTTGACCCTATAAAAACTCTTAATATGGTCGGGTATAGCTTCTTTCTGAAGTATCTCATGATTCTCAGGGATGGGAATTACTGCATAAATCTGCAGATCTGTAGGTTAGCAGTTAAGGAAATGACCAGAAGCCTAATAATTGATTACCAGTGCAGGATATGAAACATTAAAAACAAAGCTTGAGATCACGAACAAACCCTTCAGAAGTTAAATACAGAAACGAAACATTACACTTGAAATTAAATGCTGGAAATATGCAGCTTGTCCATCTGTATCTGGAAGTTGTTGCACTTTTGGCAGAACTGTAAAGTAGGAAACATTACAGTTGAAATCATGTTCCAGTGTTTGTTAAATATGCACCTTTAAAGCAAATCCTGAAAGGAGAACAGACTCAACAAACTGTGCTATAAAAAGGCCGTGATGACTTATTTACTGAGGGGATACTGTTCAACAACGAGAAATTATTACATTAATTGCCATGCAGAGGTGGAGAAATGCATCGAAAAAGAAATGGCCGAAAAGATGAGCACAATTGTCACAGTCCAAAGGGATAAAGAGGAGTGTCAGAAACAGTTAAATATCAACAAGTAGAATAGGAACACCTGGCCACCAGAGCACGATAGTATTGGCATAGCATTGTAAAACTGAAAGACACAATGCTCCACTTTGTGTGGATGGGTCCTGGGTGAAAAAGTGCCCGAATTATATGTAAGTTTAAAAAAAAATCTCTGAAAGGGACTTCACACCCACTGGATAATAGATTGAGTTTTAGTTTGGATATCAGACATCCTTAAACATATCATGTAAGCAAACTGCTATCGTATGGATATTTAATGGCTCATACCACTAATGCTTATAAACTTTGTTTTGACTTTGGATAGAAATAAGATGAACGCAACATTTTCTATTTGATTACAACAACCAAAACAAATCTTCACTTCCGATAGACAGTTCAGTCATATAGTTTATCACTTCCACTTTGTTAAATTAAAAAATTGTCTGTTTCCTCTGCATTTCAGAGACCTACCCAACTGAGCCAGGTGCCTTCTGCAGACTTCTCAAGTTTCACTCATGAGAGCGATATATAATAGATTTTGGTTTTAAAATGTAGCCGAGTTCGATACTTGCCATTCTTTAAAACAATCATAGCTCATAATCATAGTTCTTAAAATGGGTTTGCAATTTGTCTCATTTTGTGACTGTAAAGTTTTACTCTTAACAATTACCTCTCCACAGCTCAGTGATGGCACTCGCCTCGGAGTAAAAAGGTCGTGGGTTCAGGTCCCACTCCAGGTACTTGGATCGTTTAATCTAGGCCGACACTGCAGTTCAGTACTGAGAGAGTACTGCAGTGTCGGAGGTGCCGTCTTTCAGATGAGATGTTAGACCGAGGCCCCGAATGCCCTCTCAGGTAGGCGTAAAAGATCCCATGGCACTATTTCGACGAAGAGCAGGGGAGATCTCCCCAGTGTCCTGGTAAATATTTATCCCTCAACCAATCTCACTAACATGAATGATCTGGTCATTATCACATGGCTGTTTGTGGGACTTTGCTGTGCGCAATTTGTCTGCCACGTTTTCTACAACAGTGACTACACTTCAAAAAGTACTTAATTGGCTGTCAAGTGCTTTGGGACATCTTGAGGTCCTGAACGGAGCTATATAAATGCATTTTTTTTTCTCTATCTGACATTCTCCTTCTATGGTGAGCACTACAAGTTTATCAAAGTACGGTAGTGTAAAATATCAAAGAACCGTGAAACAGGAAATCTCCAAAACAGTCTAACATCAAGACAATACTACATTTAATTTGGTGAAGCTGTTAAATTCCTACGACTACTATTACAATTTTTATATAGTGCCTTTAAATGCAGGGAACATCCCAAGGCACTACATGGATAAGGATAAGGAAAATGGATGCTAAGCCAGAAGGAAAGATTAGGAAAGGTGATTGAAAGCTTGGTTGAAGAGATGAGTTTTGAGGAAGGTTTTATAGGTGGAGAGAGAAATAGAGAGGTTTAAGAAGGGAGTTCCAAAGAATACAATGGAAAGCTCTGCCACCAATGTTGGAATGAAGGGAAGGGTTGGACAGAAGTCAGAGGAATGTAGAAGATTCTACAGTTAGGGTGGAACAAGGCCATGGAGGGATTTATAGATTACGAAATGGATCTTAAATGTGGTGTTTTGGGTCCCAGGAACCAGTGTTCAGAAAAGGCATCGGACAAAATAGATATGGCAGAATTTGGACAAGTTGGAGTTTACAAAGTGTGTTTAGAATGAAAATTCCTCAGTTTCTGACCACTGGATTGAATTTTGTGGAAGCTTTCTCTAATTTAAACACACTCAATTCAGCAAAATGCAGCCAGAGTGAGTTACCAATAGTTTGTTGTTTTTGTCGACTCGTGCCACACATCCTTTGCCCATCTCAAAGGTAAAATTGTCCTGAAGAATTCAGGAAACTTTGGGACACTGGACTGGGCTAACCAGTATGGTCAGGTTCCAGTGCTGGCTGCTATCTCCAGCAAGTAGCTAACAAGTGCTACCAGCTTAAGATTTTCTACTACGATTGGTCAACAAGACCAACTCTAAATTTAATGAGAGAATTGGGAAAAATTGGTAGACAGTGAACGTCAGACTCAAGAAACTACTCTCCTCCTCCATTTCCCAAATAAGGAATATTTAAATATGGAAAAATCAGCCGATTTTAAGATAAAATGTAAAATATTTATTTGTATTCGAGTCCTTTTGGATTCTGATTTGACTCAACTTTGAATTTAGATTTGACATTCTTAGAGTTGCAAGCTTTTTCAAAGGACATATTATATAAATTTTGCATTCTAACAAGATTAAAAGTATTCAAGTAAAATGTCCTAAAACCCATTTAGCCATTAATCCTTGATGACAGTATCAAAAGTAATTTTGAAAACATGCTGTTTTCTGTCTCTGGTAGCAGAAGCTTGAAGCATGACAATGTACTTGAAGATTCAGCTCGATGTGTCTGTCAACCTGCTTTTTAAACAGGAACTTGGTTTATTACAAAGATTAGCAGTGGAAAATTAGGAGGAAAATACTTAGTGCAGCATATTCCTTCATATTAATCGTCGTAAACCCACTTGCCTGACAAAACAAGCTATTACATGAAAACTCATTGCAGCATGAACCATGATGCCATGATTAGTGACAAAAAATGTCTGTCATCACAAATAGCATTTGTGCACTTTGAATAGGGTACATCAGTACAGTGAAAATTGCATTTATGGGTTAGGTTCAATAAAATTCTGAAATATACTAGAAACAGAAAATATGGATGTAACAAAAAAAAGGTATTTTTTCATTCCCAGTGCTAGCACTCAATTGGAGAAATAGCGTGGGTGTAATTTACATTTTTATGACTCATAAGAAACAAAGCCATTTTATATATTCACTAATTAAAAATGTGTTGTACTGTATTATTTTACCATGTTTCACAGAAGGGTAGGGGGCTGGGGTGGGGTGGGGGGGGGGGGGGGAACCACACATTAAAATAAATCACCAATAATCTTATCTGCCGAGAGATGTCATTTCAAGATGTGTAGTTCCAACAGGAAGTGCCTGCCATCTGTTTTATATTATTTTTACTGTAGGGATGGTGTTCTATCTTTAATCATTGCACTACTTAATGACACACAGTTCAAAAACTGATCTAATCCACACTTTGCCACATCATAATTATTTGCTACTTTTCAGAAAATAGCACAGAACTCAGCATTTGTGGTTAAATTAGAAAACACCTTTTCTGCCTTGGACATTCAACTGATGAAATACATTGTGCAGAACATGTTTTCTGTTAAAATTCTACATATACTTGTCAAATATTATATAATTATAAACTAACTTATGATCCTTTTCAATTTGAAGTAGTACAGATGAATTGCAGTTTTAGATACTCTGGTAAATTGTATATTGTTCATATACTTACCTAAATTGATAGGCAAAAATTGTCCAGTTCACACAGTCCTAACAGTTATGTATATTACAACGGTTTCTGTTGATACTTTGGGCTGGAAATTCATCATATTACCGTCCAGAAATGCGAATTTGATCAAAAATAAATAAATTACTGCCCACTTACTGCCTACAGCCTCAAAAACGCAAATTTGATCACCAAGGTCCATTTACTGCCCACCCTAAATACCGTCCTGAAAAGTAAGGTCTTACCTGATCTTAGCCAATCTTAAGCGGATGATACAGGCGCCATTTTGAAAATGGGAGTATTTGATGAAAGGCTGCTGAGAGCTTAACAGTGGGATTTATAGGGAATTGGAAGGGAATTTTACAATTTCAGCCCAGTCCAAGTACATCCTTCCCCCAGCCAAAGTGCCTTACCCCAGTCCAAGTATAAAAGTAAAATATTGCAGATGCTGGAATCTGGAATAAAAACAGAAAATGCTGGAAATCTCAGCATGTCAGGCAGCATCTGTGGAGAGGGAGCAGAGTTAATGTTTCGAATCGATGACCCTTCGTCAGAACTGGAGTGTGTTCGGAAAGAACAGATTTTTAAGCACTGAAAGGAGGACGGGAAGAACAAAAGGGAAGGTCTGTGATAGGGTGGAAGACAGGAGAGATTAGAGAGACAAAAGGGATGACGGCCCAAATTCAAATGGTAATGCCAGGAGTTGGAAAAACGTTAGTCAAGATAGGGTGTGAATGGCGGGATAATGATCAACTGCCATTAGAGATAGGGGGAAAAAAAGAAACAGGCTCTTGGGGGGGGAGGGGGAAGAGAAGGTGTATGGGGGCAAGGGAGCCAAAGACTGGCAGCAGTTACGCTCTGAAATTTTTGAACTTGATGTTGAGTCTAGATGCTGTAAAGCGCCTGAACGAAAGATGAGATGCTGTTCCTCGAGCTTGCATTGAGCTTCGTTAGAACAGTGTAGGAGACCGAGGACGGAGAGGTCAGAGTGGGAATGGAATGGAGCATTAACGTGATAGGCGACCGGAAGCTCGGGGTCACACTTGCGGACTGAACGGCGGTGCTCCGCAAAGCGGTCACAAATCTACGTTTCTTCTCCCCAAGTACATCCCTCCCCGGCCAAAGTGCCTTATCCCATTCCAAGTGCATCCCTCCCTCAGCCAAAGTCCTTCCTTACACCAGCGCAAGTGCATAACCTTATCCCCCATGCCCCAATGGGGCATTGTGTACAGATTGTTAACAGGTTTATTGAGTATGAAGTGAATAGTGACAGTGTTGTGATTTCTGAATTTCATCCACTCCAATGTAAGAACGTTATCCGTCTTCCCAGAGTTCTCTCTCTCTCCCCTCCTTCCCCCCCCCACCTCTCTCTCTCTCTCCCCCCCACCCCAAGTCTGGCTCTCCTCCCCCCCACCCAGTCTCTCTCTCTTCCCCTCCACCCCACCCCCAACCCTCAGGTTCTCGCTCTCTCTCTCTCTCTCTCCTCCTCCTCCCCCCCACCCCCCGCCCCGCCCCCTCGCCGGCTGCTTTTCAGCTCCCTCACCCGCCGAGCTTGGGCCAGAGTGGGGGAGAGACAGGTTGGCAGCTTGGCAGATACACGCGCAGAAATCGGCCTCTGAACTTTGCGGAGTCTCATGGCCTGCACCGCATGAAATTCGCGCTGGAGGATCTCAGTGGCAGCGGTCTGTAAAAAATGAAGGACCGTCCGAATACCGCCGAGAAACGGGCAGCAGCGGGACAGCATCAATTTTGGGCCCTATAACACCATTATAATTGCGTGCTTTTCTATTAAAACATAAAACCCATCAGATTCTTTTATGCTTGAACAAGAACCTTGAATTTATTGAAGCATGAGGCACAGCTTGTGCTTCAACAAGCTTAACATGCCACATTTTGGCAGAATCCAAACTCAGCAGTTAGGACAATGCTGTAATCACTGTAGTTTAACAAATGACATTGTCTCGCTTTTATAAATTGCTCAGTTCAGTTTAAGAATGTGGGCTTTTTTAAAGCAAATTATTGGCTAATGTAACGATCTGCTAATAAATATGTTTCTTCGGATAGAATATCCCTCCGGAGACCAGACTGTGGAGCATGTGGAAACTTTCTGATAACTCAAAAACACCTGCTAATAAAGTGGGTTTAATAAAGTAAGGCTATTGACACCATCACTGGAGATGTCTGCAAGATGGATTATGCCAGCTGCACAAAACTGCAGGGGTGATGAAAAGTAGCGAAACTGAAATATAGTTTTTTTTTTAAAGAATTTTCTTTCATATACTGGAAAGACACTCCATTTTTAGAGACCCATAACTTTAGTATGATATCTATTGATTCAATGTGATGCAACAGTGCTGGACTGTCAACTAAGAGATGTGAAGAGGCTATGTGGGTATTTATTAAGTCACTTTGAGGAGCAACTGATCAGCGGGCCTTTCCACATTGTTCATACACCCAAATATACACCTGCTGGTCGCGGAATCAAACACTCAAACTATCTGCATCTTGGAAAACAGGTTTGGGGGAAGGGGATTAATTTTTGTTTGGGGGAATGGGGGGGAATTGGAGGAGAACAACATTAAAAATACAAAGAAAATAACACATAGGTTGCAGTGTGTTACAAAGCAGGAAGATGACAAAGATGTTGAGATGACGACAGAAATCTCCTGAACAAAGTTTAAGTGGTTTATCAACTTCATCATGACCCTTTTTGTTGCTCAGAATGGCTGAGTTGACAGGCTTCTGCAAACAAATCAAAATTCTAACATGACATGCAATTTGAATTGCAGCAATATCGAGTTTTATTTCTTATTTAAAGTTACGAGCATCCTCCATATTTAATGCAGCAACAAAAACAATTCTACAATTAAAAATATTCCATTAATAAGATAAATCCTATAATAAACTATATATATTAGATATATTTTCTGATTCCCTTTCATCGATATAGACTTTACTGTAATGACTGAGATTAAATCTGTCTCCTTTCCACACAATAGTTAGCAAGGTTTAAGAAGACAACCAGTCAGCGCAGAACCCCTGCAGGTTCACTTATGACCCATTCCAGTCTGGTAGCAGTTCTGAGGATACACTGTGCATCAGCCTGGAAAATGGTTTCTTCGGGCTGGTTGGCATGCTGCATAGCAATTGCATGTGGGAACTCATTCAACATTCGCTGTTGGAAGGCCTCCAATCGCTCGTAATCATGTCCTCGACAGACAAATTCCTTGTTCTGTTGGGGGTGAAGATGAGGAAGCGGTTATCTGACAGGCACTTAACACAGTACGACACAATCTAAGTGATGCACACATTCTGTCAGTGATGTGTGGTGACAGGCAGCAAGGCCTGTGCTAAATAATACAGGAACTTATGAAAAAAAGAGGTGTTGCGGGGTGGGGGGGAAATTGCCTCTATATGAGTGAAAACTGCATATACAATTGTAGAACTATTTAAGAATCATATTTAGCAACACACAGCACCAATATATATCTGCAGGAAAAGAAGGAAACTCTCTGAAATATTTGCTAGACTTCTGTTGTACCAAGTGATGGAGTGCTGCTTATACCTGCAGCTTAAGTAACAACAAAATAACAAGCTTGTGCTCCATTGAATTTCAGTTCAACTTCATGGGGCCGAAATTCAGGGTCTGATGACCATTTGCGGCGGCCATTCCTAAAAATCCTAAGAATGGCCGCCGCTCTGGGGTCAACAGACCGGCCCGACCTCAATTCAGGTCGGGGATTTTTCGGCCTGGACCGCCCAAGTAGATGCACCTGCAAATTAAAATAAAAGACTACCTACCCATTTTCAGCTCGATCCGTCGATCCCCCGACGCACGGTGCCCCCGGCAGGTTTTTCTGCCAGTGCACCCTCTGAAGACTGTGCAGTCGGCTGTGCGGCTGTCCTTAAAGGGGAGGGCCCACTGCCGCGGCTGCAATGCAAACATTTTTGCCGGCCGACTTGCCGGCAAAATATTGGCCCCGGGTGTGGCAGGGTCGCCAACAGGCAGCCTGGCACCCCCTCTTGGGTGCCAAGCTGCTGGCCCAGCCAAAACCCTCCCTGGTGGCCCAGTGGCCAAAGTTAAAAAATTATTGAAACTCTCCCCTTTAACAGAGGGAGAGAGCATGGTGACACACACACACGCTATGACGCCACCACGTTGATTGACAGCGGCGGACAGCCCCACCAACCCATTTTCAGCCAGTCAGCCTGGCTAAGTCTAAGGCCCGCTCCATTATAATCCATTTCTTGTAGGACTTTGCAAAAAGGTCAAAGTCCTGAAAATGGATCCACTCACCGCACCAAGAGTTCCAGCAGTGAGTACTGTTATATATGTAAACCTATAAATACCTTATTTAACCACCAGAGGGCTCATCCCCTGGAGTCTCAAGGGATCCCACAATCCCTTGGGAGCACCTGTACATAAGGAGGCCTCACAGGCTGGAGAGGCATTTGGGAGACTGATAATAAAGGACTGTGGTCACACCTTACTTTAAGCTCACAGTATCTGGTCAGATTCTTTATTCAATACATAACAAGTACCAATAGAAAAACTCAGGTGCGCCTGAATTTCAGCCCCCATGTCTTTATTCAGGGCTATTTTCGAGCTTTTCTGAAGCAGTGTTAGCTTTTGCTCGTTTTCCAGGCTAGTATTTATGGTTGGAAACTGCAAAATCATACATTCTGTAGATCAATGCAGCACATGACACATTTGCCAGCTTAGAAAACTGGATAGCCTTCAGAAGTTACGGAAGATTGAGCTCAATAAAAACAAATCCAAATTAAGCTAAAATAAAAGAGAGCAGAGGGTAGGGTGGGATTGGTGCAGGGAGGTGGAAAAGCATATGTGCTGATACCCTGAGAGAGGGCATGCCATGTGGTTTCCATTATGCCACTGCCAATCCCATGGGCACTCATCTGCAGGAGTGAAAACTGCAGGAGGTGAGTGACACCTTGAAAGTCCCTACATGTTCCACCATAGAAAATAGGTGCAGGAGTAGGCCATTCGGCCCTTCGAGCCTGCACCACCATTCAATATGATCATGGCTGATCATTCACCTCAGTACCCCTTTCCCACTTTCTCTCCATACCCCTTGATCCCTTTAGCCGTAAGGGCCACATCTAACTCCCTCTTGAATATATCCAATGAATTGGCATCAACGACTCTCGGCGACAGGGAATTCCACAGGTTAACAACTCTCTGAGTGAAGAAGTTTCTCCTCATCTCAGTCCTAAATGGCCTACCCCTTATCCGAAGACTGTGTCCCCTGGTTCTGGACTTCCCCAACATCGGGAACATTCTTCCCGCATCGAGCCTGTCCCGTCCCATCAGAACGTTTCTATGAGATCCCCTCTCATCCTTCGAAACTCCAGTGTATAAAGGCCCAGTTGATCCAGTCTCTCCTCATATATCAGTCCAGCCATCCCTGGAATCAGTCTGGTGAACCTTAGCTGCACTCCCTCAATAGCAAGAACATCGTTCCTCAGATTAGGAGACCAAAACTGAACGCAACATTCCAGTTGAGGCCTCACCAAGGCCCTGTACAATTGCAGTAATACCTCCCTGCTCCTATACTCAAATCCCCAAGCTATGAAGGCCAACATGCCATTTGCCTTCTTCACCGCCAGCTGTAACTGCATGCCAACTTTCAATGACTGATGAACCATGACACCCAGGTCTCGTTGCACCTCCCCTTTTCCTAATTTGCCACCATTCAGATAATATTCTGCCTTCGTGTTTTTGCCACAAAAGTGGATAACCTCACATTTATCCACATTATACTGCATCTGCCATGCAATTTGCCCACTCACCTAACCTGTCCATATTACCCTGCAGCCTCTTAGCATCCTCCTCACAGCTCACACCGCCACCCAGTTTAGTGTCATCTGCAAACTTGGAGATATTACCCTCAATTCCTTCATCCAAATCATTCATGTATATTGTGAAGAGCTGGGGTCCCAGCACTGAGCCCTGCGGTACTCCACTAGTTAATGCCTCCCATTCCGAAAAGGACCCGTTTATCCCGACTCTCTGCTTCCTGTCTGCCAACCAGTTCTCTATCCACGTCAGTACATTACCCCAATACCATGTGCCTTGATCTTTTACACCAATCTCTTATGTGGTACCTTGTCAAAGGCCTTTTAAAAGTCCAAATACACCACATCCACTGGTTCTCTCTTGTCCACTCTACTAGTTACATCCTCAAAAAATTCCAGAAGATTGGTCAAGCATGATTTCCCTTTCATAAATCCATGCTGACTTGGACCGATCCTGTCACCGCTTTTCAAATGCGCTGCTATTTCATCCTTAATAATAGATTCCAACATTTTCCCCACTACTGATGTCAGGCTAACCGGTCTATAATTACCCGTTTTCTCTCTTCCTCCTTTTTTAAAAAGTGGTGTTACATTAGCTACCCTCCAGTCCATAGGAACTGATCCAGCATCGATAGACTGTTGGAAAATGATTATCAATGCATCCACTATTTCTAGGGCCACCTCCTGAAGTACTCTGGGATGCAGACAATCAGGCCCTGGGGATTTATCGGCCTTCAATCCCATCAATTTCCCCAATACAATTTCCCGCCGAATAAGGATATCCTTCAGATCCTCCTTCTCACTAGACCCTTGGTCCCCTAGTACATCCAGAAGGTCATTTGTGTCTTCCTTCGTGAAGACAGAACCAAAGTATTTGTTCAATTGGTCTGCCATTTCTTTGTTCCCCATTATTAATTCACCTGAGTCCGACTGCAAGGGACCTATGTTTGTTTTCACCAATCTTTTTCTCTTCACATATCTATAGAAGCTTTTGCAGTCAGTTTTTATGTTCCTGGCAAGCTTCCTCTCATACTCTATTTTCCCCCTCCTAATTAAATCCTTTGTCCTCCTCTGCTGAATTCTAAATTTATCCCAGTCCTCAGGTTTGCTACTTTTTCTGGCCAATTTATATGCCTCTTCCTGGGATCTAACACTATCCTTAATTTCCCTTGTTAGCCACGGTTGAGCCACCTTCCCTGTTTTATTTTTACTCCAGACAGGGATGTACAACTGTTGAAGTTCATCCATGTGACCTTTAAATGTTTGCCGTTGCCTATCCACCATCAACCCTTCAAGTATCATTTGCCAGTCTATTCTAGCCAATTCATAGAAACATAGAAAATAGGTGCAGGAGCAAGCCATTCAACCCCTCCAGCCTGCACCGCCATTCAATGAGTTCATGGCTGAACATGAAACTTCAGTACCCCCTTCCTGCTTTCTCGCCATACCCCTTGATCCCCCGAGTAGTAAGGACTTCATCCAACTCCCTTTTGAATATATTTAGTGAATTGGCCTCAACTACTTTCTGTGGTAGAGAATTCCACAGGTTCACCACTCTCTGGGTGAAGAAGTTTCTCCTCATCTCAGTCCTAAATGGCTTACCCCTTATCCTTAGACTGTGACCCCTGGTTCTGGACTTCCCCAACATTGGGAACATTCTTCCTGCATCTACCCTGTCTAAACCCGTCAGAATTTTAAACATTTCTATGAGATCCCCTCTCATTCTTCTGAACTCCAGTGAATACAAGCCCAGTTGATCCAATCTTTCTTGATATGTCAGTCCTGCATCCTGGGAATCAGTCTGGTGAACCTTCGCTGCACTCCCTCAATAGCAAGAATGTCCTTCCTCAAGTGAGGAGACCAAAACTGTACACAATACTCCAGGTGTGGCCTCACCAAGGCCCTGTACAACTGTAGTAACACCTCCCTGCCCCTGTACTCAAATCCCCTCGCAATGAAGGCCATTTGCTTTCTTAACCGCCTGCTATACCTGCATGCCAACCTTCAATGACTGATGTACCATGACACCCAGGTCTCGTTGCACCTTCCCTTTTCCAAATCTGTCACCATTCAGATAATAATCTGTCTCTCTGTTTTTACCACCAAAGTGGATAACCTCACATTTATCCACATTATACTTCATCTGCCATGCATTTGCCCACTCACCTAACCTATCCAAGTCACTCTGCAGCCTCATAGCATCCTCCTCGCAGCTCACACTGCCACCCAACTTAGTGTCATCCGCAAATTTGGAGATACTACATTTAATCCCCTTGTCTAAATCATTAATGTACAATGTAAACAGCTGGGGCCCCAGCACAGAACCTTGCGGTACCCCACTAGTCACTGCCTGCCATTCTGAAAAGTACCCATTTACTCCTACTCTTTGCTTCCTGTCTGACAACCAGTTCTCAATCCACGTCAGCACACTATCCCCAATCCCATGTGCTTTAACTTTGCACATTAATCTCTTGTGTGGGACCTTGTCGAAAGCCTTCTGAAAGTCCAAATATACCACATCAACTGGTTCTCCTTTGTCCACTTTACTGGAAACATCCTCAAAAAATTCCAGAAGATTTGTCAAGCATGATTTCCCTTTCACAAATCCATGCTGACTTGGACCTATCATGTCACCATTTTCCAAATGCGCTGCTATGACATCCTTAATAATTGATTCCATCATTTTACCCACTACTGAGGTCAGGCTGACCGGTCTATAATTCCCTGTTTTCTCTCTCCCTCCTTTTTTAAAAAGTGGGGTTACATTGGCTACCCTCCACTCGATAGGAAGTGATCCAGAGTCAATGGAATGTTGGAAAATGACCGTCAATGCATCCGCTATTTCCAAGGCCACCTCCTTAAGTACTCTGGGATGCAGTCCATCAGGCCCTGGGGATTTATCGGCCTTCAATCCCATCAATTTCCCGACTAATAAGGATTTCCCTCAGTTCCTCCTCCTTACTAGACCCTCTGACCCCTTTTATATCTGGAAGGTTGTTTGTATCCTCCTTAGTGAATACTGAACCAAAGTACTTGTTCAATTGGTCTGCCATTTCTTTGTTCCCCGTTATGACTTCCCCTGATTCTGACTGCAGGGGACCTACGTTTGTCTTTACTAACCTTTTTCTCTTTACATACCTATAGAAACTTTTGCAATCCGCCTTAATGTTCCCTGCAAGCTTCTTCTCGTACTCCATTTTCCCTGCCCTAATCAAACCCTTTGTCCTCCTCTGCTGAGTTCTAAATTTCTCCCAGTCCCCAGGTTCGCTGCTATTTCTGGCCAATTTGTATGCCACTTCCTTGGCTTTAATACTATCCCTGATTTCCCTTGATAGCCACGGTTGAGCCACCTTCCCTTTTTTATTTTTACGCCAGACAGGAATGTACAATTGTTGTAATTCATCCATGCGGTCTCTAAATGTCTGCCATTGCCCATCCACAGTCAACCTCTTAAGTATCATTCGCCAATCTATCCTAGCCAATTCACGCATCATACCTTCAAAGTTACCCTTCTTTAAGTTCTGGACCATGGTCTCTGAATTAACTGTGTCACTCTCAATCTTAATAAAGAATTCCACCATATTATGGTCACTCTTCCCCAAGGGGCCTCGCACAATGAGATTGCTATAGTCCTCTCTCATTACACAACACCCAGTCTAAGATGGCCTCCCCCCTAGTTGGTTCCTCGACATATTGGTCTAGAAAACAATCCTTTATGCACTCCAGGAAATCCTCCTCCACCATATTGCTTCCAGTTTGGCTAGCCCAATCTATATGTAAATTAATGTCGCCCATGATAACTGCTGTACCTTTATTGTACACATCCCTTATTTTTGTTTTATGCTTTCCCCAACATCACTACTACTGTTTGGAGGTCTGTACACAACTCCCACTAACGTTTTTTGCCCTTTGGTATTCCGCAGCTCCACCCATACCGATTCCACATCATCCAAGCCAATGTTCTTCCTTACTATTGCATTAATTTCTTCTTGGACCAGCAACGCCACCCCGCCTCCTTTTTCTCTCTGTCTATCCTTCCTAAATGCTGAATACCACTGGATGCTGAGTTCCCAGCCTTGGTCACCCTTGAGCCATGTCTCTGTGATGCCAATTACATCATATCCATCAACTGCTATCTGCGCAGTTAATTCGTCCACCAATCATCTGTGGCTCCATGGTGGAGCATGGGTTTGAGCCCAGAGTCTGTGAGGCAGCTGTTTGAGCAGTTGTGAGGGCTTGGCTCCAGTGTCCCTGGAGGTGGTCACACTCTCCAAGATAAACTGCAGAATGCTGATGCTCTGGAAGATAACAGTGCACAGGCTCGAGTAGATTCCTTTGCACTTTCATCCTTGGCAGGCCTTCCAGTACCCGATATAACTGCTTGTGTAAAGCAAGTAGTTTTCCTCTCATTTCTGGGCCCCTGAAGTCTTCACCTCTGTCCTCCTGAGCAGAGCTGTGAAAGGATCTCCCACGAGGTGTCCCTTCTACTGCTCTATAGTGCTGGGTGTTTCACCATGTGCCAATCCCTCCACCTCACGCTCCAACCCAGTCAGGGTGGCAATCTCGATTTTGGTGTTTTGGAGTGATGGACTGCGTGACAATGCCTCCTCATAAGGAATCTACTCCTCTGAGGGGTCTTCTTCGGGGGCTGTGGTTGTTAAGAAGGACCTAGAGGAAAGAATAAGAGTTAGGCTGGGATTGACACGTGTCACAATTCAGCTTGATTGTATATTTTCTCAGAGGTTCATGAAGGGATTTTAATGATAGTTGGAGACTGTATTGACAGAAAACCCCAGCCTTGAAATCTCCTGTCCTGACAGCTCTTGCAGGGCCACTGATGAGTGGTTTCTCCCAATCTTAGACCGCTCCCTGTTGATATATGCTGCCTTGTGCTGCAGAGAGAGAGGGTGAGAGTTAGTTAGTGTCATGTACAAAACCAGCACAGGCACCATGGGTTTAATGGCCTCCTTCTGTGCTGTATCATTTCTATGAAAGGAGTGTAAAAATGTGTTGGGCACTCGTTTGCTCTGCAGAAGCTGAGGGAGGAGAAGCGAGAGGCAATTAGGATAGGGAGATGTTTAAGTGAAAGCAGGTGTGTGGAGTGTGGTGCCATAAGAGAAGTTGGTGATTGTGTAAAGGCTTTTGAGTGATAAGAGAATGGTGCTAGTGGGTTCTGTGAAAGGAGCAAGATACAGGTGTCAGAGTGTTTGTAATGGGAATGAGAAGTGGTATATTATGGACTTGTGATTGACTGTTGAAGGATTTGATGGAAGGAGGGAATTGGTGGGAGGACTGTTGCCTTGTCGAGAGCTGGAGAACTAAAGAACTGTACTCACCCTTGCTATTTTTGTGAGGTAACTGAAGTGCTTTCTGCACTGTATCCAGGTCTTGGGGGTGATGCTCCTGACAAACTCAACAGTCTTTCACCATGCCTGATGGACTTGGTTTTTCAGGATACTCCTGGTACTGGCTGGAGAACTTCTCTCCTCAACCTGTCCTCTTCAAGGTGGACCTCCAAGTAGACCTCAGAGAAGCTGGGGCTTACCTGTGATTCAACTTTCAGCAATTTCTTCCTCCATCACTCCAATAGCGAAGTCTTGTAGAAGGGAATGCAACCTTGCTTTAAGAGATGCATTCCCACTTTTAAGTAGGCCTCTATGACTTGCACTCCTAAAGTTGCTGGGTTCCTTAGCAAGTCAATGAGTCGAGTGAGAAATCCATCAGTGAGGTTATAATGAGGCCTGGGTGTTAAAAAGTACCTCAGGCCTATTTTTGGCTGCAGCAGGTGAGTTTTGAACTGACACCAAAACCAACCTGCTGAAAACTGGCTTGTCTAGGGCCTATGAGTCTAATGGTTGAGTGCAGCCACTACTGTAAAATTCATGCTTCAGTTTTCTATATATGTGGATAAGTACACCGCTTTGTAGAAAATACTTCCTGAAGCACTAAGTGATATTTAGGTACAAGCTAATATTGCAGGATAGTGACTTCATTAGGATCACACTGGTTATTTATAAATGGATTAACAAAGATCATCTGGAGAAAGGTTTGAATAATAGGGATACAAGTTACAAATTAAAATGTCAAGAATAAAATGGGTAATAAGGGGGAACTTTTTAAAAAGGGTTAAGAACCTATGAAATAAGTTACTCGTGAAATTAATGGAAGTAAATAGTACAAACAGATCCAATAAATATTTTTGGAGAGAATAAACTGAGGGATATGGTCAGAAGGCAGGGTTGATTAAAAAGGAATTTGCAATGTTGGGTCTGATGACTTATATTTTTCCATCCATGGTCTTCCACAAGCCGAGTTACTGATCTACAGGGAGATGACAGAAGCCAGGTGCTTCTGTATGTGGAGCAGAGAAAAATAGAGACAGTCACATGGGGCACTTTTTTGTGCTACCAGTTTTAGAGCAGCATTGGCAAAGGCACAGCAGGTCACCTATCCTCTCTCGTGCAGTCTGACAGGTCATGCTCAAAAACATAATAAAGGGAAAACAAATGAAGTACCCTTTAAAAAAATAACCAGATATTGTCTTTCCTTTTGAGTGATAGGTGATGAGAACTAACATCTCCATGGTGCTCTGATGATGTCAGGATATGTAAATTCAGAAATCATTCTAAATATTTGAAATCATCCCTCAAAAACATGGATTTCCAACTATAAGAATAACATTGGTACCGACATCAGAGGTCAGCACGAATCTGCTCTAAGTTAATCACACTTAGTGTGAGTTTTAATAATCCACCCACAACCTCATACACAAGTTGGCTTTTATGTTTGAAGACAATAAGGCTGTAACAGAAAGGCTGAGAAATGCAATGATAGTGAGGGATGGAAAGTCAGTGTAAAAAAATTATATATATACACTTTTTAAAAAGAAAGTTTTCATTATATTCAATCGTCTTGTTTGTTAACAATTTCTGACATCCCTTGGCTAAGAGTAAAAAATAGCTATAGGTGTTAAGATCTCTGGTTGGCAAACTAACAAAAAATGTAAGGAGATCAAGACCCGATCAGCCATTATATCAAGCACTTTCACTTCATTGTATCTCTCTTCCATAATTAAGAAAACCCTTTTTAATTGGTCTAAATAAAAGACAATTGTCTTTCATCCCTTTAGATTCTAACCCTCCTGTGTCAGGCATAAGTTCGTCAATCAAGTGATGGCCTGCTGCCAGATCAATGTTCAATGCTGCTCTCCTGACAGCTGCAAGAAAATACTGCCAGGATGACTTGGTGTCTAATTACTTTAGAAAGACACAACCATCCAACTTATTCTGAATGATTTTATTATTTGGGGGGGGAGGAGGAATCTCCCCATATCACATGCCACCCGGAGCTTGGAAGCCGAGATGTCAATTGGTTCCCACGCTTTTGCCACTGCTCTCAATACCTGAGGCACATCTGCATGGTCTCCATTTGGTAGTTTCCCCGCAGTGGTACACCCGAGATCCAGAACTCGTCACATGGACGATCTTGGATGCAAACCCGTATCTGACTACTTTGTTGCAGCTCCAACCCACTGTGCTTCTCAGAATTCTTAGTTAAAGGTATTTTTAAAGAAGACATATCAAAAAGAAAGGTCACACATTGTGCTGTGTATTTCTAAAGCTATTTGTCCTTTGTGCAAACAATGGGGTAGGTTTTGAATTCTGGGCAACCGATTGGCAGAGCGGAGAGGCAATACTTCACACATTCAGACAAATGCTATTCTGGTGGAGTCAGTGACACTCTGGCCTCATTAAAATTGCCCCGGAGCTGCAGCCAGCAAGGTAAATTGTATGTAGCTTGGAGGGTGTAAGAATTCCACAAAAACATCAACAGCAAAAGCATAAACCTTTGGACTTAAAGTTTTGGACATTGCTTTAATTTGGCCGTTACTGCATAAGGGCGGACAGCCTGATGTGGGACAGGTCCAAACATGTTCCACAGGAATACACATCAGGTGGGCAGGAATAAATGGCTGAAATGGCAGGACGATGGTTGATGGGAAGGGCCCATTGTCATGTAATCAGTGAGAGATCAAGAAGATTGGACGGTGCTCAAGACACAAAGGAAACTTTCCAACCAGCCAGACCTGTTGGAGCCTTATCGAGGAAACAGCCCAGTAACAAAAGAACAGGCCGAAGACATGATTTTGCTCTTTCAGTTGCACAGCCTCAGGCGAAGGACAGCTGAACTTTTGGCGTGAGAAGCATTTTGCAGGTATAAGAGTGGCAGGTTTTGGCTGCCTGCTCTCTCTCTCTCTCTCCTCTTCAACACTTACTCGCTTCGTTCAATGCACAAGGACTGAACACTCCGTCTGTGAAGGTAAATCGCAGCAAAAGTGAAGCCATGTTCTTTGGAAGCTGGTCCGACCGGTCCCTTATTCCCTTCACGTGAAGTCAGATTAGCTGAAGGTTTTGGGAATATGGTTCGGAGCAGACGGGGCGTGCGTCAAAAACTGGAAGGAGCGTATCGCTAAAGCGAAACATAAACTGGGATGGTGGAAGCTGTGCTCATTCTCCATTGCAGGAAAGAACCTGGTCATCAGGAGTGAGGTGCTCTCGGTGTTGTTGTACGTGGCGCAGGTCTGGCCCATACCCTGCTCCTGTGCCGTGATAGTCACCCGAGCCGTCTTCCATTTCGTCTGGAGATCGAAAATGGACCGTGTCCGCAGAGACACGATGTACAAATCTCTGGACAAGGGGGGAAAGGACGTTCCAAACGTGGCCCTCACCCTGATGGCCACCTTTGTGTGCGGCTGCATCAAGCTGTGCATAGGCCCTTTGTACGCAAACACCAAGTGTCAGTATTTGCTGAGATTCTATCTGTCCCCAGTGTTGCGAAGGATGGGTCTGGCCAGGCTGCCGCGAAACGCTCCAACCAGTTGGACCATGCCTCAGCATCTGTCCTTCGTGGAAAAGATTTTCAAGAAAAACACCTTTGACCACAAGGCCATAAAGCAGTGGTCGGCACGCAAGATCCTGGACGCCCTACAAAAGAAAGAGATGATGGATCCTGTCGGACGGTTCCCCGAACAGACTGTCGAACTCAGTTGGCAGAATGTCTCACCGCCAGAGCTTTCACACAAGCACCATAACATAGCTTGGTTGGCGATGAGAAGGGTCCTACCCGTCAGATACTTCATGCACAGCCGGGGTTTCAGAGACACGGCACTCTGCCCCCGAGTTGGCTGTGGTGCGGACGAGACTGTCATCCATCTCCTTTGGGATTGTCTCTTTGCAAGGCAGGTCTGGAAGGAGATGCAGTGGTTGCTGTGGAGGTTCATCCCAAGCAGCTCCGTAACACAGGATTCTGTGCTCTGTTCCAGGGACGCACACTGAGACAGACATCATCTGCTGCTGGAGAGCCATCAACTCGGTGAAAGACGCACTTTGGTCTTCCTGAAACTTGCTGATCTTCCAGAGCAAGGAGATATCCACGGCCGAGTGTTGCAGACTGGCGCAATCCAAGGTCCAGGAGTAAGTGCTGAGGGATGCACTAAAGGTTGGTGCAGTCGCCGCAAAGGCACGATGGGGAAGAGCCACAGTTTAAGGCCCTTCCGCCACGGTAAACCCAGGGGATGGAATCAGACCCCTCTCGGGCTGTACTTGCTAATCTGCTGGTATACATAGAGCACCATGTACTGAAAAACACCTGTGTTGTGCCATGTATAATGAAAGTCTCTGCACTGTTAAGTAACTTGTAAAGAAATGTAAATGTATCCCCATCCGGTCCGTGTACTGCTTTCATCTGCATAGTGCTACATGTAACGTGATTCGTGATCGGTATTGAAATGTGTCCTGGAATCTACTGTAAACCTGTTCTCATCTACTCCATGTAATACCCTCATTTGCACAGTACTACATGTAACGTGATTCACGGATTGGACTAAACTGTACCTTGAAATGAAATGCAACCTAGTGCATTGTATGGAACTGCTGTCAGCATCCAAATGAATTGTATAGAATTGCTGACCGCAAGGTACTGAGCTATTTTCCAATGTGAAAATTTTATATGAATAAAGTATATTTTTGGGGAAAAAAAACTCCATCTGGGACGGAGAAGAAAAAACACCGTCTATGAGTAAAGAGAGCCTCGCTATTTTGATTGGGAAACAGACCTTGAGACTGGACTTGAATACCACAGATTGGTACAGAACCAGAAGATACGCCTCATCGGGAGAAGTAGCAAGTAAGCCAGAGGGGTAATTGGTGAGTATTTATCCCAGCCCACACATCTTTAAGACCACCACATAGTGTGAATGGGTGTCATGTGTCCCAACCAAGCCTTAGGGATTTAGTGGGGAGGTTTTTGCACGGATCGTAAGCGTACGCATAATTCTGTTGGACAGATTCGGTGGTGCACTTTTGAATCGGAGCAGGGGTGTTTTAATCGTGGGTACTTCACGTTAGGGGCCTGTGCAGATGGGCCAGGGTTTTGTGTTGTACTGTGTTTGTTTGTTTTACACCACCAGGGTGTGTTTTACTGGGAGCAGGTGTGTGCTTTAACTTGAATAAAAGCATTGTGATGGTTGAGACCGAAAGATCTGGCTATAACTGTGTATTTCTGTTCACCACTATAATTCCAATATCTAGAACTGTTGTAAAGGAGGTGATTCGAAACCACAAAGGGCAAAACCACTTACAGGAGGGGGGAGGTGGGGCGAGTGATCACGGACATTGTGGGTCTCGGGGTGGCAGTGGCCCCAACTATTTTTGTGGACCACGGTTATTTTAACGCGTCCTCTGGTGCCCACTACAATAAATGAACACTTACCTTAGAGTGACCGTATTTTCTAAACGGATTCTGGAAGACACAGGGTGGGAGGACAGAGCAAAATAGCCAGGATGGAAAATGTACATTGCACAGCGTAGTGAGGTAAAGTTATTTTTAGCAGTCTATATTTAACAGTTGTACATATACACTACAAATGCAAAGCAAATGTGGATATAATTACCGTGGATGTGACACCACACTATAGAAGCGCATTCAGAGACCTGATCCCTGCCCCATTCGCCCAACCCCCCCGCCAGTGACTGAGATCACACCTGACCCCCTTCCCCCCCCCCCCCCAGTGACTGAGGTCACACCTGACCCCCTTCCCCCCCCCCATGACTGAGGTCACACCTGACCCCCCTCCCCCCCCCCCAGTGACTGAGGTCACACCTGACCCCCTCCCCCCCCCCCCCAGTGACGGAGGTCACACCTGACCCCCTCCCCCCAGTGACTGAGGTCACACCTGACCGAGGTCACACCTGACCCCCTCCCCCCCCCCAGTGACTGAGGTCACACCTGACCCCACCCCCCAGTGACTGAGGTCACACCTGACCCCCTCCCCCCCCCTCAGTGACTGAGGTCACATCCGTCTCCTCCGCCTGCCCAGTGACTGAGGTCACACCTGTACCCTCACACCAACCCCCCCTGCCCGTGACTGAGGTTTCACCTGACCCCTCACCTCTCCGCCCCCAGTGACCGAGGTCACACCCGACTCCGGCACCAGACATCGGTTACACAGGTCACACAGCCTCATAGCCTCAAAATGACAGCTCAGGAGGGTACACACATTGCCTAGGGGTACACTTCAGGGCCGAGTTTTGTGAACCGAGGATTCTTCCGGGGACATTGTTTGCCCGGGGACAATACCTCATCCGGAGACTGTCCCCGGAAAACAGGGACGTATGGTCACCTTAACTTACCTTTAAAGGGCCTCTTCTCTTCAGTCACCCTGCACTGCACAGACTCTTCTCCAGTTCCTAAATAAAATGGCAGTTGGAGAACCCTGATTTCCATATTAAAAGGGGCCTATCAACTGAAACAGGAGGAATTTTGAGCACCTGGTGATAGGCCCCTTTTAAAATGTCGGCAGCCGCACTGCCGGTGTTATCGGGGCGCTATGGCTACCTATCTCGGGGTGGTATGGCTACCTTACTCGGGGTGGTATGGCTACCTATCTCATTTTGAGGCCGTTACCGCCCCATTAACGGCAGATGAGGGTGCTCAAAATTGACCCCAAAATATAAAAAAAAGATAAATGTGAATCATACTGATTTCAATCTTTAATGTGCGTATAATATACTTTGGATAGGAGAAGAATAACAACTATACAAATATGTGTAAACAGGGATTACTTTGAACAAAATTTCATTTCAAGATCATGTGGGGAAAATTATGTCTCATGTCAAATTAGTCCAAAGATTTCTATCTTGCACTCAATAATTAAAAAGCTAGATCTTGATGTTTGAGAATCTACCTTTGATTCTCCTTTTCCCCCTCTGATTCTGCTACATACCAAACTCAGCAGTGATCAACCCACGCATTACATTAATGCAATACTTCATGCACTCAGACAAATCTTCTTCTCTGTGCAATTATTATACTGTCAAAACTCATCATTTGCTAACAAGAACTTTAACAAATGAACCATTTGCTAAACTTTAATTACTACCTTGACACATTTACTTTGTATATTTGGAAAATGAACTTTCTATTTTTAAATCACATACATTTTATATCATGTACTTACTCTTAGGAAGAATGGAAACTTCTTGCCATAAAATCCAACCCTAAAAAACTCGGGCTCCAAACGCTGTTGATCCATTATTTTATCATAGAAAGCGGCCTCCATCATCTGAAGAGTGAATGCACAAATACAACTGCTTAAAACGTATCAGATGTAGTATTGCAATTGTCAGATTTGCATTATGGTATACTTGCTATATGTTATGTATTTTTGAAGTTTAATTGCTAAATGATATATTACCCTCATCTTGCTCAGGTTGCGGTAATCGTAGAAGCTCTCATACTGGTCTGCTAATTCCCGGCAAAGGATAATTCCATTTTCCCAACACTGTAAAATAAGAACAAAAAGAGCCCATTTGTGTACCCTCTTTATTAGTACTGAAGACTATGTATGAAGACCAACAATCATCTCCATAACTGAAGACAATGGAAAGGAAAATCAGGCAGACAGCTGATCTGTGAACCCGTTTTGCACCACTGCCAAAGTTGAATTTCACTCCCAATGTCTCCTGTCACTCTCAGCGCCATCTGTTGGTGCTTTGTGTAACTCAAGAAGGTATCTTGACAGCTACTAACAACAGGAAAATACATGGGGAATCTGTCCCAGTTATTGGTGCCTGCAAATCCTCGTTGGTGCCAACTGGAGCTTAAACACCATTCTTTGGGACTCTGCTGAGAAGGGGCAGAGGCACTTTGGTCTTTTAATGATGGCAAAGTCCCAAAGCAGATAAAGCTTGCAGTGGAAAGGGTATGTATATAAACAGTTCTCTTTCATAGTTCAGAACTCCTTGGCTTGCAACAGGAGGGCGCCCTCTGGCCCATGTGCAAGATTCAGGCCCAAGCAGTGAAGTGCAATTGCAGCAAAAAACAGGAGATAGTTGCAAGCAGAGAAGGCTCCAGTCTACAGCAAACCTATCACCGAGTATCCTGGATGGAGAAACAGCTTCATGGCGGGGTTATCTTATTGCCAAAATCTCTTATATGAAGACATGTATTTAGTAGCAAGTTAAAGAGTAAGCTGGGTCTATGACAGTGAATTTGGATATCTAGCATATCAAGGTGGCTGCCATGTCACAAGATGCCCGAGGACATCCCTACACCATGCTGAAGAGAATATGTCCACTGTATAGCAGATGAGGATATTTGGAGATTTTCGACTGCAAGGCATTACTGGTTGCCGAGTGTGAAAATGTGAACTCAAATATCTGGAGTTCAGTGCTTAATATGATTGGCTTGCCATTCTGCAACCCAATGTTTCTAAAACGGCATATCTCCTACTGGCAGAACCACAAGTCAATGGGATGTAGTATACTTCCACGCTGTGGTCAGAAGATTAGTGACAATATTTTCACACACTTTATGCTGCTCCCAAGCCACTTGGCAGGAGTTCCTGCTGTCTGCCAAGCAAGGGCTCAACTGCACACTTGTCAGTTGTCTAATGATCATCTGGTGACTATTTTCCTTACACGGGGAAAGGCAAGCAATGTATTTTTGATAAATCAAGGCAGCTCCCAAAGGACATGCCTGGTGATAGAAGTTCAGAACCCAGTCAGCCCTGTGTGGCACACTCGGTCATGTGATACCTGAGCCAGACAGGTCCACAGCACTCTAGGCCACTGTTGATGATTGACCAGCCAGCCTGGCTCATTAATGAAACTTGGGCTTATCATTGGGAGTCAATATTGTTACCACTCCAGAGAAGTCTGCAAGCAAATGCCTTGCCAAATAGAGTGGTCCTGGCTGGACAAATAGTCGGATGTTCTATTTTGATAGGCTGCATGGTTTTAGCTAGTTAAACTCTAGTCATGTTCCTGGACACACTGTGGTTGTTGTGTCTTGTCTCTTGCTAACCTATGCATAATCTGTCTGAATTTACGTTCCTGTGAATGTCATTTTGGACAAGCAGAAATTGTATCTGTGTGGATTTCTTAACTGGTTGATATGGAGACTCTGAAACATGGTATAGGGTTTCCACACGTCAGATAGATTGCTGATGGAGAAACAAATCTGTGTGTGTGAAACTGGAGTTATGCTGTGTGCAGCTCCAGTTTGATAATTGGGTCCTCCAACTGCTTCACATCTAAATGCCGAAGCGGCTTGGACACATTTCAGTGACACTCTGGTTGTGCTGCCAGCAAGAATTTGGAATGCATTATACAGTGGTAGGTTCAGCACTCTCCACTATGCTTAGCTCTGGCAATTCTTACATCCTGTAAATCACTTTGCTAGAGAACAATGTATTTAATCAGATATCAGTTCTTGGGTCCAGGATGCTTTATGCTTGTCTATCTTGCAGAAGACTGTTGATGATCAGCTTATTTTTTTGACACACTTTGTCGAAAGAGGACCATTACTATTGGTCTTCTTGATACCACTGAGACGAATGACACCACGCAGGTGATGGCATCTCTCCCAATGCATGCATTGAAGTCTCCCACGATGTTGGTTTGCTAATGGTATTTCAGAAATTGTATAATTAAGGCCACGATAAAACTGCTCCTCGGTGAAGGGATTTGCTTGCTTCAATGACCTAAAGAGCTACACCATGTCATGTTGCTACCAATAGAATCGGTTGTGCTAGGAAGGTCAAAAGGTAAAGGCTCAACAAATAGCTTTCAAGCTTGAGCAGTTGATCACCAATTAAGTCTAATCTGACCATTCCGCAAGAGGGGACTGTAATTAAAACCCAAGGAACAGAACATAGCTGCATCAATACCGAATGTCATAATGCATGGTAAAGATTGTCGAGAGGTTCTCTATTGACACCCATGGACTGCATTTTCAAATTTGTCAACTGTCTTGCCTTTGACCTGCTGTTGGAGCATGAACTGAGGGATGAGAAAATGGAGACGACTCATCGTAAACCAGTTTCACACCGATTTTCATGTTTAATCTACTGATAGTACTCAGTGATGGGGCAAATTGCAGGTTGAAAACACAAGATTAAAACTTAGAAGACAAATCTCAAACCAGAAATCCCATTAATGGGGAAAAAGAATGATATTAAAAAGTGGCCAGAGGTGAGTTCAAAGCTTAGCACACAGTCAGATTTCTCATGACGGTATAAACCATTAAAGTCAAATCATTGTAATTCCACTTGTCCATTATGGCATTGGAGCACATTCCATTATTTTTCCCCTCTGGTTATTCACCAAATTATACCTGTATAAGTTATTTCTGTTGTTTGCTTCCAATAATGAAGAATGGTCTATGCTGTGTTAAGTTAAAATCAGGAGTGTCTTTTAGGTGTGTACCAATGATCACTCATCGATTCACGGGGGTTGTTTTTTTTTGTCTTTCTTACGCCCCACGTGCATCAATCTATGTGGCATAATGAAGCAGAAAAGTTGAAGATCCCGGGTGAAAATTCACCTTGGGCAGCAGCATGATGCAGGCAGTTTTGCATGAGCCGTCTGTTATACGCCTCACCCAATACTCAGTTCCACTGAAATCAGGATGAATTTCTCTTCCCTGTCCCACCCTCTATCGATGGATAGCCACCAAATTTGTGATCTGCTCACATTTTACAGTTGGAGATGAATTGGTGGCAGGAAAAGCTTCTTCCTGAATCACTGTAAAATTTAAACTAAGGCCAAGTGACACCTTTACAATGCACATGCAATTTCCCAGTGCTCCAATGTGCATGACACACAGTGCATTTCACAGTGATATACAAGGGACGTTCAGGGTTGCTAGGCACTGAGTATATAGCAGTAACATTAAAGGACGAGGTGAGAAGATTCAGTGAACAATTTGCAGGTCATTTCTGAACTTTAAAACATTTTCTGCTGCAACCTATGTTTTCAGGAGCACTTTGTGGAAATTGCCATGTGACTTTTTTCCCCTTTAAATCTCGAGTAATACTGTACCACCAATGTGTTCCCCAATAGCAATCCCCAAATATCAAATCATTTTAATAAAGGAGGACCAATGGAGGGGTCAGGTAGGTTAGGCTGCACCAAGGTTGCTTTGTGCCCAAATTGCCAGTACCCCTTCAGCCCCCTCTACAGATCGAGGTGCACATACCTCAGTTTTGCAGAGGATTAGTGCATACAGAGGCACCAATTCCCAAAAGGAGGCTGTGGCAGGAGACTAATGTAATATGGATGATATGGGAAGGCCTTTCTAATTGTATTGCAGGAACAGTCTTCGCACGCACCCCAATCACAGTATGTCATGCTTTATGTGGTACTGCATAAAAGTTTGATCAACAAGCAGTATATAGCCTGATTGCCTGCACCTGCAAAGATGCAACCAAACATATCTGCCGGCACTAGCAATCACCATGGGGAACTGTTTTCATAACCTCTTGGTCAGCAGAGAACCAGATGCAGAGCTGTGCCGTCTGCTTCAAGGACACCGACAGCTAACGTGTACGATAAGGCCAGCATAGCAACTGACAGTGATGTTCAACTGTGATATCAAACCTGCTCCCACTTCTTTGTAGGCACGCTGCAATGTTGACTCAGGGATGGTGCCTTAGAGTGGCAAACAGCCATCCTCCTCAGTACTTCAGGTAGCACCCCATTCACCAGCAGCCATCAAACAGGGGGAGTTGAGCGGCTTCATTAAGTGCCTGCAAAGTCACGCCCACATCGTGGGTTTCCTTTTCCTTCATTTTTGCCAGTTACTTTTAGCGTTTATCCTTTTCAGCATAAGCAAACGCTACCAATCTGTTGAAGTATTTCCAAATGCTGCAAGGGTTTTTGTTCCCTTATTCTGCTACTTCCCTTTAATTGTTTGCATTCCTTTGAATTTCACCAACGCACAATCTTCCAGTCTCACAGCTAGGTGACCTCCCTGCGCACATCTACATCTAGAGCTGTGAATAATTTTCCAAATGAGCTGACCCTGCTTGCTATTATTCCTGCTAGATTCACGACTGAATTATGTCAGCAGACAAAAAATTGGCTGCATAAATTAATAAATATTCCCATTAATTTTCATATAACACAAGCTGAAAATGCCAACAGATCTTAGTGGACTGGCTTAGGAGTCATCCAACAAGAAAGAAATTAAGACATAAATATCGCCGAGTTGCCTTGGCTTCATTGACCAGATTGCTAAGACCCACAGGTTGTAGCTGAGATACCTTTGGGGTCAATACAATTGAGTTTCAGCCACATAATATCAAAAGTGCAACATCGCAATAGATATCGGACACTGGAAATCCAAAACATCAAAGAAAATAATGTTCATCTTCTGTTGTAATCATACGCAAATTATGAAGATATTAGCTTAAAATCAACAAGTAACATATACTTTCATTGGATGACAGCATCTGATTGAAAATCATGGATTTAAAAGCCACAAACCTCAGTGGGTACAGCATTTATGATTAGACTTGTAAGCTGAACTGAATGCAGTTGCAAAAATAGCAATTCAGTTGGAAAGCACATACATTAACAGAAAATTCACTCATAATATTTTTCGAAAATCACAAATATTACCCGAGGGCAAGATATATGGGTGAATTATAATTTAGTAATTAATACAATTTTAAGATCTTGAACTAATGCCCACAAAATATTCTGTGCTAAACTTGATGCACTTTTATTTTATAAGATCTACACTAAATAATTACATTGCTTAAGAAGGCTTTTAAAAATTAGCAATTTGTAAAATTCAACAGCTATAAATCTCAATGACTTTTGACTCCATTACAGCAAAGACTACACTGCAATGACAGACGGAGAGAACATTCAACAGGGAAAAATCATCTATGATGAGAATGGAAGGCGATACAGCGGGGGAGATGATGCATCCTGGATACGAATAAATGTTCGAGTGCCTTAACACCTACACAACTGCAAATGTAGATATAGGTTTGATGAAAATGCTATGCAGAAGGCATAAATTTATGATCAGTTTGCACAGCTGCCTCCTGAGGTTTGTAACACCTATAAGATTTCACATCCATACAATATTCTAGAAATGAAGCATATGCAAAAGATGCAATTGCAAAAGCACACAATTATGCAATAAAATAATAAATTGCACAGCAACATTTGATTAGAATTCGGCAATAGCTAGACCCTAGCAACAGATTAAGAGAGATTGAACATAAACATGCTAATGAAGGGATTGAGAATTAGATAAGACAATGAGTATCAGGGCGCTGAAAGTAGGAGAGAAAGAGGGCAGATGAATGTTTGTGATTTGCTTCGCACAGCAGCATGTGGAGTTCAAATGCAATAGCAGATAGCTAAGCTTAGCATACAGACACTAACTGCAATTGCTGAACTTACTTTGCCCTTGTCAAAGTTCTGGATGATGGTGAGATGGAGGATCTCCTTGCGCTGCCACTCAGTCTGCATTGGGTAATGAAGGAATTCTCGCAGTGGCCTCTCTGACCACTCCAGGAGCTCATCATACAACAGCAGAGTGTATGCAGCTTCTGTGTTACAGAATAGAGTTGAACAAATATCAATGAGAAACCATAAGTGAAATTACAAAAAAAAATTACATTTCTTTAGATTATAAAGGGGATATCAATGTTTCATAATATTAAAATAAGGAGTTAATGAACGATGCAATATTCATTTTTTTTTGTCTGTTAGGTGGGATCATTTGTTGTTATTCTGTGTCGTCATATGATCTTTGATTATTATTTTAACAAGAAACCACCCTTCTGACTGAGTGGAATAGGGAATGCATGACTAAGTGCCTTTCAGTCAAACAAAATTTATAACATCCTGCACGGTATTAAAAATAATAAATGAATATTGTTCATTTTTAATAAAACAAAACCAACATTAATCTTTTGAAATAGATGATCTATTCCCACGTTAAATGATATCATAAAAAAAAAACTCAAAACACATACTTCAGTTAATGAGCTGTCAGGGGCTTTTTCACAAATACACAGACATTATTAAACATGTGTGGGTGGTCCAAAAATGTGTATAGTTGAATAAATATTGGTTTGATCTATGGTGTTGCTTGAAGAAATCTTCTTATGATGGGAGATGTGGCCAAGAAATGGTACCTCATTGTACTCCTTTGAAAAATGTTTATAATGAACTTTTAATTTTGCTGCTATATGTAGAGACTTTCAGAGCAGTCCAAATCATGCACAACAAAGAAATGTGGCAAATCTTCTGATAAAGTTCCAAATATATTTCTAGATGTAACCATGGAAAGTGCTGTAGAAATAAGCTTCTTCGTTTAAGGATTAGAAACATTGGAATAAAATGCAGTTCTTTTCTAATTAATGTGTTTTAATAGGGCCTAATACATGAGGTGATCAACATTTGCTTTGGAGTAAATGCCCCACAATGCAGTGTGTGTATTCTAGGTAAGCAGGTGAAAGGGCTTTGGTGTCAATGCATCAACAACTCAACAATATAATCTGCAACCAAATCATCATGTCATGAAAATACTGTTGCCATGCTGGCTTGCAACCAAAACATGTGTCGTCAAATCAACTGCTGTCATTATCCTCTTCTTAAATGTCCAGCTCTATACTCTCCAAATACTACTCCAATTCTAACCTTCTGTTCCTTTTTAATATCTGCAAAAGCATCATCACTACGCAACATCTCATCCACCTGTGTCACCCTTTCCTGTTCAAATTTCTTCAGTCTCATTTCTATCCTGCCCAGAACAAGACTGACTGGGTCAAAGTCATCCTTGATACCTCGTGTAACTGTAAAGATAGCATATGAACCCTCCTTACCTTCTGACACACTGTGACCATCAATATGGCAGGCCACTCCATCCTCCTGTGTGGCCAACCATATTGACAAAGCACGTTCATGGTTCCACTTCGAACTGCCCCAACGAAGCCAGTACATTTCCTGCAATGCCTTCTCTACGTGTCCTTTCCTCTTCTAGTCATATCCTCCCAAAGTTCCATCACTTTCCTCATCAACATGCTGCCTTTCAGTGACATTAACCATAAGCATGGATTAGCTTCCACATGTATGCTGACACCATCCAAATGTACCTCTTTCCACCAGCATTAGCTCCATGACTGTTGATGAACTGTACAACATTCAGTCATGAATTAACCTTCCAAGGGAACCCATCAGCAATCAGGAGGGACACGAGTGTGAGAGATCAAGGCTTGGTGTCAGGAGAAGAGAGGCCATCAAGGGAGGGTGTAATTGAGGTAGGTGGGGTGGCTGGGGGAGAGAAAGAAGGCATTGTGGGAGGGAAGGAGTGGGAGTTCGGGGCTTGGAGAGGGGTGGGGGGCGGGGGGAAAGAGTGTCGCAGATCACAGCGGGAGGGGGAAAGGGGAGTTAATAGCGATACCTCAGTGTTCTACAACACCCCTGAGGAGTTGAGCTTCAAGCACTACACCTAGTTCATCACCAAGAATATCTATTTCTACCTCTGCAATATCACCTATTTCTGCCTCCACTTCATTCGTGTCTTTCTCACCTTCAGGTTTAACTTCTCCAATGACAACAGTAATAGGGAAACTGCAAGAATCTATTATTAAGGACATGGTAACAGGGCACTTAGAAAATAATAACAGGACTGGGCAGAGTTAAGATGGATTTATAAAAGGGAAATCATGTTTGGCAAATCGGTTACCAAGTTTTTTGAGGTTGTAACTAGCAGAATAGATAAGGGGATCAATGGATGAGGTGTATTTGGATTTTCAGAAGGCATTCAATAAAGTGCCAAACAAGAGGTTATTGAACAAAATTAGGGCTCATGGGATTGGGGGTAATATAGTCGCATGGCTTGAGGATTGTTTAACGGACAGAAAACAGAGAGTAGGAATAAACGGCTCATTTTCGGGTTGGCAGGCTGCAACTAGTGGGGCGCCACATGGATCGGTGCTTGGGCCCCAGTTATTCTCAATCTATATCAATAATTTGGATGAGGGGACAAAATGTAATATATCCAATTTTGCTACAAAGCTAGGTGGGAATGTAAGTTGTGAGGAAGATGCAAAGAGACTTCAAGGGAATATAGACAGGCTAAATGACTGGGCAAGAACATGGCAAATGGAATATAATGTGGAGAAATGTGAAGTTATGCACTTTGGTAGGAAAAATAGAACATCAGAGTATTTTTTAAATGGTGAGAGATTGGGAAATGTTGGTGTTCAGAGAGACCTGGATGTCCTTGTACATGAATCACTGAAAGTTAACATACAGGTACAGTAAGTAATTAAGAAAGCAAATGGTATGTTGGCCTTTATTACAAGAGGATTTGAATATAAGAGTAAACACATCTTACTGTAATTATATAGGGCCCTGGTGAGACCGCACCTGGAGTATTGTGTACAGTTTTGGTCTCCTTACCCAAGGAAGGATATACTTGCCATAGAGGGAGTGCAACAAAGGTTCACCAGACTGATACCTGGGATGGGGGGATTGTCCTATGAGGAGAAATTGAGTAGACTAGGCCTATATTCTCTAGAATTTAGAAGAATGAGAGGTGATCTCGTTGAAACATTCAAAAGTCTTACAGGGCTTGACAGGGTAGATGTAGGGAGGATGTTTCTTCTGGCTGAGGAGTCCAGAATCAGGGGTCACAGAATAAGACATCGTCCATTTAGGACCGAGATGAGAAGAAACTTCTTCACTCAATGGGTGGTGAATCTTTGGAATTCTTTACCCCAGAGAGCTGTGGAGGCTCAGTCTTTCAGTTTATTCAAGACAGAGATCAATAGATTTTTGGATATTAAAGGAATCAATTTGGGGATAGTGCAGGAAAGTGGAGCTGAGGGAGAAGATCAGCCCTGATCTATTACATGGCGGAGCAGGCTCGAGGGGCCGAATGGCCTACTCCTAATTCTTGTTATGTTCTTAAGCACCTTGCCAACTTCCCAAGTTCTTACCTACAAAGACATCAACTTTTCCAGAACTGTGCCGTCTTTATCCCATCCCACATTCCCAACATCCCAATCGCTGCTCAGAGTCCGATTCCCTTGTCTCCCCTTAACCATCCCCACCATTTAAGCACCTTAGGAAGTTTTGTTACAGGTAAGGTTCTATATATAAGTGCAAGTCGCAGTTTGGGTTGTCATCTGCCATTTCAGGGAAGGAAGTGACATGATCACCTCAAATAAGGCGGCAAGGCTTAATCACTTCATTTAAAAAACAGGTAAGGTGGTTTCAGAGGAATGAATCATCTTCAAAGTTCACCAGATGTAACGTTGGACTAAAACCTAAAGCTACAAATACATAAGGAAAACAACAACGACTTATATTTTTATAGAGCCCCTAATGTAGGAAGAAAAGTAGCCTTTTCAGGCCTGCCACTCATTGGGTTCCATTTTTCACAACATAAAAGGAATAGTCGAACAAAGTAGTCTCCTTTGGTGACTACCACATGAAAAAAATTATTAATTTTTTACCCTTAACCTAGAGGCCTCAACTATAGTGCAAATAGTAAAGTAAGCATAATGTCAATGTTCAACCACAACATACCTGTGAAGTTTTGTGCCTTTAAATGCAAATCATACAGCTTATGTATGTAACGGATGTACATTTCTTCTTTATTTATTTCTGTTTTATAAAAATTCTGAAAATCAATTGGAAATGAGTTACTCAAAAATGTTTGTATAGTAAAGTTTAATTTTGTATTCAATATAAACTTACACACAAGAATCTTTAGACTTCCACATATAAACCTATCTTTCTATCAGCATAGTTGTCTGTTTCTGTATAATCCAACCTTTCAAATACTAAATAAAATTTAATCAAAATACTAACATTATCGGTCATCAAACATCAAAACAATAACTATCTTTTGTACATTTTCTAATGCTAAACATGATCCAAAAATTGCAAAACATAATATTCTTAATATGACAGGATTTGAATAGTCAAAGAATCTCTTCAAAGGTTTAATAATCTGTGGGGCATTCTCGTCTGGAACAAATTCAATACTGTCATTGCATCATTAGGTGAATGACAAAATTCCATTGTGTAACATGCCAATGTCTGTAATATGAACACCTAATATTCTATGTAACTATGTAATGAACACTCTACACATTTCTGATGTATTAAATGAATATGGAATAATTTCTGAATGGGGGAGAGCATATTCAGAAATGCATTTTCCATTGTTAAAATATCAAGCCTTTGGCGATAGTTTAGTGCTAAAGTGATGCAGCCCTGCCCAATGTACATTTTTCCTTGGCTCAATACCAACTTGATGTAAGGATAACTTTTTGATTAAAAAGGAATGTAGAACGTTATTTATAACTTCTACTGTCTTTCTCAACTGACCAGATCCAGGTCAATACATAGTTTTGAAATCCCCAGTGGTTGTGGGAATGAGCACAGAAATAAGCTTACAATCAGAAGCTGCTGCAAAGTAGCTGAAAAAAGTAATTCAGAGAAAAATCCTATAGAAGGCACGATCCAAGTACAACTGCGGAGTGTTACCCTGAGCTTTAAAAATCATACTAGAAGAAACTGATCAGCAAAAATAATGTAACCTATCTGCAAAGGGCTATTTTTTGTGGGAGCTGGGGGAGGGGGGGGGGGCGGGCGGGGCGGTGGGGGGAAACAAACTAAGTTTTTCTGCTTGTGAAGGTTGTGGCTCATTGGTATAGTTTCCATTTTAGGCACAATCTGTGTAACACCAGCCAGGTGCAGAGTAAAGTTCCCTCTACTCTCCTCCAACAATATGTGTTCACTCTAACCTCAGAGCATCTCGACTGCAACAATGTAACATTTGCATTTCCCACGCTAGTCTTCCTGCTTGCTTCCCTGACAGGACTGTCAAATTGGTGCCCAATTGCGGGCTCCATTGTGCCGTGGACTGGGTTGAGACAGAGATTCATTTCACATAGGATCATTATAGCCAGAAGGGAGACAAGACTTTCATCCCATCAGTCTGGAGTTGATTCAAACCCAGGTCCTGGGAGTAAAAAGACAACATTCCAATTTGCCAATGTACCAACACTATTTTATTACATTCCTATTTTGTTTTGGGGTGGATGTGGTCGTTATTGTAAATAACACAGATTTTAATAATCACCAAGTTTCCACTAATATTTTAGATTTTCTCACCATAGGGAAATAACACATAGGGATAGGCCACAAATAGTGCCTCTGATGACACTGGGATGTGGTTTATGTACGTTGGACTGACAAAGTGCTACACTGGATTGGGCAGAAACAAAATAGCAAGCCATGTAATGAATCATGTGCCCATACAGCAGAGAATCCACAATTCTCTTTTAGCTTATCCAGTGCATCTGCTGCTGATTGGCCCACACATAGGTTCTTTCTGAAAACAGAGGAGGTACGTGCAAACAGCTTGAGGATCGGAACAAACAGGGATAGTATATGATTTTTTTCCTTTATTTCATCCCTAGAGTGCCAACAAGCTTCTGGGTTGGAATTTTTTTTTCAGTGTGCAGCTTGTGTACTGTGATGATGAAATAGACTAACATGACTATAATAAGGCTACTCAAATGTCAGGAATATCTTTCGGAATATTAACCCTATACCGCAAAACAATGAGAAAACAATTTTAAGTTCAAATAACAATTGAATATATTACATTTGCCTGACCCGTTTTTTTTCCCTTCCATTTAAAAAAAATTTAGCTTTAATTTCTAACTAAAAATGCCCATCTCCATACTTTGTTCCCTTAAGAAAAAAATTCCAATATTCTTATTTACCATTTTTCTTCTGAGCCACACCATCCATTTTGGAGGTGGGATCTCCAGTTGGTTGAAAACCAACTTTAATTGCGGGCTTCTCAGCTAACAGGACCTGGGAGGTTAAAGCTTTCACAGGTCAACATTTGAAAGCCACAAGCCAAGTGCTACTGCAGGAGCAGCATCACACCTGAATAAAATAACTCATCGGTGGCACTCAAAAGTTAAGGCAAACACTTCTTTTCATTTCCACCCTATTCCCTTGAGCTCCCCAGGATTGACATCAGCTGTGCCAGCTAGTCTTCTCCCTGAACTAGCTGTGATAAAGCAGCATTTCCTTCTCTGTGGCTAACCACCAGACCTCAGCTTGGTATTTATCCATTGTGATGTTGCTGAGATCAGAAATTTGGTAGTGTAGGAAATCGTGATCTTAAACCCACATTACATCTCTCCATGGTGCCCCGCGTTGATACTCTAAAAGACTGCTGCACCAAATTGAATTTACAACTTGAAGTGGTACAAATGTCCTTTAACATTCCAGGATATTGGTAGATGGTTAATATATTCAAGAACTGCCCCTTTTGGTTTGAACAGAGGAATTAAATAGATACTGACCAACAGGCTAACTGTACAGCCAATCTTTTTGCCATCAACCTCTGCCACTTTCATGCAGTCTCTGCAAATGGAAAACAATTATTAACATTACCAGTGTCCCCTGCAGCTTTTAGCATATCAAAAAAGATGTTCACACTCATAAGGGAAATTGTTTTACATGATGGAAACATATGCGACTGCAACTCTTCCTCAAAATTTTAAAAAATAGTTCCAAACATTGTTAACTATATAATAGGTATCGATAAAACACAGCAAGAATCTATGAGTCGTACATCTGTTAGATAGAAACCAGTAAAATGATATACAGTGTAAAATTATACAAATTTCACCTCCTACATATGACAAACATAAATACACAAATCAGTTAAGACTGCAAATTGCTGTTCAAATTTTTTTTTAAACCAATGATTATACCTTCTAATTTTTGAACCTGCAGAGAAAACAAAAGCTATGAAACCTCACCTGTAATCCAACAACCTTTCCATTAGGCGAGTTACAGTAGCTACAAGAGAAATACCACTTTCTCGCCAGGTTTCTCTCTCAATTTTCTTCAGCAGGCTGCAGATAGAAAGGAATTTGTCAGTGTTCTGACCTGGTTTATCTGAAACAAGTGCACTGCAACCACAAGCCCTGATCCACATTTCGTTGATGCCTCACAATACACAGTAGTAATTATTTCAGTAATAGGTTACACCAGGCATTTGTATTTCCACTAGTTATATTGTATCACGATAAACACTGTAAAATATAATTGTAGTAATATCTTACCTAGGGTAAGGCCCAAAAAGTGGAATTCTAGATCCAGGAAGCATTGGCAAAACAAATGAATTTTTACATTATCCATGAAAGAAGCAATAGCGACAGATTCTCCTCAGCAGCAGTCTGCGTCAAAAGTACGTTGTCATGGCTACAACCTTCTTTGCTTATTTTGTCATTATAACTGGCTCTCTTTTTTTAAAAAGTAAAATTAGCATAATTGCTATGGGAAAAGTAAATATGCAGTAGGAATATACCACTTTTATATGGTTAAACTGAGAATTTACTTTAACAATTCATTAAATATAATTCTATCACATCACAATGGAGCAAAATGGACTGCCAGTTGAGGAACTGTTCAGGTATTAATGTTAACCCGAGAAATTATTTTAGCCAAAGACAAATTTACTTTTAAAATTATTGTGACACAAATTGCATGGTGGGTGTAAAAATAAACCATTAATCATTTAAATATCAATCTAGATTAAAATTGATTTTTAAAACACTCCACATTGTTTCCCTAATGTCAGAAAATACCATAATATTGGGCATTACATAAGAGATGACATATTGTTTCCTTCTGCGAAGTCTGTGAAAATATAGTGAACCTGCCTTAGTTCATGAAAATGTGCTATTTATTCCATTTTCAAAAAGAGCTCTTGCCAAGTTAAAATGCTTAGGTAATAATTAAAAAGGGGACAATGTACAGATTAACCAAGAAACTTCTCAGCTACCATTAGAGATTATTTTTACACAGTTTAAGTTGAAAGCAAAAATTGTTTTTTCTCAACTTGGCTCCAACTGTCACAAGCAAAAATGAAAGACCCAATTTTAACTCTGCGTCCCCCACCCCGCCCGACGAGAATGAGGCCGGGAGGATGGTTAAAATAGCGGTAGAATAGTTACCGCTGCATACCCGACACCCAATGCCCATCGACATTTTAACCGTGCAATTTACAGGGTTGGCTGAGGGGGCCCACAGTATGGGAACCGTACGTGCTGTGCTGCCCCTCCTTCAGGACGTCAGCTCCTTTGCTACCCCTTCAACCAATATCTGCCATGGTGCCAGCAGTTCAACTGGGCCAGACTACCCCACAGCAGCAGCCGACGAGCAGTAGTCTGCAGCCAGCTCACTGAGGCACTGAAGCACTCACTACAGGTAATGGCGCACTCACCTACAGGTAATTGGATCATAGGATTGTTGTGCCATTGTGCTGTTAGGATTGCCTGGGGATTTTCCAGCTTCCATATCACTGCTTTCTCTCTTTTTTACCTTATTACCCTCCATAGGATCTATCTGATTATTGTGAGTGCTATTATTGCTAGTTTAATTTGGATGGAGGAATAGCTAAAGCAAGAAGGAGAGCAGCAGCAGCTTCAGAAGCCAGCACCACCAGCCGCAGCAACTGGGCCTATTGGAAGACCGAAGTTGAGGAGGGCTGCTTGTAGGTGGTCATATCCAGCACACAGGGCATACAGGCCAAGAGCCACTTTCTTGGATTGATCTGAAGAACAGTGTCTCAGGAGGCTGCGCTTCTTCAGGATGACTGTCGCAGGCCTGTGCAGACTTCTATAATAGGACCCTCTATCTGCTGGGCCAGGAGATCATGCTTTACAAGTGGCTCTCAAAGTCATCACAGCCCTTAATTCCTATGCCACTGGCTCCTTCTAGTCTCCTGCAGGTGACATCAGCCGCATCTCCCAGTCTGCAGCGCACACCTGCATTAAGCAAATTCACCAAGGCTCGCCAGTACTTCACCTTCCCCTTCGATCTCAACAGTCAACACGAGAAAGCTCAGGGATTTGCAGCAGTAGCTGACTTCCTCTGAATCCAGGGTGTCATGGACTGCATACATGTTGCTATCAGGGCACCAGAACACAGTCGCTGTCACAATGCAGTTATCCTGTGACAGTTTACCATTCCCCAACATTCGACTCTTCCAGGAGTGTGGTAGTATGAAAAGGAATACCCCGAACAGTCGGGGCTCATTCCACCTCTCTGCAGCCCCACCATGCCTGAGCAACACAAGTATAATGAAAGCCATGGGGAACTACCATAGGGATGCCCAAGCAGAGGCACTTGAGGTCTACAGGTCTGGGGACTCCCTACTATATGTCCCACAAAGAGTTTTCCACATCATAGTGGTGTGCTGCATCCTACACCTCATGATACAGAAGCCTGCATTTGGAGGAGGCATAGAAGCAGTAGTCCTCCTCTGACAAGGGCGGTGAGGGAGAAAGTAAGGATGCAGCTGGAGGGCCGCCTCGCTCCTTGCAACAAGGGATGAGTTAGTTGCTCAACAATTCCACTGGCCTGCACATTGCCTGGCCTTCAGAACTTATACAAAGCCATTCTGCATTCGTTACCTGTTTCACTATTCCCTTAATCCTCTGTTAAAGATCAAAACCATGCAGCCAACTTCTATATCAATGACATATTGACAATACAGACCAAGAAGCTGCTATGAAACTACAGTGCAGATCAAAGTGCCAAATGTGATAAAGGTGTTACATTTAATGGCAACCCTCAAAATCGCCTTCCGTTCATCTCTCACCTAAATGTCAACCCATGGTGTTTTCTTCTACGAAGGTGTCATAGACTCAACTACTCTGACAAAATGCCTCCCCAGTGGTCTTAGCAAGACTGTTGGACTGCAGACTGCTGCACCTCAGCTGCTGTCAGAGCAGTCTGGCCAAGCTGATTTGCTGGCAGCACAGTGAGTATTGGCTGAGGGGGTGGTGAAGGAGCAGATGTTCTGACCCTGAAGGAGGGCAACCCGTATGGTTCTTAGCGTGCCATTGCCACTCCCGTGGGGCTGGGGGTATAGAAGATTGTGCATGGAATGAAAAAGGAAGTCAGGAAATGGCTTTAAATAAAATTGAGAGCGTAACAAGAGGTCACATCTTTAGTGAGTAAAAGGCCAATTTAAGACTGATATCAGGAGGTTTTCTTTCAGAGTGATCAACACATGGGAAAGACATCCGTACATACAGAAGTATAGTCAAAAACTCTGGAATCCTTCAAGAATAATTTAAGGACCAACTGAGTGTGGCAATGGGGAGACTTTTAGAACATTCTAAATAGGGCCAAATGGCTTCCCTTGACCGTAATTATCCTGTGATCTTGTGAAGACAGTGTACTACATTGGAACAAGTACATATTAATTACTGTTCCACACATGAGGAATGTTTGGGGCTCTGCACAGTATTGTGGGAAGAGGTGAGTAAACAGGTGTTGCATCTGCTGCGATTGTACGAGAAAAGAGCAAGGGGGAATGGCAGCCGAAAGAAGGAAGGAACTGTCCATCAGGAAAGCAGCAAGAGGAAGGAAGGAGAAAATGTAGTCAGTGGTGGGATCATGTTGGAGGTGGCAGAAAATGATCTGATGATTCAGGAGAGCAGTGGGGCAAAAGTGAGGAAAAGAAGGCCTCTGTTGTGCAGAAAGGAGGGGAGGAGAGCAGAGGCATGGGAAATCGGTCAACATGGTCGAGGACCCTATTAACCACCACTGGGATTTGGGAGAACCTTGGTGGAGGAAAAGGGAGGACACTTCAGAGGTTCTAGTTTAGAAACCAGAGTCAACAAGCCAGATGCGACTAAGATGGAAAAACTGAGGGAGAGAGATGAAGTCTTACAGAATGTGGAGGGTGAAGAAACATAATCCAGATAGTTGTAGGAATCACTGGGTTTGTAATAGATGGCTGTGTAAAGTCCATTGCTAGAGTAGAGAGATATCCAGGAAACACAGAAACATAGAAATTTACAGCGCAGAAGGATCCCATTTCGTCCCATCGTCCCCGTGCCGGCCGACAAAGAGCCACACGGCCCTCGGTCAGCAGCCTTGAAGGTTACATATAAACCTATGAACAATGAACAAAGGCGGAAAGGTAAAGAGCACCCGGCCCAATAGGTCCACCCCACACAACTGCGATACCCCATATATCACAACACTTTACACTTCACCCCACCTGGAGCCATGCGATCTCCTGGGAGAGGCAAAAAAACAGATTTAAAAACCCAGGCCAATAGATGAAAAAAAATCTAAGAAAATTCCTCTCCGGCCCATCCAGGCGATCAAAACTTAGATTCCCTAAAGTACTTACCATTGTATCTATGCCAGCCAACAAGAGGTCATCCAGTCTAATCCCACTTACCAGCTCTAGGTCCGTAACCCTGCAGGTCACGGCACTTCAAGTGCTTATCCAAGCACCTTTTAAATGTGGTGAGGGTTCCTGTCTCTGCCACCTTTCCAGGCATTGAGTTCCAGACCCCCACAACCCTCTGTCTCAAGAAGCCTCCCCTCAAATCCCCTCTAAACCTTCCACCAACCACCTTAAACCTATGCCTCCTCGTAATTGACCCCTCCACCAAGGGAAATAGGCCCTTGCTATCCACTATATCCAGGCCCCTCAAAATTTTATACACCTCAATGAGGTTTCCCCTCAGCCTCCTCTGTTCCAAGGAGAACAAACTCAGCCTATCCAATCTGTCCTCATAACTAAGATTCTCCATTCCAGGCAGCACCCTCGTAAACCTCCTCTGCACCCTCTCCAGTGCAATCGCGTCCTTCCTATAATACGGTGACCAGAACTGCACATAGTATTCCAGTTGTGGCCGAACTGGTGTATTAAAGAATTTAAGCATAACCTCTCTGCTCTTATATTCTATGCCTCGGCCAATAAAGGCAAGCATTCCGGATGCCTTCTTAACCACTTTATCCACCTGGCCTGCTACATAGAAACATAGAAACATAGAAAATAGGTGCAGAAGTAGGCCATTCGGCCCTTCTAGCCTGCACCGCCATTCAATTAGTTCATGGCTGAACATTCAACTTCAGTACCCCATTCCTGCTTTCTATACCCCTTGATCCCCCTAGTAGTAAGGACCTCATCCAACTCCTTTTTGAATATATTTAGTGAATTGGCCTCAACAACTTTCTGTGGTAGAGAATTCCACAGGTTCACCACTCTCTGGGTGAAGAAGTTCCTCCGCATCTCGGTCCTAAATGGCTTACCCCTTATCCTTAGACTGTGACCTCTGGTTCTGGACTTCCCCAACATTGGGAACATTCTTCCTGCATCTAACCTGTCTAACCCCATCAGAATTTTAAATGTTTCTATGAGGTCCCCTCTCATTCTTCTGAACTCCAGTGAATACAAGCCCAGTTGATCCATTCTTTCTTGATAGGTCAGTCCCGCCATCCCGGGAATCAGTCTGGTGAACCTTCGCTGCACTCCCTCAATAGCAAGAATGTCCTTCCTCAGGTTAGGAGACCAAAACTGTACACAATACTCCAGGTGTGGCCTCGCCAATGCCCTGTACAACTGTAGCAACACCTCCCTGCCCCTGTACTCAAATCCCCTTGCTATGAAGGCCAACATGCCATTTGCTTTCTTAACCGCCTGCTGCACCTGCATGCCAACCTTCAATGACTGATGTACCATGACACCCAGGTCTCTTTGCACCTCCCCTTTTCCTAATCTGTCACCATTCAGATAATAGTCTGTCTCTCTGTTTTTACCACCAAAGTGGATAACCTCACATTTATCCACATTATACTTCATCTGCCATGCATTTGCCCACTCACCTAACCTATCCAAGTCGCTCTGCAGCCTCACAGCATCCTCCTCGCAGCTCACACTGCCACCCAACTTAGTGTCATCCGCAAATTTGGAGATACTACATTTAATCCCCTCATCTAAATCATTAATGTACAGTGTAAACAGCTGGGGCCCCAGCACAGAACCTTGCGGTACCCCACTACTCACCGCCTGCCATTCTGAAAAGTACCCATTTACTCCTACTCTTTGCTTCCTGTCTGACAACCAGTTCTCAATCCATGTCAGTACACTACCCCCAATCCCATGTGCTCTAACTTTGCACATCAATCTCTTGTGTGGGACCTTGTCGAACGCCTTCTGAAAGTCCAAATATACCACATCAACTGGTTCTCCCTTATCCACTCTACTGGAAACATCCTCAAAAAGTTCCAGAAGATTTGTCAAGCATGATTTCCCTTTCACAAATCCATGCTGACTTGGACCTATCATGTTACCTCTTTCCAAATGCACTGCTATGACATCCTTAATAATTGATTCCATCATTTTACCCACTACCGATGTCAGGCTGACCGGTCTATAATTCCCTGTTTTCTCTCTCCCTCCTTTTTTAAAAAGTGGGGTTACATTGGCTACCCTCCACTCCATAGGAACTGATCCAGAGTCAATGGAATGTTGGAAAATGACTGTCAACGCATCCACTATTTCCAAGGCCACCTCCTTAAGTACTCTGGGATGCAGTCCATCAGGCCCTGGGGATTTATCGGCCTTCAATCCCATCAATTTCCCCAACACAATTTCCTGGCTAATAAGGATTTCCCTCAGTTCCTCCTCCTTACTAGACCCCCCGACCCCTTTTATAACCGGAAGGTTGTTCGTGTCCTCCTTCGTGAATACCGAACCAAAGTACTTGTTCAATTGGTCCGCCATTTCTTTGTTCCCTGTTATGACTTCCCCTGATTCTGACTGCAGGGGACCTACGTTTGTCTTTACTAACCTTTTTCTCTTTACATATCTATAGAAACTTTTGCAATCCGTCTTAATGTTCCCTGCAAGCTTCTTCTCATACTCCATTTTCCCTGCCCTAATCAAACCCTTTGTCCTCCTCTGCTGAGTTCTAAATTTCTCCCAGTCCCCAGGTTCGCTGCTATTTCTGGCCAATTTGTATGCCACTTTCTTGGCTTTAATACTATCCCTGATTTCCCTTGATAGCCAAGGTTGAGCCACCTTCCCTTTTTTATTTCTATGCCAGACAGGAATGTACAATTGTTGTAGTTCATCCATGCGGTCTCTAAATGTCTGCCATTGCCCATCCACAGTCAACCCCTTAAGTATCATTCGCCAATCCATCCCAGCCAATTCGCGCCTCATACCTTCAAAGTTAGCCTTCTTTAAGTTCTGGACCATGGTCTCTGAATTAACTGTTTCATTCTCCATCCCAATGCAGAATTCCACCATATTATGGTCACTCTTCCCCAAGGGGCCTCGCACAACGAGATTGCTAATTAATCCTCTCTCATTACATAACACCCAGTCTAAGATGGCCTCCCCCCGAGTTGGTTCCTCGACATATTGGTCTAAAAAACCATCCCTTATGCACTCCAGAAAATCCTCCTCCACCGTATTGCTTCCAGTTTGGTTAGCCCAATCTATGTGCATATTAAAGTCACCCATTATAACTGCTGCACCTTTATTGCACGCACCCCTAATTTCCTGTTTGATGCCCTCCCCAACATCACTACTACTGTTTGGAGGTCTGTACACAACTCCCACTAACGTTTTTTGCCCTTTGGTGTTCTGCAGCTCTACCCATATAGATTCCACATCATCCAAGCTAATGTCCTTCCTAACTATTGCCTTAATCTCCTCCTTAACTTTCAGGCATCTGTGGATAAAGTGGTTAAGAAGGCATGCGGAATGCTTGCCTTTATTGGGTCCCTTTGTTCATCTACACTTTTAAGCGGTCGGCCACTTAGTGTGTATACCCTTTCCTTATTAGCCCTTCCCAAGTGCATTACCTCACATTTCTACAAATTAAATTCCATTTGCCACTGTTCTGCCCACCTGACCAATAGATTGATATCCTCCTGACTATCCTCTTCATTATCAACCATATGGCCAATTTTAGTGTTATCTGCAAACTGCTTAATCATACCCACTGTATTCAAATCTCATCATAGGCGGTCCCTCGAACGAGGATGACTTGCTTCCACACCAAAAGGGATGAGTTCACTGATGTTTCAATGGAGGACTCGATATTCCAGTCCTGAACTCCAGGGGTGGAAGATGCCCGTGCATGGAATTTTTTAACGTGTGGTGACTGTTGCACATCAGCCATCACACGGGCTTGACAGAGCTAGGTCTTTATCCAGTGGCAAGGGTTGTCAGGACGACTGGAGACCTGCTCTGCTGCACGGACCGAGTGCGCAGGCCCGTGCTGCCCCAGGGCCCTCGGTTCTTCTGGGCCCCGCACCCTCATTTGCTGCACCTCCGCCACGATCCCTTGCCGCTCCTCCACCATGATCTCTCACCGTTCCTCCGCCACGATCTCTCGCCACTCCCCTGCCACAAGCATTAGACACACGTCCATCACGATCTCTCACTGTATCTCCACACCGAACATTCGCCGCACCTCCGCCACGATCTCTTACCACTCCTCTGCCTCAATCATTCACCGCACCTCCGCCATGATCTCTTGCCGCTCATCCGTCCACACCTTCTCTCTCCTCCGCTGTGCCTGGGCTCCGCCGATGTTCCTGCCCACACTCCAAATGGCAAACTGGGCCTTGATGACGTCACCCAGTCGCCCACTTCAAAGTTGTTGCATACTTGGAACGGCTTGCGCTGGAAGTTGTAGTGGTATGCCCACGATGTTGTGGGGCCCACGCTCCAGTTCTTTTATCCTCCCGACCTGCGATGGTGTCCTCTCGCAGGTCTGGGTGGCCTACGATGTTGATATATATACACCAATGATGGCAGGTACTTTACATTACATGATTATTGCTGATTAAAATCTTGCCATCGGACACAACCCATTGGGGGCAATAGTGTCAGAGTGGACTGCGCTGATCCCAAACACTGTTCTATGAGAGTATGTCCAATTAGTGTCAATTCCAATGTATTCTGTGCTGTGCACAAATTCATGATGGAAGTTCTCAAACGCACCCACTTATAATCCTCAACAGCCAGAGAATGAATTTCACCATAGATGCAAACAGGTTCTAATAATAAAAAGCACATCGACAATGCCACCCAGTCAAGATACCAATACAAAATGGAGCATATTTGGTCCATCCAACAAACAGGTTAATTATGCCATTCAGTGCCACGACCATTCAATGGATAGCACATTGGAGATATAGGGACCGAAATTACCCTCCGCCCCAAACGGGGTGCACAATTTGAATTAAATGGTTCTTCAAATTTTTTTTATTTGTCCAGGGGGTGTTTGGGGCGGCTGAGGGGCGGAAGTGACTTGGGAGCGGGGCGGAAGACGGGCGGGTGTCATCAGAGCCACACTGAGCAAGTCAGCATAACGCGGACGTGCTGTGTTGCGCTGGTGTGTAGCATGTCTCTCTCCTTCAGTTTAAGGGAAGAGCTGCTGCGAGCTCTGCAGCCACTTTAGTGTTGCCCACTGGGCCACCAGGGAAGGTTTGAGCTGGGCCAGCGGCCCGGTACCCTGTTGGCAGCCCGGTCGAATCCTTGGCCGCTATCCTTAAGCGGACACACCGCCCAGCCACTGGCAGCTTCCCGCCAGGAAAAGATGTTGGGGGCACCGAGTGGCGGTGGCTCCGCTCTCGCAGGGTGGAAGCATGTTACCGTCAGGCGGTGGGGGCGCTGCATGCCCGACAGGGCGGCAACCCCACTCTCTTGCTCCCTCCCCACCCAGTCTAATCCCACTCTCCCTCCTAGTGGCGGTAATGGAACTTAGAGGGGGACTATTTTGGCTCCATATTCTAAAAGGGGGCTGGCAAACTGTAATTACCTCAAGGAAGGAAAAAGGGAATATTGTTCTAGTTTTAAATGATAATTTCAAGTTAGTTTAAATAATGCAGTATTCTCGAACAACTCAACAATTCAGAATTCAAATAGAATTTTATAGCCCTTACCTGAAGAGTCCGACCAATCACCTCAACTGGAAACAGCATGATATTCAAATCGAGATCATTGATGTATACCACAAAAAGCAAGGGACCCAGAACTGAGCCCTACGGAACCCACTGGAAACATCCTTCCAGTCACAAAACAGCCATCAACCATTACCCTTTGCTTCCTACCCCATAGCCAATTTTGGATCCAACTTGCGACTTTTCCCTGGATCCCATTGTTTTCTTTTTACCTTCATGACCAGTCTACCATGTGAAACTTTAGCAAAAGCTCTGCTAAAGTCCATATACACTATATCGGATGCACTACCCTCATCAACCCTCCTGGTTACTTCCTCGAAAAATTCAACCAGGTTAGTCAAACACTATCTTTTCTTAACAAATCCTTGCTGAGTGTCCTTGATTAATCCTTGCCTTTCTAAATGTAGGTTTATCCTATCCTTCAAGACTTTTTCCAATAATTTTCCTACCACTAAGGTTAGGCTGACAGGTCTGTAATTACTCGGCCTATCTCTTTCTTCCATCTTAAACAAGGGTATCACATTCGCAGTCTTCCAGTCCTCCGGCACCATGCCTGAATCCAAATAGGACTGGAAAATGATGGTCAAGGCCTCTGCTATTTCTTCTTTTGCTTCACTCAACAGCCTGAGATGCATTTCATCCGGGCCTGGGGACTTATCCACTTTTAAAGCTGCTAAACCCCTTAATACCTCCTCGCTCACTATGTTTATTTCATCCAGAATTTCACACTTCTCGATAGCAGTATCTGCATTGCCCCTTTCCTTTGTGAAAACAGATGCAAAGTATTCATTAAGAACCATACCCACATCTTCCGCCTCCACACATAGATTCCCCTCATGGTCTCTAATAGGCCCTACCCTTTCTTTAGTTATCCTCTTGCTCTTAATATATTTATAGAACATCTTTGGGTTTTCCTTGATTTTATTGGCCAAGAATTTTTCATGCTCTCTCTTAGCATTCCGAATATCCTTTTTAATTTCACCTCTGAACTTTTTATATTCCTCCAGAGATTCTGTCGTATTTAGCCGTTGGTAAATGATATACGCTTCCCTTTTTTTCTTTATTCTCCCCTGTAAGTCCCTAGACATCCAGGGCGCTCTAGAATTATTATTCCCACCCTTTTTCTTTAAGGGCACACGTTTGGCCCGAGCCCTCCGGATCTCCTCCTTGAATGCCTCCCACTGTTCTGACACTGATTTACCTTCCAGTAGCTGTTTCCAGTCCACTGTAGCCAAGTCACTTCTCAACTTAGCTTTTCCCAATTTGGAACTTTTATTCCTAGTCTATCCTTGTCCTTATCCATAACTACTTTGAATTTGACTGAATTATGGTCACGAGCATCCAAATGCTCTCCCACTGATAACCCTTCCACCTGCCCAGCTTCATTCCCCAAAACTAAATCCAGAACTGCTCCCTCCCATGTTGGACTTGTTACATACTGACTAAAAAAGTTCTCTTGAATGCATTTTCGGAATTCTGCATCCTCTATGCCCTTCACATTATATTTGTCCCAATCAATATTAGGATAGTTGAAATTTCCGACTATTACTACCCTATGGTTTTTGGACTTAACAGAAATTTGCCGACATAATTGCTCTGCTATCTCCCTCCCACTGTTTGGGGGTCTATAATACATGCCCAGCAGTGTGATTTCTCCTTTTTTATTTTTTAGTTCAACCCATATGGCCTCATTTGATGATCCCTCAAACATATCATCCCTCCTCACAGCTGTAATGGTTTCTTTAATCAATACCGCGATCCCCCCCACCCCCCCCGCACCTTTTTACCTTTTGTCCTGTCTAAAAATCCTGTAACCAGGAATATTGAGCTGCCAATCCTGTCCCGCTTTCAGCCATGTCTCTGTAATGGCTATAATATCATACTCCCAAGTGTCTACCTGTGCTCTCAGCTCATCTGCCTTATTTGCCATACTCCTTGCATTGAAGTATCTACCATTTAGCACAGGAAGACCTCCTTGATTACTACTTGTTTCCTCTGCCTTAAGATTCACTTTCTGCATTCTTGCTTTCCAACTTCAGCTTTATTTCCTTCCCTATTGAATTTGTTCTCAGGTTCCCCTCCCTCCGCCAAGCTAGTTTAAACTCTCCCCAACAGCACAAGCAAAACTCCCCGCGAGGTTAAGAACATAAGAAATAGGAACAGGAGTAGGCCATGCGGCCTCTCGAGCCTGCTCCGCCATTCAATAAGATCATGGTTTATCTGACCATGGACTCAGCTCCACTTCCCCTCCCGCTCCCCGTAACCCCTTATCGTTCAAGAAACTGTCTATTTCTGTCTTAAATTTATTCAATGTCCCAGCTTCCACAACTCTCCGAGGCAGCAAATTCCACAGATTTACAACCCTCAGAGGAAATTCCTCCTCATCTCTGTTTTAAATGGGCGGCCCCTAATTCTAAGATCATGCCCTCAAGTTCTAGTCTCCCCCATGAGTGGAAACATCCTCTCTGCGTCCACCTCATCAAACCCCCTCATAATTTTATACGTTTTGATAAGATCACCTCTCATTCTTCTGAATTCCAATGAGTAGAGGTCCAACCTACTCAACCTTTTCTCATAAGTCAACCCCCTCATCCTCGGAATCAACCTTGTGAACCTTCTCTGAACTGCCTCCAAAGCAAGTATATCTTTTCGTAAATATGGAAATCAAAACTGCACGCAGTATTCCAGGTGTGGCCTCACCAATACCTTGTATAGCTGTAGCAAGACTTCCCTGCTTTTATACTCCATCCCCTTTGCAATAAAGGCCAAGATACCATTGGCCTTCCTGATCACTTGCTGTACCTGCATACTATCCTTTTGTGTTTCATGCAAAAGTACCCCCAAGTCCCGCCATACTGCAGCACTTTGCAATCTTTCTCCATTTAAATAATAATTTGCTCTTTGATTTTTTTCTGCCGAAGTGCATGACCTCACACTTTCCAACATTATACTCCATCTGCCAAATTTTTGCCCACTCAGTTAGCCTGTCTATGTCCTTTTGCAGATTTTGTGTGTCCTCCTCACACATTGCTTTTCCTCCCATCTTTGTAACGTAACATAGAAATTAGGGGCAGGAGCAGGCCATTCAACCCTTCGAGCCTGCACCACCATTCAATAAGATCATGGCTGATCATTCAACCTCAATACCTCTTTCCTGCTTTCTCTCCACACCCCTTGATCTCTTTGGCCATAAGGGCCATATCCAGCTCCCTTTTGAACATATCGAACGAACTGGCCTCAACAACTTTCTGCGGTAGAGAATTCCACAGTTTAACCACTCTCAGTGAAGAAGTTTCTCCTCATCTCGGTCATAAATGGCTTACCCCTTATTCTTAGACTGTGATCCATGGTTCTGGAACTCCCCAGCAAAGGGAGCATTCTTCCTGTCCAATCCAGTCAGAATTTTATATGTTTCTATGAGATCCCCTCTCATTCTTCTAAACTCCAATGGATACAAGCCCAGTTGATCCAGTCTCTCCTCATATGTCAGTCCTGCCATCCCTGGAATCAATCTGGTGAACCTTCGCTGTGCTCCCTCAATAGCAAGAACATCCTTCCTCAGATTAGGGGACCAAAACTGAACACAATATTCCAGGTGTGGCCTCACCAAGGCTCTGTACATCTGCAGAAAGACCTCCCTGCTCCTATACTCAAATCCTCTCGCTATGAAGGCCAACTTACCATTTGCCTTCTTCACCGCCTGCTGTACCTGCATGCCAAACTTCAATGATTGATGTACCATGACACCCAGGTCTCATTGCACCTCCCCTTTTCCTAATCTGTCACCATTCAGGTAATATTCTGTCTTCATGTTTTTGCCACCAAAGTGGAAAACCTCACATTTATTCACATTATACTGCATCTGCCATGCATTTGCCCACTCACCTAACCTGTCCAAGTCACCCTGCAGTATCTTAGCATCCTCCTCACAGCTCACACTACCACCCAGCTTAGTGTCGTCTGCAAACTTGGAGCTATTACTCTCAATTCCTTCATCTAAATCAATGTATATTGTAAATAGCTGAGGTCCAGCACTGAACCCTGCAGCACCCCACTGGTCACTGCCTGCCATTCTTAAAAGGACCCGTTTATTCCGACTCTCTGCTTCCTGTCTGCCAACCAGTTCTCTATCTATGTCAGTACATTACCCCCAATACCATGTGCTTTAATTTTGCACACTAATCTCTTGTGTAGGACCTTGTCAAAAGCCCTTTGAAAGTCCAAATACACCACATCCACCGGTTCTGCCTTGTCCACTCGCTAGTTACATCCTCAAAAAATTCTAGAAGATTTGTCAAGCATGATTTCCCTTTCATAAATCCATGCTGACTTGGACTGATCCTGTCACTGCTTTCCAAATGCGCTGCTATTTCATCTTTAATAATTGCTTCCAACATTTTCCCCACCACCGATGTCAGGCTAACCAGTCTATAATTCCCCGTTTTCTCTCTCCCTCCTTTTTTAAAAAGTGGTGTTACATTAGCTACCCTCCAATCCATAGGAATTAATCCAGAATCAATAGAATGTTGGAACATGATCACCAATGCATCCACTATTTCTTGGGTCACTTCCTTAAGTATTGTCAGCAAACTTGGCTACGTTACACTCAGTCTCTTCTTCCAAGTCGTTAATATAGATTGTAAATAGTTGGGGTCCCAGCACTGATCACTGCGGAACCCCACTGGTTACTGGTTGCCAACCAGAGAATGAACCATTTATCCCGATTCTCTGTTAGCCAATCCTCTATCCATGCTAATATATTACTCCCAACCCCGTCAACTTTTATCTTATTGGTCCCTGCGCTGTTGAGGGGTAACCCATCTGGATGGTACAGGTCCCATTTCCCCCAGAAGTGGTCCCAATGCCTCAGGAATTTAAAGCCCTCCCTCCTGCACCAACTCTCCAGTCACGTGTTTATCCTCTTTATCCTTCTATTCTTGTACTCATTAGCACGTGGCACCGGTAGTAACCCGGAGATTACTACCTTTGAGGTCCTACACTTCAATTTTTCTCCTAGCCCCCTAAATTCTGCCTGCAGGACCTCATCCCTCTTTCTACCTATGCCATTGGTCTCGATATGGACCACGACCTCCAGCTGTTCACCCTCTCCCCCAGAATGCCCTATGTCCGTTCTGAGACATCCTTGACCCTGACACCAGGGAGGCACCATACCATCCTGGAGTCACGCCTACGGCCGCAGAAACGCCTCTCCAATCCCCTAACTATTGAATCCCCTACCACTACAGCTCTTTTATTCTTTGCCCCTTCCCCCTGTGCAGCTGAGCCACCCATGGTGCCTCGGCCTTTGCTCTTGCTGCACTCCTCAGAGGCACCATCGCCCTCACCGGTGCTCAGAAGAGAATATCAGTTAGAAAGCGAGATAGACTCAGCGGAGGGGGACTCCTGTACTACCTAGCGTTCTTCATCCATCTAGTGGTCACCCACTTCCCCTCTGCCTGCATGCTTTTAAGCTGCGGGGTGACCACCTCCTGAAAAATGCTATCCACATAGCTCTCAGCCTTGTGGATGCACCGTATTGACTCCAGCCGCCGCTCAAGCTCCGAAACGCGGAGCTCGAGTAGTTGAAGCTGGAGACATCTCCTGCTCACATGGTTCTCTCGGCTCCACAGGACTGAGCTGCCCTGCCATCCCTCTAATTAGACATATCTGATTATAAAAAAGTGAGAGAGAGATACTTATCAATGATGCAGGGTTTATCCTCCCGCTGCTTGCCAGGGCCTCCTGCTCCTCGCCGAACCCCAGGCCTCCCGCTCCTTGCCGAACCCCGACTTGCGCTCCCTCAAGTCTTGTGGCAATGAACCCACAATTTTATGGCAGCTTTTGGACTCTCTCTCCCAAACTCTCTCCCGAATTCACAGCAAGGGACAAGTCAAAGAAGGACCATGCAAAGGTGAGGAATTGGTAGGAATTAGATGCATAATTATGAAGATCAGAACAACAGCAGCAATTGGCACCAGCATAATTGTCAATAAAAGGAAGAGGTCAGGGCCCAACTCTTACTGCATGAAAGAATATTGTAATAATGAATATAAAATTATGTGATATTTAATTTTTGAAATCACTCACGTTGCATGGAACAGAAACTCCCATAGATGTCATTCAATAATCAATGTAAAACACTCTGATTGGAGCTACTTTCATCCTTAATTGATATTGACCCCTTCAATTGTCTCCACTTTACAAAAGATCTTCCTCTAACAGGTGGTAATCTTGTGAGTTTGAGTTCCCCTGATTACGGAGTTACATTCTCAGCTATGGAACTGTGGAGACACACTCCTCTGAACTGCTTTATTGCTGGAGGTCAACTTGGAGCTGCACTCAGAGTCCTGGAAACAAGCTGTCCACTCTTGGGCATAGGCAGCAGAATAAAAGTTAAAATATATTTTCTTGAGCGTTTAAATATTTTTAAAAATCTCATGTAATCAAAGTCAATCTAACTACGATTTAAAAAAATCCATGATAACTGGCTCTCGCTCAGCTAGAATTCCCATATCAGCTTAAATGCTAATTGATGAATCCACGTGTCACCAGCTGATGATTTTGTAGCGGTGCTTCTTCTGTACCTCCAGACGTGGCGATGTTTTATGTGTAGCTGAGCTCCTGGAATTGTTACTGACATTACAGTCTAAAATGCACACAATTTGTAGAAGAATGGGGGAGTATTTGGACCTTGATGCACCCACATCATGAGAACAATTTCGGGACCAATGCCCTGCAGCCTTAAGGATGCCTCAAAAAAGTCCAACCCACAATCAGGTTGGGAAAGCTTCCTAGCATTCATGTGGCTATCTAAATCAGGTGCCATGTAGAGGTGATGGTTCCCTTTCTTATGTAAATGAGGCCTAATGCCCATTTTAGCACCCAGCACGACACTGGACAGTGATGAGTGGGGGCTGGTGTTGTGCAGAAGTGCTTCCCCTGACTCTAGTCATTGCAATCATTCCCTCCCCCGCCTCCCTGCTGCCAACTGCAACCCTCCTCCTGGGACTAACCTTCAAGCGAGGCATTTGTCATCTCAAGTGCATAAGCTGCCTGTGGAGATGCCGGAAGATTCAAAGCAGCATTAACCCCTTATGAACTACACAGTGGTTATCTATAATTATTTTATCATCTCATACTAGCTAATCATAATCCTAATTGTGTTGCCTGTGTCTTTTAAAATATAAAAGTGCACTTGAGTTATTCCAGCTTGTAAAAACAGTGAGCCGTTATTTTGATATTCTTCATAACAAGGTGACTGAAAACGTGCAATTAAGCTAACTATCAGCCCCGCTCATTTGACGTCTAACAGCAGATCACAGAAAATCAACAGCTTCCTTATCATAAGAGATATGGTCGACTTATAGGCATTGCCGTGAGACCACTGACATGGGAAATGGTACTTTAAATATATGAATGCTATCAAGGAGGCTCAGGATAAAAATTAAATTCATGTCATTGGGGCTGGGAAAGTGAATCCTCTGATACCTCTCCACCCACAGGTGTTGTTATAAATGCAGGTTTCTTCTACTTACTGGGGCTGAAATTCATCTTGGGCGGAGTGTAAAGTCGGGTGATAGCGAAGTCGCAGCCCATGTATAGAATGGACTGCCACTTTGATATCACCTATTTTGCATATGCACCCAAGACGAGTTGCAGCCCCACTGGGTCCTATTTTGCTTTTTTAAATACTTGGTGTTTTCTATATATTTTTTAAACGTTTTATATTTTCTAACTTCTTTCTTTTTGAATAAAAAGAAGTTTGCAATTATTTTATCAAAATTGAACTCTGCAAGTTTAGAACATGGCTTATGCTGGAACAGAGCATGGCCACAGTTTGACCCAATCTCAATTTAAATAAATTAACTGCGAAAGGAAAATAAAAAGGCGGACTGTTTTGCTTGCACTTTCGGTCATTTCCTCCATTGCTATCAACACCACTGGCGACTGCCTGACAGAATCTCCTACTGGGATAATAGCATAAAACCATGTATGTTTTTGATCTGTTTATGTCAGTGCCACACGATCACGTGCATTTACCCACTGAGGAACCTGAACCCCACTGAAATTTGTTCTGAGGTGTAAACAGTAAAATATGCAGTAAATAGATTTGAGTAAAGACCATTCCACTTCAGCATGTAATCAAAAGCTGTAAGATAAGGTTATGACTCACATGCTGTTGAAAAGCTCTCGGTAAGTTTCATCACCTTTGCCTTCTGACATCAAACTGTCCAATTTGTCTATCAGTTTTGCCTCCACCTGAGAAGACATGTATTGAGTAAGCTCATTCATTAATTAGTCTCCTGACTGATTTGTACAGATATATATTTTTTTTACATTTTGTGCTCTAAGCAACACTTGTGTGAACTGGCAAGACGTGGCCTAGAAATTTAATTGTGCCCGAAAACGGTCATGCAGGGGATGGGGTGCGGGCTGCACGTGCCTGTTCGCATTGTGGAAGTGAAATAGATGCTGCCCGCTCATTATAACTCAGGCTTGCATCCAGCGCTACTGATTGGCTGCATGCCTATTAAAGGCAACCAGTACCTCTTAAAGGGGAGGTGCACTCTGTCTGTCTGGAGCAGGGAACATATGTAAGGAGAGCTATCTGCAAGTCATGCAGATTGGGCCCGCAGGTTCTCTGATGCTGCTTTGGAGGCCCTGGTCCATGTGTGGACAGGACAAGAGAGATTCTGTTCCCTCATGGGGGCAGAAAGCCCTCCAGGTAACATTTCCGCCAATAGTGGCAAGAGGTCACAAAAGAGATTAGTTCCAAAAGCTTAGCTCCCAGGACATGGATGCAATGCCGGAAAATGTTCAACAACCTCACCAGATATGTTAAGGTAAGAATACTAATTCCTTACTCTCTACTCACACCTTCGGCCTCACTATTCACAATACTCCCCTTCCCCGGTACCCATCACTCTTCTGCAATCACTGCAGCACACTTCACCATCTCTTTCTCCTCATACTCACCACTATTGCAACTCTCACTTCTGCACACCTCACATCTTACGCACTGCATACCAACTATTCGACTGTGACAGGCACCTTCTCTGAACAACTCACAAGACTCTCACAAACACACTCCCTTCATTCTTATCGGACAAGGTAGCGCAAAACCTCCGCCTGGAGGCTACCACCAGAGGTGTCCAAGCCTGCCTGCACCTCCTCTCCCCGATGAAAGAAAACTTGCTGGCCATCACGGGCAGGGGGATAAGTCATTGCTGTGGCAATGCTGGAGGAGACAATCACGCAAGATATTGCCACACCTTATCCCCATTTTCCCTTCTTGCTTCTCTCTCACCGTACACACGCTGTGTGATAAACTGCAGCTACTTTCATCAGCCACTTCTCCCTCAGCTCCTCCCTCACATCAAATGCTAAGCCTTGTCCCTCTCTTTCATTTCAGGTGCTGAATATGTGGAAATATCTCTGCTACTTCAGGAAAAAGAGGCCAGCCTTCCTGAAAATCCAACTTCACTTTATCTGACCAGCTCAGATATTGGTATCATGTGTACTTTAGAAACTAGACGAGAGGAGGGGTCTTCATCAGTGGTGAATCACTGGACATAAGTGGGCAGGAGCTAGGGCAGAGGGGTAGAACACCTCAGGTGCCAGCTCGCCGGAGGGCAAGATCGCATACTACTAGCTTTGCTACACTCAGAAGCAGACTTCGAGAACCCAGGGTACCCAAGAAGACTGATGGGCAGACATCCGGAAAAGCTAAGTGCACTGGGCAGCCTGAACGAGTATGCACACAATGGCTCAGAGCATGAAGGAATCCAGCTTCAACTTGTGTCATGGCTCGCAGAGCATGGAGACCATTTTGTCTAACATGGAACATTTGCCCAGCTCCATGAACATGACAGTGGCGTCCACCATGATGGAGTGTCTGCTGTCGGCTAATTCTACAGCCATGGTAGCTTGGACAGCTGCCATCTTGGCTTTGGGGATCAGTGTTGACAGGGGCTGCCAGAGTGTCACATCACTCCTGCACTCTGTGCTTGCGCAGATCTATAGGCGTACTGAGGCGCATCCCCCAGAAGAGTAGGCTTGGCTCCATGGGAGAGACAGTTGCTGTCCTCTCTGAAGATGACAGCATGTCTGCTCCTCCACCACCCATTCTGCCAGTGCCCTTTTTAATGCCACAGCCAGTTGGGCCAGATTGCCCCAGCCCACATCGAGATGCCCACAGGTGCTCGAGGTTACCCACCACGACCATCTGAAGTGTCCTTAATGTAAGCTCAGCAGCCTTCCAGCTCCATAGCTGTAAACTGGGCAAACAGTTTGTAGGAGCACAGGATAAGTAAACAAGCACAGAGGACAGGCACTAAAGGCTTGCACAAGGGTGATTCATTATTATTTCTGTTCATTATTAGGTATAAATGGAATTCAGTATTTTTTTTAAAATTGGTTCTTGTTCTGGATTTGGTGTTGAGGTTAACATTTATAGTGAAGTGAGGGCAAGACCTATAACCCAAAGGAATGGCTCCAGAGATGAGGGTCTTCAGTTACGTGGATAGACTGGAGAAGCTGGAGTTATTCCTCCTTGGAGCAGAGAAGGTTGAGAAGAGATCTGACAGAGATGTTCAAAATCACGAGGGGTCTGGACAGAGTCGTCAGAGAGAAACTGTTCCCATTGGCGGAAGGGTCGAGAACCAGAGGACACAGATTTAAGGTGTTTGGTAAAAGAACCAAAGGCGACACGAGAAAAAACTTTTTTACCAAGCGAGCGGTTAAAATATGGAATGCACTGCCTGAAAGGGCGGTGGAGGCAGATTCAATTGTGGCTTTCAATGGGAATTGGATAAGTACCTGAAGGAAAAACATTTTCAGGGCTATAGGGAAAGGGCGGGGGAGTGGAACTAGCTTAAGTACTCTTGCAGAGAGCCGGCACATGCTCAACGTGATGAATTCCCTCCTTTTGCGCTGTAACCATTCTATAATTTTATGAAGGCTGGACTGAAAGAAGACAATCCGATGGTGGTAATAATGATTATGGGACTATTAGTGTATTGGGGATGTCTTATTACGTTAGCACGCTAAATAAATTTAAGTTGTTGCTTCGCTGCAAACAAGCTGGGTCTTGATGGAGTTGAATTATTTTCTATTCCAAAAGATGCACGGCTGGTGATGGGGAGCATGCAAGGCAATCTGGGTGTTGTCTATGGCATCTTGCACCCTGGGGAACAACATGCATTTATATAGCAACCTTCAACATATAAAATGTCCCAAGGTGCTTCACAGACAAAATTAGACACCAAGCACTGGGGAAAGAGCAGGAGAGTGAGACTAATTGGACAGCTGTTTCAAAGAGCCGGCATGGATATGATGGGCCGAATGGCCTCCTTCTGAGTTGTATCATTCCATGATTCTATGATAAGGAAATATGAGGACTGGTCACCAAAAGCTTGATCAAAGAGGGTAGGCTTTAAGAAGTGTCTTAAAGGAGGAGAAAGAGATAGACATGCCAAGAGGGTTAGGGAGGGTATTCCATTGCTTAGGGCCCAGACAGCTGAAAGCATGGCCGCAAATGGTGAAATGAAGAAAATCTGAGTTGTAGAAGGAAACCTGCAATGTGGGAAAAGCTGAGTGCTCTCGGAGTCTGCTTCGCCCTGTTCATGGGGAAAGAGATATTGGATTTCTTCCTGACGCAGAGAGCCTTGGTGACCTCCCTGACACAATGGTGGACTGCAAATTGTGAGATGCTTCTCACATCACCTGCTGCAGCCTGGAAGGAGCCAGTTGCATAAAAGTAAAAGACCAGGATGACCTTGACAGCCAGACATTGCTGTCCATGCCCTAGTACGAAGCTCAAGTTGTGGCTGCAGCAGGTGACATGATAAATATGGTGGGACTCCTTATTTTTGAAGTGGAGTCATCCAAGAAATTGTTCCTCAGTGAAGTTCACGTAGGTGAAGTGTTCCCTGAAGACCCACTGTGGGTACAGCCTCCTGCTCCTCCTCTTCTCTCTTCTGCGAGCTGCTCCTACTCTCTCCTGTCTTCCTTGCTGCTCCCCTCCTCCTCCTCCTCCAGCTTTAAAGGTAACCCTACCAGACCACCCATCACTGCAGTAAAACTGTTTCGAAGGCAGTCAAAAACAGTGAAGCGTCAGCAAAAACTGAATTAAGTTTTCATGGTCAGCAAACAGGCCAGACAAAGTTAACCACCAGCCTCACCTGACCAGTCAGCAGCTAACCTGTACATAACAGAAAATGTAGGTCCCTTATTTAAATCTTTTAAGCGATGTGCCCCACAGCCAAGCTGAGGGGGGACTGCCCTTGGCTGATCATAAAAGGAATCCAACTGCTCATTCCATGCTCGGATATATTTGAGGTCACACAATAATCTGCCCATTTGCTTAAATGCCTTCGGATGATACACACCTGGTCAAGCAGCTATACATTTAGATTATCTGGAACCACTGCCAGAAATCGACACTTCAACATTAGTTGATAGCCTTGAAATCTGTTACATTTCCCCTCCTAGCCACAATTTCAAAGTGTCTTCTGAGCTCTGTGACTAATCCTCTGATGTTGCAGAAAGCTGTATACAGCACTTTCTTTCAGTTTTGCCTGGGTGCTTCAGGTGTTTTGTCATAAGCAGCAGGGATAGCACATTTTACAATTTCGTAGTCCGCACCATCCACTGGATCCACATGAGAAAATGCTGCAAGTGTTCAGTGCTAATGATGGCATTAACCTTACACAATGTGAATGAACTAAAGAAGCCACGAAATATATTACAACAAAAATGCTTCATTTTTGCCACAAGGATGTCCAAGATAAAGATGGCGGGAATCCAAATTTAAAATAAAATACAGCTTCCTATATGATCAGTGAGTGTTTACAGTGAAAGATCGCTCAAATAGCCACATGTATCTTGTATGGATTTGAATATCTGAATAATGAACTGCAATAAGTAAGTCTCTAAAGTAAAATACATAAACACGATCAGCCTTAGTGCCAGAGGAAGAAAAACACCTCCTCCACCATCCTCCCCCTCTCAGTATGAAAGCAGAGACATTTCAGATCTTAACCACTTAACCCTTCAAATTTCATAGAGTGTTGGCTGTTATTAATTTTCAATCTGCAAAATGATATATAAATCAATATTGTAACATATTTATACAATATAAATGATAGTTTCATAGGTTCATTACATTATTTTATTGAAATATAAAAGATCACCAATTTCAAAAAAGCTCGTAGAGTCCAATGGATTTACCACAAACAAATATACATTCTGTAACCTCTCTGAAATGATATTTATGCATCAGCTGAACATTGCTAATATTTCTTAAATGTTGCGATGATTTTATTTTGGGGGTGGGGAATTTATAGAGCACAACCTGTTTGAAATTTCCAGTTCGTCTCTGCTCCCAGTCCATCATATCATGAAAAATTGGAATCATCACATTCCGAAGGTCTGCCTGGGGTACAAGAGTCACTTCAAGAAATGGTCCAATAAGTCCCGGAATAAAGTGTAGCTTGTGCTCTCCTATAATATAATCAATAATAATTTATTTTATTTAAACAATTGACATTATATTGCGGATTTCGGCAATTAAAAAGAACAAATCTGTTGTCCTTTACCTAGGTTTTGCCACATGCTGAAGATTTCACATCCCATCATCACCCTCATATCTCCATATCTGTAATTTAATTTGAAAATCTATGATGATGCACATAAAACCAACAAGTGACATCCGAATAATAGAAAACATTTAGTTCCAGCAACCCAAGCATAATAATGAGAAGTTCTTTTTAAAAAACAGATGTATAGCCTTTGTACTTAAACAGAATCAATAATGCAACTTACTTTTCTAGAACTTTTTTCCTTTTGGAAGGTGAAAAAATCTCCAGCTGAAGGCAAGGCTGATTGATAAATATTACTGCCAAATAGAAGTAAGAATCCCACACCTGCGGAAGATGAATTTATAATTATATTCAGATTTGAAATACTAGAGAGGTACTTTTATGACCATTTAGACTGGCAACCAATGTGACATTAGTGCAATATATATATATATACATCCACTAATGTACCCCGAAGACTTGAAAAAGCATTTTTATTTTAAAAAATGATTTGCAAAGTTTATACGTCGAGATGATCTCATGGCTAAAACGGTCACATGGTTGCAAAATTTACAAATATACAGAAAAAATGGTGGATGTTCCCAGAATCATAGAATCTTATAGCACAGAAGGAGGCCATTCAGGCCATCGTGGCTGTGCCGGCTCTTTGAAGAGGTATCCAATTAGACCCACTCCCCTGCTCTTTCCCCATATTGTGGAACCAACCAGGGAGCAGACTATTTTAGATCTGGCACTGTCTAATGACACTGGATTAATTAATGATCACATAGTAAAGGATCCTCTTGGGAAGAGTGATCATAGCATGGTAGAATTTCAAATACAGTTTGAGGGTGAGAAAGATAGGTCTGAAACTAATGTCCTGAACTTAAATAAAGGCAATTACAAAGGTATGAATGCAGAGTTGGCAAAAGTGGACTGGGAAAATAGATTAAAGGGTAAGACAGTAGGTGAACAGTGGCAAACATTTAAGGAGATATTTCATAACTCTCAGTAAAGATATATTCCAGTGAGAATGAAAGACTCTAAGGGAAGGAAGTAAAGGATGGTATCAAATTGAAAACAAGGCCTTACAATGCTGGGAAGAATAGTGGAAGGCCAGAGGATTGGGAAATTTAGAAACCAGCAAAAGATGACTGAAAAAAGAGAGAAGATAGTTTGAGAGTAAATTAGCAAGAAATATAAAAACAGACAGTAAGAGCATCTACAGGTTTATAAAAAGAGTAGCTAAAGTAAACATTGGTCCCTTCGAGGATGAGACTGGGGAATTAATCATGGAAAACAGGGAAATGGCAAAGACTTTGAACAAATAATTTGTATCGCTCTTCACTGTAGAAGACACTAAAAGCATCCCAATAATTGATAATCAATGGGAGAGCTTAAAACAATCGCTATTACTAGAGAAAAAGTGCTAGGCAAACTAATGGGACTAAAGGTGGACAAGTCCCCTGGACCTGATGGCCTGCATCCTCGGGTCTTAAAAGAAACGACTGCAGAGGTAGTGGATGTATTGGTTGTAATCTATCAAAATTCCCTAGATTCGGAGGAGGACCCAGCAGATTGGAAAACTGCAAATGTAATGCCCCTATTTAAGAAAGGAGGGAGACAGAAAGCAGGCAACTCTAGACCAGTTAGCTTAACATCTATCATTGGGAAAATGTTGGAGTCCACTATTAAGGAAGTGGTAGCAGGACATTTAGAAAATCATAATACAGTCAAGCAGAGTCAGCGTGGTTTAATGAAAGGGAAATCGTGTTTGACACATTTGCTGGATTTCCTTGAGGATGAAATGAGCAAGGTGGATATAGGGGAACCAATAGATGTTGTGGATTTGGATTTCCAGAAGGCATTTGATAGGATGCCACATAAAAGGTTGCTGTACAAGATAAGAGCTCACGGGGCTGGGGGTATGGATAAAGGATTGGCTAACTAACAGAAAAGAGAGAGTCGAGATAAATGGGTCATTTTCCGATTGGCAAACAGTGACTAGTGGGGTGCCGCAGGGATCGGTGCTGGGGCCTCAACTATTTACAATCTATATTAATTACTTGTATGAAGGGACCAAGTGTAATGTAGCCAAATTTACTGATGGTACAAAGATAAGTGGGAAAGCAAATTGTGTGGAGGATGCAAAAAATTAGCAAAAGGGATATAGATAAGCTAAGTGAGTGGGCAAAAATCTGGCAGATGAGTACAATGTGGGAAAATGTGAGGTTATCCACTTTGCTAGGAAAAATAAAAAAGCAAATCATTTAAATGGGGGAGAGATTACAAAATGCTGAGGTACAGAGTGATCTGGGGATCCTTGTACATGAAACACAAAAAGTTAGCATGCAGGTACAGCAAATAAGTAGGAAGGCAAATGGAATATTGGCTTTTATTGCAAGGGGGATGGAGTATAAAAGTAGGGAAGTCCTGCTACAACTGTGAGACCACACCTGGAGTACTATGTACAATTTTGGTCTCATTTTAGGCAAGATATACTTACATTGGAGGCAGTTCAGAGAAGGTTAACGAGGTTGATTCTTAAGATGAAGGAGTTGTGTTATGAAGAAAGGTTGAGCAGGTTGGGTCTCGTGTCATTTGAGTTTAAAAGAATGAGAGATGATCTTATTGAAACATGTAACATTCTGAAGGGGCTTGGCAGGGTTGATGCAGAAAAGATGTTTCCCACCTGGGGGAATCTAGAACAAGAGGACATAATTTCAGAATAAGGGGTCGCCCATTTAAAACGGAAATGAGGAGAAATTTCTTCTCTGAGGGTCGCGAATCTTTGGAATTCTCTTCCCCAGAGAGCTGTAGAGGCTGGGTCATTGAATATATTTAAGGTGGAGATAGACAGGTTTGGAATGATAAGGGAGTCAAGGGTTAGGGGGAGCGGGCGGGGAAGTGGAGTTGAGGCCAAGATCAGATCAGGCTAAATCTTATTGAATGGTCGAGGGACCAAATGGCCTACTCCTGCTCCTATTTCTATGTTCTTATATCCCTGCAGAAATCTTGCACGATACTTTTCACTGTAAGTTGGCTACTTTATGATAATAGGATCATTACATCATGTAACGTACAACGTATTATTGTGTGACTAAGGCAGACATATATATGAGCTAACCTCTCGCTTTACAGTTTCAAAGTCTAATTGTTGCTGAGAAATACAGCTCAAGATCAATTAGAATTTAATTGTTATTTAGCGAGGGATAGTTGTTGGTTGGAAGGTGCTGTAAATTTACAGCGAATGGTCAGATATAAAGCTGGATTGTCGAGAACACAATGGAGTGGTTCAGCAATTCATTTTTTGATGAATGTTTGTGATTGTAACATGAAATGACTGACTTAGTTTCTGTTTAAAAATAAATACTTCAACACTTTGAAGTGTAATGTCTAGAATGTGACATACACTCTCAAACCTTTACTCAGACACATACAGCTGCGTACAGTAGCTGTACAGTAGCACTGTAAATAGGCAGGGTTGAGTAACTTACCAGCAAAAATCTGTATATATCTGAAACGTAAAAATATAAATGAAGGCAATGCTACAAACAGATACAACATTCCAGTTTTTCTTTTTTTATTTGTTCCTGGGATGTGGGCGTTGCTGGCAAGGCTGGCATTTATTGCCCATCCCTAAATGCCTCCAAAAAGGTGGTGGTGAGCCAATTTTTTGAACCCTACAGTCCTGGAGGGAGTTCCAGGACTTTCATCCAGCAACGATGAAGCAACGGCGCTATATTTCCATGTCAGGATGGTGTGTAACTTGGAGGGGAACTTGCAGGTGATGGCTTCCATGTGCCTGCTGCCCTTGTCCTTCTAGGTGGTAGAGGTTGCGAGTTTGGGAGATGCTGCCGAAGAAGTCTTGGCAAGTTGCTGTAGTGCATCCTGTAGATGGTACACACTGCAGCCACTGTGCACCGGTGGTGGAGGGAGTGAATGTTTAAGATAGTGGATGATGTGCCAATCAAGCGGGCTGCCTGGTCCTGGCTGATGTTGAGGTTCTTAACTTTTGTTCCAGCTGCACTCATCCAGGCAAGTGGAGAGTATTCCATCACACTCCTGAGCTTGTGCCTTGCAGATGGTGGAAAGGCTTTAGGGAGTCAGGAGGTGAGTACTCGCTGCAGAATACTCAGCCTCTGACCTGCTCGTGTTGCCACAGTATTTATGTGGCTGGTCCAGTTTAAGTTTCTGTTTAATGGTGATCCCCAGGATGTTGATGGTGGGGGATTTGGTGTTGGTAATGCTGTTAAATATCAAGGGGCAGTGGTTAGACTCTCGCTTGTTTGAGATAGTCATTGCCCGGCACTTGTGTGGCGTGAACGTTACTTGCCATTTATCAACTCAAACCTGAATGCCGTCCAGGTCTTGCTGCATGCTGGCATGACGGCTCCATTATCTGAGGAGTTGCGAATGGAACTGAACACTGTGCAGTCATCAGCGAACATCCCCATGTCTGACCATATGATGGAGGGAAGGTCATTGATGAAGCAGCTGAAGATGGTTGGGCATAAGACACTGCCCTGAGGAACTCCTGCAGCGCTGTCCTGGGGCAGTCATGATTGACCAACAACCACAACATCTTCCTTTGTGCTGGGTATGACTCCAGCCAGTGGAAAGTTTCTGCCCTGATTCCCATTGACTTCAATTTTACTGGAGTTCCTTGATGCCACACACTGTCAAATCATGATCATCATAGGCGGTCCCTTGAACGAGGATGACTTGCTTTCACACCAAAAGGAATGAGTTCACAGATGTTTCAATGAAGGACTCGATATTCTAGTCCTGAATTCGAGGGATGGAAGATGCCTGTGCTGGGAATTTGTTAATGTGTGGTGACTGTTGCACATCAGCCATCACACGGGCTTGACAGAGCTAGGCCTTTATCCAATGCCAATGGCAGGACGACTGGAGACCTGCTCTGCTGCATGGACCTAGTGTGCACACATATTGCTGTGTGGGTCGGTTAAACGCTGCTTTGATGTCAAGGGCAGTCACTATCAGTTCACCTCTCGAAATCAGCTCTCCCTGTTTGGACCAAGGCTGTAATGGCATCTGGAGCCGAATGGTTCTGGCAGAACCCAAACTGAGCTTTGGTAAGCAGGTTATTGGTGAGTAAATGCCGCTTGATAACACTGTCGACAACACCTCTGATGATTGAGAGTAGACTGATGGGGCGGTAATTGGCCGGATTGGATTTGTCCTGCTTTATGTGGACAGGACATACCTGGGCAGTTTTTCACATTGTTGAAGCTGTATTGAACAGTTTGGCTAGAGGCATGGCTACTTCTGGAGCACACATTTTCAGCACGACAGCCGGGATGTTGTCGGGGCCCTTAGCCTTTGCTGTACACAGTGCGCTCAGCCGTTTCTTGATATCACGTGGAGTGAATTGTATTGGCTGAAGACTGGCTTCATTGATGGTGGGCACCTTAGAAGGAGGCCAATATAGATCTTCCACTTGGCACTTCTGGCTGAAGATGGTTGCAAACTCTTCAGCCTTGCCTTTTGCACACGCATGCTGGGCTGCGCCATCATTGAGGATAGGGATATTTATCGAGCCATCTCCTCCAGTTAGTTGTTTAATTGTCCACCACCATTCACAACTGGACATGGCAGGACTGATCTGATCTGTTGATTGTGGGATCACAGCAGTCTACAGCATGCTGTGAAGCAGCATGCTATAGACAGAACTAAGCAATCCCACAATATAGTCTGTTCTTCAAAATATTGAGCAAATATGAATTACACATTTTTTTTTGTCATCAACAGCTTTAAACACATCACGCCTTGAAATCTCCATGGTGCTCTGTTTCATGAAAGTATCATTTCCTATCCACTCGCAAAAATTTCATGAAACAAAATAGATGTTGAAAATGAAAATGAAATTTAAGCAAATCTTGTGGTGTAATGAGCTGGTACATGAACCCATTAGTGGAATGATGTGAAGCCGACTTCACGATTCTCTGAATGGTGAATTCTGATTAAAACAATAAGTGGATTGAAAATCGCCTTTTAGTCAATTCTTGTGACTGCAACAGTTCAGTGGTGAAGTCATCCACAAGTGCATTCCATGCCGGTGATGCTAATTGTGTCAACAGCGGATAACTGTTAATGTTACTACTTTAAGTTTGAGAAATGATTTGCAGTCAATGGCTGGAAAATTCTCACTGCTATCTAATCTATCTGTTTAACCAGGATTTTGGCAATGAGTTATTCTCTCCATTCAAGAATTTGTATTATATAGCTCCTTTAATATAGTAAAACATCCCAAGGCATTTCAACAGTGTTATAAGACAAAACAAATAAATTTCACACTGAGTCACATAAGAGGAAATTATGGCAGATAGAGATAGGTTTTAAGGACCATCTTAAAGGAGGAAAGAGAGGTAGAGAGGCAGAGAGGTTTAGGGAGGGAGTTCCTGAGCTTGAGTCTAAGCAGCTGAAGGCATGGCCACCAATGACATAGACAAAGTTCAGTTCCCACAATTACTTTGTATGATTTTTAGTACAATAAACTCAAAGATCTTGATTCATCAACCTTTCAGATGTTAATATTTAATGTAAATTAAAGGTGCATTTACACTACAATGGTGTGACACAGTTTCACTTTGCACTAATGCTGCAGTTGGAGTGTAAATACAACCTGAATCCAGAATCAAGGCCTGGCCCGACACTGAAATGAAGCCGAGCTGGATTCCGTGTGTCAGGAGTCTGCTTCACCTCTGAACCTGAACAGCTGATTGATGTTGTATAAAACCAAAATCATTTTGCACTGATGTGAGCTTTGTTGTGTAAAAGTACTTCTAAAAATGGCTTCGAGCCTTTAGTACATTTACAGCCATGTTCCTGCACATCAAGATCTATATAAGCAACTCCACTGGTATTTGGTGGAAGGGTTGCTTTACTTGTCATAGAATCATAGAAATTTACAGCACGAAGGAGGCCATTTCGGCTCATCGTGTCTGTGCCGGCCAACAAGAGGCTATCCAGCCTAATCCCACTTTCCAGCTGTAGGTCCGTAGCCCTGCAGGTTACAGCACTTCAACTGCACATCCTTTTTAAATGTGGTGAGGAGTTCTGCCTCGACCACGCTTTCAGGCAGCGAGTTCCAGACCCCCACAATGCTCTGGGTGAAGAAAGTTCCCCTCAAGTCCCCTTTAAACCTTCTACCAATTACTTGAAATTTATGCCCCCAAGTTGTTGACCCCTCTGCTAAGGGAACTAGGCCCTTTCTATCCACTATATGTAGGCCCCTCATAATTTTATACACCTCAATGAGGTCTCTCCTCAGCCTCCTCTGTTCCAAGGAAAACAAACCCAGCCTATGTAATCTTCCTCATAGCTTAGATTCTCCATTCCCGGCAACATCCTCATAAATCTCCTCTGTACCCTCTCGAGTGCAATCACATCCTTCCTGTAATGTGGTGACCAGAACTGCTGCAGTACTCTAGCTGTGGCCTAACTAGTGATTTATACAGTTCAAGCATAACTCCCCCTGCTCTTGTATTCTATGCCACGGCTAATAAAGATAAGCATTCTGTATGCTTTCTTAACCACCTTAACCACCTGACCTGTTACCTTCAGGGATTTGTGAACACGCCCTCCAAGGTCTCCTTGTTCCTTGACACTTCTCAATGTCCTACCATTTAATGTGTATTCCCTTTCCTTGTTAGCCCTCCCCAAATGCATTACCTCACACTTCTCTGGCTTAAATTCCATTTGCCACTGTTCTGCCCACCTGACCAGTTGATTGATATCTTCCTGCAGTCTACGGCTTTCTTCTTCATTATCAACCACATAGCCGATTTTAGTATCATCTGCAAACTTCTTAATCATACCCCCTATATTCAGGTCTAGATCACTGATGTATACCACAAAAAGCAAGGGACCTAGTACTGAGCCCTGCCTTCGAGTCACAAAAACACTCAGCAACCATTACCCTCTGCTTCCTGCCTTTGAGCCAATTTTGGATCCAACTTGCCACTTTGCCCTGGATCCCATGGGCTTTTACTTTCGTGACCAGTATGCCATGTGTGACCTTATCAAAAGCCTTGCCAAAATCCATATACACTACATCATATGTACTACCCTCATCGACCCTCTTTGTTACCTCTTTAAAAAATTTAATCAAGTTAGTCAGACACGACCTTCCCTGAACAAATCCGTGCTGACTGTCCTGGATTAATCTGTGTCTTTCTAAATGAAGATTTATCCTGTCTTTCAGAATTCTTTCCAATAATTTTCCCACCATCGAGGTTAGGCTAACTGGCCTGTAATTACTCAGTCTATCCCTTTCTCCCTTCTTTAACAAAGGTACCACATTAGCAGTCCTCCAGTACCATACCTGAAGCCAGAGAGGATCGGAAAATGATAGTCAGAGCCTCTGCTATTTCCTCTTTTGCTTTACTTAACAACCTGGGATACATTTCATCCGGACCTGGGGACTTATCCATGTTCAAAGCTGCTAAACCCCTTAATACCTCCTCTCACTATGTTTATTTCATCTAATATTTCACACTCCTCCTCCCCGATAGCAATGCCTGCATCGCTCCACTCTTTTGTGAAAACAGATGCAAAGTGCTCATTAAGAACCATACCCACATCTCCCACCTCCCCACACAGATTACCCTCCTGGTCTCTAATAGGCCCTACCTTTTCTTTAGTTATCCTCTTGCTCTTAATATATTTACAAAACATCTTTGGGTTTTTCTTGATTTCACTTGCCAAGAATTTTTCATGCTCTCTCTTTGCTTTCCCAATATCTTTTTTATTTTCACCCCTGCACTTTCGATACTCTTCTAAAGATTCTGCAGTATTTAGCCCTCGCTATCAGTCATAAGACTCCCTTTTTTTCTTTATCCTACCCTGTATGTCCCTTGACATCCAGGCAGCTCTAGATTTGTTAGTCCCACCCTTTTTCTTTAAGGGCACATATTTGGTCTGAACCCTCCGGATCTCCTCTATGAATGCCTCCCACTGCGCTGACATTTACCTTCAAGTAGCTGTTTCCAGTCCATTATAGCTAAATCACCTCTCAGCTTAGCAAAATTGGCTTTTCCTCAATTTAGAACTTTTATTCCTGGTCTATCTTTGTCCTTTTCCATAACTACCTTAAATCTAACTGAATTATGGTCACGAGCACCTAAATGCTCTCCCACTAATACCCCTTCCACCTGCCCAGCTTCATTCCCTAAAACTAAATCCAGAACTGTTCCCTCCCGTATTGGGCTTGCTGCAAACTGGCTAAAAAAGTTATCCTGAATGCATTTTAGGAATTCCGCACCCTCTATACCCTTCACACCAATTTTATCCCAGTTAATATTAGGGTAGTTGAAATCCCCCACTACTGCCCTATAGCTTTTGCACTTCTCAGAAATCTGCCGACATATTTGCTCTTCTATCTCCCTCTCACTGTTTGCGGGTTTATAGTACACTCCCAGCAGTGTGATTGCCCCTTTTTTGTTTTTCAGTTCGACCCCCAATTCAGTTGTGATGAGATACTTAAAAAAAAAATCAATCATTTTAATTTAAGTTTAATCATTTGAAAATTTTCAGTGTTTGTTAATGATGAAACAATATTGATTTTGCTTTCACTCAATTTCCACAATGTAACATCTATTTTCTGTTATTTAAGTTCTGTACGTGATTAAAATGATATTCTGTACATACAGTTAGGCACAGCTTTCATTGACAGATTGCTTTTTCATTGAACATTCTGAAATCTACAAGTAAATTATCAGGTATTATTTTTCACAATGTACTGTACACATAATCTGATCGTAAATATATGTAGAGTAATTTGTAGTGTACTGATTATTCAAGGAGTTTAAATTCAGCAGTGACCCACTGAAGTATACTGCTGAGATTTGAAAGGGAAAGTGTACGATCAGCTATTTAACCATGGGGTTTAAAACAGTCTTTTCTGCCAGTCCCCTTCATAATGCTCAATTTTTAGCTTGTAAGGCTGTTGGGTGATGTGCTTTCAGGCCTCTGCCACTTCACTGCCCGGAGTATGAGAGCAGACTGGAGTGTATCATCTCCAATCACTACCTGTGGGGAAATGACTCACATAATGGCACAGTTGGGATCAGTAACATATTTTGGATTTATACCCATGTCCTACCACTCCACTGAAGCGGCAATGTTTGTGTCATCATGCTATGCTCAATTTGTTTTCAATTTTTCACATTTCAGTAACGAAGAGACTGCTAGTATGCTCTTGTTTTCAAATGTATGTACACTCGGTTCAGCATTAAATTCTGAACGAGCATAATGTTACATTCAGTGTCCAGTGATCCTATGCTCTCATGATGTTTAGGCACCTCGGGTCTTTCAAAATGGACATGGCAACCCTGTGATGGTTACACTAATCCTGTTTGTGCTTTTGGAGAATCAAAGAGTTTAAGTTTATATCCTTGGTTAGGACTTGTGTTCCACATTGATGGCTGTATCTGTGCAAATTTAGCATAGAAATCCTAAATAGGACACCTGGGGGTAGAAATTGCCCTCCACCGGAAACGGGGCACACCTACCCTTTTTGAAGTGTTCTGGCTGCTGCAATGGACTCGGTGGCATAACCGGCGAAATTCAGCTCCTCGGGGTTTTTTTCCAGCAGGGTGGAAGAGAATCATCATTGGGGGCAGAAGTGAGAGTGGAGAGCAGTGGCCATCACTAGCGGGGCGGGACGGAGTGTCCGCAGCTGTCCATCATCAGTGCCCTGCTGATGACGTCATCATGTTGGCGCATCACAACGTCTCTCCCCTACAGTTAAAGCAGAGAGCCGCTGCGAACTCTGCATTAATTTTAGTTAGGTCCACTTGGCCACCAGGGAGTGTTTTGGCTGGGCCAGCGGCCTGGCACCCAAGAGGGGGTGCCAGGCTGGCATTGGTTAATTCATCCCACTTACACTTGCCCCCACCTGGCAGTCAGTCGACAAACAAAAACAACATGGTAGCGTGCCCTCCCCTTTCAGGGTGCACCAAAGCTGTCGGGGGCACCGGACAGAGGCGGGGCTGCTTCCGCGGGGCAATTTCGTGAGGAGGCCCCCGCCAGAAGGTAAGGTATCGGTGCTTGCACGCCATGGCAGGAAAATGGACGGAGCGGTCCCGGACACCGCTCCGCTCCTGAGGAAGGACAATTTCTAACACGGTGATCCCTCCACGGAGAGTCGCCGGCCATTCCGTGCCGCTCCATGGTCGCCGCCACTTTCAACGTTCAGAGACATTATCGAAAGGGGCAATTTTGGCCCCCCTAAACTGCAATGCAATTCGATTGCTTTCACTTCAGTGAGTGGGCGATTCAATGCTGGAATAGTGCTGTATTGCTTTCAGTTAAATGCTGGAGCCAGCACAGCATCTCAGAAAAGCGTATGCATCATGAAGCATATTGAAACTAGCTTACATAAACCCCAACCCACACCCCATGCCTGAGTTTATATATTCCAGTCACAGCATAGATTGAAGTGTTTGCTTACCAGATTTATGACATGTCCTGTTAGTGTCTGAATATGCATAGCAATGCTTTGAGAAACAAGACAACTACCAGTCGCAGCAGGACTAACCCTGCTGGCACATATGTGTTGGAAGTGGTTAATTCATCCCACTTACACTTTCCTCCATCTACAGCAAAGGAATTTGTTTTTGGCCTTAGGAAATGCTAGTTTCCAAGAGAAGGCTCAAAAATATGGGGCCCAATATTTACAGGGATGTAGGGAGGGAGCAGGGGCGCCTATTAGTGGGCAGGAAATCCAGAAATTCTGAGAACTCGGAGGTCTTGCTGAATTTAATGGCAAGATCTCATTATTCCATATCCCACTCTGCAACTGGCCTGTTGGGCAAAGCCTGTGCTACAAGGCAGCAGCCGGGGACCACTGGGGATCGACCCCAGCAATTGAGAAGATCGGGAGTTGTGGTGGGGGGGGGGGAAGGGGGCAGTGCTCAGAGCATGGCAGACATGGAGGAATAGGTAGGGAGGGGGATCTGAGAGATTGAGGGGAGAGGGAATCTGAAGATCGCGAGGGGGGAGACAGGTTGTGGCAGGTTTGCACTCCTGCTCCTCCTTGCCCACAAGCGGTGGTGAAAACCACTCCTAGCTGGATCTGGCAGCTCCTGCCTCCTTTCAGCTGCCGGGTTTCCTGAGCCCTGGGAAACCCAGCCCGCAGCCATTAAATCCAAATTGCTGTTAAAATTCTGAGGCACGAAGCCTCATTTAAATACTATAATTACCGATCTGCCTCTCAGGAGCAGTCTACTCGTCCGACGCCATGACTATTTCAGTTAAACTGGAAGTAGGCACATATGCGGTGGGTTGGGATCAGGTTTCCCATTTTTAACAATTTAATCCCCCTCCCCGACACTGTCTCATCCATACTGGGGGATTAAAATTACCCCAGGATGTTTCTCAGCTACCCCTGCCGTATTCCTTTAAACAGAATGTAAATCACACCCACCAAAAAAAAATGTCGTCACAGGACTAATATCAATGAAAAAAATTCCCCTAAACAATACTAACATTGTTAGTTACTGCAACCCTGCTCAGCAGATACACGAGACAGATCTAGCAGAACTGAAACCACAATTATGTTCATACATAAAACACACACAGCCTAAAGGCAGCTAGCCGCAAACCCAAAATGGGTTTATAACCTAAAATTAAAATCACCATACCTTGAAGTCAAAGCTTTCATTTAGAAAATTTTTTCTAAGTGCATCAGAGAGATATAGAATTGTAGTGATGATCACACTGAAAGAAGAGAAAAGCAGGAATCAGCTCCTGAAGTTGTGATCAACTGGTACCAGCCATACATCCTGGAGTAAAAACATTGGTATCTAATTAAAAATATCCTACTAACAGGTAGACATGTCATGTTTAGCACTGCAATCTGTGCTTACATTTGTTGCAATATGTAGATATGTCCTTTATACACTGACTACTATAAAATCAGTATTATGGGCCCAAGTTTCCACACGATAAAAAACGGGCGCCCCTCCGAGCTGGGCGCCCGTTTTTCGCGCCTAAAACGGCGCCGGAAAAAAACGCGCGATTCTGGAGTGCCCTGCAGCTCCTTGTCTGTTTGGCGCGGCGCCCAGGGGGGCGGAGCCTACACTCGCGCCGATTTTGTAAGTGGGAGGGGGCGGGTACTATTTAAATTAGTTTTTTCCTGCCGGCAACGCTGCGCGTGCGCGTTGGCACACGCGCAGTGTGAAGGAAACATTGGTACTCGACCATTTTTGTAGTTCTTTGTAGCTGTTTAATTTTTGAACATTTTTTAATAAAACAACATTACCATCAGCACATCAGCACTGAGGATTCCTGCTTACTGCCCCTCCCTCCCTCCCATTCGCGGGAACGACGCTGAGCTGACTGTAAGGCTTCCACCTCAAGTGGAAGGCTGCTTGCTGCCTGGTTACTGCCTGCCTGCCCCTCCCTCCCGTTCGCGGGAACGACGCCACATCGCTGAGCTGACTGAAGCACTTTCACACAGGTAGGAAGATGGTTTATTTAATCTTTTCTTTGCTTATAAATGTTTATTCAGGTTGGATTTATTTGTATAATATTTGTAGAAGTATAAATAAGGATTTATTGTAGAATTTAATGACTTCCCTTCCCCCCCCTCCCCCACCTCGTTCTGGACGCCTAATTTGTAACCTGCGCCTGATTTTTTTATGTGTAGAACAGGTTTTTTCAATTCTACAAAAATCTTTACTTGCTCCATTCTAAGTTAGTTTAGAGTACGTTTTCACTGTGGAAACTTTCAAATCAGGCGTCAGTGGCCGGACACGCCCCCTTTTGAAGAAAAAATTCTGTTCCAAAGTAGAACTGTTCTACCTGACTAGAACTGCAGAAAAAAAAATGTGGAGAATTGCGATTTCTAAGATAGTCCGTTCTCCACCAGTTGCTCCTAAAAATCAGGCGCAAATCATGTGGAAACTTGGGCTCTATATATCTATCACTTGTAGTTTGCAGTAGAATGGTTATTGTTTCAAATATATAGGTGTAAAACGTTGCTGATGAAGATGCCAAGTTAGCAGGAAACCATTAAACTTCTCAAAATTGTAGAGACCCTTTGGCAACTCCCGTAAGTATCATCTCGACATTCCCGCTCCACCTTCTTGCTGCATCCCCTCGATTGTTATGAATCAATGTAAAGGTCTCCAATTATGTTGGCAGACCCGATTCCTGTGCCAAAGTTTACACAGAAAGGACTAAGCAGCCTCTTTATGCCACCTTGAGTTCAAGAAGAATCATTCCGATCAGCACTTGGAATTTTCCAAGTTCGTAATCAAGTGCCAGTAATGGTATAATAGTCTCAGAGACCTTCGGGAGCAGGGATAAACAAGAGTTTTGTTTCCAATCATGAAATTTGTCAAAGTAGTGTCCGTTACCTTGAAGTATAAATGCTCAATAACTGTATTTGCAAATTGGAACACCAGCTCATTCAGAACTCAGGGGTGAAATTCTGTTGCGCCCTGTTTGGGAGGCAGGACATTTTGCACCAGGTGCGGAAGTCCCGCCCCACGAGCTAAACTCGGGCTATCGCCCCCGAAAGGAAGTGGAGCGCAAGATAACACGTTCCACTTCCTTTTGGGGGCAGTAGTGGGGCGGACGGGTTGGGAGCAGGGCGCAGTGCCACGCACTGGGCAGCGTAGTAATGCTACGCAGGAAGAGCTCTTACCGACATTAAATTAAATTATCACCCCACGAGCGGCCTGCAGCTCGGTTCATGTCCCTTGAAGCTGTCGCTGGCATCGCCTGGTGCAGCTTCAGGGGGCGATGCACAATTTAGGGTTCGGGGTGCTAATGGGGAGTTGCGCATGGTGATGACGTCATCATTGCTGGTGTGGTGGAGCGGGGCGCGATGGGTTACTGTCGCTGCTAAACTCCCGCCGAGTTTAGTGAGAGTCGTTAGCGGCGCAGCGCCTCTCGTTATCGCCCTCCGGGGGCGCTAACGGGAGGTGAAATGACCCAAATTTCTGGGCCATACTCTTAAAGCTGGATATTAATTTTAATAAATGTTATACTTTTATAAAACACTGGTTAGGCCTCAGCTGGAGTATTGTGTCATTTCTGGGCACCACACTTGAGCAAGGATGTCAAGACCTTGGACAGGATGCAGAAGAGATTTACTAGAATGGCACCAGAGATGAGGGACTTCAGTTATGCGGAGAGACTGGAAAAGCTGGGGTTATTCTTAGAGCAGAGAAGGTCAAGGAGATCTGACAGAGGCATTCAAAATCAGGAACGGCTGTGATAGAGTAAATAAGGAGAAACTGTTTTCAGTGACAGAAGGGTCGGTAACCAGAGGCCACAGATTCAAGGTGATTGTCAAAAGAACCAGGAGGTGACATGAGCACATTGTTTTTTTTAAACACCGAGTTGTTGTGATCTGGAATGCACTACCTGAAAGGGTAATGGAAGCAGATTCAAAAGTAACATTCAAAAGAGAATTGGATAAATGAAGCGAAAACATTGACAGGGCTACGGGGAAAGGACAGGGGAATGAGACTAATTTATAGCTCTACTGAAGAGCCAGCACAGGCACGATGGGTCGAATGGTCTCCTTCTGTGCTGCATTATTCTGTGATTCTATCAAGTGCGTCTAACTCCAGACTGGCAGCTATGCTTTGCTGGGGGCTCTGAAAGACAATACCATCCGGAACTGTTTTGCTTCAGGCTCCTTGCAGGCTACTACAGGAGACATCAATCACATCTCCATATCTACAGTGCATAGCTGCAATATGTGGGCGTTGGAGGAGGATATTGTGGTCGACCATGTCCAAGCTTGCAGAGAGGTTGAGAAGGACATAGAATGTACAGCACAGAAACAGGCCATTCAGCCCAACTGGTCCGCACCTGTGTTTATGTTCCACAGGAGTCTCCTCCCAGCCTACTTCATCTAACCCTATCAATATATCCTTTTACCGCTTTCTCCCTTATGTGCCTATCTAGATTCCCCTTAAATGCAGATCACTGTGGTAGTGAGTTCCACATTCTAACCTCTCTCTGGGTAAAGAGGTTTCTCCTGAATTCCTGATTCGATTTATTAGTGACTATCTTATATAGAGAATGAGACTGCGGAATTAATAATGGGAAACAGGGAAATGGCAGAAACTTTGAACAAATATTTTGTATCTGTCTTCACGGTAAAAGACACTAAAAGCATCCCAATAATTGATAATCAAAGGGATATTTGGCAGGGGTGAACTTAAAACAATCACTAGAGAAAAAATACTGGACAAACTAATGAGACTAAAGGCGGACAAGGAACCTGGACCTGATGGCCTGCATCCTAGGGTATTAAAGAAGTGGCTGCAGAGATAGTGGATGCATTGGTTGTAATCTACCAAAATTCCTTAGATTCTGGAGAGGTCCCAGCGGATTAGAAAACAGCAAATGTAACGCCCCTATTTAAGAAAGGAAGGAGACAGAAAGCAGGAATCTAAAGACCAGTTAGCCTAACATCTGTCATTGGGAGAATGCTTAAGTCCATTATTAAGGAAGTAGTAGCAGGGCATTTAGAAAATCATAATACAGTCAAGCAGAGTCAGCATGGTTTTATGAAAGGGAAATAATGTTTGACAAATTTGCTGGAGTTCTTTGAGGATGTAACGAGCAGGGTGGATAAAGGGAAACCAGTAGATGTCATGTATTTGGATTTCCAGAAGGCATTCGATAAGGTGCCATATAAAAGGTTAATGCACAAGTTAAGAGCTCATGGGATTGGTGGTAATCTATTAGCATGGATAGAGGATTGGCTAATTGACACGAAACAGAGAGTCAGGGTAGATGGGTCATTTTCAGGTTGGAAACTGTAACTAGTGGGGTGCCACAGGGATCAGTGCTGGGGTCTCAACTATTTACATTCTATATTAATGAATTGGATAAAGTAACCAAGTGTAATATGGTCAAATCTGCTGAGTACAATGTGGGAAAATGTGAGGTTATCCACTTTGGTAGGAAAAATAAAAAAGCGAATTATTATTTAAATGGGGGAGAGATTACAAAATGCTGCAGTACAGAGGGATCTGGGGGTCCTTGTACATGAAACACAAAAAATTAGCATGCAGGTACAGCAAGTAATTAGGAAGGCAAATGGAATGTTGGCCTTTATTGCAAGGGGGATGGAGTATTAATGTAGGGAAGTCCTACTACAGCTGTACAGGACCAGACCTGGAGTACTGCGTACAGTTTTGGTCTCCTTATTTAAGGAGGGATATACTTGCATTGGAGGCAGTTTAGAGAAGGTTCATGAGGTTCATTCCTAAGATGAAAGAGTTGTCTTATGAAGACAGGTTGGGCCTATACTCATTGGAGTTCCGAAGAATGAGAGGTGACTTTATTGAAACGTATAAGATTCTGAGGAGGCTTGACAGGGTAGATGCAGAGAGGATGTTTCCTCTCATGGGGGAAATCTAGGACTAGGGGACATAGTTTCAGGATAAGGGGTCGCTCATTTAAAACGGAGGTGAGGAGGAATTTCTTCTCTCAGAGGGTCGTGAATCTTTGCAATTCTCCACCCCAGAGAGCTGTGGAGGTTGGGTCATTGAATTTATTTAAGCTGGAGATAGACAGATTTTTGAATGATGAGGGAGTCAAGGGTTATGGGGAGCGGGCAGGGAACTGGAGTTGATGCCAGAAACAAATCAGCCATGATATTATCGAATGGTGTAGCAGGCTCGAGGGGCCAAATGGCCTTCTCCTGCTCCTATTTCTTATTTATAGCCCCTAGTTTTAGTCTCTCCATAAGTAGAAATATTGGGCCCAAGTTTTTAGCCGCGCCTAGAACGGCGCAGTCCCGACCTGGACGCCCGTTTTTCGCGCCACAAAGTGCGCCTAAAAAAAACCCTCCGTATTTTCCACCTCCCTGCAGGTCCTCTGGCCCTCGGCGCGGCGTAGCAGGAGCTGTAGGGGGCGGAGCCAGGTCCCTGCGCTGAAAACAGTGCCGAGACCTCTGCACATGCGCGCTACAGTGGGCACGCAAGTGCAGTAGCTCCAGGCGCCCGAAACAGTGTGGGAGGGGCCCGAAGCACGCAACCCCAAGCCCTGGCCGAATGGCCTCACTGCGGCTGCGTGAATAAAACTCCTTCCACGCAATGCTCCTGCTTCCTCCCGACTCCCGCTCCCCCCCCACTCCCCTCCGGACTGGACCCGACTGCCGCTGCCGCTCCTGCTTCCCCCCGCCCACCCCCGGACCGGACCCGACCGCCGCTCCCGCTCCCCCCCGACTTGACTCGACTCTACTCCCGCCCCCGGACTGGATCCGACCTGACCTCCCCCTTCCCGACCTGTCCTCACTCTCCCTCTCCCTGCTGCCCCCCCACCACCCCACCGCCGACCCGAACCGAATCTCCCTCCCCGACCCGACCCAACGCCACCTACCTGTAAATCTGGTGCTGGGGATGGGCCCTGCCCGAAATCTCGGGCCCGGCCTGTTCAGCCTTCGGTCCCGACGGCAAACCGCTGCCTGAAAGGCCTGCCTGAAGAACTTTCACACAGGTAGGAACATGGTTTATTTAATCTTTTCTTTGCTTATAAATTTTTATTCAGGTTGGATTTATTTGTCTAATATTTGTATAAGTATAACTAAGGATTTATTGTAGAATTTAATGACTTCCCTTCCCACCCCCCCCTCGTTCCCGACGCCTAATTTGTAACCTGCGCCTGATTTTCTAAAGTGTAGACAAGTTTTTTTCAAGCGTACAAAAATCTTCACTTACTCCATTCTAAGTTAGTTTGGAGTAAGTTTTCACTCACGAAACTTTGAAATCAGGCGTAAGTGGCCGGACACGCCCCCTTTTTGAAAAAAAAATTCTGTTCCAAAGTGAAACTGTTCTAACTGACTAGAACTGGAGCAAACTAAATGACGAGAATTCCGATTTCTAAGATACTCTGTTCTACACCAGTTGCTCCTAAAAATCAGGAGCAAATTATGTGGAAACTTGGGGCCATTGTCTCTAATCTTAAAGACCTCTCTCAGTCTTCCCTTTCTCGAGAAAAGATCCTCAACCTGTTCAATAGCTCTGGTATCAACCTTGTAAATCTTTTGCATTTTCTCTAGTGCATTTACATCCTTTTTATAATGTGGAGACCAGAACTGTGCACAATACTCCAACTGCAGTCTAACAAAGATTCTGTACAAGATTAACATAATGGCTCTGCTTTTCATTTCTATTCCAATAGAAATGAACCCCAGTGCTTTGTCTGCTTTTTAAAAAAAAAGTGCTTTATTAACCTGCATTACTACCTCAAGTGATTTGTGTATCTGCACCCCTAGATCCCTTTGTTCCTCTATCCCATTTAGACTCTTTTATTTTCCAAACAGCACTGTGGGAGTACCATCACCACACGGATTGCGGCGGCTCACCACCATCTTCTCAAGGGCAATTAGGGAACAAGGCAACAAATGCTGGCCTTGCCAGTGATGCCCACATCCCATGAATTAATTTTAAAAAAAAGAGTATGTGGCCTCCTTATTCTTCCTGCAAAAATGCACCACCTTACACATATCTATATTGAAAATAATTTGCCAAATAAATGCCCATTCTGCAGGTTTCTTCATTTCTTCTTGTATTTTGTCACTGTTTTCCTCACTATGGACTATATTCCCCAATTTGATGTCATGCCCAAATTTTGAAATCGTACTCGTGTCTAAATTGTTTATGTAAATGATGAACAACAGCGGTCCCAGCACTGATCCTTGTGGAACACCTCTTCCCAACTTTTGCCAATCTGAGTAACTACCCTTAACCCCCGCTCTCTGTTTTCTGATTTGTAACCAGCTTGCAATCCATTCTGGTACTTGTGCCCTCACTCCATGAGTCATGAGTCTACTACATAGTCTTATCGAAGGCCTTTTGAAAATCTAGATAAATTACATCTCCTGCATTACCCTTGTCTACTCTTCCTGTTATTTCCTCAAAAAAGGCAATAAGGTTGGTGAAGCATGACCTTCCGTTTTGAAATCTATGCTCACTACTATTTTTTATATTTTCAGTTTCCAGGCCCATGATTTTGCTGACCCTGGGGGGTCCGTGGTGGGCAACGTGGTGACAGATCACGATTTAACTGCTGTCTCCAGCCCACTCTGAAATTAATTTCCCTTGATAAGGCTTGTAAAGCCTGCCCAGTGCGTTTATCGGCCAATGAGAGGAAGTGGGTCTGGTGACATCATTTGATGACGTGTCATCAGCCGGTTTCCTTAAAGGGACCATGGCCAACTTTATTTTGACATTTGTGCTGTCAGTGTTCTACCAACACTATCAGGGCACAGAGGTGCAGGGCTACACCCAGGCTCTCTAATGGCTCCCTCCATATGCTTTTGGAGGGGGATCACATCACACTGGGTGGTCCTCTACCCTTCCCATTCATTCGCTGTTATTACCCACTGCCAATGCTGGGCTGTCAAGTCCAAACCCAAGCCTTCAAGTAAAAACTGTGATGAATGCATTAAAAGGAACAAAAAGATTATTTTAATGGATACATTTAATCCTGGCGTTGTGAAATATATGACTTACTGAATTTTAAAAATTTGTTCAAATCCTTATTTTGGACATTAGAAATTTCAGTCACTGAGGAAAAAAATGCAGATGAAAAACATTTCAGAAAGCATTTGGAACAATTTCTGAGAGCCTGGTGGCTGAATTGTCCAATCTCAGGATGTTAAACCCTTGTTATAAAAGAGCAGTTGTTGTGTGCCATACATTGATAGTAATTTTCATCTTCACTGCCTGTACAGTAAATTGGCAGAGCAGATTATCCACTCATCATAGAACCAACTCGATTTTCCAGTTCACTACCCAGGTAATGTAGATGTAAACTGTACATAGAGTGATGTCTTCAACACTAAAAAGGCCCATCACAACACCATTTACAGGAGTAACAGATTTTCCTACAGTACAACAGTGACAACACTCCAAAAGTACTTCATTGGCTGTAAAGCACTTTGAGACGTCCGGTGGTCATGAAAGGCGTACATAAATGCAAGTCTTTCTTTACATATAATAAATTTCCAATGAAATAGCCCACATACTGAATTTATTATATAATATTTTATATATATCCTCACTAGGAATTCTCACTTCATTTCTGGTTTGTGAGGCTTGCTCGAAAACGTATTAAACAGAATAAATAGAATATTGCTGAATTTATTAGGGAAGAGCTTTATAAAGTAGCTCTCATTGCAAAAATGATCTAATATTGGAACATCTATCTATTTGCCTCAACTCAGACATCTCCCCTTCATGTATTCCAGGGAAATCTCAGAACATGAAACTCTATTATACAGATAGATAACCCAAATCTGGAATTCAAATTCAGAAATCCAGAACTTAAGGTAACAAATCTGAATTTGTCCAGTGTACTCCAGACTATTGAATAGTTCACTACCGCTTTGTTTCACTTAACTAACGTTTGCTGTAAAGTCAGCGCTGATGAGTTAATATCCTTCACTCATAAAAGCACCGCTACAATATTTGATATACCTTAAACTAAGGAGATACCATCTTACTTGTTGGTAACCAAGCGCATTATCGTCCAGTCTTTTGGAAATATCTCTGGTCTTATAAGAATCTTAAACACTGTAAAAATCTGCAGCAGAAAATCCTGAAGGAAAATATAAGATTTGTATGTTAATTTTACAGAAGCCAACAACACACAGAAGCTAGTCTGTTAACTAATTATTGGGTTCAGCACTTCGACAGAAATGGGTAGTTTATGGTCAGGGGTGGGAAAGACCATTCATTCACAACACACACCATGGAGCATCAAATGTCAACCTTTATATGAGGCCGCATTTTCATGAAAGGTAACAGAAAAGGATTGCATTCCTATATTGTGTTACCTTTAGCTGGTTGTGTAAGACTTGGCTCAAATCATTTTCCAGAAAGGAATGTCTGATTGACCCCCAGCAAGGTAGATTTCACTCAGTACTGGTTCTTTATGTGACTCATTTTGGTGGCCTAATTTTCTTGTGCATGGACTATGTCAGAATGTGCAATAACTAACTGTTCTTCTCTTTGATAGTTCATTATTAAGGTCAGAACTTAAGAATTAATACATGTGTTACCATTGGAGTTATTGATCAATTAATCTTACAATTCATTCGTGTTCTCACAGTGCACGTATTGATACACGTGTATGCATTGTAGGAACAACCATTACGTGAAATTAAGTTGTACATATTGTGTGGTTTCTTTTTAACTTATACAGACATTTTATTTCTTCAGAATATACCAAGCTAATTATGTCACAATTTGTTTAGAACTCAGTTTGCTGAATTTAAACATTCTCCTGTTGAACAAATCCATTTGCTAATTCATGGCAGCTCATTCTCCAGACTTTCATTTTTGCAGGAACCCTGAATACACAATTAGATCTTAAAACTATAATCTGTTACATAAAAAAATATCCATCTTTTAAATTAGCTGATAGCAAACACATTACCAACAGGATAAGCAATGATCTAGGTAACTAGAAATCTGGAATAATCATACATGCAATTGGTTAGACACATTTCTTAATGAGCAATTATACTTTGTGACAATAGATGATCCACACAGTAATACTGGGCATTAGCAAGGACCAGAAGTCCAATTGCATCATTTTACAATCTCAATCCCAACTGATTTATTTTCTTCATAACTGAAAGATTTTAGGCAGTTTTATGCATGATTCTGCCATTTGTACATTGAAGCATTGAGAATGGTTCCTACTTTAGTTGTATTTAGTTTGGTTCTTTCATATTAAAGTCACAATAAAATGTCATTTTAAATGCATCAGTAAGAAACTGCACTGTAAGGTTATTGTCAACACTGCAGTCGGACACAAGCAGATCCAAAGTAGAGATACAAAATTCTCATCAAGAAACAGTTATTATATTATGTTTTATTGAGAAAGAGCTTTTTCTGAATCACTTTGTATTGTGGTCCTCACATCTCCATTGCTGGTTCTCTATCTGGTGGTTAAAACTGTTTGGGAACTTCATCTATTGGTTTCAACAATGCAAATTTTTAAACTGGCAATCACATTAAGTGGGGGAGACAGGAGGAGACAATTATCTGGGATGATCCTTGAAAAGAGGTTTTGCACTAAACAAAATAAAGTGACAATATTCCGAGCTGAGCACTACAGTTTGCAAATTAAACAAATTATATGAATGATAAAACATTGCAACACGAGTTTTTGTTAAAAACAAGAATCCGACCACATTAAGCTTTCCTGTAAATAGTGTTACCAGATTAGGAAGCTACTTGTAACCAAGGGATTTGTTGGTGCCCTGGAATTATTTTGGTATAGTATCTGCACCTTCTCTCTCTCTCTCTGTTGTGTCTCTCTCCTTTCACTCCCTGCACCATCTCCTTTACCATTTACTCTCTTCCCTTCGCTCTTAAAGGTATCACCTCCTCCAACACCCCCTCACTCTCCGTGAGCGCCCTCTCTTATTCTCTCATCATCATCATAGGCAGTCCCTCGGAATCAAGGAAGACTTGCTTCCACTCTTAGCATGAGTTCTTAGGTGGTTGTACAGTTCAATACAAGAACCACAGACTCTGTCACAGGTGGGACAGATCGTCTTTGAGGGAAGGGGTGGGTGGGACAGGTTTGCCGCATGCTCTTTCCGCTGCCTGCGCTTGATTTCTGCATGCTCTCGGCATCAAGACTCGAGGAGCTCAGCGCCCTTCCAGATGCACTTCCTCCACTTAGGGCAGTCTTTGGCCAGGGACTCCCAGGTGTCAGTGGGGATGTTGCACTTTCAGGGAGGCTTTGAGGTCCTTGTAACATTTCCGCTGCCCACCTTTGGCTCGTTTGCCGTGAAAGAGTTGAGAGTACTCATTCTCTATAATGTTGCTGTCTACGGTCTGCTCCCTCACTCTCTGCACTATCTCTCCTTCCCCCTTATACTTTGCAATCTCTTTCCATGCTGTTCCTCGTTCTGATGCTTGATTGTTGATTTGGTGATTTTTATTCAAAGTAACTTAAATCATGGATCGTGACTGGGAAAATTGAAAAGGAATACACTTTTTGATTCCTGATAGTCGAATGCAATTTTTGTAGACTAGTCAGGCAAAAATAAGAGGCTGGATTTTACTAACCTCGGCAGGTCCGTGGCGGGCGATGTCGGTGGCGGGTCCCGGCCTCGGGGCTACCTCCAGCCCGCTGTCCAAAATGATTTTCCGCTGATTAGGTTTATTAAGCCTCCCCAGTACATTTCCCGGGCCAATTGAAGGAAGCGGGTCTGATGACTTTATTTGAGGACCATCAATGTTCGACAGCATTGAGGTGCTACAAACACTGATAAATATTGCACAGAGGTGCACGGCTGCATCCAGGCTCTCCCACGACTCCCTTCATATGCTTATGCAGGAAGTCACAACACATAGGAGAGTCCCTCTTCCAAAGGGTGGAAGAGACCTCCCCAGGACACCAACGCAGCCTGGTTGGACATTTCAGAGGAGGACACAAGCAGGATGTCGTCAGGAGGACCAGACCGTAGTGGCACAAATCTTTCAATGATCTCAATAGCTCTTGAAACGTTACTGCAAAGCCACACTCAACCTCATCCTGCTGTGCCACTCATCACATCCCCATCACTCTGCCTTCCCGATCCTACAATTACTCATCCTACATCCTTACTCACACCAACTTACCTTGCACCTCCACCCATTCCTCTCTATCTACATTATCACTTCCCCATCTCACCAGCCACCCCTCACACTCACCCTCATCCGAGTCCAATCATACCAACTAACAACACGCAAGGGTGTTTTAGCCAATGTTCATGTGAAGTTTCTGTGAATGCGCTGTCAAACATTGAAATCTTTATTTTCAATACTTTGCATTCTTGGACAGATTTGTGTGCACCTTTGGAAGTAGCTTAGTGAGTTGCAATGAATGGTGAGACATAACGGTACACCTCGCAATACTGATGAGCGTGAAAGGAATGGCTTGGGCATTGTAGGTATGCTTTATGGTGCTGGTGTGAGGTGGTGCTAACCTGGCACATCATGTAGCAACCAGCGTGTGCAGCATCAAGTGAAAGAAATCTGGGCATGGTGAGGTCACCCCTGGAGTTCCCAACAGCAATGTGGTCAGGTGCTGATGCCCTGTGCAGCATCAGTTGATTGCGGAGAATGTTGGTGTTGTTGTTGGTGCTGTTGTTGTTGGTGCTGCTGGTGTTGGGGATGATCGTGATGGGATTCTGAGGACCAAGGTGAGATAGTTTCAAGGGCACCGATGCTGATGTATTCGATGGCAAGTGAACTTGAGATGGCAGAAGCAATGTGTCAATGGTGAGAGAGATTGTTCCAATGAGGTGACACTGGATAGAGAGTTTACTCCAAATACTTGCAACCTGCATAAAGCTCAATCTGTCTTCCAAATGCAGTAAGCAACTGCTTCTGAGCTTGGAAAGCTAACAACTGTGTGATGGGAGCTGTTATAGCACATTTGCAGCTGTCAAGTAATGAGATAATTCCATGGCCATTCAACCAGCTTACCTGATGTGATCCCCGAGCAGTATGCGACCTGGTAAACTCAGGAGGTGAGCTGAAAATAGTTCTTAATCCTCTGCTAACAAGATCATAATGACTTGAATTCCCCCTCCCTCCACCCCGCTGCCCCACCCACTGGTGTCAGATCTGCTCAGCATTGCCAGACCCAACATTTGGGAAAGGTGCGTGGCGGCGGGTTGATAGTGGGGTCCCGACCCACTGTCAAAAAAAAAATTCCCACCTGACCCACCACCAATCGCGCCTGCTGACCCAACCCCCCCCCCCACCCTCCCAAAATATTCCCCCCCAAGGTCTTTCAAACATTTATTCACATATCTATTAGTGCTCTGTGAATTGGCAGATCAATGCATTGTGCACACAAGTGCAATTGACTCACCCGGAGATCATCTTTGCAGGTGAAGTTCTCTAGAAGTTGTTGATAATGTTTATCTGTCATTTGCCTCAGCAGAGCAAGCACACAAGCCACAAACTCCCCCTGTCAGAAACCAAACACAAGCAAGTTACCATTCCCCCGTGATTTAGAGAAGGAATGACAGTGTCAGCACTAAAGCATTTTAATTGTGTGCAATTTGGTAAAGTACAGCACCCTATACTTGAAATAAAGAAACCATAGATCATTTCATTCAGAGCTCAGCACCATGATATATGTGGCAGTGCGGCTTCACTGGGTCAGTGAACAGGAAATACAGGACTCAAAAGAAATTTATTTACAATGGCAAATTTAGACCATCTGCCCCCCCAAAAAAATCGATTTTGTAGAATCTTGCAACATAGAGGGAGGCCATTTGGCCCATCGTGCCTGTGGTGGCTCTTTGAAAGAGCTGTCCAATTAGTTCCACTCCCCCCACTCTTTCCCTGTAGCCCTGCAAATATTTTATTTTCATGGAGTAACCTGCTGGCACTGTCAATTTTTCCTGTGAAGAATAGCCAATTAGATGAAGTTGCAGAGGGCTGGCTGCTTGTGCCTGTGAGCCATGCTTCGAGCACAAGCCACTCCATTCAGGAGTGGACAGGTGAGATTAAAGTGGGCAAAGTGGAAAAGGTTGAAAGAGTAGACTCAAAGAATTCTGCTTAAAGGGAATAGCGTGCTCTATCTTTAGATCGTTTTTACAAAGGGCTTCCAATTGTACTTGGAGTTGAAATGGTAATAATAGTCAAATTTTAGAGATCTTACTTTACAATAGCACTGGCATCACAAAGCAACCTTAACATGCTTTTATTTGAAGCTACAAAAAAAATTAAATTTTCCTCAGCAATTTTCTTTCTTCAATCATATCCCGAAGCAGCACAATCCTTGCTGAGGTCTGGTTTTGCATGGGCCTTGGTCATTCCAAGTACCCAGCCTGTGTCCAATATCTATGTGTGAGCCTCCATGCTGAGCACTGGTAGGCGATTCGTGACACGGATATGAAAACTCACATCACTGATGAAATATGCAAGGGTGGCGCATCTCATGCTGGACTGTGACTTGGCCCTCTTCCTACATGTCACGAGACAATGAAGGAAGTCAGTGAGGTGATCTAAAATTACGATAACAGCCTCCTCACACCTTGCCTACCCAACAAGGGTCCAGAGGCTGACATGTGCAGCACTGCAAATGTTTTTGAGACCTGAAGAATGTTTAATCAGAGAAACATGAGTCAAACATGTGTATTTAATGATTAGAGTAAAGGTGCACATACTTCACCCACAGGAAGGTCCTATAAGTACCGTAAGGAATACTTTTCATTGGATTATCTCGTACTTCCAAAATTATTGTGGCTTTTGGGTGCACTGAAAGCCTAACATCAGATGAGAAATGGATTATTGTATAATCTTGAAATTAGAGTTCGGCCATTAAGAGTGAAATCAAGAAGCAGTTTTTCCCACAAACTATTGTGGAAATCTGAAACACACTTCTCCAAAAATCTGTGGATGTTAGGTTAAAACTGAGATTGATCAATTTTTGTTCGTTAAGGATACCAAGGGATATGGAGCAAAGGTGGGTAAATAGAGTTGAAATCCAAGACAGCCATGATCTAAGTGAGTGGTGGAAAAGACTTGAAGGGCTGAATAGCCTAACCATGTTCATATATTCCTATGTCCCTAGCTAGTCCAAAAGGAAGCGTTTCTAATCAGTAAGACAAATGGTTGCCAAGATTAAAAACATTTTTTATGTTTTCTTCTTCCCTTCAGTTTGGCTGGTATTCTTTTTGTACATATGAATCTGGCTGGTGATGGGAAGAGAGAAAAGGAAGAAACCAAAGCAGGAGGAAGAAATAATGAGAGAAAGAGGGAAATGGAGAAGAGCAGATAAACAAACAAGGTAAATACAATCTTGTAGACTGCTTTTTCCTGTGATGCAGGAAAGATCAAAAAAATTACAATTTTGTAATTTGAATCAAAAATGGATAACTTATACACAGTTACACAAGTATTTTTGCTAAACTATTAACAATAAGTAGAAAATAAAATTGTATAATGTTTTCAATTTAATACTGTGATGCAAATAATACAAACTTGTCCTTGTAAACATATATGACTAGATGGGCCATGTGTAAAGTTATTGTGGGTACGACATTTCCCTTGGGATAAGTGTACAATCTAGGCAATTGTACAAATGTAGAGATTTTAGATATTTTCATTAAAATTGTAAAAGCCTAGAAAAGAGTGACAAAATATCAGAGACAAAGTGCACTTGCAAAGACATTTACTTCCAGTAGTACACTTACAGTGACATCCTGAAACTGCAGACGAATTGTAGGTCCCGAGGGCTGGGGCTTGTTGCTGATTTCTAATATGGTTCTCAGCAGCACACCCAACAAACTGTCTACAAGCATGTCCACCTCCTCTGAAACAGTTGCTTCCTGAATGATGATAATAAAATCAATTGCAACTGATGTCAAATAAATTTATATAGTATTACATAGTATTTACAGCACAGAAACAGGCCATTCCGATTGAAGAAGTGAGGCTTGTTAAAATAAGGTTTTGGCAGGTTCACAGTTCAAAATGTTGGCTGGTGCAAACTGGTCTTGCACCTCTAACAGTCGATAAAACTGAATGCTTGCTGAATAATGAAGAGGCTTAGTGGATCTGGCTGCAAAGTCCCGATTGTATTGTGTCGTCTTAAAGGCATCATTTACAATATTGTTATTGTACAAGGTGTGTGTCATTTAGTGTGTTCCCTCTTAATAAATGCTTTACTTATTTTTGCAAAGCACCATCACACAAAAATCAAAGTGGAAATAATATGTTGACTGGGAGGCACTATTGCAATGTCTACTTTATTATCTTCCAATGATTGTCCACATTTGTGTGGAGATAGGAAGAGCAGAGTACAAGTAGAAGTAACATAGTTAGTAATTAGAAGTCATTCCTGTCAAAGATCACTATTCTCTCCAATATATTTATTATGTAGATTGAAAAACAAACTCATAAGCCATCTCAGTGACATTGGTATTTTCATACCCTTGCATTTCTCAGGCACTCGGCAACAAGAGGCGAGCAATCGATCCACATGGCCACAGAAAACCTAATTAAAGTGGTTCACACTTGTTCCCCAATGATAAATATATAGTAAGGTACAGACTGACTACAGCAAAAGTAAATAGTTATGTTAAACAAATTTTCTAATTTACAGTGGAGGTGGATTAGTATAAATCTTTTTTGTGAATTTTCAATTGTAAGAAACATTTTTCAATGTCCCAGCTAAAGCTCCATTCTGGCCAGTGGAAAAGCTAAAACCTTAATTGAGAAAACTCTTCACAAAAAGTACTTTATCAATCACCAATAAGGTTCAATTACTCATGTTTGCTTGTGATTTATTGTAGCCATTCCATTTAATGCAATTGGCCTGTCAAGCCAAAATTAACTGTTTTTTTCCGTGCCTTTTATTTCAATATTGTGGCCCCAAAAATCCATCGGAAGGCATATCTTGACAGAAGTACGAGATGTACCTGCCCAGAATTTTGATCAATGACCCTGCCAAATTTTGTGGCGTGTTGGGAAAGTCTGCGATTTAAGTACCTTTGCTATGCTCAGGGGCACATCTGGAGCGAAAGGTGTTGATGACCATACAAGTCCCCTCTCAAAAAAAAAATCATGACCAAAGTTTTGCTGGTCAAGGGCTTGACCCCAACCTGGAACTGCGATGTGTACCATATCTTCCAGTGGCCAGGAGGTGTGTCTGAAATGACAAGTTGTACTTATGCCAACCCGATGCTGCATTCCTTAGAAGGCCTGGAAACTTCAGCCTGCCCTCCAACCCGAAACAACAATGGCCTTTGGGGGCGGGTGGTGGCCCTGTTCGCAAAAGGCCATCCCGGAAACTTGTCTAGAGGACCAAGATTTGATGTATCTCGGTCCTGGTCTAGTTTTCAGCCATTTAATTAATTGCAGCAGAATGGGGGATTCTCCTTTGAGGAGAGATTGAGCAGACTATGCCCTATTCTCTAGAGTTTAGAAGAATGAGAGGTGATCTCATTAAAACATACAAAATTCTTACGGGGCTTGACAGGGTAGATGCAGGGAGGATGCTTCCCCTGGCTGGGGAGTCTAGAACCCGGGGTCACAGTCTCAGAATAAGGGGTCGGCCATTTAGGACTGAGATGAGGAGAAACTTCAACAACTACTTGTATTTATATAGCGCCTTTAACATAGTGAAACGTCCCAAGGCGCTTCACAACAGTATTATGCGACAAAAATTTGACACCGAGCCGCATAAGTAGAAATTAGCACAGGTGACCAAAAGCTTGCTCAAAGAGGTATGTTTTAAGGAGCATCTTGAAGGAGGAAAGAGAAGTAGAGAGGTTTAGGCAAGGAGTTCCAGAGCTTGGGGTCTCGGCAAGCGAAGGCACAGCCACCAATGGTTGAGCGATTATAATCAGGGATGTTCAGGAGGGCAGAATTAGAGAAGTGCAGACATCTCGGGGTCCAGGGGAGGGAGGGGGGTGGGGATTGTGGGGCTGGAGGAGATTACCGAGATAGGGAGGGGCGAGACCATGGAGGGTTTTGAAAATAAGGTTGAGAATTTTGAAATTGAGGCGTTGCTTAACCAGAAGCCAATGAAGGTCAGCAAGCACAGGGGTGCTGGATGAGCAGGACTTGATGCGAGTTAGGATATGGGCAGCCGAGTTTTGAATCACCTCCAGTTTATGTAGGGTAGAATGTGGGAGGCCAGACAGGAGTGTGTTGGAATGGTCAAGTCTAGAGGTAACAAAGGCATGGATGAATGCTTCAACAGCAACTGAGCTGAGGCAAGGATGGTAACTGTTTGGAATTCACTACCCCGGGGGACTGTGGAGGCTCAGTCGTTGAGTATATTCAAGACAGAGATCGATAGATTTTGGATATTAATCGAATCAAGGGATATGGGGATAGTGTAGGAAAGTGGAGTTGAGGTCTAAGATCAGCCATGATCTTACTGAATGGTGGATCAGGCTCGAGGGGCTGAATGGCCTACTCCTGCTCCTAATTCTTATGTTCTTATGTGTAAGGGGATAAAATACGGTCACTAAAGTGGGAGACAGACAGATAGATGGTCACTTAAAAGGATACTGAAGGTAGTGAATTGATCTTTGAATGGTCCAGATTGTAGGGCTTATAAGTAGCCAATAATGCATTGACCTTTAGCACAGACTGATAGACAGTGAAAACATACACTCAGTACTGAATAACATATCCACCAAGGGCAGTGGAGAGGCAACAGTCTGGAAACATAGCAAACCCTGGGAAGCAAGGTTACTTCACACGAGGCAAAGTTGACACCACTGAACAACACATTCCGGGAGGGTGATGTGTGATGGGAGATGGACAAGTGGGGAAGAACCACTAAGAGCCAGTCTGATAAGGGTCAACACATCAATGTAACTTCACTGATAGCAGATGGCCAATCGGTGGTTTTGTAGGAGGGCCACACACCTCGAAAAACTGTATAATTGTAATTGTAAAACCTCTGATCGGAGAAGTGTTCATCGGAACTCTTCCCGACCATGATTGAATAAAAAACGGCTAAACCAAGGTTTCGTCTGAGTGATTCCGTGGTCGCTATACGAGAGGGCGGGTGTCGATTCCTCATATCAGGGAGTCCACCTTGAGGAAGAGAAGTCCTCTTTTTACCCCAACATTATCAGTTTATCAGAGCAGCCACAGATTTTCAGGGCACAATAGCAATGGCTTTATTTACCCATACCTTACCAGAAAGCTCCATGCGAAGATTATTTATTAAAAAATCTGGTTCAACAGCCTGTGCAAGATAATTATGTAGGACAGCAAATTTACTGAATTATCCATCTGATAAATACATAATTACACAGCATACAGCACTCTCTGAGACACTAACAGAGCAACAAACTGAAGACAATAAACCCCAAAATTAAACTTCAACATAACCTCAATCGCAAGATTTTACAACTTCATTACTAACATACTTTGGAGTGCATTATTCTGAATTTTATAACTATGACATTATTGTTTATGTTATTGTAGTTGTGAGGTTTTTTTTGCCAGTAGGGAGGTGGGTATGGAGATAGATAGGGGGTAGGCAACAAAATGACATGAAAAGGAGTTACAGTGATGGCGGTGATTGAAGGAAATGATGCAAAATGTTATTTAATAACAGCTTAATTTATTTGAATAATTTATTGTGTCAATCCAGATGGCAAAGGACAATTAGAATATTTATTGACTGCAAATCAGGTGTAACAAAGGATAAATTACATACATCAGAGGGAGGATTTTTGATTATTCTGGGAGTTATGAGTTATGAAAACAATTGTGATCGGGATGGGCAGTGAGCTGGAGATTATACCAGAAGTGAAAGTAAATGCGAGAGGGGGGGGACATGCTGAAGAACTCACATGGGCAAATTAATGACTGGTTAGTTAATTAATTACAGTTGGAGTTAATTGCCTTCGAGAATTTGGTGAAAATTCATTCGTTCGTAACTGATTAAATCAACTCAGAGGATAAAGAAATCATTGATTACAATTTCACTAATCATCCCGGAGGGATGTTAATCCATGTCCACTGAACCAAGTTTAGACACAAGCTAATGAAACTGCTTCAAAATTCTCGGATTTTCGGCAAGGGCATTTGTTCAACAATCTAAAGTTATTTAAAGAGTCTGCAAGATGAAAAAGATTGTGCAATGGACAGTTAAAGCATTAGGGGAGTACCTTGTGTGTTGAGGTATGGTCGCAAAATAGATAGTAGATGTGTATACAAAGGCATGATGGTAATTAGGAGAGGAACCAAGTTAGAGTCATTACAGAATGTGTTGTGCCAACAAGCTCATATGAAGTTAGCATATGTTACATGTTCAAGAGATTTCTGGGGCAAGGACCAGCCAAAAAGCAAATGTGTCTCAGGAGCATTACATCAGTACAGCACAGGTGGGGTCAAAAGAGCAACAAGAGAGAGAGATAGGCATAGACCTTGAAGCTAATCAGGTGATCAATGAAAATAGAATGAGATTTACCCAAATTCCTAATCCAAAGGATAACCAAGAAATAAGGGTGGAATTTATAATCTAGTGTATTTAAATAGATATGATAGTTTAACAATGCAATCAGAGTTGAAATGGAAGCAAATTTACATTGTATAGCATTGACTGCTGTGTATGTTCAGACATTTTTATAATGAGTTCAGACTGCTTTCACCTGACAAAGGTTAAGAGGTGGGTTTTAAGGAGGATCTTAAAGAAGGTCAAAGATTGCATTTTACGGAGAGTCTTAAAGAAGGTGGAGAGGTTGAGGAAGGAAATTCCAGATTGTGCAGCCTAGATGGCTGAAGGCACAGCTGCCAAATGGTGAAGCAAATGGATTGGGGGATGCACAAAATATCAGAGTCAGAGGAACAGAGAGTTCAGGGAAAGAAGGGTTGTAGGGCTGAAGGAGGTTACAGAGATGGGGAGGGATCAGGCCATTGAAAATGTAAACACAAGAATGAGAATTTTTAAATTTGAGGCATTGGGGGATGAGAAATGGGCAATAAATGCTGGCCTGACCTCGTCAGCGACGCTCACATCCCAAGAATGAATTTTTTTAAAAAGAGAGCCATTGCAGCATGGACACGGGTGTTGGATGAGGGGCTGGCTAGGGGAGCACTGGATAGTAGAGTCTTGAGATGACAAAGGCATGGATGAAGGTTTCAGCAGCAGATAGGCAATATTACGGATGTGGAAGTATTTAGTCTTTGTGGTGGAGAACGTAAGGAGTTGGAAGTCTAGCTCAGGGTTTAATCGGACACTGAGGCAGCAAACAGTCTGGTTCAGTCAGAGACGGTGGCTGGGAAGGGTCATGAAATCAGTAACTAGGGTATGGAACTTGTGGTAGGGGCCGAAGATGATGGCTTTGATTTTGACAATGTAAAGCTAGAGAAAATTACAGCAGGTTAATCTGTCAGCATCTAACAGGAGGAAAGGGCCCCAACAGATAGGTTGGTAAACAAAGAAAACAACAGGAAAAATGAAAACACTTCATAACTTTGTTTACCAAGATCTAAAAAATGCCATTTCAAGGTCAGAGTGCCATTTCTTTTTAAAAAGTAAATCTGAGAGCTGACCCAGTCTCTCAAATACTCACAGTGCTGTCCTTCTTGATCAGACAAAACATTGTGCTAAGGATGCGTGCACACATGATCAAATCCTTCTGTTCTTGCAAATGCATGTGGAGATGGTGTAGAACCACAGGTAGGAGAATGCAGCGAGAATCTGGAATACAAAGATGGACAATGTGTAATGACATCAATCACAATGATGGGTCATGACACTGCATTGTGACTGAATATTTCAACTATGTCCCCTGAAGTATCAACTTGTTTCATCTGAGCATTTGCTGCTGTGGCGGTACTAAATTTGGCTGCTTCTCTTAAAAATGTAGGTTATTTTGCTTTCTTTGACCCACTTTATTGGTAAGATTTCTTCCCATGTTGCTAATAAAATTATTGATGTAAAGACACGTACACAATTGCTAAATTTATAACTCAAGGGAAGAGGTTCAATTGCTGATTATCACTTGATCTATTCCTTACCTTACAGTGCTAAATAAAATCCAATAAAATATTAACTAGGAATATAATCAAGTTTCCTTCACAAATCAGTGTTTCCAGAGTCTAAATTGGCATGTTTGAGGAGAATAGGATTTAATGAGTGACCATACCCCCACGGCACTATTTTGAAGAAGAGCAGGGGAGTTCTCCCCAATGTTCTGGCCAATATTTATCCCTCAACCAACATCACTAAAAACATATTATCTGGTCATTATCTCATTGTTGTTTGTGGGAACTTGCTGTGCACACACTTGACTGCCGCGTATCCAACATTACAACAGTGACTACATTTCAAAAGTACTTAGTTGGCTGTAAAGCACTTTGGGATGTCCTGAGGTCATGGAAGGAGCTATATAAATGCAAGTCTTTCTTTGCTTTCTATAATTAGTACTGGACTCCCAAAGGATCAAATATTTCCCTCATGAGGCCTCCAAGAATGAAATGTCTCCTTTTTATCCCCCACGAATAATAAGATTACACACTATATTATTATTTTTAAGTACACTATTATCTTTTTTGATTTGTCTCTTTATCTCCAACCATGGACATCACCGTAATGTTAGCAGAAAATTAAAGTTGTATTTTGGACGGTTGAGAATTGCATGCAGAGAGTCTTAGTCCTTGGTGAATCCTTTCCTGAAATGATATGAATTGTAAGTGTCAGCACATTAGCCTAAATTTTCCCAGTTCAGGCTCTGTTGGGTTTTCAATTTAGTTTACCTTAGCATTTATATAGGCTGTAATTTCAGCTGATGAAAACAGCCCGAGACTGTCTCCAACAATTATCACAGTAGCAGCCACTGCAGCTGAAACAACTCCACTTTTCATTGGGCACTAGGAATCAGAACATTTTTACTTTATATTCTGTCACCAATGGGTATCATTAATCCCACTTAGAATTGTCACACAATACAGCTGATATCTTTACAGCAAAAACCACACAGGTTTTAAAGGAGCTGTAAGGAGGCAGTAAAGTGGAGGAACAGTTTTGCTTGTTTGAGTGAGCTGATGGAGTGATTGTCACTGCAAGATTTAAGGCACAACCTGTGTGTTATGTATGCAATAAAGGTTCAAACTGAGTACTGTTTAATTAAGCAAGGTACAAGCGTGCTGCTCAGTGGCCTCCAACAAATACTCCATCTGGTGGCTACAAATAGAATGTACATGCATGACTATGGGCTCAAGTTTCAGCTCGAGTTGCTCCTATTTTTTTGGAGCAACTAGTTTAGAATGGAGTATCTTAGACATCGCAATTCTCGGCATTGAGTTTGCTCCAATTCTAATGAGTTAGAATAGTTTCGTTTTAGAACAGTTTTTTTTTCAAAAGGGGGCGTTACCAGCCGCTTACGACTGTTTTGCAAGTTTAGGCAGCGAAAACTTACTCCAAACTAACTTAGAATGGAGTACGTGTAGATTTTTATACGCTGATAAAAACCTTGCCCACACTTTATAAATTAGGCATAGGGAATGAGAGATGCCGGTGGGGGGGGGAGGGGGGGGCAGCAAAGGGAAGTTTAAAAAATTTAAAATTTAAAAAAATAATAAAAGATCAATCAATAAATAAATAAAAAAGTTAAAGTTTCTACTTACCTGCTGCAGCACCGGGAGCCCTCCAACAGCCTGCTGGGGCGGGACCCCCCTCAGGAGATGCCGGTCAGGCGGGCCCCGCCGCCGCCACTTCGGGCGGGTCCCGCCCCCAGTAAATGGATGACCGCCGCCCAGGAGCTACTGTGCACGCGCGCAGCCTCCACTGCGCATGCGCGCAGTTTCCGGCACTGTTTTTGGCGCATGGCTGTAGCTCCGCCCCCAGCAGCTCCTGCTGCGCCGCGCCGAGCTGGAAACAGCAATACAGATATCGGAGAATCGCGAGGTAAGTATTTGCCGCTTTTTCAGTTCTACAAATTGGGCGGGCCTCTCCGATGTGCGCCGTTCTAGCGGGGGTCCGAAACTTGAGCCCAATATGACTGTTGCAGATCACAGAATTCACTGTCTACATTATTGAAGTAAATAATAGCAAGCTGTGAGCTACATCTCAGCTGAAACATATTTCTCACATCCATTCGACAATATGTATTTGTATAGATACTTGTCAAATGAGAATATTGAGTTCTGCTGTTTACTGATTATCTATCCATTCACCTAAATTCTTCTAAGCTCCATTAGATGGCCTTGCCATGGTAAACAGTTTCTCAAGGCTCTCCCATTGCCTCCAGCCAAGAACCACCTGCCCAGAACATACTATTGCTCTGTCTCCAGCTTCTTGTGTACTTCCCATCTTTGACCCTCCATTGGCAGCCATACTCTCACATGCTTAGGTTCCACTGTCCGAGAATTCCCTTCCTAAACCTCTACCCGTCCTTTTTTACCAGGAACAGTAGCATAGTGGTTATGTTACTGGATTAGTAATCCAAAGGCCTGGACTAATAATCCGCATACCCGAGTTCAAATCCCACCACAACAGCTGGGGAATTTAAATTCAGTTAATTAAATAAATCTGGAATAAAAAGCTAGTATGGTGACCATGAAACTATAGGATTGTCGTAAAAACCCATCTAGTTCACTAATGTCTTTTATGAAAGGAAATCTTCCATCCTTACCTGGTCTGGCCTATGTGTGACTCCAGGCCCACAGCAATGTGTTTGAATCTTAACTGCCCTTTGAAATGGCCTAGCAAGTCACTCAGTTGTACATAATCACTGCGAAAAATAATAAAACCGGATGGACCACCCAGCAACAACCTTGGCACCGGCTTTGGACACGACAATGGCGCACCCAGCCCAGTCGAACCTGCAAAGTCCTCATCACCAACATCTGGGGACTTGTGCCAAAATTGGGAGAGCTGTCCTACAGACGAGTCAAGCAACAGCCTGACAGTCATAATCAGAGAATCATACCTTTCAGCCAATGTCCCAGATCTCTCCATCACCATCCCTGGCAGGACAGGCCCACCAGGCATAAGAATACAAGAACATAAGAAATAGGAGCAGGAGTAGGCCACCTGGTTCCTCGAGCCTGCTCCGCCATTTCATAAGATCACGGCCGATTTGATCATGGACTCAGCTCTACTTTCCTGCCCGCTCCCCATAACCCTTTATTCCCTTATCGCTCAAAAATCTGTCTGCCTCTGCATTAAATATATTCAATGACCCAGCCGCCACAGCTCTCTGGGGTTGACAATTCCATAGATTTACAACCCTCTGAAAGAAATTCCTCCTCACCTCAGTTTTACATGGGCGGCCCCTTATTCTGAGACTATATCCCCGAATTTTAGTTTCTCCTATGAGTGGAAATATCCTCTCTGCATCCACCTTGTTGAGCCCCCATGGTATACAGTCAGGAGGGAGTGGCCCTGGAATCCTCAACATTGACTCCAGACCCCATGAAGTCTCATGACTTCAGGTCAAGTATGAGCAAGGAAACCTCCAACTGATTACCACCTACCGCCATCCCTCAGCTGATGAATCAGTACTCCTCCATGTTGAACACCACTTGCAAGAAGCACCAACAGTAAGGGTACAGAACGTACTCTGGGTGGGGGACTTCAATGTCCATCACTAAGAGTGGCTCGGTAGCACCACTACTGTAGGACATAGCTGCCAGACTGGGTCTGCGACAGGTGATGAGAACCAAGAGACAAAACCTACTTGACCTCGTCTTCACCAATCTATCACAGATGCATCTGTCCATGACAGCATTTGTAGCAGTGACCATCACACAATCCTTGTGGAGATAAAATCCCATCTTCACACTGAAGACACCCTCCATCGTGTTGTGTGGCTCTACCACTGCGCTAAATAGGACAGATTCAGAACAGATCCAGCAGCTCAAAACTGGCATCCATGAGGCGCTGTGGGCCATTAGCAGCAGCAGAATTTGTAACCTCATGGCCCAGCATTTCTCTCACTCTACCATTACCATCAAGCCAGGGAATCTACCCTGGTTCAATGATGAGTGCAGAAGAGCATGTCAGGAGCAGCATCAGGCATACCTAAAATGAGGTGCCAACTTGAGGAAGCTACAACACAGGACTACATGTATGCTAAATAGTGGAAACAGCATGCTATAGATAGAGCTAAGCAAAGGCAATGGGCCCTGACAACATCCCGGCTGATGTGCTGAAGACTTGTGCTCCAGAACTAGCCGCGCCTCTAGCCAAGCTATTCCAGTACAGCTACAACACTGGCATCTATCTGACAATGTGAAACACTGCCCAGGTATGTCCTGTCCACAAAAAGCAGGACAAATCCAATCCGGCCAATTACTGCCCCATCAGTCTACTCTCAATCATCAGCAAAGTGATGGAAGGTGTCATCGACAATGCTATCAAGTGGCACTTACTCACCAATAACCTGCTCACCGATGCCGAGTTTGGGTTCTGCTAGGACCACCTGGCTCCAGACTTCATTATAGCTTTGGTCCAAACATGAATAAAAGAGCTGAATTCCAGAGGTGAGGTAAGAGTGACTGCCCTTGACATCAAGGCAACATTTGACCAAGTGTGGCATCAAGGAGCCCTAGTCAATGGGAATCAGGGGGAAAATTCTCCACTGGCTGAAGTCATATCCAGCACAAAGGAAGATGGTTATGGTTGTTGGAGGTCAATCATCTCACCCCCAGAACATCACTGCAGGAGTTCCTCAGGAAAGTATACTAGGCCCAACCTTCTTCAGCTGCTTCATCAATGATCTCTCCTCCATTATAAGCTCAGAAATGAGGAGGTTCGCTGATGATTGCACAGTGTTCCATTCCATTTGCAAATCCTCAGATAATGAAGCAGTCCATGCCTGAATGCAGCAAGACCTGGATGACATCAGGCTTGGGCTGATAAGTGGCAAGTAACATTCACGCCACGAATGTGCCAGACAATGACCATCTTCAACAAGTGAGAGTCTAACCACTGCCCCATGACATTCAACGACATTACCATCGCTGAATCCCTCAACATCATCCTGGGGATCACCATAGAGCAAAAACCGAACTGGACCAACCACATAAATGCTGCGGCAACAAGATCAGGTCAGAGGCTGGGTATTCTGCAGCGAATGTCTCACCTGCTGACTCCCCAAAGCCTTTCCACCAACTACAAGGCACAAGTCTGGAGTGTGATGGAATACTCTCCACTTGCTTGAATGAGTGCAACTCCAACAACACTCAAGAAGCTTGACACCATCCAAGACAAAGCAGCCCGCATGATTGGCACCCCATCTACCACCTTAAACATTCACTCCCTCCATCACCAGCGCACCGTGGCTGCAGTGTATACCATCTACAAGATGCACTGCAGCAACTCACCAAGCTTCTTTGGCAGCACCTCCCAATCCCACGACCTCCACCACCGAGAAGGAAGGACAAGAGCATGGGAACACTATCACCTGCAAGTTCCGCTCCGAGTTACACACTATCCTGACTTGGAAATATATTGCCATTCCTTCATTGTCACTGGGTCAAAATCCTGGAACTCTCTCTCGAACAGCACTGTGGGAGTACCTTCACCACACGGACTGCAGCAGTTTAAGGCAGCGACTCACCACCACCTTCTCAAGGGCAATTAGGGATGTGTAATAAATGCTGGCCTTGCCAGCGATACCCGCATCCCAGGAATGAATTTTTTTTTAAAAAGACCCTCTGCAAAATGCAATCTTTGACCAAGCTTTTGGTCACTTCGCCTTGTCTCTCCTTTTCTGGCTTAGCATCAGTTATTAGTCATGTTTCTGTGAAGCACCTTGGGATATTTTTCTACAATAACAGCATTATACAATAACAGCATTATACAAATCCATTCTGGTGCTGGTGTTCAACTTGCCAATACCCTTAAAGATCTTGGATACCTCATTAAGAACTTCTCGGTCTTCTGTAATTCCTCCTTAGAGCTTGGATATCTGATGCCAGATGTCAAACCAGTAGCCCTTTGCCCCTTTTTCAGTGCCATGATATTCTTCCCCTAACGTGGTGAACAGAAATGCGCACAATACTCCAGAAAGGAATGAATAGATGCCCTCTGTAGGATCAGTATCACATCCTGTGATTTTTATTAAGCTTTACAACCCAAGATCCTATTTGTCTTATTTACCACTGCTGCACAGTACATGGGTGACTCCAACAATCTGTCTACGGATACTCTCCCATCCCCCAAAGAATCATTCTCCTCCACTATATCGCAAAGACCAACGCCATTTAGGTTTATAGTTAGAATCTTTACTCTTTTCTGCCTTGTTGGAATTGATTATTATTTGCCAATTTTCAACCCGATATCCCAATTTATCTAAATCTCTCTGGAACTGTTCACCTGAAGAATCTGCTCTTGGTTGTTTGCAAATCCCTCTCCCCGCGCCACCCCAGCAACCACCTTGATGTTATCAGCAACTTTTGAACATTTTGTTTCTAACGCCACTTTCTAATCCTTATATATAATGTTAGTACCACTGATCCTTGGGACAATCTTACAAAAAAAAAAGAGACTTGTATTTATATAGCGCCTTTCATGACGTCTCAAAGCACTTTACAGCTAATGAAGTACTTTGAGTGTAGTCACTGTTGTATCGTGGGAAACGTGGCATCGCATTTGCGCACAGCAAGTTCCCACAAACAGCAATGCAATAATGACCATATAATCTGTTTTTGTTGTGTTGATCGAGGGATAAATATTGGTCAAGACACCAGGGAGAACACCCCTGCTCTTCGAAATAGTGCCATGGGATCTTTTACATCCACCTGAGAGAACAGACAAGGCCTTGGTTTAACGTCTCATCCAAAAGATGGTATCCCAGACAGTGCAGCACTCCCTCAGCACTACACTGGTCAGCCTAGATTTATGTGCTCAAGTCCCTGGAGTGGGACATGAACTCACAACCTTCTGATTCCGAGGCGAGTGTGCTACCCACTGAGCCACAGCTGACACTTAGTCACATCCTGCCACTCTGACTCAGCTCCGTGCGTAACCACCCATCTCCTTTGATGCAGCTGGTTGCCAATCCACTTCATTAACTGCCCACCTATTCCTTTTTTCTCTGCCTTACATTACATCTACATTATGGACCAACCCCTTACATGAAGCCTCCTATCAAAAGACTCGCTGAAGTCTAAATAAACAACACTCATGGAGTTCCCTTTATACACGAGCTCTGATATCTCCTCGAAGATTTCTAACCAGTTTGTTATGCATGATTTCAGTCCATCAGCATTTTCAGTGCTGACTTGCCGTGATGAGCTGATACTTCTCTAGATGTTTCACAGTACCCTTCTTCAGGATAAACACTAATATTTTACCCACCACAGATGTCAGAACCAGCTTATTTTTTTGCTGATTTTTAAAGGTATGTCATATTCCCTTCCCTCTTATCCTTTGGTACAGCTCCTGATTCTAATGATTCTCCAAAGATCTCCACCAGAACTTGATTAATTTAGTCAATCTTTTCCTTAAGTACCCTTGTATGCAGCGCATTGGGCCCTAGGGTCTTATCCTCTTTCAAGTACTTTAAATGTTTTCCAGAAGGGAAGCTGGTGTATCAGCATTTTGGGGATTGTAGTACAGAGTGCTTATGGAGGTGGCATTTGTGCATTCTTATGTCTGCTATTTATTTGGTTGAGCCTCTGCATTTGGGAAAGCCTGAAAGAGGGCTCGATCTCCTGAGGGAAACATTGTTAGAGAGTTTAATAATTTTGTTGTTAATTATGTAACTTAAGTGGTCATGTTAGAAGTATTATTTCGAGTACAGTACTGTGTCCTCAGGTTAGTCAAAAAAAAGATGGCCGCCAAAAGGATAAAAAAAAATATGAGCATTTTCATTGGTTCCCTTTCTCCTCCTTGCTCGATTTTTTATTGGTAGCTGTTTGGTGACTTCTGATTTTTTTGATTAGTAGTAAAGGTATTCATATTTGTACCTTTCAGTTGTGGCGTGTTGCTTTTTGTAATGTAAATGGTACTGCTAATTGGAATACACAATGTGGAACAAAGCGAGACATGAATGTGCTTCCTTTCCTGAATCAACCCATCATTCATTAAGTCTTCAGGTCTGGAGTGTGATAACATTATTTTATCACAGAATATATTTTATCCTGTTGTATCAATTCAAACAACATTTTCCCTTTCAAATACAAAATTAAACAAGATGCCAACATAACATTCCAATAGTGGCTATCTATTTACAGAAAGGTCCAGCCCATCGAACAACAATAAAGAAACAAATGGATAAATAAACACAGATATTTCATACGAGTCTCCACAACGTTCCCACTATAGTCAACACCAAACAACATGTAGCTCCAAGAAAGAACAACCTTCATTTATCTAGTGCCCTAGCTCAAAGCACTTCACAATTACTATTGAAGTGCAGTCATTGTTACGTGGACAAACGCAGCAGCCATTTTGGGCAGAGCAGTTCATTTTTTTTTTGTAGTGTTGGTTGAGGGAGAAATGTTGGTCAGAACACTGGAAGAATTTGCATGCTCTTTTTAGATTAGTACCATGGGATCTTTTACCTCCACCTGAAGCAGGCAGATAGACCTCAGTTAAACACTTCATCGGACAGATGGCATCTCCGACAATGTAGCACTCCCTCTGCACTGCACTGAACTCTAACTCTTGTTGATAAGAGGCTCCTGAGGTATGGGAAATGGTCCACTTTGTCCAGGGCCACGCCGTGGATCTTGATGACTGGGGGGGGGGCAGTGCTGTGCGGCGAGGACAGGCTGGTGGAGGACCTTTGTCTTACAGATGTTTAGCGTAAGACCCATGCTTTCGTACGCCTCAGAAACTACGTCGACTATGTCCTGGAGTTCAGCGTCTGTATGTGCGCAGACGCATGTGTCGTCTGTGTACTGTAGCTTGACGACTGAGGTTGGGGTGATCTTGACCTGTTGAACAAGTTCCCACTGGTTCTGCAGTTTAGTTCCACTCCAGCGGGGAGCTTGTTGACTGTGAGGTGTAGCATGGCAGCGAGGAAGATTGAGAAGAGGGTTGGAGCGATGACGCAGCCCTGTTTGACCCCGGTCCGGACGTGGATTGGGTCTGTAATGGATCTGTTGGTAAGGATCACGGCCTGCATGTCGTCGTAGAGCAGGTGGCGGAATCAACTAAGATTATGTGCTTAAGTCCTGGGGTGGGGCTTGATCTAACAACTTTCCGACAATCAGGAATGTTCAACTGACTAAGTGAAGCAAATTCTAATGCCCTTGCATTGAGATGTTATCAGAAACATCAAAATTGATGTGCCACCTCCAATCATAAGAAAGCTTCCATCATCCGATAAAGTTGTCGCGAAATAAGCTGGCACAGGCACAATGGGCTGAATGACCGCCTTCTGTGCTGCATCATTCTATGATTCGAAGCCAATATGCTTTATATTACACACATGGTGCAAAGCTTTATAATACACTTGCTGCACGTGAGAATTACCTTATTTTCAAGGGGAACTATGGAGTTCAATAGCATCTTAACATTTAAAAATATCTCGTATAATTACTAACTCTTGCAAGTTTGTGTGAGACATTGACATAAATTACATTGAAAAACTTCTTTATAAGTAACATATGCCTGTTGTTTGTCTGCTTCTCTCCACAGGTTTATCCTTTAACACTGCCAAAAAATTCCAGAACTCGAAAACCATGTTTTTTCAATAATTCTAGCCAGCAAATCTTACTGAGTTGATTTTTGACAACCACCATTCAGTGCCGACTGTTTTGTCAATTATAGACCATTTAATGCTAGTGTTAACTCAAATAAATTCCAGTAATGTTTCAGAGCGAACAAATGTACTTCATTGTCTGGTCTTGAGACAGAAGTATTGTTTCTCACTGTCTTTCCTCTGAAAACATTATTACCTGAAGAAGAAGTGGGGCTACTTAAATGCTCCCGCGTAACAGACGGAAAGTCAGCATGGGAATCAACTAATTTTACACGAGCAGAACATATGCAGAAGACATTTGAAAGCTTTCTGGGGCAGCCTTAAATGGCCAGACAAGCAGGAAGTTCAAATCCCACTCTGACAAGCAGACAGTCGCTCAAAAATACCGATGGTTAAGGAAGGAGCTGCAGGGGCTCTATCTGCAGGAATTTTATTCTCTTTGATCCTTTCGCTACCTCTCTGATCCATTAATTTGTCTTGTATGCAAGTGTAGTATGTGGCTGACATGTGTGTGCCATGTGGTCCTTCAAACATTACTGTCACAAGCATAAAACACAGCTATGGAAAATCACAATATTTGCACTTAAATGTTTTGGATTGCGAAAATGTGCATTTACGACATGTCGACATAGCACTTTACATTTACAAATATCGAATAACATGGAAATAACTACAATAAACCAGGATGGAAAATGCTTGTTGTAATGCCCCATTCATTATCTTAAAAATAAAATTTATACTGCTTTGAAGTTGCAATTTATATTCCTTACAAAGCATTTAAGCCCATCCCATTCACGACATACAAGTTCCCTTTTTGAAAAATGTACATCTGGTTGAACCCGGTGTGTTCTGGGATAGATCTAAAACCCACTCCTGGGATCACAATCTTTAATATTAAATATAGATCTATTGATCCAGCAAGAAGCAACTCTGGCATTGCAAACATCGATCAACAGATTTTGGCAGTTAAAAAGGAAAATTGGAAAACAAGTACAATTAACAAAACAGCGTAACAAGCAACCGTCTCCTCTTACCAGGATTAGCAAAAAGCTGGCTCTCCACTGTTTTAGCAATGCACTGGAGTTTGACGGCTTCCAGTGAATATTCCACGTGCAGGATATCTGGCATGCTGCGCAAGGTGTCTCTTACCAGATTTGCCACTTCTCGCACATCTATCAGCTTCAGCAGCTCTGAGTATACAGCTGGAAAAGAGCTCAGAAAGACAGCCTGGTGAAGACAAAGGACGCCTCGTCAACAATTTAACACAAGGTCGATACCAACACTCAACTGCAGTGGTGAAAAGCGCAGGAGATGCTACACCTGCCCTTTCATCTCCTCCCTGCCCACCATCCAGGGACCCAAACACTCCTTCCAGGTGAAACAGGTTTGCTTGCACTTCTTTCTATACAGTATATAGAGGACACTGCTCACAATGAGGTCTCCTCTACACTGGAGAGACCAAATGCTGACTGGGTGATCACTCTGTTCAGTCCACAAGTGTGACCCTGAGCTTCTGGTCACTTGCAATTTGAATTCTCCATCCCTTGCCCACCTGGTCCTTGGCCTCCAACACTGTTCCAATGAAGCTCAACAGAAAGTTGGGGACTGCACCTCATTTTTCGATTAGGCACTTTACAGCCTTCCGGACTCATCATGGAGTTCAACAATTTCAGACCATAACCAATGCTCCCATTCTTTCAGACAACAGATGCTGCTGATAATTATCCTGTTGCCATTTACACCTCCTCTCGACCCATCTTTTGTTTCTTTACTTGTCCCATTACCACCCCCATTTTATCTTGCACCATCATCCCTTTTGTCATTTAATAAAGGCACAGACCTGCCCTTTTCTTCTTCCCTTCCTCCTCTCCGCTTCTTTCGCTGCCTCTGTATTTACTTGAAAACTATTACATCTCGAACTACTTCCAGTTCCGATGAAAGGTCATCGACCTGAAACATTAACCGTTTCTCTCTCCACAGATGCTGCCTGAGCTACGGACTATTTCCAGCATTTTCTGTTTTTCGTTCAGATCCCTCGATCAAAAATGCTTATAAATTGTTCTGGCAGTGCTAACTGATCAGTAGCATTAATTCACGATTTCAAAGGGAATGTTCAATGAATCTCTGTATCCATGGAGCTTCTGAAGCTCAAGCAAAAAAAGTGTTTCAAAATTTACAAATCTTTTCCAATTATAGATTTATTGTAGAAAAAAAGTGTCAACACTCCAGATGTCTCAATCTAATATAAATATTTGTATAAAAATAATATCAAAGCCAGAATGACTGCATTTTCTTATTTGACCATGCCACAAACAAAGATAGGGTTCCAATCTACAGCTTTACCGACAAATGACTCAAGCATTAATTTCAAGGATGCAGAGCAAACATATCTTGTAGACTTAAAAGGACACACATCTGGACATTAACAGAATAATAGATTGGGGGTGAAATTGGTCTTCGACGATAGCACCCAGCAGGCAGACCCTTTTACACACTGTTTGATATTCTTTTCCACCAACTTCAATGGAAAATAAAATCTAGCAGGTTATAAAATTCGCTATCACCACTTTTGTGCTTTCGCTAATCTTGGAGAAGTGATCTCAAAAGGATATTTCAGGATGGCATCTAAGTAGCCAAACTGGGTAGATGCAGTGAGGATGTTTCCACTCGTGGGGGAGATCTAGTTTAAGAACTAGGGGTGGCCCATTTAGAACTGAGATGAGGAGGAATTTTTTGGAAACATAGAAAATAGGTGCAGGAGTCGGCCATTCGGCCCTTCGAGCCTGCACCAACTTCAATAAGATCATGGCTGATCATTCCCTCAGTACCCCTCTCCAGCTTTCTCTCCAGACCCCTTGATCCCCTTAGTCGTAAGGGCCATATCTAACTCCCTCTTGAATATATCCAATGAACTGGCATCAACAACTCTCTGCAACATGGAATTCCACAGGTTAACAACTCTCTGAGTGAAGAAGTTTCTCCTCATCTCAGTCCTAAATGGCCTACCCCTTATCCTATGTCCCCTGGTTCTGGACTTCCCCAACATCGGGAACATTCTTCCTGCATCGAACCTGTCCAGTCCCGTCAGAATCGTATATGTTTCTTTGAGATCCCCTCGTGTCCTTCTAAACTCCAGTATATAAAGGCCCAGTTGATCCAGTCTCTCCTCATATGTCAGTCCTGCCATCCCGGGAATCAGTCTGGTGAACCTTCGCTGCACTCCCTCAATAGCAAGAATGTCCTTCCTCAGATTAGGAGACCAAAACTGCACACAATATTCCAGGTGAGGCCTCACCAAGGCCCTGTACAACTGCAGTAAGACCTCCCTGCTCCTATACTCAAATCCCCTAGCTATGAAGACCAACATGCCATTTGCCTTCTTCACCGCCTGCTGTACCTGCATGCCAACTTTCAATGACTGATGACACCCAGGTCTCGTTGCATCCCCTTTTCCTAATCTGCCGCCATTCAGATAATATTCTGTCTTCGCGTTTTTGCCCCCAAAGTGGATAACCTCACATTTATCCACATTATACTGCATCTGCCATGCATTTGCCCACTCACCTAACCTGTCCGAGTCACCCTGCAGCTTCCTAGCGTCCTCCTCACAGCTCACACTGCCACCCAGTTTAGTGTCATCTGCAAACTTGGAGATATTACACTCAATTCCTTCATCCAAATCATTGATGTAGATTGTAAAGAGCTGGGGTCCCAGCACTGAGGCCTGCAGCACTCCACTAGTCACTGCCTGCCATTCTGAAAAGGACTTGTTTATCCCGACTCTCTGCTTCCTGTCTACCAACTAGTTCCCTATCCACGTCAGTATATTACCCCCAATACCATGTGCTTTGATTTTGCACACCAATCCCTTGTGTGGGACCTTGTCAAAAGCCTTTTTAAAGTCCAAATACACCACATCCACTAGTTCTCCCTTGTCCACTCTACGAGTTACATCCTCAAAAAATTCCAGAAGATTTGTCAAGCATGATTTCCCCTTCATAAATCCATGCTGAGCGATCCTGTCACTGCTTTCCAAATGCGCTACTATTTCATCCTTAATAATTGATTCCAACATTTTTCCCACTACTGATGTCAGGCTAACCGGTCTATAATTACCCGCTTTCTCTCTCCCTTGCTTTTTAAAAAGTGGTGTTACATTAGCAACCCTCTTGTCCATAGGAACTGATCCAGAGTCGATGGACCGTTGGAAAATTATCACCAATGCATCCACTATTTCGAGGGCCACTTCCTTAAGTACTCTGGGATGTAGACTATCAGGCCCTGGGGATTTATCGGCCTTCAATCCCATCAATTTCCCTAACACAATTTCCCGCCTAATAAGGATATCCTTCAGTTCCTCCTTCTCACTAGACCCTCAGTCCCCTAGTACTTCCAGGTGGTTATTCCTGTCTTCCTTCGTGAAGACAGAACCAAAGTATTTGTTCAATTGGTCAGCCATTTCTTGTTCCCCAATATAATTTCACCAGAATCAGACTGCAAGGGACCTACGTTTGTCTTCACTAATCTTTTTCTCTTCACATATCTATCGAAGCTTTTGCAGTCAGTTTTTATGTTCCCTGCAAGCTTCTTCTCGCGTCTATTTTCCCGCTCTTAATTAAACCCTTTGTCCTCCTCCACTGAATTCTAAATTTCTCCCAGTCCTCAGGTTTGCTGCTTTTTCTGGCCAATTTATATGCCTCTTCCTTGGATTTAACACTATCCTTAATGTCCCTTGTTAGCCACGGTTGAGCCACCTTTCCCCGTTTTATTTTTACTTCAGACAGGGATGTCCAATTGCTGAAGTTCATCCATGTGATCTTTAAATGTTTGCCATTGCCTATCCACTGTCAACCCTTTAAGTATAATTTGCCAGTCTATTCTAGCCATCGAAGTTACCTTTCCTTAAGTTCAGAACCCTAGTTTCTGAATTAACTGTGTCACTCTCTATCTTAATAAAGAATTCTACCATGTTATGGTCACTCTTCCCCAAGGGGCCCCGCACAACAAGATTGCTAATTAGTCCTTTCTCATTTCACATCACCGAGTCCAGGATGGCCAGCTCCCGAGTTAGTTCCTCGACATATTGGTCTCGAAAACCATCCCTAATACACTCCAGGAAATCCTCCTCCACTGCATTGCTACCAGTTTGGATAGCTCAATCAATATGTAGATTAAAGTCACCCATGATAACTGCTGCACCTTTATTGCATGCATCCCTAATTTCTTGTTTGATGCTATCCCCAACCATACTAGTACTGTTTGGTGGACTGTACGCAACTCCCACTAGTGTTTTCTGCCCCGTGGTATTCCGTAGCTCCACCCATACCGATTCCACATCTTCCAAGCCAATGTCCTTTCTTACTATTGCATTCATTTCCTCTTTATCAGCAATGCCACCCCGCCTCCTTTTCCTTTCTGTCTATCCTTCCTAAATGTTGAATACCCCTGGATGTGGAGTTCCCAGCCTTGGTCACCCTGGAGCCATGTTTCCGTGATGCCAATTACATCATATCCGTTAACTGCTATCTGCGCAGATAATTCATCCAATTTGTTCCGAATTATCCTCGCATTGAGGCACAGAGCCTTCAGGCTTGTCTTTCTAACACACTTTGCCCTTTTAGAATTTTGGTGTAATGTGGCACTTTTTCATTTTTGCCTTAGGTTTCTCTGCCCTTCACTTTCACTTTTCTTCTTTCCATCTTTTGCTTCTGCCCCCATTCTGCTTCCCTCTGTCTCTCTGCATAGGTTCCCATCCCCCTGCCATATTAGTTTAACTCCTCCCAAACAGCACGAGCAAACACTCCCCTGAGGACATTGGTTCTGGTCCTGCCCAGGTGCAGACTGTCTGGTTTGCACTGGTCCTACCTCCCCCAGAACCGGTTCCAACGTCCCAGGAATTTGAATCCCTCCCTTCTACACCACTCCTCAAGCCACATATTCATCTGAGCTATCCTGCGATTCCTACTATGACTAGCACGTAGCACTGTTACAACCCTGAGATTACTACTTTTTGGGTCCTACTTTTTAAATTTAGCTCCTAACTCCCGAAATTCGTCTTGTAGGACCTCGTCCCGTTTTTTACCTATATCGTTGGTACCTATATGAACCACGACAACTAGCTGTTCACCCTCCCTTTTCAGAATGCCCTGCACCCACTCCGAGACATCCTTGACCCTTGCACCAGGGAGGCAACATACCATCCTGGAGTCTTGGTTGCAGCCGCAGAAACGTCTATCTATTCCCCTTACAATTGAGTCCCCTATCACTATAGCTCTCCCACTCTTTTTCCTGCCCTCCTGTGCAGCAGAGCCACCCACGGTGCCATGAACTTGGCTGCTGCTGCCCTCCTCTGATGAGTCATCCCCTCAATAGTACCCAAAGCGGTGTATCTGTTTGGCAGGGGGATGACCGCAGGGGACCCCTGCACTGCTCTTCCTGTTGGTCATCCATTCCCTATTTGGCTGTGTACTCTTGTCCCGCGGTAAGACCAACTCACTAAACGTACTATTCACATCATTGTCAGCATCGTGGATGCTCCAGAGTTCTCTGAGGGTCGTAAATCTGTGGAATTCTCTGCCCCAGAGAGCTGTGGAGGCTGGGTCATTGAATATATTTAAGGTTGCGATAGACAGATTTTTGAACGATAGGGGAGTCAAGGGAGAGGGCAGGGAAGTGGAGCTGAGCCCAAGATCAGATCAGCCATGATCTTATTGAAACATAGAAACATAGAAAATAGGTGCAGGAGTAGGCCATTCGGCCCTTCTAGCCTGCACCACCATTCAATGAGTTCATGGCTGAACATGCAACTTCAGTACCCCATTCCTGCTTTCTTGGCATACCCCTTGATCCCCCTAGTAGTAAGGACTACATCTAACTCCTTTTTGAATATATTTAGTGAATTGGCCTCAACAACTTTCTGTGGTAGAGAATTCCACAGGTTCACCACTCTCTGGGTGAAGAAGTTTCTCCTCATCTCGGTCCTAAATGGCTTACCCCTTATCCTTAGACTGTGACCCCTGGTTCTGGACTTCCCCAACATTGTGAACATTCTTCCTGCATCTAACCTGTCGAAACCCATCAGAATTTTAAACATTTCTATAAAGTCCCCTCTCATTCTTCTGAACTCCGGTGAATACAAGCCCAGTTGATTTAGTCTTTCTTGATAGGTCAGTCCCGCCATCCCGGGAATCAGTCTGGTGAACCTTCGCTGCACTCCCTCAATAACAAGAATGTCCTTCCTCAGGTTAGGAGACCAAAACTGTACACAATACTCCAGGTGTGGCCTCACCAAGGCCCTGTACAACTGCAGCAACACCTCCCTGTCCCTGTACTCAAATCCCCTCGCTATGAAGGCCAACATGCCATTTGCTTTCTGAACCGCCTGCTGTACCTGCATGCCAACCTTCAATGACTGATATACCATGACACCCAGGTCTCGTTGCACCTCCCCTTTTCCTAATCTGTCACCATTCAGATAATAGTCTGTCTCTCTGTTTTTACCACCAAAGTGGATAACCTCACATTTATCCACATTATACTTCATCTGCCATGCATTTGCCCACTCACCTAACCTATCCAAGTCGCTCTGCAGCCTCATAGCATCCTCCTCGCAGCTCACACTGACCCCTAACTTAGTGTCATCCGCAAATTTGGAGATACTACATTTAATCCCCTCGTCTAAATCATTAATGTACAGTGTAAACAGCTGGGGCCCCAGCACAGAACCTTGCGGTACCCCACTACTCACCGCCTGCCATTCTGAAAAGTACCCATTTACTCCTACTCTTTGCTTCCTGTCTGACAACCATTTCTCAATCCATGTCAGCACACTACCCCCAATCCCATGTGCTTTAACTTTGCACATTAATCTCTTGTGTGGAACCTTGTCGAAAGCCTTCTGAAAGTCCAAATATACCACATCAAATGGTTCTCCCTTGTCCACTCGACTGGAAACATCCTCAAAAAATTCCAGAAGATTTGTCAAGCATGATTTCCCTTTCACAAATCCATGCTGACTTGGACCGATCATGTCACCTCTTTCCAAATGCGCTGCTATGACATCCTTAACAATTGATTCCATCATCTTACCCACTACCGATGTCAGGCTGACCGGTCTATAATTCCCTGTTTTCTCTCTCCCTCCTTTTTTAAAAAGTGGGGTTACATTGGCTACCCTCCACTCCATAGGAACTGATCCAGAGTCAATGGAATGTTGGAAAATGACTGTCAATGCATCCACTATTTCCAAGGCCACCTCCTTAAGTACTCTGGGATGCAGTCCATCAGGCCCTGGAGATTTATCGGCCTTCAATCCCATCTATTTCCCCAACACAATTTCCCGACTAATAAGGATTTCCCTCAGTTCCTCCTCCTTACTAGACCCTCTGACCCTTCTTATATCCGGAGTGTTGTTAGTGTCCTCCCTGAGTGAATACCGAACCAAAGTACTTGTTCAATTGGTCCGCCATTTCTTTGTTCCCTGTTATGACTTCCCCTGATTCTGACTGCAGGGGACCGACATTTGTCTTTACTAACCTTTTTCTCTTTACATATCTATAGAAACTTTTGCAATCCGTCTTAATGTTCCCTGCAAGCTTCTTCTCGTACTCCATTTTCCCTGCCCTAATCAAACCCTTTGTCCTCCTCTGCTGAGTTCTAAATTTCTCCCAGTCTCCGGGTTCGCTGCTATTTCTGGCCAATTTGTATGCCACTTCCTTGGCTTTAATACTATCCCTGATTTCCCTTGATAGCCACGGTTGAGCCACCTTCGCTTTTTCATTTTTATGCCAGACAGGAATGTACAATTGTTGTAGTTCATCCATGCGGTCTCTAAATGTCTGCTATTGCCCATCCACAGTCAACCCCTCAAGTATCATTCACCAATCAATCCCAGCCAATTCACGCCTCATACCTTCAAAGTTACCCTTCTTTAAGTTCTGGACCATGGTCTCTGAATTAACTGTTTCATTCTCCATCCTAATGCAGAATTCCACCATATTATGGTCACTCTTCCCCAAGGGGCCTCGCACAACGAGATTGCTAATTAATCCTCTCTCATTACACAACACCCAGTCTAAGATGGCCTCTCCCCTAGTTGGTTCCTCAACATATTGGTCTAGAAAACCATCCCTTATGCACTCCAGGAAATCCTCCTCCACCGTATTGCTTCCAGTTTGGTTAGCCCAATCTATGTGCATATTAAAGTCACCCATTATAACTGCTGCACCGTTATTGCATGCACCTATAATTTCCTGTTTGATGCCCTCCCCAACATCACTACTACTGTTTGGAGGTCTGTACACAACTCCCACTAACGTTTTTTGCCCTTTGGTGTTCTGCAGCTCTATCCATATAGATTCCACATCATCCAAGCTAATGTCATTCCTAACTATTGTATTAATCTCCTCTTTAACCAGCAATGCTACCCCACCTCCTTTTCCTTTTATTCTATCCTTCCTGGATGTTAAATACCCCTGGATGTTGAGTTCCCAGCCCTAATCATCCTGGAGCTACGTCTCCATAATCCCAATCACATCATATTTGTTAACATCTATTTGCACAGTTAATTCATCCACCTTATTACGGATACTCCTTGCATTAAGACACAAAGCCTTCAGGCTTGTTTTTTTAACACCCTTTGTCCTTTTAGAATTTTGTTGTGCAGTGGCCCTTTTTGTTCTTTGTCTTGTGTTTCTCTGTCCTCCACTTTTTCTCATCTCCTTTCTGTTTTTTGCTTTTGTCTCCTTTTTGTTTCCCTCTGTCTCCCTCCATTGGTTCCCATTCCCCTGCCATATTAGTTTAACTCCTCCCCAACAGCACTAGCAAACACTCCCCCTCGGACATTGGTTCCGGTCCTGCCCAGGTGCAGACCGTCCGGTTTGTACTGGTCCCACCTCCACCAGAACCAGTTCCAATGCCCCAGGAATTTGAACCGGTTCTGCTGCACCACTGCTCAAGCCATGTATTCATCTGCGCTATCCTGCGATTCCTACTCTGACTAGCACGTGGTACTGGTAGCAATCCCGAGATTACTATTTTTGAGGTCCTACTTTTTAATTTAGCTCCCAGTTCCTTAAATTCGTTTCATAGGACCTCATCCCTTTTTTTTTTTACCTATGTCGTTGGTACCAATGTGCACCACTACAACTGGCTGTTCTCCCTCCCTTTTTAGAATGTCCCGCACCCGCTCCGAGACATCCTTGGCCTCTGCACCAGGGAGGCAACATACTATCCTGGAGTCTCGGTTGCGGCCGCAGAAACGCCTATCTATTCCCCTAACAATTTAATCCCCTATCACTATCGCTCTCCCACTCTTTTTTGAATGGTGGAGCAGGCTCGAGGGGCCAAATGGCTCCTATTTCTTATGTTCTTATTAACTGCCTGAATATCATAACCTGAAATTATATATATTTAAATATATAATTCACTCCAGGAGCAGCAACTTGCGTTGAAATTTACACAGATCTTTCTGTTGGTGAGTTACGCCAAAATTTCTTGAGAATCTCATGAGCTTGTACCAGAACGTAAAACCAATCTTAAAACGAATGGAAATCAATGTAAACAATCGGGGCCCAAGCAAAGTATTGAACTTACACTATATTCCTTCTTTAAGTCCCTCTTCATGCACGAAAATTAGGCACAGCATGTTTCATAAACAGCTATTGTGAAAATGTTATAATGTTAATCGGTAAAGAGGCCAAAGTTTACAAAAATAAATGTATGAGAAAGAAAAAAAATGGCTTAATAAAATCATTATAAAACACTTTGTTCTTATGTGCTAAATATGGGCATTATACCACACTTCCATCACTGTTTCACCACAGATTCCCAAGAAATTCTGGGCCAACCATGCTCAAAACCCCAGACTACCCAAAAGGTATGCCAGGGAAGATCCATGGATGTTTCAACATCTTCTACCACAATTCCACTTTTGAAACAGCATTGAAAATGTTGTGGTACACTGATTTACTTTTTTCCATGTTGAGAATGCGTTCTTTTACTGATTTAAGCAACTAACCTGAGTCTGTGTAATGATGGAAGATCCCTGGCTTTCAATGGAGAGGAAGTATCGCACTGACTGGAATAGTTCATAGATACTGCTTCGAAATTCTTCCTCATTCTGTCCACCAGTTGCAAGAGTGTATAGGCTCCTGGAGTGAATTATATATTTAAATATATATTCCTGCGCCTAGAATTAGAATTAGACAACTGTTAATGTATGGCTCTGGAATTACTGTACATATTGTATTGTAAAACTATCTACACCAAAATCAAAAGAAACACGGGGCTCGACTTTCCACTAGGTGGCTAAGGCCCAAAAACCTGGGGCATGTTCTAGCGATGTGGGATGTCACAGCCTTGCTGATCGCCGGCACAAGGAACATTTTTTTTTTGCGATTTTCCACTCGGCCATACCCCGGCGATGTCAAATGAGCGATGTGATTTTTTGGCGATCTCACGATCGCCCACCAAAAACGGAAGTCAAAGAAGAAAAAAAGCTTCCCTAGCAACACTATTCTGCGCATGTGTGGGATGTTTTATTTTGTGGTTGAGTTTCTTTACCGCATTTTGAGGGGTCAGGGGTCATCGCACACACTCAGAAGCACAGGGAGGGTGAGAGAGAGAGAGAGAGAGAGAGAGAGAGCGAGCGAGAGAGGAAGGAAGAGAGGAAGAGCTGTTCGTGGTTGTTGAATTCAGATTGAAAAATAACTATTCTTATCGACTTATAATTATTTCTTTTTGCACAATATTGAAAAAATAATACAATATAATATATTATATAATATATTGAAATATATATTTCAATATATTGAAATATAATACATATAATAGATATAACAAAGAATGGAGGAGGAAAAAGGCTAAACCCTTTAGTGAGAAGGCCAAAGAGGCACTCGTTAATATAGTAAGTGGCAGGTGGGATGACTTGACACGGGGTAGGCATGGGAAACCTCCACTCCGTGCATATCGGAAAATATGGACCGAAATTGCCGATGTCGTAACCTCGGCCTCGAATGAAGTACATACACCTTACCAGTGCAGGAAAAGGTGGAACAGCTTGTTGGCAGCAGCCAGAGTAAGTTGCATTTTATATTTTAAATTTTACATATGTAATATTTAAATGATGCATGCAAATTTTAATTGGAATCTTGAATGTCATTTTGTTATAGTATCAATTAAATTATGAATTAATTTATGCATCCTAACACGAAGTTGAATTTTATATTATGAAATATTGTTCATATGCAATGCAAATTTCTAATCGAACATTTAAATCTGTCAATCTTAAATGTTTATTACCAAGTCCATTAGCTTATGCCATGCAATGTTATCTTATCATTTGCAGAAGAAGATATCTGTGAATCGTACCGAGCAGAGGAGGACGGGCGGTGGCTCTGCTTAGGTGCAGATTTTAATCGGAATACGAGGAGCTTGCAGTCGCCTTAATGGGGCCTGACAGCCGTTCGGTCACGACCTGTGGTGTGGCCGAACCCACCCTCGAGTCTCGTGAGTAATGGGAACTGTGCAATGTGTCAAACATTAAATACATCTTAAAAATATCTTCGTTATGCATGTAATGTTCTGCAATTATAATGCAATATGATATATACTTTTCATGTACTCTTAATTCACGAATGAGGTCATGGCACCCCTGGTGAACCCTTGTGCATATGGGGTATTAAAAAGTATTCTTATGTTATGGGTTACTGAAAAATTAATATGTATTGATATGTATGTTTACTAATAATGAGCACCGTTAATGTTCTAATAAGCTGTTTAGAAATGTCATTCGTCTTTTTAAGGTCAAGTGTCGTTGGAGTCAGTGGACTTATTCACTACTCCTGCACCATCAAATACCTCGCAGAAGGAAGAGGAGGAACTGCTGCCAACTGTGGAGCAAGAGCAGGAGGAGGAGGAAGAGGATGATATTCTTTTTGTGGGGGGGCGGGAGGCCGTGGGGGAACAACCTGCGGCCATCTCTATTGAGATGGATGAGGCACTGGGACCAAGCAGTGTGCAGGTGGTGATGCCAAGGCGCGCAATATTGCAAATGCGGACCCCACGGAGGTTGGGTCAGTGGGGTGAGCAATGGGCCACCATGGAGGGCCAGCTTGATATCCCTGTGCAGGGAGACGGTCGCGATCGGTTGCGACCTTATCCAGGGTTTTGCGGGTTTCTCCACAAACTGGAGCCAGTTCTCCCCGAACTGGAACCAGTTTCCAGCATCCTGGAGCGAGTTCAGCACAAACTTCTCCAACTGGTCTTCCGTGCAAACACAGACAGCACGGGAGACGTTGGAGGCCATTTGTCAGCAGACCGCCGCAACCAATGCCCTACGGCATGCGTTGCTGGCTGGACACGGCGCTGCACCCCAAAGTGTCGTGTCAGCTCGCAGCGAGACCCCGAGCACGCAAGCGAATACGGAGGACACAGTTCCTCCTGACTCGGAAGTGCAGCCTCAGGCTTCTGCTTCCACTCCGTCACCTCCACCATGGCAGGAAGTCTTGCCGTTCCACACTGCACAACGTGTTCGTGTCGGTCTGCGTGGACCAAAACGGGCGGGTGGGACAAGAACACGGGGTGGGACAGGACCTTGAGGGAAACGTGGCCGCAGGTAGGGAGGGGATTAGTGTGTTTTTCATTGTTGAATTGTTTTTTCTTGTTTTAAAATTGTTAACGTTTTGTTCAATGTTCATTGGGATTTGAGGGAAGGGTGGGTCGGGGGGGGGGGGGGCGGGGTTGGAGGGAAGGTGGGGTTGGAGGGAGGGTGTTGTTAAATAGTTTTTTTTTTTTTAAAACAATTAATTCGTTAGTTGTCTTTGTTAATAAAAAAAATCTTTAATTCAACCAATTTTGTGCCTACTCTCTTCGTTACATTAGTTAACAAATTTATAGTTGTTCATCCTTATTTGTTTATTCTTTTATTATAGCAGTACTTTACTTAAACTTTACTTAAAGTAAGCATTTATTCCGATGATAGGCCAGTGCAGGCAAGACAACAATTAAGTCCCACACAAATGAAACTTTTGATTAACCCTAACTGTAATTGAACATTTGAATATCCACAATGATAGTTCATGCAAAGCGTTCATTAATGAACTGCTGACACAACAGCTTAACGGCCATGTAACTGCCATTGGCTACTGGGCTTCGGGAGGGGGGTGGTGATACCGGTGCTAGATCGCCAGGCTGATTGTGCTCTCCTATGTCCTCGCCTGCGTCCTCTTCCTCCTCACCGGCTGGCTCTTCTGTCTCCCCTCCTTCTAGAGGTGGATTTGCAGCCCGATCTGGCATTATAGTTAGGTTATGCAGCATGCAACACACCACAATAAACTCTGCGACCTGGTCAGGGTGGTACTGTCGGCTGCCTCCAGAATGATCCAGGCATCTGTAGCATTGCTTTAGGACTCCAACTGTCTTTTCAACGATGTTGCGAGTCGCTGTGTGACTTTCATTATACTGTTTCTGTGCTTCAGTGACGGGATTACGCAGAGGGATCATCAGCCAACTGGCAAAGCCATATCCTTTATCACCCAGCATCCAACCGTGACCTTCTGGCTGATTGACAAACAGGTCAGGGATAGCAGTTTCATGTAAGATGTGCGCATCATGGATGCTGCCAGGAAATGTAGCATTTACTGTCAGAATTGTTTGATTGTGGTCGACAACAAGCTGCACATTTAGTGAGTGGAACCCCTTTCTGTTACGAAACACCTGAGTGTTCTTTAAGGGTGCTTTCATGGCAATGTGCGTGCAGTCTATTGCTCCCTGTACCTTGGGGAAGTCTGCTATTCTCGAGAAACCCAAAGCCCTCTCAGTCTGTGCCTCCCTGGTCATTGGGAAGCTTATGAAGTCCATCCTGCGAGCGTAAAGGGCTTCAGTCACCTGTCGAATGCAGCAGTGTGTAGCGTGCTGAGAGATATGGTAGATGTCGTCAGCTGAAGCCTGAAAAGATCCCGATGCGTAGAAGGCTGGGGCAGCAGTAACCTTCACCTCAATGGGCAGTGCGGTTCTCATGGTGCTGGAAGGCTGCAGATCACCCTTGACAAGTTGACATATCTCATCGATGACCTCCTCCCGGGATCGCAGTCTCCTAAGACAAGCATTTTCAGACAAGTTCAGGTAAGATTGCTTTTCCAAGTATCTTCGTTGGCTATACGGTCTCCTTCTCTGTCTTCGTCTCCGTCTACGCATTATTGTGCCACCTCTTCGATTGATCCTTTCAGTAACCAGTGTGTGAGCAGTTGCAATTAAAGGCAGGGAAAGCACAGGCCCCATATCACTATCAATAATTACTTTCACTAAATTTAATAATCTCTCTACTCTATACTCTCTAATCACTGTACTCTGCACTCTCTGTGATGTCTACCAGTCAGTTTGATAGGCCCCAACAATATCAGTAAATAATTTCACTATGTAAAAGCTATTTACAAAATAATTTCAATATATAAAACCTATTTACCAAAAATAACTTGATAATATCTCTTTATATTCCCTGTTCCAATATTTTGAGTACAATTATCTTTAAATTAACTCTCTAAATAACTCAAAACCAAGCCTCCACCCTTCCTCCGAAGTTCAAAATAGCGTCCCGTAGTGCCCATTTCCTTCTCTGAAGCCCAGTAAAAGCAACTATTTCTCAGCACTCTTTTGGGCCTTGCACCAGCCCAGCGAAGTGCATGCTAGGTGTCGGAACTTGGGATGGGCCTTGTGTGGGCGATCATTTGGGCGATCATCTCGCCGATCAAAGTGGAAAGTTAGGCACCTGTTTTACCGGCGATGTTTTGGGCCGAGTTTCCACTTTTTGCGCAAAATGGACGATAGAGGTCCGTTTTGGGCGATAGATGGGCAATGTGACATGTTCAATCTACAGCAATAATAAGTGAGCCTGTTGTAATTTATTATATAATTGTGTTTTGTTGCTTTGAAGAGCTGTCTTATTGTCTGGAACGGACACCTTTTTGAAGGTATCCATCATAATGGGACCATACCAGTATTGGAATATTGCGTGCAGTTTTGGTTTCCAAATTTACAAAAAGACATACTTGCTTTGGAGGCAGTTCAGAGAAGGTTCACTAAGTTGATTCCGGGGAGGACGGGGTTGACTTATGAGGAAAGGTTGAGTAGATTAGGCCTCCACTCATTGGAATTCAGAAGAATGAGAGGTGATCTTATCGAAACTTATAAGATTATGAGAGGACTTGACACGGTGGATGCAGAGAGGATGTTTACACTGATAGGGGAGACTAGAACTAGAGGGCATAATCTTAGAATAAGGTGCCGCCCATTTAAAACAGAGATGAGGAGAAATTTCTTCTCTGAGGGTTGTTAATCTGTGGAATTCACTGCCTCAGAGAGCTGTGGAAGCTGGGACATTGAATAAATTTAAGACAGAAATAGACAGTTTCTTAAACGATTAGGGAATAAGGGGTTATGGGGAGCGGGCGGGGAAGTGGAGCCAAGTCCATGATCAGATCAGCCATGATCTTATTAAATGGCGGAGCAGGCTCAAGGGGCCATATGGCCTGCTCCTATTTCTTATGTTCTTATGTTCTTATGTTCTTATACCTTGAACGGTTAACGTACAGTGAACTGATGAATGACCAATTGCGGTACACAAACTCTTCAAAAATGAAAACGCAATTCCCAAAATTACTCAATGTTCTTCAAATTGTACAGTCGGTCTGAATTGCTGGGCTCGTTATGGGTTTAGTAAAAGTACATGCATTGTTGGTCACCCACGAGTACAACTAACTCAAAATTAATTAGCAATTATATTTTTCCATTCCATAACTGTATTTCATTATTATTCGGTCATTAATACTTGTGTAAACACTCCACACTTGGCAAGATTAATTTTCATATTTCAATGTCAAAATTGATTTCCTTCTCCATTTATTTAAAACCCTACCAGGATACACTGAATGAATCGGAGTTCAGATCACTATTGGAGATGTATTAAAGAAATAAGAATACCATTCTCAAACTTACAGGACATTAAAAAAATAAAACCACTTTGAAGACAATTGCTAAATAGATTCTTGCATCAAATGATTTTATAGTGATTACAATCACAAAGTATTGTTTGTTAGTCTGATATGAGCCAGCATTGGCAATTAATCTACTATATAATAGACCTGAAATCCCGGTCGGAGGCTTCCCGCGATCCTATAAAGTATGCACCTATCTGGTGTCTCCATATCATTGAACTCTTGCAGTCCTGGGCCTACAGGCATAGGTCTGCGTAAAAGCCCACGTATCCCAGTGGTGCATGCGGTTCGCAAGCGCCCCTGAGATCACATGGGCCGGCCCAACCCATCAAAAAGAGGGATTCCCATTATGCTTATGGGGATTCCATTTATGTATTGAATCCCCATAAGCTTTATAGGAATGATATAAAAAGCACACTTTCACACAACCTAAATACAAATAAATCACATTTAAAATTAATAAAAATACAATTTAAACATTTTGAACAAAATGTAATTTAAAAAAATCTAACCATTTTTAAAGGGGCCAAAAATAACCTAAACTAATTTTAAAGATTTTTGAATGTTGAAATGATTTAAAAAATGTTATTGTAATATCTATTTAAACCCTTACGCTGGTAAAAGGCGGCCCTGCTTTTACCAGACACAAGAGTTTCGTGGGCATTCGCTGGCCAAACAGCCCAACTCTCCGCCAGCGAATGTCCATTTCCTGCACATGCGGATGATCTGTCAAGCTCAAACTTGACAGATCGCAAGTTCCGGGTTTTCGCACATACGCAGCGCATGCAGAAACTCGGAACTTGTGGTACACTTACAGTGTCATAGGCACCGTAAAAATTGGGCCATTAAATTTCTGATGGATGTCAGGCACTTGTTATTTGTGCATCGACAATATCAGGCCTCCAAGTGGTGTCTTGACAGGATTTTCCCATTATAAAGCTACCCATCACAGTCACACCTGCAGCTCTACACTTTCACAACTAGATAGAACTCCACAAGCTTCAGATTCCCATACTGCTACCTTCAGCCTCATTAATGCGCTCTGAAATAAGTTAACTTTGTCCTAACTTTCCATGAGCAATACCACAGCATATCCACTGGTACAAAATAACTTTCATTCCTTACAATACGAAATATCATATTTCAGATCAAATTCAATATTTTATTTAGATTACAATTTGTCTATAATTATTTCCAGGATTATACATTATATAAAATATATATATATATATATATATATTACATTTGATAAGATAAACAAGTTGGGCAATTGGCACTATTCAGAGGCCATAGAGAAGCTCACGTGGTACTACACTGTTTAAATCCTTAAATAATATTACTTTCACCTTGGGACAGTGCCGCTAATAACCCTAACAGCTCGGGCTTCTCTGACTGTTAGTATAATCAAGGTAACCATAAATTTTGATTCCTTGCCTTCCTTCTATGTTACAAAACCATGGTTAACAAGTCTTGATTGAATTGGACTACAAATTAAATTTTCAACATGTTTGAAGAAGTAACATTGAAGAAATTGAAAAGAAAACACACAACTTTATTTTTATTCCAAACTAAACATAAACGACCCAGATTTTCTGGTCAGTGGTGATCAACCGGCACTTGCCATTCATTGCACTGACACTGCAATTTGTAGTTATCAGACAGTCGAAACAGAGCAGCACTCGCGACAGGGGATTTTAACCTTAAAGAACGGGTTGGTTTGGAGCGTGGGGGTAGTTACATTGTTAAAAATCGAATTCCTGATCTGAACCCGCGTCCAACCCATCCACTTCCGTTTTAACGGAGGGGGGACGGAAAAGCAGGACGGGCAGGCAGCCAATCCGCTCCCAGGAGGTGGGACATCAATTTAAATATTATAATGAGTCTGGAAGAATCTTTTTTTAACCTCCATTTTGTTTTTAACTGCATGTGAATGGGTTTTACACAATTCATAAAACCAGGCAGTTATAGCAAGGCGGGGACTGCTGCATCCAGGAGATAAGTGCCTTTACACCTTCCTCCTGGAAGCAGGGTCCCTGCTTAGCTCTCCCGCTGCGATCAGAAACCCATCCCCATGAGGCCTCTGATGACCCACTCGACCTTCCCCTGCACCAATGATGCTGAGGCTGCCCATGATCATCTTGCCGACCCCGGCCACGATGTTCTCTTCACCCATCTCCCCCACCCCTGCGATCATCTCAGCCCGATACTCTCCTCCTCTATCCCCCCACCGAATCCCAATCTTCTGCCCCAACCCTCCCCCACCCAATCCTTTTAGCGGCCTGGCCCGATCCTCTACCCGATCTCCACCCGCCTCGCCTCGCCACCCAACCCAAGCCTTTTGAAGGCCTCCAATTCTCTGCCCTACCACTACCACCCCCAGCCGTTCCTTTTAACGGCCCACCGCTGCCTGACCCTCAATCCTGCTTCCTCCTTAAAATCCAGCCCGCAGAGCCGAGACGAGGAAATGCAAGTTAGAATATTTAGTTCAATGCAAAATCATGCAAAGAAAGCTAAGTAGAGAGCGGGAAAGAAAGCTAGGATTGAGAGAGATAAAAGAGACTGAAGAAAAATTTTAAATAAATATTTTTATTTACATTTTTTAAATAATTTGAATCTGAAGGAAGAGACTCCACAACTGTAAACGTTAATTTTCAGTGCCAAAGAGGCTGTCAGGCAGGAACTGAGACTTACCACGCCGTTACAAATCCACTTGCACTTGAATGAACAAGCCCTAATTTTTTCTGGCATGATTACTGGGTATCTAGTGAGTAAATGCCGCAAATTCACGCCCTTCATGTGTTTGAATGCCTAGTCTCTCAGCGAGGTACTGGCCTGGCAAAGCTTGTGGAGCAGCAGGGTAAATCAGACAGCAACTTCCTGACTTCCGCATTTAACTGCACATTTGTGCACACTGGAATTTGCTGCTTGATTTACTCCTTAATAACGGTGAGCACCAATAGCCTCACCATTATTTCGACCACAAAATCTGGGCCATTAATCTTTAGCACAAGTCCTTTGAACCACCAAAGTTGTGAGCTCAATGGCACATATTGAAAGTATTCAACATTTATTTATGAAATGAAGCAAGTCACCGAGATTCATTGCTGTAGTAAAAATCTGGCTTCAACTTATCTTCTTTCTCTATCAAATCAGAATTTAAAAAATCTTTAATACACTCATTGATGGATACAAACTCTTACCCTCAGCACATCCTGAATATGCTCTTGTCGCTCCGCTTCTATTGAACGATCAACATACCTTTTCAACACTTTTATAAGGTCCCTGTAACATTTAGAATATTGTGGTGTTACAAGGAAAAGGCATAAGAAGTGAATATTGTTTTTAAAAGATACGATCTTCTCCTTATTTTTCTGTGTTTGGACCAGTTGCTGCTCCCAAGTCTCCATCAACAATCTTTTGAAACCAATTGCTCTGATCTTTTTAAGAGCAGCTTGTGGTAAACACTTGCTCCCAATTTTCTTCACCTCCATTTACGAAAGTGTCTGGTCTCCATTTGATGTCTTCAGTACTTAGAATCATGGCTGTGAATTCACACTCACTGGACAGAGCTTTGAAACTCCAGCTACATAAATTACCATGTTGACATCTTTTTCATTGACTTATAGAGCATCTCAATCTGGGAAAGGTGGAATATTGCCATCATCAACACGTTTTAACAGGTACAATGAACTATGATTATGTTGTGAGTTTTGTGGCTTTTGGAATATTTTTGTTGAATCTATGATTGCTGATGACCTCATCTGGGAGCTGGTTAGGAGCGATTATGGAGGCAGTGTCAACAATAGTGATTTTGGAGATCAATCACATCAGATGGATTGTGAAAAGGCAAAGGGCTAAATCCTCCAGTTTTACACTGCAGCTAGTTTTGGGGCACTGGTGATGTACAAGGCTGAGATCACAACCACCAACTGGGGGCCAGGGGGGGAAGGGTGTGTGTTAGTCACGACCTTGTTTTGCCAACAGGTAGACTAGCCAGTTGGTCTACCCATAACATGCCAGCAATACAGTTTTACAGAATCTTTTGCTGACTTTGAAACTTCATTTCAACCTTATGTATGCACAGTGCCAGCACCACTGCTCCCAAATTACGAGCAATGTAAAAGGGAGGATTTAAAGTATCAGAAGGATTGAACACATTGGACAATCAGTACAAAAACTGCCTCACAATGAAGTTTATTGTACTTCCCACAGATCTTACTGGTAAACTGGAGTCTTTGGCCTATTCAAATAATAAATTTATTTTTTAATGCACGAGAGATGAATATCTAAAGGATCATCAAAAACGGTCTTTCCCAAATACAAAGAATGCAGAGAGAGTGCAACATACTGAGAATTAGGAAACAAATCCACTGGACAATACCTGTAAGCCAACGCTCCTGCAAAATGGCTTTCTATGTACGTATCCATGACAGGCTTAAAATGCTGAAACTTGATGTCCTGCAGCAAATTTATGATATGAACCTGTAATAGACAAATACATTAGTGATTAAAATGTTCTTACAAATACATAGTAATGTGATATACTTTAATTAAATGGAAATCAGCAGGAGAAATCAAATTTGTTTGGAATACAAAGGTCTGGTATCTGGTATCTACAAATCATCCTCGACTCCGGGGGACTGCCTAAAAATAAGGTGGTATCTGAAAATTAAAATAAAAAGGGTAAATTGTTCAGAGGAAAATGTAATCGGTCAGGAAATGCAGTGACAAGTGAATGGAAGTTAGCGTGCTGAAACGGTAGAAAAATGTCTTAATAAAAGGTGAAAGGGAGATACAATAAAAAGTAATTACTTATCACACATCATTTACTTTCTTAAGATAACATTAATCCTCCCCAAAAAAGACAAAATAATCAGAATTTATTACAAATCAATTGTAAATCTCATACAAATTAGAATCCAATTTAAAATGCTGGAGTATCCTTCATTACAAGAATATTGAATGTGGATTAGTCAGATCACTGCTGCTTGTAATCATCCTGGGTTCTAAAGTTAAATAGGAAAGATACTCACCAATGAATCAAAAACCTTCAATCCATATTTTTGTGAATTTTCATCCAAAATTCCAAATAATGCATCCAATGTATCTTGCAAAAACTACAAAAGAAATTCAAGTGAGAATTTAGGATCACTGGTCTTCCCAACAAATCAAAGGCCATTTGACATAATGTGCTGGAGAAATATTAAATTACAACAATGCATTCTACCTTGACTATTTCTGCACCATCTATATCTTTGAATTTTGAGAGGATTTCACATATTCTTTCTGGGTGGGCTCTCCATTTCAAAAAATCCAGTAAATCTCCTAAAAAATAGAATGTTAAAAATATAAATAAAATATTTTACAAAGTTGAACAATGAAACGATATAATTATTGTAGTGCTATATGATACAATTGCAACAGTTGATAATTAAAAACGTAGTTGCTTCTTTCAAATCGAATATAAATAAATTGAGGCTGTAACGAACAGGGTGGGTAAAGAGGAACCAGTGGGTGTGGTGTATTTGGATTTCTAGAAGGCATTCAATAAGATACCACATAGAAGATTACTGCACAAGACAAGAGCTCACAGGGTTGGGGGTAATATATTAAGCATGGATAGAGGATTGGCTAACTAACAGAAAGCAGAAAGGATAAATAGGTCATTTTCCGGTTGACAAACTGGCAACTAGTGGAGTACCACAGGGATCAGTGCTGGGGCCTCAACTATTTGCAAGCTATATTAGTGACTTGGATGAAGGGACTGAGTGTAATGTAACCACGTTTGCTGATGATACAAAGATGGGTGGGAAAGCAAGTTGTGAGGAGGACACAAAGAATCTGCAAAGGGATATAGACAGGCTAAGTGGGCAAACATTTGGCAGATGGAGTATAATGTGGGAAAGTGTGAGGTTATCCACTTTGGCAGGAAAAATAAAAAAGCAAATTATTATTTACATGGAGAGAGATTACAAAATGCTGCAGTACAGAGGGACCCAGGGGTCCTTGTGTATGAAACACAAAACGTTAATATGCAGGTACAGCAAGTAATCATGAAGGCAAATGACATTTTGGCCTTTATTGCAGGTGGATGGAGTATAAAAGCAGCGAAGTCCTGCTACAACTGTACAGGGTATTAGTGAGACCACATCTGGTGTACTGCGTACAATTTTGGTCTCCTTATTTAAGAAGGGATATACTTGCATTGGAGGCAGTTCAGAGAAGGAAGGTTCACTAGGCTGATTCCTGAGATGAAGGGATATACTTATGAAAACAGATTGAGCAGGTTGGGCCTATACTCATTGAAGTTTAAAAGAATGAGAGGTGATCTTATTGAAACATATGACACTGAGTTGGTTTGACAAGGTAGAGGCAGAGAGGATGTTTCCATCACAGCAGGAATCTAGAACTATAACTTATAGTTTAAGAATAAGGGGTCGCCCATTTAGAACTGAGATGAGGAGTGTTGTAGGGCACTTTCTAAGACGAAGGCACCTGCAGAATGTATGTCTATATATGTGTAAAATGGCTGCCAGGGATTCCGCAAAGCATTAGGGGTATTCAGCTTACCAAGTTGGCTAACTTTCTGGATAGCTGATGACACTGCAGTTCAGCAGAATGTCTTTAATCAATAACCCCAGACAAGATGTCCTAGCAGAACACTGAACAAAGGAATCCCTGAAACTATGTTAAGATAAGAAAGTCAGGCACAGGCAGAACCCAAGGACAACAGAGATAAGGTGGGGTCTGGAAAACATCACAAGGATATAAATCAGCTCCAGCTAAACATGAGCTGACCATGCAGCCCCTTTGATGCTTGAGGGTCAGTTCGATTGACCTAAAGAAACCTGTATGTAATCTATAATCGTTACGATTGGATTGTGTCCAGCCGACATAGGTTGAGTAATTGTAGTGAAATGTTGTAAAACATATAAATATCACTGAATTTCTTTGTTCGACGGAGCGTAGTGCCTGGTGTAACCCAGAGGCTTTCTCCCCGCTCGCGTAATAAAGGCCGTTTTGATGTTGGAACCGACCCAGAGTGTCGAGTGATTCTTCCTGGGAAACATTCGCGCTAACAGGAGGAATTTCTTCTCTGAGGTTGTAAATCTGTGGAATTCCCTGCCCCAGGGAGCTGTGGAGGCTGGGTCATTGAATAAATTTAAGGTGGAGATAGACATATTTTTGAACGATAAAGGAATGAAGGGGCAATCACACTGCTGGGTATGTACTACAGACACCCAAACAGTGGGCCCAAATTTGGCGCACCCGTTTTTTTCGGCGCACTCATGTGAGATGTGCCGACTTCCTCGGCTCAAAATGGCGCCAAAAAGATGTCCCTGGATTCTGGCTGCTCTGTTGACTTTCCCGGGGCTTGGCGTGGCCTGGCGATTCCATTTGGCGGGGGTGAGCTAGAGCCCTGCCCATGAAAGATTGCCGACAGCTGTCCGCATGTGCATTAGAGCATTCGTGCATATGCAGTAGCTCCTGCCGATGATGATGATGATGCATGCTGCAGCGTGGGACCCGAAGCGTCCCGCCCCTAGCCCGAGTCAAGTGGCCTGCCGCACAGTAACGAGAGAAGCCTGCCTTCTTCTCAAGCACTTGGTTCTTTTGTTGGCTGCTTGCATTATATTCTACACACAACTTGAAGATTTGAGAACATTGCCATGCAAAGGTTTAGGTAGAATTGTCTATTTTGAAATCTATCTCAAAAGTTTGATGGGGGAAGGGGAGAGTTTTGATCGGGGGTGGGGGTGATAACTGCGTAGCCAGTAATTTTAATGAGCTTACTCAAGACTTTCCTTAACCCTGTTGATGAAAATACTTTCCTACGAGCAGGAGGTACTTCTATTTTTTATTTGGATGTTTTGAAAAAATTATGTAAATATGTTTTGTCTCTTTACATCTTTTATTTTTGTAGTTTAAGCTTCCATGAATGCTTCTGTTGTATATTAAATTAACTTTGCGATGTTTGTCATATGATGTCCTGTATAGTCGTTTGATCCTATTCACATTCTTTCGTCAAGTCATTCGTACCTACCTGTGCTGATTTCTTAACTCTCTGCAAGGGTTTTCTGTGCAGCCACAAGTGGCCATATACACTGGCCTAAGTTAGTTTGGAGCAACTATTAGTTGTCCAAAGTGGCTTAAATGGCCAAAACGGGTATAGGTGGCTGGTAACGCCCCTTTTTGAGCAAAACTAAACTAAATTTTAAAAATTCGAACTAACTCACTTACATTGGCGCAAATTGAATCTGCAAAATGGGGATTTTTAAGATACTCCAGAAAAATCAAGTTGCTCCAAAAGAAATGGAGCAACTCCTGGGCAATTTTGGGCCCAGTGAGAGCGAGAGAGAAGAGCAAATATGTAGGAAAATTTCTGAGAAGTGCAAAAACTATAGGGCAGTAATAGTAGTGGATTTCAACTATCCTAATATTAACTGGGTCAACATTAGTGTGAAGGATATAGAGGGTGCGGAATTCCTAAAATGCATTCAAGAGAACTTTTTTTAGCCAGCATGTAGCAAGCCCAACACGGGAGGGGGCGGTTCTGGATTTAGTTTTCAGGAATGAAGCTGGGCAGGTGGAAGGGGTATCAGTTGAAGAGCATTTAGGTGCTAATGACCATAATTCATTTAGATTTAAGGTAGTTATGGAAAAGAACAAGGTTAGACCAGGAATAAAAGTTCTAAATTGGGGAAAAGCCAAATTTGCTAAGCTGAGAGGTAATTTAGCCACAGTGGACTGGAAACAACTACTTGAAGGTAAATCAGTGCCGAGCAGTGGAAGATATTCAAGGAGGAGATCTGCAGGGTTCAGGCCAAATATGTACCCTTAAAGAAAAAGAGTGGGACTAACAAATCTAGAGCCCCCTGAATGTCTAGGGACATACAGGGTAGGATAAAGGAAAAAAGGGAAGCTTATGAGATATACCGAAGGCTAAATACTGCAGAATCTCTAGAGGAGTACAGAAAGTCCAGGGGTGAGATCAAAAGTGATATTAGGAAAGCAAAGAGAGAGCATGAAAAATTCTTGGCAAGTAAAATCAAGGAAAACTCAAAGATGTTCCATAAATATATTAAAAGTAAAAGGATAATTAAAGAAAGGATAGGGCCTATTAGAGACCAGGAGGGTAATGTGTGTGTGGAGGCGGAAGATGTGGGTATGATTCTTAATGAATACTCTGTGTTTGTTTTCATAAAAGAGAGGGGTGATGCAGACACTACTATCGAGGAGGAGAAGTGTGAAATTCTGGATGAAATAAACAGAGAGAGAGGAGGTATTAAGAGGTTTAGCAGCTTTGAAGGTGGATAAGTCCCCAGGTCCAGATGAAATGTATCCCAGGCTGTTAAGCGAAGCAAAAGAGGAAATAGCAGAGGCTTTGACCATCATTTTCCAATCCTCTCTGGCTTCAGATGTCGTGCCAAAGGACTGGAGGACTGCTAATGTGCTACCTTTGTTTAAGAAGGGAGAAAGGGATAGGCTCAGTAATTACAGGCCATTCAGCTTAACCTCAGTTGTGGGAAAATTATTGGAAAAAATCCTGAAAAACAGGATAAATCTACATTTGGAAAGACACGGATTAATTGTGAACAATCAGCATAGATTTGTAAAGGGAAGGTTGTGTCTGACTAACTTGATTGAATTTTTCGAGGAGGTAACCAGGAGGGTCGATGAAGTGCGTATGTTGTAGTGTTATGGATTTCAGCAAAGCTTTCGATAAGGTCCCACATGGCAAACTGGTCACGAAAGTAAAAGTCCATGGGATCCAGGGCAAAGTGGCAAGTTGGATCCAAAATTGGCTCAATGGCAGGAAGCAATGGGTAGTGGTTGATGGGTGTTTTTGTGACTGGAAAGCTATATCCAGTGGGACTCCGCAGAGCTCAGTGCTGTGTCCCTTGCTTTTTGTGGTATATATCAATGATTTGGACTTGAATGTTGGGGGTATGATTAAGAAGTTTGCAGATGATACAAAAATAGGCTGTGTGGTTGATAATTAAGAAGAAAGCTACGGACTGCAGGAAGATATCAATCAACTGGTCAAGATGGCAGAAGAGTGGCAAATAGAATTTAATCCAGAGAAGCGTGAGGTAATGCATTTGGGGAGGGCTAACAAGGAAAGGGAATACACATTAAATGGTAGGACATTGAGACGTGTAGAGGAATAAAGAGACCTGGGAGTGTATGTCCACAGATCCCTGAAGGTAGCAGGCCAGATTAAGAAGCTGGTTAAGGCGGCATACGGAATAAGCCAAGGCACAGAATATAAGAGCAGGTGGGTTATGCTTGAACTGTATAAAACACTGGTTAGGCCACAGCTGGAGTACTGCGTGCAGTTCTCGTCACCACATTACAGGAAGGACGTGATTGGACTGGAGTAGAGAGGAGATTTACAAAGATGTTACCAGGGGTGGAGAATCTAAGCTATGAGGACAGATTGGATAGGCTGGGTTTGTTTTCTTTGAAACAGAGGAGGCCGAGGGGAGACCTCATTGAGGTGTACAAAATTATGAGGGGCCTAGATATCGTGGATAGAAAGGGCCTAGTTCCCTCAGGGGTCAACAACTAGGGAGCATAAATTTCAAGTAATTGGTAGAAGGTTTAGAGGGGATTTGAGGGAAATTTCTTTACCCAGAGGGTTGTGGGGGTCTGGAACTCACTGCCTGAAAGGGTGGCAGAGGCAGAAACCCTCACCACATTTAAAAAGTACTTGAAGTGCCATGACCTGCAGGGTTACGGACCGAGAGCTGGAAAGTGGGATTAGGCTGGATAGCCTCTTGTTGGCCGGCACGGACATGATGGGCCAAATTGGCCTCCTTTCATGCTGTAAACTTTGATGATTCTATGATTCTAAGGGTTATGTGGAGCGGGCAGGGAAGTGGAGCCTAGCGCAAGATCAGACCAGCCATGATCTTATTAAGTGGCGGAGCAGGCTCAAATGGCCTACTCCTGCTCCTATTTCTTATGTTCTTACTTTCTTATTTTCTTACGCGAGAGTAAATTAAGAACAGTGTTGCTTATGCAGGTGTGACGTCCGAAATCCGCAAACCTCGAGATCAAGGCCGATCCGGATTCCATGTAATTACTGATTTTGGAACGTCTTTGGCTGGGCCGAGGTAGGTAGGGGAAGGGAGAGGTAGTTGGGGAGGGGAGAGGAGGGGAGAGGGGGAGGTCTGGGAGAGGAGGAGGGAATCGGGCTGGGGCGGAGGGGAATTCCAGAACATTCCGAATTTCGGAACTCCAGATTTGAGATGCTCAACCTGTATACAGTTGTTGAAAACAAGCTTTTATATATGATAAATAAAAACAGAAAATGCTGGAAACACTCAGCAACTCAGGCAGCATCTATGGAGGGAGAAAGGTGAGGTTAACCTTTCAGATCTTATGGTCGTTCATCAGAGTTAGGAGACGGACCTCAGATACTCACTGTGCAGAGCAAGAGGCTTTGTTTCTTTTTAAAATTCAACGAAAAAAAATTAAATTAGCATGAAGAATGAAACTCTGACATTGTCTCTCACGCTCTCTCCGTTTCATGTGTTAGAAATATAAACCTCTTTCTCACAGGCGTGAACAATTAACATTGACCTTTCCTAACTCTCAACAAAACATAGACGATGCAATAAATTAGCACCAAAATTCATCCAATTTAAAAAAAAACTGAATTAACATTAATGAAGAAAAACATGCTTTTGCCTCCTTCTTTCAGCTTAATACATTCTAAAGTGTACAGAACATATAACAAAAATTACAACAGGTGTGTAAATCAGAACACACTCACTTTCTCTCACTCAGAACCCCTTTCAAGAACCACTAAAAAACTCAATATAAATTTTACCTCAATAAAGCTTTGAAATTGATGCTCTTGTTTTTCAAATTATATTTTAAAAAACTACTGAATATAAAGTGCGAGAAGCTAAAGAAAATTGTCCAGAAATACAGTTGACTGAACGGGACTGATGCATCTTGGGAAATGTGTACGTTGCACATGCTCAGACTGCACGATAAAACTTTAACACTCAGAGGGACAGTTTTGGGTAAAATTATCAAGCCCAAGCTTTTAGGAGAGGCTGAGGCCTTCAAGTACAATTTTATAAAGGCCACAATGTAATCATATTATTGTAAAAGATGACATTTTTAAAATATTAATTTTGGTTAAACCCTTATTGAGGACATGAGACATTTCATATACTAAGAAAACAACTAAAACTGAAAAAAGTTTCAGAACGCATTTTGAGTGATTTGTGGGGATACCGTGGCCAGATTGTACGTTGATGAGTTTACATTGCTAAAACCCATTAGTAATATGGATATATTAATTTTTGATGAGAAAAAAACTGAGATAAAAACAAGTTAAGTTGTACAGACCAGAAGTGCAAAAATAGCAAAACGGACAGCAATTTGGGAAGCAGGGAAATAAAGTTGCAGAGAACATAGGATTATTAGTAAAATTGTAAATAGAGCTGAACACTGGAATCATCAGCAAACACTCTCACTCCTGACCTTATGATGAAAGGAAGGTTATGAATGAAGCAGTCCATGTCATGCTAATCAATAGGACATGGACAACAGATAGGATTGGACCGACAAGTGGCAGGTAACATTCGCAACACATAAGTGCCAACTAATGACCATTTGAAATTAGAGAAAGCCCAGCTATTTTCCCCAATCTTCAAGGGCAGCACTGAGTCCTCAACACCATAGCTACAAAAGCAGGGCAGATGATGGACAATCTCGCACGAGCGCCTCACCTCCTGACCCTTCAAAGCCTCTCCACCATCTGCATCAAGTCAGGAGTATGATAGAAAACTCAATTAGACTGGATGGGTTGAAGCCACAACAACTCTCAAGAAGCTCAACACCATTTAGGTCAGAGCAGTGCATCTGATTTGCACCTCTGCCATTATGCTCAATATTGACCCCCTCCACGATTCTGGCTGTGGTATGTACAATCTACAGGATGCACTGCAGCAATCTCACCTAGGTTATTTTGACAGCACTTCGCTCCCGAGACCTCGACCAGCAAGAAGGACAACAGCAGCAATGTCATGGAAAAACCATTCCCTCCAACTCATACATCATCCTACCATGGACATTTATCACTGTTCCTTTATCATCACTGTGTCCCTATCCAACACCATTGTGGGAGCAACATCACCACAAGGACTTCATCGGTTCAAGGGGAAGGCCCACTACCACCTTCTCAGGACAACTAGGGATGGGCCATAAAATGCAGCCTTGCCAGCTTCACCAACAGACCAAGAACAAATAGGATAATAACTCACAGTCTACAATGTGTCACTGTCTGTGAGTACACCATAGAGAGCACAATAGTATTTTTAATATGTACAAACTGAAGGATTTATACCATTTTTCCATGTACTACATTTTGTGACAAATGGTTCAATCATTTCATTTGGCAAGTATTAATGGTAAAGAATATAAAGGCAAGAAAACCTGTTAATCTGGATCTTTTAGAATTTGAAGACATCTTCCTCTCTCCAATGAGAGCAAGTTCAATTCTGCAAACTACTTCACATAACTTGGGAATCCTCGTCTGCACTGTCTGAACTCTTTCCAATGATACCGAACCCCAAACATCACAGAGCCAAATGAAAGAATTTAAAGCAGAAAGTCCATTTACTCCATATAGAAAACATTTTCCTACCATTCTGAGTGAGCTTTGTGGAGCACAGAAAAGATGAGATCCAAAAAGTCTCCTTGGAAGCTTTGACTGGATGACTGTTCCCATGAAGATTCCCTTTACAATACTGAAGTTTGAGGTAGCGAGCAGGGTCCTGAAAGTTTGTATTTTCTTCACACTGTAAAATGGAAATTTGAAACTTTTGTTAGCCTTTTGTCAAGTCATTCATGTTAAAACAAGTAGTATTACCATTGCACTGTTGTCAAACTGATGGTATTTAAGACTATGCAGACTTTGTATCTGTTGCAAATTTGTACCCAGTTAGCAGTGGTGTAGGTTTTTGGTCATTGATTGTATGGATGGGTTACGAATCATACAACTGTAGTGTGGAAAGTATCAATAATGTAGCATTAATTATTTTGTAATCATATTCTGGCCACACAACTCAATGCCACTGATAATATTCCATCAAAACTACGAAAATATGTGGGCTGTAATCCTGACAGTTATGCTGGGATCGGGCCCGATGGTACCCTCCAGCACTGATCTCGCCAGAGATTGTGGGGTCAGTGGTAGGGCACCTGATTTATGTGGAGCTGGTGGGTGCCCATACGTTCTAGGCATGTGGGAGAACATCTCCAGCCCCATCTGTCCCACCAGCCTAGAAAATCCAGCCCCGCCCACCATTTAGTGGGGAAAGATGTTGCCAACCAAGTGGGCCAACACTTTCAAGTCTGATCCTGTTTCCGACTCACTGACTAATGCTTTCCCAATGCAATATGCTTGCTCAAAGACTATTTTCCAACAAGAACAAGCTCAACTTCCTCAATCTTTTCATAATTTAAGATACCCAAGACTGGCATCATCCTGGTCGCCTTATGTTGCACAGTTTAGGGCAGTAAAATTTTCCCAATGTGACCAACATACGCTGTGTTTTGCATGGTGTCCAACCAGTGCCTTTTAACATATCACTTTTTTGATTTGTTTTCTGTCCCTCGGCTAATGCAACCCAGTATCCTGTTTGGCTTTTTTTTTTACTGCTACCTAGAGCAATGTGCAGAGTAACTTTGTGCATAATTAACAAATGTTGAATAACAATGATTTTTCTTCTAAATTCAGTGATTGCAAAACACTTTAAAATGATTACACAGATAGCGATTTCACCTGCATCAACATTTTCTTTGAGTTGCTGATCACAACGGAATCTTAGCAACAAGGTGGTTGGAACCACTTACTGATGGCTTGGCAGAGACTGATACTTGGCGTTGTCCAAAAATTTAGTGCAGTTTCTCTCTGGATACAATTAAAGTGCTTATCGATTCAATTATACTCAAAGTGCAGTTACCTTGTGGACTAAGAGTTCATGAATACCATCTGGCAATGTTCTGCCATCTTCTTGCATCAGCGGAACGAAGGAGAATCCAAAAAGCTTTTTTTCTCCTTTTTCTTTTGCTAAGAACAAAAGAAGAAATAAGTAACAGCTATGGTGGACAATCTACCATCTGAGAGCTGTGATAAGTGAATCACTGTCAAAAAGAAAAATTAGAATGGGTCATAACTTTCAGGTTTATTCCGAGAATACTAAAAATGAAGAACTGTTCTGAGAATCTATTAGGTTCCCAAATTCTATTCTAGAAAACTCAAATATTTTTTCCTCTCAAGGTTGGTACTAGTGTTTAACGTGCTAACAAGCTTTTGATCTGCTTTGTTACTCTCCGGGGTTTAGATAAAGTTGTTCCACTGTGATTGAGCTGGTATTAGGGTTTGGGGTCGATGGCCTCAATTGTACTTGCTAATGATGCAAAGGGTGGACTTTTTAAATGGAGTTTTTTGGTGTTGGAGTAGGGGCAGAAGCAGCTACCACAAACACACAGGAAAAACTGAAACTGTCATCATTTCAGTTCCTGCCAGCCAATACAGGATGGCAACTAAACTACGGTTCTGTTTCATGACATAAATGTGGAAGAAATACTCTCTTTGACGCAATGATTTTCAGGTGAAAAAGATGCCCCTCATTATAGACAGTATGATACCACAGCAGAAACCATTCCCAGGTTAGTAACAAATAAAACATTTAAAATAAAGGCACTAATGATCTATATAAAAACTGTCAGCCATTTTGCTCCTACTTGGCAGGGAGCGCAGCATCACCTCTGTGATTGAAGCTATTGCCAGCTGCACTACCAGCTTCAGGTGTGGAAACAAAATCCTATTATTGCTGTAACATGTAATATCCTTTATGAAATTAGCACATTCTTAGATCATGGGATGCTGCTCTAATTTAGATTTGAAGAGACTAAAAATAAGGTACCCAAAATAGAATTTGCATTTCTCAAATGCCAAAAAGATTACTCACCTCCCCCCCCACCTCCCCCCCTCCCCCCGCCCCCCTCCACCCCACCCCCACAACACCACGTAAATGATGAGATGCAGAATCATCTCTACACTGGCAGGGACTGAATGCAGCCATTACTTATTTTTCTCAATTCCAAACAAACTCTGTCCGTCAACACAGACAGGTTAAAAAGTTGCACACAGATACAGTACTTTTGTTAAAATAAATCGGTACCTATGTTTTTGCCTACAATTTATGAACAGCAATCATTTAGCCTTCACCAGCCTTAATGATGAGGAGATTTACAGGAAGGCAGAGCCCATGTGAGCAAAGTGACATTTTATCTGCAGCTTTGCATTTTAAAGGGACAGGCCAATCAGAAAGCGATAATTCTTATATTTGTGAATTAACCCCAATAACCCAATTCGTTCACTAAATTTGGAATTCGGAGCTTCTCATTGAAGCTGTCGATAATGCTACATGTATTCTTTAAGGTGTTATATGATTATGTTATTTAATTAGGTCACATTCTGATATCTGTTGGAACAAGTATTAATTTGAAGCTCACAAGATTAATCCATTAACAGGAATACAATACAATCTTCCACCAAACATTAATTTCTTCGATATGTTTTAGTAGTTACACTGGACTGTTTTGACACAAACGGGATCGGGGCCGATGTGCTGAATGCTGTGAATTTGCTGCACATCTGAGACATGGGACAGTGAAGAACATGTGCATTGATCTATCATAAAATCAGTACTCAGTTTGAATTCATTCCTCTGCAGGCTAGCTACATTAAATCTGACAAACTTTTTCATTTATATTTGCAGTTCAGACTAGATCGTAGTATTTAGTTATTCATATATGGTTATTCAGTGTATTCAGTGTAATGATGCTTACTGGAACAGTGCCTGAATTCCAGGCGGACATGTGCACCCCTAAATTTATCCACAGGAATCGGAAGTTTCAGCAGCTCAGCCCATCTGGGACTGTTGTTGTGATAAAGCACAAAGGAGTGGTGCTCACTCACTGGAGTTTCTCCAGATCCCAGTGAAATGCAGTCCTATAAGAGGAAGGAAAACAGTTTTAAAGGTCAAAGAATTGTGATGCTGTTACATTTCTGTACAACAGAAATCAGAACAGAATCTAATAAACTGTAGCAGAATTCAGACGGTCATATTGACAGGAAACTGATTGTAGAAAGCATCTCATCAGATAGATATGCAACAAATAAGCTCGCCTGATATTTTATTCAAAGAGAAAAAAGACTCTTATTTTATTGGTGTCGATTTATTGTTAACCCTTTTACTGAGTTAAGAAGCAACATAAAAGAGATCACATCCATCAAAAATGCAGAGGCAATCTTTATAGAGGGCTAGTTGAGGAACATACTTTATTGAAGCAGATAGAAGTTGCTACAATAGGAGAGAAATTAACCTCCATTTTAGATTTAATAATGAGTAATGAGCCCGAGTTAGTCAATAATCTAATGGTACGAGAACACCTAGCTAACAGTGACCCAACTATGATAGAATTCGATATTAGGTTCGAGAGGGAAAAGGGTGAGTCACAAACCAAGGCCTCAAGTTTAGGTAAGGCTGAGGTTGGAGGGAGGAGGCAGAAACTGATCACAATAGACTGGGCAGAACTACTAACTAATAAAACTACGGATGAACAGTGGGAGGTGTTCCTAAAAGTATTTGGTAGAATACAAGACCTGTACATACCCCTGAAGGATAAGAGCTCTAATTGTGTAATTAAACAACCTTGCTCATCAAGGCAAGTGAGAGATAATATAACACTAAAAGAAAGGGCTTATATGAAGGCAAAGAAAAGCAGAGATCTGTGGACTGGGAGAGATAAAAGGCATACAAAGAAAGTGGCAAGAACTGCAAAAAGGGAATACGAGAAAAAGCTTGCGAGGGATATCAAGGACAGCTCGAAAGGTTTTTACCAATATATTGAAAAAGATGGTGGCTCAGAATAATGTGGAGCCCATAATGACAGACACATGTGATATGGTCATTGGAAACTAGGAAGCTTTGTATCGGTCTTCGCACGACAGCATGAGGATAAAATATCAGAGCTACAAGGAAAACTAAAAATAAATCAAGGGACTAACTAGATTCAATATAAGTAAAAACATGATAGAGAAACTCTTGTTATTAAAAGATAGACAAATTTCCAGGACCCAATGGATTCCATCTCAACATATTAAAAGTAGGTGAGGAAATTGTTGATGTGTTAGTCATGATCTTCCAAAACTCTTTTGATTCAGGAATTGTCCCCTTGGATTGGAAAATTGCCAATGTCACTTCACTATTTAAGAAGTGTAAGAGATGAACTAGGAAATTATAGGCCTATTAGTCTAATGTCAGTTGTGGGGAATTTACTAGAATCTCTTATTAGGGACAGAGCGACTGAGCATTTGGACAGATATGAGTTGATCAGAGAGAGCTGGCATGGATTTGTAAAGCGCAAGTCATATCTAACAAACCAAGTTGAGTTTTTTGAGGAAGCAGTTAATAGGGTAGAAAAGGGAGTATTTATGGATTTTATTCATATGGACTTCCAGACAGCATTCGACAAGGTTCCACATAAGAGACTTAACAAAAATGAGAGCATATGGAATTGGAGGCAACATATTGGTTTGGTTAGCGAATTGGTTTGGATAGTGAATTGGTCAGGAGATAGGAGACAGAGAATAGGGATAATAGATGTGCACTCAAATTGGCAGAATGTGATTGGTGATGTCCCTCAGGGATCAGTACTGGGTCCACAGCTTTAAACTATATTTATAAATGACATGGATGAAGGAAGAGATAGCCATATATGCAAGTTTGCTGACGGCACTAAATTAGGTGGTGCAGTAATTAGTGTTGATGGGTGCAGAAAGTTGCAAAGGGACATTGATAGATTAAGTGAATGGGAAAAACTGATGGAGTTCAATGGAGGAAATCTACTTTGGACCCAAGAAAGACAGATCAGAGTATTTTCTAAATGGCGAAAAGCTAAGAACTGTGGAGGAGCAGAGATTTAGGGGTCCAAATACAGAAATCACTGAACACTAGTGGACAGTTACAAAAAATAATTTAACAGGCTAATGGAATGTTGGCCTTTATCTCAAGAAGCCTGGAATACAAAGGGGTGGAAGTTATGTTACAGCTGTATGGAGCTCTGGTTTGACCCCATCCCGAGTACTGCATTCATATCTCGGCACTGCACCTCAGGAAAGATGAATTGGCCTTGATCGGGATGCAGCACAGATTCAGCAAAATGATGCTGGGGTTAAAAGGGTTAAATTATGGGGACAGGTTCCATAGGCTGGGCTTTTATTCCATTAATTATAGAAGATTAAGGGGTGCTTGAATTGAGGTGTTTAATATGATTGAAGGAGTTGATGGGATAGATAGAGAGAAACTATTTCTTCTGGTGGTGGAGTCTAGAACCTTAAAATTAGAGCTAGGTTGTTCAGGGGTGATGTCAGGAAGCACTTTTCACACAAAGGGTAATGGAAATATGGAACTCTCTCCCACAAAAAACTGTTGCGACTAGGTCAATTGAAAATGTAAAAACTGAGATTGATAGATTTTTGTTAGGCGTGGCTATTAAGGGTTATGGAACCAAGGCAGGTCGATGAAGTTAGGATACAGGTCAGTCATAAACTAATGCAATGGCAGAACAGACTCGAGGGGCTGAATGGCCTACTCCTGTTCCTTCCTCTCTCTCTCCCCCTCGTGACTAAGCACCGAGCTTCTTCTCTGATGGAGAACAGGAAGCCATTGTGTAGGGGATTATGGCAAGAAGAAAGGCCCACCACACAGTGGTGCCAATATATTCATCAGCCATGATACCAACTCTTTTTTCTCCAAAACACAGGACTTTGGTGGTAAAATATTGTACTTAAACGCTTCAAAAATTGCAATACTAAAGAATAAGAAAATAATGTTTATTTACCTTTAGGACCTGCCCCTCACTATCTAAAACATACATGGTAACATCCACATTCCTGGCCACACTTTTGCCTCCTTTCTCATATTCTCCTCTCTCCAATGTTACATACAAGTCATTTCTGATGTCACCTAGATAAACAATAGAAAACATCCAATATTAAGAAATACATTTTGATCAAGAGGTTCATCGAAAACTAAAGGATTTTTGTAAACATTTTTCTATGTTGATTAAGCTAGGTTTTATTTTTGAACCTGTGCCGAGGTCACTCTGAACCATGGAGTGACAGAGAGGCAGACAGATGACCTGCTCCCAGGCTGAGTCAAGATAGGGTCTAAATATCACGGATAACTTTCTCACCAATTTTCTCTCCGTCTCAGTGAAGAGCAGCTTGGATTGTATTTAGCACTTCATATTGGGGTGGCTATCTGGAGCTCAGTGGTGGGGGAGGGGAAATCAAATTTGTCCCCAGTAATTTCATGGAACAGCACATTATCACATCAAGGTGTCATCCATTAAGCAGTTTCATTTAATACATAGACTTGAAAAAAATTCCATTTATGAGACTGAAATGTCATTAATGAATCTCAGATACATCAAAAACATAGTCTGTATGTAAATAAAACACACAGTGTGAGCATTGTACCTGCAGCCCAATGTCTCCTAAATGCAGCAACCAATTGCAAAGGAAAAATGTGCAGGGATATCGATATGTGCAGGAAAGAGGCGAGTGGGACTAATTGGTAACTCTTTCAGAGAGCTGGCACAGGCTCGTTGGGCCGAATGACTTCCTTCTGAGCTGTAAGATTTGATGATTCTACACATTAACTTAGGTTACAATCCCAGATCCAGCAGGAATCCTTGGTTTCCACTTGAAGAAGATATTCTTCATGTGTAATTCAGAAGGATATTCCATTGTATAGAACCATACAAGTTTACAGCAAAGAGGGAGGACACTCGTTCCAAGTTTTTTGTGAGCAATCGAAAACTAATTTGCTGCACTGCCCTCTCCCCATATCTTTTTCTGCTTCAAATATTTACCCAATTTTCCCTTGAAAGAAGCTATCCTCTCTGTCCATGTGACAAAGCATTTTGTGCTTCAGCTATCTGTACGAAGACATTTCTCCTAATTCCTCTCCTCATTCTCAATTTTAAATTGATGATCCCTTGTCACCAACTCCCCAGAGGAGATATCATTTGACTATTCACCATCAAAACTCTCCATAATTTTATAAACCACTATTACATCTTCCTTTAGCCTCCACTACTCCAGTGGAAATTATCTCAGTATCTCAAGTCTCTCTTCATAACTGCAGATTGCCATCACGGGCATCAGCCAGTCAATCTGTGCTCTCCATGGGCTTAATGTCTTTTCTGTAATGGAGTGCCCAAACCTGCACACAGTATTATAAATGTGATCCAACCAATATTGTGCATAAATTCATATTTACGACTTCATTCTTGTACTCTATGCTCCTATTTATAAAACCCCAAATTCTCAATGGCCTTTTTCTATGCATTTTAACTTTATGCATTTGAATCCCTGGGTCTCTAGTCACCTGCACCCTTCAGTGTCTTTTCATTAATTGCACCACATCAGTTATTTACTTGACTTTAATTCCTAGAACTAAATCAAGTGCTGCTTCTTTCCTTGTTGGACTAGAAACAAACTGATCTAGGAAGCAGTCCTGGATCTATTCTAAAAAAACAATCCCCACTTTGGCCACCACAGTTCTTACTTGACAATTTTCTATTAGGTTTGGCTGGACTGCGATCAAGAGTGGGAATGCTGCTGATTTTTTTCCCTCTCCCAAGCTTGGGAAGTGCATCACTGCACCATTGCTGCTGTTCCCGATTAAATCATTAACTTGGCACAGAGCAGGGACAGAACCCCCAGCTTCCTGCTCTCCTTATGCTACAAGATGTAGTTTATTTACCCGTTGAGCTTTGAATGCACACATGTTTTGTGTGAATATTTAATTATCTTTGTTCTAATGCAAAAATATAAGGATAGCATTATCCAAGAGAGGAGTAGATTCAATGCACTCCCACACACAAAGTTTGCCCCAGTCTGTATTCATTTAAAACCACCTACACAATTGTATTGATAACAAGAGAGTCCACTGCCCTCTACTGGTGGAAGTTGTTATCTCTTGATAACAATGAATAAACATCATGTTTGTATGCAATGTCCCTATCTCTGCAATCTCCTCCAGCTCCACACATTCCCACCCTCCTCTCCACCAAGATATCTGCGCTCCTCCAATTCTGGTCTCTTGAACAACTCTGATTTTATTTGCTCAACCATTGGTGGCCATGCCTTCAGCTGCCGAGGACCTAAACTCTAATTCCCTCCCTAAACCTCTCCGCCTTTCTACCTCTCTTTCCTCCTTTAAGACGTTCCTTAGAAGCTATCTCTTTGACCAAGCTTTGGTCATCTGCCCTAATTTCTCCTTATGTGGCTTGGTGTCAAACTTTGTTTTCTGACGCTCCTGTGAAGCACCTTGGGATGTTTTGCTATGTTCAAGGAGCTATATGAATACAAGTTGTTGTATTCATATAGTTCCACAATAGGCATGAAGTTCAACATTGAAATACCACTATTATAGCAGGACATATTTGTCTTTTTCTCACTCCTCTAAGGAGACCCTCTGCCAGTTGGCAACTATTCTAGTGATGGAGCCAGTTAATGAGTGCCTCCAAGGAAGTCCTGTAGATTGGCATCCAAGATCATTCGGGTTTCTAATCAAGAGGCATTATAATCAATAAAACTTAGTAATTCCCACTGATTGCAGTAAAGGAAAGCACTGAATTTTGACAGCTTGTGTTCCTCTTGACTGACGTCCAGGACTCACTTGGTGATTGACCTGGTCACCAATGTGACTGGGATAGCATCTGATGCTGAAGATCTGAAATGAAACCTCTCTATAGGATGGTGTGAAATCGAGTACAGAAATCTGTTCTACTGTGCAACAGATTTTATTTTCAATTTATTTGCAGAATATCTGGTTGGGGAGTACTTTGCATTGGAAGTTTTCTCCCACCCTACCGAAATTTGCTCCTTGAATGTTCTCAGAACAAAATGAAACATTTTACTTTCTTTTACCCCTAAATGCGTGTGGAAATGCTACTGCGATCTTGAAAAGGTTAAGGAACAGCAATTGCCTCCTCCATTGCTTCAGCTAGCTGTCCCTAATGCAGGAAGTGCTGACAAGAGGGAATTCCCAACCTCAGTCAAATTTCAGAAAAAACCAACACTGCAATATAGTCTGCAAAGACAGGGTGATTTGTATACAGCCTGAAAAATGTACTGAGGCATACAAAAGCATGGGCCTTACGCTAAACACCAGTAAGACAAAGGTCCTCCACCAGCCTGTCCCCGCAGCACAGCACTGCCCCCGAGACATCAAGATCCACGGTGCGACCCTGGACAACATGGACCACTTCCAATATCTCGGGAGCCTCCTATCAACAAGACGACGAGATCCAACACCGCCTCCAGTGCGCCAGTGCAGCCTTCGGCCGCCTGAGGAAAAGAGTGTTTGAAGACCAGGCACTCAAAATGGACACCAAGCTCATGGTCTACAGGGCCGTAGTAATACCCGCCCTCCTGTATGGCTCAGAGATGTGGACCATGTCCAGTAGACACCTCAAGTCGTTGGAGAAATATCACCAACGATGTCTCCGCAAGATCCTACAAATCCCCTGGGAGGACAGACGCACCAACGTTAGCGTCCTTGTCCAGGCCAACATCCCCAGCATTGAAGCACTGACCACACTCGATCAGCTCCGCTGGGCAGGCCACATAGTTCGCATGCCAGACATGAGACTCCCAAAGCAAGCGCTCTACTTTGAACTCGCTCACGGCAAACGAGCCAAAGGTGGGCAGCGGAAACGTTACAAGGACACCCTCAAAGCCTCCCTGATAAAGTGCAACATCCCCACTGGGAGTCCCTAGCCAAAGACCGTCCTAAGTGGAAGAAGTGCATCCGGGAGGGCGCTGAGCTCCTCCAGTCTAGTCGCCGAGAGCATGCAGAAATCAAGCGCAGGCAGCGGAAGGAGCGTGCGGCAAACCAGACTCCCCACCCACCCTTTCCTTCAACCACTGTATGTCCCACCTGTGACAGAGACTGTGGTTCTCTTATTGGACTGTACAGCCACGTAAGAACTCATGCTAAGAGTGTAACAAGTCTTCCTCAATTCCGAGGGATTGCCTATGATGATGATGATGATGATGATGATGTAACACTGTCCAACCGCAGGGGTGAAAGTGCAAAAAGTACTAATGAGCCAGAGGCAAATCGCCATTTTTCAGATGAGGTGCTAAAACAAGGCCCTATCTACCTGGTCAGATGGATGTAAAAAATCCCATGGCACTATGTCACAGAAGAGCAGGGAGATCACCTAGTCTGCTGAAGTTGAAAGCAAGTCAACCAAGCATTACAAAAGATTTGTTAGAGTGCTTCATATTTCTTTCTGCTTTCTTACTTCACCTAACCCTTCAGATCCTCTTGCAACTTTCCCTTACCCAGCTGTTAGCATTTTAATGATGTGCTTCCTGTGACTAAATTCCAACTAAGTTAATTTCGGCAAATTTATTTTTAAAAATTCCCACGAGCTAAGCAGCAAATAACTATTGTAAAATTATTGAAGCACACTGTCCAAAAGGAGAAACAAACCACTAAACCATTATGTGAGCGACCTTTGAGATTACCCGGGGTCATATGATGGCTTTGGAATAACAGCTCTCATTTAATCTTGATAATGGATGAAGAAATTAACTTTCCTGACTGTTTAATTTATCTTTCCCAAGGGAAGTGGTGAGGAAAAACAACGGAAGCACTATACATGCAGAATTTTAAAAAAATACCATACCAGTACTGCTGTCAAAGATGTGAAATCAAATGATTATAATAGATGTAAAGCTATTAAATGGACCAAAGTAACATGAGGAAACAAATAAGGGATACAGAAGCGTCACTAATAAACTAAAAACACATTATTTCCATAAAACCTACATTGTTTCCAAGCTATTGACAAATATGCCACATCAAGGGAAGACACTTTTTTTTAAAATGTGAGCAATTCAGAAGTTTTCTAAATCATACTTTGAACGAAAACCCAGATGAAAAACCAAAGCTGTGTTGCAGATGTTTTTAAAGCAGCAGGTCTATTGCTTAGTGAGTGCAAACTTTTCTCAGTGCACAACAGGATGTCAGTCGAGCAGAGTTTTTCAACGCTGCTTTGAAAGTTTGTACTCTTAATACAGGTCTCAGTGCTAAATGCTGCGGAATGAAGCATTGTTCTTTAAGATTACTGGTTAATTTCATTCTATCAGACATAGTACATAAAGGTAAAAAAAGTGTTACACAAAAGAATGTTTCAGTTCAAATTGTGACCTTCTGCAGCAATGATCTGTTCGTTTGTCTGAAAAACAAGTGTTTGGGGAGGTGGTTCCTGGCATCCATTTACAAACATATTATATGATTGTTCAAACATATGTTTGGTAGCTCCTTTTGAATTTAAGGGACAGTTATTTAAATTCACAAAGCCGATTAATGTTTCAAAGTATTTCTCATCCGGTCATTTTCCATCCGTAATATGGAATGGAAAGGAAAATCGGCGGGTGTATCATGGGCGACTGATCTGTTAACTTCATAGTGGTGAGAAAAAGGGAAAAATAACCGCTACACATGAAAATTAATGAAGTGCATTTTAGGACAAGTTACAAACTAACTACTGCAAAAAAAAAGTATGCAGTGTTAACATTACTATGTGTTTGTTCTATTACTGCTTAATTCAATTATTTGGCAGTTTCATCACTCCACCATTGGTGGCCGTGCTTTCAGCTGACTAAGCCCGAAACTTTGAATTCCCTCCCTCAACATCTCCACCTCTCTCTCCTCCTTTAAGATGCTCCTCAAAACCTCTCTCTTTGACCATCTGTTTCTTTATGTAGCTTGCTGTCAAATTTAGTTGGACAACGCTCCTGTAAAGTGCCTCGGAATGTTTTACTATGTTGAAGCAAGTTGTTGTTATTAAAGCCTAAAGTAAGGTCTAGTTTAGTGTTATTTTGCTGTCTTCCAAAGACAAGGAGGATCCCATGCAGACACAGGATAGGAACAGTAGTAAAGTAATCTGTAAAAAAAAAGTTCTCTGTTTGCTGTTTAGGCACAGCGCAATATTTGGCAAGTGAAAACGGTTTCTGCAATGGAGGGAGCTAATGCCTACCCATGGGAGCAGTCTGAAACACAGAGTCCAAAAATATCTGGAATGATAAACAATTTAAAAAAGCCACAAAATTGTAAGAGTTACATCGGATTGTTTTGAGTGATTTACTGATTTAAATGTAACAGTTCCATTCCAACAGTTAAAGAAGCAGATTATTGACTGATGGGATGACTGGGTAACAATTCCCCCCCAACTCCCACCCCCAGAATGAATAAACGGTTCAGATAAAACTAAGCACAATCAGGAAGCATGACACACACGTTTAAAAATAGGTTTCACTGGAGCTTTTGCAATAAAATTCCATGTTTGGTCCTCTATGGGTTGGAAGCACAAGACAGATGGAGAAGCTACTATTTCCTTTGAGGAAAATTAGGTCAGCAATAGAAAGTAATTTTCATACAAGAATTTTCCATTTATCTTTAGCTCAAAGAAATCATTTAGGTTAAGTTGAATTTTCTGACAAAATAAAAACACTAAAGTGGTCATTTGGGAAAACAGAGTTGCCGATAAAATTGTATGACATACTTAGGTGCATGTCTGAATGGCTCACGAAGATTAAATCTGAAAGCTGAACACAATGCCTAAAATGTAATTCTGTCACAGTTGTCAGACGTATACCAACTCAACACTCAAGTTAAGAGGCCATTGTTGAGCCAACAGAAAAGAAAAACCTCATCACATTCTCAGGATGTCCCAAAATGCTTTACCACCAACGAATTACTTTTAAAAGTGCAGTTAGTGTAGTTTTGTACACAGCTGCCAATTTGCACATAGCAAGGAAGATCCCACAAATTAGTTAAATGACCACTAATCTGTTTTTGGTGATGTGGGTTGAGGGAATAATGTTAGTGAGAACACTGGGTGAACGCTCCTGCTCTTCTCCAGTTATTGCCATGGGATCTTCTATATTCACCTGAACAAGTGGATGGGGGCCTCGGTGTGTTTTCTCTTCTAGGATACAAACATTTTCAGCAATGTTGCATTCCCTACGCGACTGAACATAAGAAACAGGAGCAGGAGTAGGCCATTTGGCCCCTCGAGCCTGCTCCCCATTCAATAAGATTATGGCTGAGCTGATCATGGACTCAGCTCCACTTCCCTGCCCGCTCCCCATAATCCTTGACTCCCTTATCATTCAAAAATCTGTCTATCTTCACCTTAAATATATTCAATGACCCAGCCTCCACAGCTCTCTGGGGTAGAGAATTCCAAAGATTCACGACCCTCAGAGAAAAATTTCTCCTCATTTCCGTTTTAAATGGGTGACCCCTTTTTCTGAAACAGTGGGCCCAAATTTCCCCAGGAGTAGCTCAGTTTTGTTTGGAGCAAGTTGATTTTTCTGGAGTATCTTTTTAGTTGCAAATAGGCCATTTAATTTGCGCCAGTGTAAGTGAGGGTTTTTTTTTAAGTTTTGTTTTTTTTTCCCCAAAAGGGGGAGTTACCAGCCACTTAGGCCTGTTTTGGCCATTTAAACAAGTTTAGCCAACTAAAAGTTACTCCAAACTAACTTAGGCCAGCGTAAGTGGGCACTCTTGTATGTTGAGAAAAACCTTGTGGTGACTTAAGAAATCAGCGTAGGCAGCCAGAGATTGGGTGGGGGGAAGGGAACTTTGCAAAGCACTAAACACCTTCACAACAACATTAAAGAAGCATAAATACATTTAAAGCATCAAGCACGAAACAAAGCAGTACATTTTCACCAAGCATAAAAAGTAATAAGCAATTAATTAACAAATAAAAAATAGAAGGAACTCTGCACCAAAAGCATCAAGACCAAAGTAATAAGCAATCAATCAATCAGTAAATAACAAATAAAAAATAGAAGTCCTACTTTAGGGAACGCAGCGGGCCGCCGAGGACAGAGCCCATTCAGCCAGGGCTAGGGACGGTGGGCTTCGGACCCCTCCCACACAGCCTGCAGCGCGTACTCACAGATTCGGCCTGCCAGGAGCTACGGCACATGCGCGCAGACTCCAGCACGCATGTGCAGAGGTCCCGGCACTGTTTTCAGCGCCGGGACCTGGCTCTGCCCCCGATCCACTGGGCCACGCTACGCCACCACTGAGGAGAGACTGGGGAGCAGCCAGAATCGGAAGGAAGATTTTCGGCGCGCTTGGAGGCGGACAAAAACTGCGCATCTCGGGTGGGGGCGCCAGAAAAAGGGGTTGGGGAAATTTGAGCCCCATGTCCCCTAGTTCTAGATTCCGCCATGAGGGGTACATTCTCTCTGCATCTACCCCGTCAAGCCCCCTCAGAATTTTTGCTCACTCACTTAGCCTATTCATATCCCATTGTTAATTCTTTGCATCCTCCTCACAACTTGCTTTCCCACCTATCTTTGTATCATCAGCAAAATCGGTTACATTACACTCGGTCCCTTCATCCAAGTCATTAATATAGATTGTAAATAGTTGAGGTCCCAGCACTGATCCCTGTGGCACCCCACTCGGGCTGAAATGCCAGCCTAGTTTATATTCTCAACAACAAGTTGCGTTTGTATAACTATTCCAACAAGAAAAGCTTCCCAAGGCGCTTCACAGATGTGTATCAGAAAAAATTGGACAATGAGCCGTGGAAGGATATTTGGAGGGGTGACTAAAAGTTTGGTCAAGGCGGTGAAATTTTAGGAGAATGCTAAAGGTGAAGAGGGAGATGGAGAAGTAGAGATTGAGAAAGGAAATTCCATAGTGTGGGACCATCAATGGTTTCGTCTGACGAAGGGTCATCGACCTAAAACATGAACTCGGTTTCTCTCTCCACAAATCCTGTCTTACCTGCTGAGTACTTCCAGCATTTTCTGTTTTTATTTCAGATTTCCAGCATCCGCAGTATTTTGCTTTTGTAATAATCGATTGTGTTAGTCAACGGTTTTGTCAGCAACTTTACACAGCAACACCAGGGACTGATATCTTGCTGCTAAAGGGCAGTGTTTTGTGAATTTGCACATGGTAAAATGCAAACTTGCGAGGTCTTTTATTTTTACAGTTGGTTTTACCCATTTGAATTTGATATGTTTACAATGAGAATTGACAGTCATTTGAAGTAAAATATAAGTCACGTAAATTGTGAAACTAACATTTTTACTGAGCTGACAAATTCACAACAAATTCAAGTTCATTAAAATAATGGAGCAAAAATCAGGGCTTAAAAATAGCTTGCATATAAAATATAATCTTTTTGCAGCTCACCTTGATTACAAATTCTCTAATCTCACTGTCTTTAATCCTCACCACCGCCACCACCCAAAAGAGATATTAGATGCAGGTGAAGGCCGAGAGCATTTGGCGCTGGCACGAAGGGGGAGGGAGGAAAGAGCACATGCCCACACACTCCCACAAGAGAATATCTGTATTTGCATCAACAAAATTAGCTGTGACCATCCCTGCCCAAATAAATGGCTTAGAAGTCAAAGAATGACATGGCAGTCATTTATGTTTACCCAAGGAACTTGTTAGTCAGCATGTAATACTCTATAAACGCAGGTATTGTACAAGAACTATGAAAAGATCCTATCGTTTTGAAAGCAATATATTCTCCAAGAGAAAAAATATAAAGAAAATAAAAACTTGCATTTATATAGCGCCTTTCTTGACCCCATGTCATCCCAAACTGTTTTTTGGCCAATTAAGTACTTTTGAAGTATAGTTACGATTGTAATGCAGGGAAACGTAGCAGTCAAATTGCACACAATAAGGTCCCACAAACAGTAATGAGATAATGATCAGATAATCTGTTGGTTGAGGGATAGGTATTGACCAGGACACCACATACCAAGACACTGCTCTTCTTTGAATAGTGCCATGCGATCTTCTACAACAACCTTAGTGGGCAGATCTGAAAGATGGGACCTCGGACAGTGCAGCACTCCTCTCAGTACTGCACTGAAGTGCTAATCTCAATTATGTGTTGAAGTCTCTAGAGTGGGACTTTTTTTTCTTTGTTCACAGTATGTGGGCATCGCTGGCAAGGCCAGCATTTATTGCCCATCCCTAATTGCCCTTAACTGAGTGGCTTGGTAGAATATTTCAGAGGGCATTTAGGAGTCAACCACAAGGCTATGGGTCTAGAGTCACATACAGGCCAGATGGGTTTTTACAACAATCCGGTTACAATGGTCACCATTACTGATACTCGCTTTTTATTCCAGATCTATTTAATTAACTGAATTTAAATTCCCAGCTGCCATTGGTGGGATTTGAACTCGCATGCCCAGATCATTCGTCCAGGCCTCTGGATTCCTAGTCCAATAACATAACCACAATGCTACCATTCCCTTATTTGAAACCACAACCTTCTTACTACCACTGAATCCCATTAAAATGTCAGCCCTTTTCATTCCTGAATGTACAAATTATCCAAGTAATGCAAAACCTTTAAGCTGACTCTCAGTAGAGTAAAGCTAAATACTTCATGTAAACAATTTGCAAAATCCGTATGGTCATTTGTTATACTATGCATAGCGAGAACAAGAAGAAAGTATAATCTTTAAAAATTCAGATCATTTACCTTCTAAGAACTTGTGTAATTAACACAAGCCAATTTGTGGAGAAAGAAAGTGAAGTATAACAATTCATAGAACTGTTTCAGCATTATCCACTCATTGTTGTTTTTCAAGCCTACCTGGCATTATAATATCGGAGAAGCCCAATTTTCTGGTGATAGCCACACCTCTTGTGAACAAAACTGGGTACTCTCTGCGGATCTGATCAATATCTCCATGCAGCAGCTGTAGTGCAACAGACAGGCCTTTAACAAAGAACAGACACATAGCATGTTGAGATTTTATGTAGAATGGCTTACTCCTTGAAAGAAAATCTTCTGCAATGAAACAGGCGTTAAAATCAGCTAGAAAAGAAACGTGAAAGGATGCACAATGATTTGTGAGGAAAATAAACTGTTTCCATCAGGATTATGCTTCAATTAAGAGTATATTGTAATGGAAATCAGCAGGAATGGTACATTTAAATTGTACACTTGGATCAAGTGCTTATCACACTCCATTATACCATATGTTGTGAACTGCATTTATTGTTCCTGATTATGAAGTTAATGCTGATTCTTGAGTTTAATGTATATTTACAAAAGGTAATGTCTGCATTAAATTTGGCTTTGAAATTAATTCAGCAAAATATGATTCTATTTCCCTTACAGTCCCAATTACATCAAAGAGCATCATGACCAAGTATCTCATCCAGGGTATAATTACTTTCTAATTTAGTTCAATCTATATACAGTGCTTTTGAAGCATGTTACTGGGGACTAAATCCATCAAAACATGCTCGTCAGAAGTTTAAAAAGTCTGATTTTTATATGCTAACCGATAAAGTGCATGATTGAACTTTGACAGAAGACCACACTACGCTAAGACAAGATCTACAAGATCTGTGGTCCACAACCATTCTGCATTGCAGTCGTAGCAACATTGACTAACATTGCATAAGCCTAATGCAATGCTCCATCTCGCAATGGAACAATTGACACTCTCTTATTTCTTGAAACTGTATAAAATAAGCAGGTAGGGCATATTGGGTGGTGCAAGTTAGAAACCTGCCCTTTCTCTTCCAAGACTTGGTTCTGGATCCAATCTAGATTGATATGTTGAAAGTCTTTGCTGGTTCCAAGAGTCTCAGAGGAAATGAGTTTGTGTCTAACCAACTTCTACAAGGGGCAAGTCCACTGCACAACACTGGCATGATAGACATGCAAAAAGGACTGTTGATAGTGAAAAATGAAAAATGAAAAGCTCATGGCAGTTATTATTCTGTGGTTGAAAACGTATGCAAGCTTTTTGTCTTAGGCGCCTACCATAGAGCCTCGCTGGTCACTCAGAATTGAAATCAATGTTCCCATTAATTTTCATATAACTCAAGCTCTGCATCGTAGCATATCTTGGGTGGTCCAATTTAGGATTAATCCATAAATGAGTTAACAGCCATTTCCAAACCTCTGGATCCACAAGTCATGGATCTTAAGTTTGGATACCCTAGGGTTACAGTTTATTTTAGTGGCAGAAAGGAGTTAATTTTATTCTGTATCTGGCCATGCTGTAAATCTCCAAGAAATATATCTCAGACACTGGGCACCAATAGTAGTGTGTCCACTCGCAACATGACATTTGCCGTAGATGGGCACAAAGTTCACCCACCAAAAAATCGAAAAGGTAAGTGCAAGAAAATGAAAATGAGAAATTAAGCTTTTCAATGATTTGTACTTAGACTCGATAAACACTTGGAAATTTAGGAACAAAAAGCAGTGGAGGTCTGGATGAGACTACTGCATTGGCAATTCCGGTCAGAAATTCTGCAGCAAATATTTATTAAGTCAAGCTATTTTGTTGATATTGCCCACATAACATTTACTAAATAAAAGGATGGTTTAAAGTTAAAACTATTGCAAACAAATTAAGCTATATATTATTTTATAATAATAGTAGTAAACAAGAACTTGCGGTACCGGAACAGTTACAATCTGCTGGGTATCGAGGGATAGAACTGTAAATTTTTCTTCACTGAGATGCAACAATTACCAGGCAAGCAATTCCCAACTCAAAAAGGTGCAACATTGTTTTAAAAAAGAGAGAGAAGGAAAGAGATGCAAGTTCTGATGCTCCAGGTGATAAACATGTAGACTTATGGAGATCAAAATTGGCCCCTGCTGATTTTTGGCGCAATCACCCGAGGTGCGTCGCTTTTCCTCTCCTCAGTGCCGGCGTAGCGTGTCCAGTGGATTCGGGGGCGGAGCCAGGATCCCGGCGCTGAAAACCGTGCTGGGACGTCTGCAAATGCGCATTCGAGTGCGCGCATGTGCAGTAACTCCTCGCCCCCAGCGTGTCCTCAGCCTGTGTGAGAGGGACCCGATGCTTGCAGTTGCCGCCCCTATCCCTGGCCGAGTGGTCTCCCGCAGCGGTCCGCTGTGTAAGTAGCTACTTGTGTTCGTAGTTTAAACTACTGTGATCAAGATAGCCAGGGTCAGGAAGAGTAGTGTTAAATAGGTTTTAATTAAGCCTTGCTGGTTGAGTAGAAAGTTTAATCATCGGTGTTTGGTGAATAAGGGTGCTTTTTGGTCCAATTTTTTCATTTCAGGTTTGGTCGGGCGGGACCTCTTATAATAGTAAAGCAAGTGGCAATGTTTTTGGTAAACATGCGGAGTTCATGTTTGCCAAGTTCCTTTATTTTCTTTTGATCTTTCCTTAAAACTTTAAGTTTTGGTGCAGGTCCTCTCTGCTTCCTTCTATTTTTTATGTGTTATTGAATGCTTATTACTTTTTGTGCTTTGTTTAGTGTTTTGTAAGTCTTGGTGCTTTAGAATGTACCTACCTGCACTGATTTCTTAACTCTCCGCAAGGGTTTTCTGAAGTGGCCACATACGCTGGCCTAAGTAGATTTGGAGTAACTATTAGCTGGCTAAAGTTGCCTAAATGGCCAAAACTGGCGTAGGTGACTGGGAATGCCCCCTTGGGAGAAAAAAAGTTAAACTAAAAAAATCGTAACTAACTCAGTTACTCTGGAGCAAGTTTATTGAGGAAAGTGGGAATTTTTAAACTTATGCCAGAAAAGCCAAGTTAGTCCAAAAAAAAGAGCAACTCCTGGACAAATTTGAGCCCATAATCAGTAAAACTTCAGGCATCTATTCCACAAACACCACAGCATTTTCTCAGAGTACGCACAGATTTTACCAAAATGGGCTGGTACACATTTTAACCCAACAGCTGAAATCTGGTAGTCTCAAAGCATGATAGAAAATGAAGATTGAAATAAGGGATTTGCAACTCTTCGATTATTGCAACACAGATCCAAACATTCTGTGAAACTGATCCAGCAGTAGTGGACTTGGGTCACCACAATGGTACATGTACAAAGCTCATGTGATACAAGCCTGATATCAATACCAGTCAATGTGAATGTGTTTGTCCTGGGTGCATGAAAGCACTTTTTGAATTCTGAATTAAAAAGTCTCATACTATAAAACTACTGCAAGAACCAGATTTATATTGTGAGCTTTAAGAAACGTGCAAAAGTTTGATAAATCTTTCTGCTGCATTACTCTGCATTTACACGACAACTGGCTTTATGTCATCTCTGCAGTCTGTTTAGTGTTTAGTCAAATGCACAAATGGAACGACAACCACACAACTATTGCCGAGATGCCCTTTTTACTGTTTTCCCTAATCGATCAGAACTGTGAGCCATAATTAAATGGAACATCCTGTTACTGAGAGAAGAAAACAGCAGTAAAACGCCACGTCTTGTGGATCTTTCTCCCAGAAAGTGTCATCATTTGGAACTCTGCCCCTCGTATATAAGTTTAAACAATATTCTTGCCATTTTTCTGCTTTTCCTTCTTCTCCTTAAGGTATTGACTCCTTGCTGGCACATGAAGTGGTATGTGATCACCATTGTTGGTTGTGTCAAATATTGGGCAATGCCAGGGATGGTAGTCAGGATTTCAGCTGGAGATCCCAATGCTACGTCTCCATCCATGGTGTGCCACATGTGCACTTCTGCAAAAGGCAGGCGAGAGAAGCAAACTCCCACGATTTTTGTGGGAATGTGTTGTGCATTAATTCCACCAGTATAAGCCAGCTTGTGCAGGGAGGTTTGTTCTTCATTGAAATGAAAATCTGTCATTTTTAATCGTTGGCAATGTAACCGTAATTGGAAATTTGTGGTATAGATTATTTTCATTGCTTTTTGTTTGGACAGGTCATGATTGCAGGTCTTGGGTCAAGAGTTTCTGCTGAGATGTTTTCAGTTGTATCACTTCTAATTTACAACTTGTGCATTCCAATTGGAATCCCATTATTTTTGTGTTTGTTGGAGGAAGTGGCAGGCGAGATTAGACCTATAATATAGAAACATAGAAAATAGGTGCAGGAGTAGGCCATCTGGCCCTTCGCGCCTGCACCACCATTCAATAAGATCATGGCTGATCATTCCCTCAGTACCCCGTTCCTGCTTTCTCTCCATACCCCTTGATCCCTTTAGCAGCAAGAGCCAAATCTAACTCCCTCTTGAATATATCCAATGAACTGGCATCAGCAACTCTCTGCAGGAGGGAATTCCACAGGTTAACAACTTCCTGAGTGAGGAAGTTCCTCCTCATCTCAGTCCTAAATGGCTTACCCCTTATCCTAAGACTATGTCCCCTGGTTCTGGACTCCCCAACATCAGGAACATTCTTCCTGCATCTAACCTGTCCAGTCCCGTCAGAATTTTATATGTTTCTATGAGATCCCCTCTCATCCTTCTAAACTCCAGTGAATACAGGCCCAGTCGATCCAGTCTCTCCTCATATGTCAGCCCTGCCATCCCAGGAATCAGTCTGGTGAACCTTCACTGCACTCCCACAATAGCAAGAACGTCCTTCCTCAGATTAGGAGACCAAAACTGAATACAATGGGCCCAAGTTTCAGGCCGCGCCTCGAACGGCGCAGCCCCGACCTGGATGCCCGTTTTTCGCGCCACAAAGTGCGCCTAAAAAAAAACTTAGATTTTCCAGCTCCCTGCTGGTCCTCTGGAGCCGGGCGCGGTGCAGCACGAGCTGTGGGGGGGCGAAGCTCGGTCCCTGCGCTGAAAACAGTGCCGGGACCTCTGCACATGTGCGCTACAGTGGGCGCGCATGTGCAGTAGCTCCAGGCGGCCAAAACTGTGTGGGAGGGGCCCGAAGCACGCAGCCCCAAGCCCTGGCCGAATGGCCTCACTGGGGCTGCGTGCATAAGGCTGCCTCCCACGCCCAGCTCCTGCTTCCTCCCGACCCGACTGGACTTCCGCTTCCCCTGCTCCCGGACCGGACCCGACCCAGACACCGACCCGACTCCCGCTTCCCCGCCCGGACCAGACCCGACCCGCGCTCCCCCCCACCCGACCTGACCTCCCTCTCCCTCCCTCCCCCCCCCACCCCCACAAGACCTGAACCGAACCGACCTCCCCCCGCCCCCCCAACCCGACCCGCGCTCCCGACCCCGACCCGCCCCAACGCCACCTACCTGTAAATCTGGTGCTGGGGACGGGCCCTGCCCGAAGTCTTGGGTCCGGCCGGTTCAGCCTCCCTCCCCCTTCTTCTCCCCCCTCATCCCTTCTCCTTCCACAAACCCCCTTCGCCTTACCCCCCTTCTCCTTTCCCCCCCTTTCCCCTCTCCTCCCCCTTCTCCTCCTCCCCCCTTCCTCTCCCACTGCCTCCCTCCCCTCCCCCTGACCCCCCTCTACCCCCTCCCCTCGCTGTCAGAAACACAGACACTGACAGACAGAGTGTGAGAGACACAGACAGACAGAGAGATAGAGACACTGACAGAGACACACTGGGCAGGGGGGCATCCCAGCACGCTGTTGGAGGGCTCGCGGTGCTGCAGTCGGTAAGTAGAAAATGTTTTATTTATTGATTGAAAAAAAAAAATTATTTCTTATTAATTTTTTTTGATTGATTTATTGGTTGATTTATTGATGTTTTTATCATTTATTATTGATGATGGCTCTTTATTTGTAAAACTGAAGTGTATAATGTTTGTACACTTCCCTTTAAACCCCCCCCCCCCCATTCCCTACGCCTGATTTGTAACCTACGCCTGATTTTCTAAAGTGTAGACAAGGTTTTTTCGAGCGTACAAAAATCTTCACTTACTCCATTCTAAGTTAGTTTGGAGTAAGTTTTCACTGACGAAACTTTGAAAACAGGCGTAAGTGGCCGGACACGCCCCCTTTTGAAAAAAAAATTCTGTTCCAAAGTGAAACTGTTCTAACTGACTAGAACTGGAGCAAACTAAATGCCGAGAATTTGAATTTCTAAGATACTCCGTTCTACATCAGTTGCTCCAAAAAATCAGGAGCAACTGAGGCCGAAACTTGGGCCCAATAATTCCAGGTGGGGCCTCACCAAGGCCCTGTATAACTGCAGTAAGACTTCCCTGCTCCTATATTTAAATCCCCTTGCTATGAAAGCCAACATACCATTTGCCTTCTTCACTGCCTGCTGTACCTGCATGCCAACCTTCAATGATGAATCATGACACCTAGGTCTTGCTGCACCTCCCCTTTTCCTAATCTGCCGCCATTCAGATAATATTCTGCCTTCATGTTTTTGCCCCCAAAGTGGATAACCTCACATTTATCCACATTATACTACATCTGCCATGTATTTGCCCACTCACCTAACCTGTCCAAATCATCCTGCAGCGTCTTAGCGTCCTCCTCACAGCTCACACCGCCACACAGTTTAGTGTCATCTGCAAACTTGGAGATATTACACTCAATTCCATCATCCAAATCATTAATATTTATTGTAAAGAGCTGGGCCGTTAATCCCGACTCTCTGCTTCCTGTCTGCCAACCAGTTCTCTATCCACGTCAGTACATTACCCCCAATACCATGTGCTTCGATTTTGCACACCAATCTCTTGTGTGGGACCTTGTCAAAAGCCTTTTGAAAGTCCAAATACACCACATCCACTGGTTCTCCCCTGTCCACTCTACTTGTTACATCCTCAAAAAATTCCAGAAGATTTGTCAAGCATGATTTCCCCTTCATAAATCCATGCTGACTTGGACCAATCCTATCACTGCTTTCCAAATGTGCTGCTATTTCATCCTTAATGATTGATTCCAACATTTTCCCCACTACTGATGTCAGGCTAACTGGTCTATAATTACCCATTTTCTCTCTCCCTCCTTTTTAAAAAAGTGGTGTTACATTAGTAACCCTCCAGTCCATAGGAACTGATCCAGAGTTGATGGACTGTTGGAAAATTATCACCAATACATCCACTATTTCTAGGGCCACTTCCTTATGTACTCTGGGATGTAGACTATCAGGCCCTGGGGATTTATCGGCCTTCAATCCCATCAATTTGCCTCACACAATTTCTAGCCTAATAAGGATATCCTTCAGTCCCTCCTTCTCACTAGATCCTCAGACCCCTAGTACATCCGGAAAGTTATTTGTGTCTTCTTTTGTGAAGACAGAACCAAAGTACTTGTTCAATTGGTCTGCCATTTCTTTGTTCCCCATTATAAATTCACCCGAATCCGATTACAAGGGACCTACGTTTGTCTTCACTAATCTTTTTCTCTTCACATATCGATAGAAGCTTTTGCAGTCACTTTTTATGTTTCCGGCAAGCTTCCTCTCGTATTCTATTTTCCCCCTCCTAATTAAACCCTTTGTCCTCCTCTGCTATATTCTAAATTTCTCCCAGTCCTCTGGCTTGCTACTTTTTCTGGCTAATTTGTATGCCTCTTCCTTGGATTTAACACTATCCTTAATGTCCCTTGTTAGCCACGGTTGAGCCACCTTCTCTGTTTTATTTTTACTCCAGACAGGGATGTACAACTGTTGAAGTTTATCCATGTGATCTATAAATGTTTGCCATTGCCTATCCACCGTCAACCCTTTAAGTATCATTTGCCAGTCTATTCTAGCCAATTCACACCTCATGCCATCGAAGTTCCCTTTCCTTAAGTTCAGGACCCTAGTTTCTGAATTAACTGTGTCACTCTCAATCGTAATAAAGAATTCTACCATATTATGGTCACTCTTCCCCAAGGGGCCTCGAACAAAAAAATTGTTAATTAGTCCCTTCTCATTACACATCACCCAGTCTAGGATGGCCAGCTCTATGGTTGGTTCCTCGACATATTGGTCGAGAAAACCATCCCTAATACACTCAAGGAAATCCTCCTCTACCGCATTGCTACCAGTTAGGTTAGCCCAATCAATATGTAGATTAAAGTCGCCCATGATTACTGCTGTACCTTTATTGTACACATCCCTTATTTCTTGTTTGCTGCTGTCCCCAACCTCACTACTACTATTTGATGGCCTGTACACAACTCCCACGAGCGTTTTCTGCCCTTCGGTATTCCGTAGCTCCACCCATAACGATTCCACATCATCCAAGCTAATTTCCTTCCTTACAATTGCATTAATTTCCTCTTTAACCAGCAACGCTACCCCACCTCCTTTTCCTTTCTGTCTATCCTTCCTAAATGCTGAATACCCCGGATGTTGAGTTCCCAGCCTTGGTCACCCTGGAGCCATGTCTCCGTGATGCCAATCACATCATACCCGTTAACTGCTATCTGCGCAGTTAATTCGTCCACCTTACTCCGAATACTCCTCGCATTGAGGCACAGAGCCTTCAGGCTTGTCTTTTTAACACACTTTGACCCTTTATGCTATAAAGTGGCCCTTTTTGTTTTTTGCCTTGGGTTTCTCTGCCCTCCACTTTTACTCTTTTCTTTCTATTTTTTGCTTCTGTCTCCATTTTATTCCCCTCTGTCTCCCTGCATAGGTTCCCATCCCCTTGCCATATTAGTTTAACTCCTCCCAAAGAGCACTCGCAAACACACCACCTAGGACATTGGTTCCGGCCCTACCCAGGTGCAGACCGCCCTGTTTGTACTGGTCCCACCTCCCCCAGAACCGGTTCCAATGTCCCAGGAATTTGAATCCCTCCCTTCTGCACCACTGCTCAAGCCACACATTCATCTGAGCTATCCTGCGATTCCTACTCTGACTAGCACATGGCACTGGTAGCAATCCTGAGATTACTACTGTTGAGGTCGTACTTTTTAATTTAACTCCTAGCTCCTTAAATTCATCTCGTAGGACCTCATCCCATTTTTTACCTATATCGTCGGTACCTATGTGTACCACGACAACTGGCTGTTCCCCCTCCCTTTTCAGAATGTCCTGCACCCGCTCCGAGACATCCTTGACCCTTGCACCAGGGAGGCAACATACCATCCTGGAGTCTCGGTTGCGGCCGCAGAAACGCCTATCTATTCCCCTTACAATCGAATCCCCTATCACTATTGCTCTCCCACTCTTTTTCCTGCCCTCCTGTGCAGCAGAGCCAGCCACGGTGCCATGAACCTGGCTGCTGCTGCTCTCCCCTGATGAGTCATCCCCCCCAACAGTACTCAAAGCGGTGTATGTGTTTTGCAGGGGGATGACCGCAGGGGATCCCTGCACTACCTTCCTTGCACTGCTCTTCCTGTTGGTTTTCCATTCCCTATCTGGCTGTGGACCCTTTATGTGCGGTAAGCCAACTCGCTACACGTGCTATTCACGTCATTCTCAGCATCGTGCTTGCTCCAGAGTGAATCCACCCGCAGCTCCAGTTTTGCAACGCGGTTCGTCAGGAGCTGGAGGCGGATACATTTCCCGCAGATGTAGTCGTCAGGGACACCGGAGGCGTCCCTGATTTCCCACATGGTACAGGAGGAGCATAACACGTGTCCGAGCTCTCCTGCCATGACTTAACCCCTAGATTAACTTAATTTGGCAACAATGCTAAAGGTTACTTACCGATAAAGAAGAGAAAAAGAAAGGTTACTTACCAATCACCAGCCAATCACTTACCCCCTTGGCTGTGACGTCACCTTTCGATTTCTTTCTACTTCTTTTTTGCCTCCCTGCTGCAGCTGCACCAGTCGGCCTCACCAGCGAACTCCCGACTGCCGCCCGCCTCAGACGACGCTGCTCCCCGGACTCTCTGCCGTGCCTTTTGTAGGCCTCACCAGCGAACTCCCGACTGCCGCCCGCCTCAGACGACGCTGCTCCCCGGACTCCCTGCCGTGCCTTTTGTAGGCCTCACCAGCGAACTCCCGACTGCCGCCCGCCTCAGACGACGCTGCTCCCCGGACTCCCTGCTGTGCCTTTTGTAGGCCTCACCAGCGAACTCCCGACTGCCGCCCGCCTCAGACGACGCTGCTCCCCGGACTCCCTGCCGTGCCTTTTGTAGGCCTCACCAGCGAACTCCCGACTGCCGCCCGCCTCAGACGACGCTGCTCCCCGGACTCCCTGCTGTGCCTTTTGTAGGCCTCACCAGCGAACTCCCGACTGCCGCTCCACCTCTGACGACGCCTACCGTTACCCAAGAACCTGTATCTATAGGCAGAGATATACCTATTTTGGCATGTCAGAGATGAGCAATCTTTAGATATATATATATATGTATACATCGTAGTACCATTTTTGGACGTGTAAAAAAAGCACAAGGCATATCAATTTAGCATTGGGATGGCCTGTGCTCAATTTGCACAGGCATTGGTCCCACTACCAAATTACTGGGGCTCAATTTTTGATGTCCCGGGTGGAGCATGAAGAAAGTGCATTTTAAGTCGCATCCCTACTCAGTCCTCACTCATCCCTGGCTTGGAGTATTGGCATCACCTCCAATAAACAAAATCAAAAGATGATACAAACTAAAAAGAGAAATTGTTTACATAGCAGTTCAGCCAATATCAACTTGTGAAGCTTATGATCACAGCATCCTATTTTGCATTTTAGCGGGTTCAGCTTTCGTCACAAGAATCATTTAAGTTTTACAGGAAACTTGCAGTTTTGCTGGTGTAATTAAAGAAATTTGTGCTATTCCAATTTTCATCTGTGACACAAATACCCGGTCTTCCACTAACACAGGAATCTAATGTTATAGAAAATACAGCAGCAGTGAGGCATGATAATGTGAGAAGTGCAAGCGATTTTCTGAAGCAATTAACAGCTGGTATCTCAAAAGTCAGTCCCAAATGTGCAAAAATAGCTCAGCACAATATAAAACAGCATGTCTTCATGAGAACAAAACTTAAATTGCTTCAGTAACAATTATATTGATTATATATTAAGGTTCATATAACAATGGAAGCAAAAGAGGGCACCAAAAATACATCTTGCCCCAGGCAGGAGGACTGTTATACGCACTCTATCAGTACTAGCAGGACAGAAGAAAGCATTTCAGCAACCATCTTAAATCATCGCTTCATCCTGCAGATTAATGCTTCAAAATAGAACACAAGGCCGATTAAACTCATAATCTAGGATACAATGTGAAAAAAGAGCAAAATAAATTATACAAATATTCCATTCCACAGCATTTGGGGAACTCAAAGGGATAACAGAAAATTCTACTTCATTATAAACCCAATATTCGCATCAAAAAACGGTTCAAAACAGTATTAAGAGGGTATGGGGAGAGATCAGGGCAATGTGACTTCGGCAGTGGTGGACAAAATATGGCCTGAGGGCCATATCCAGTCCGCCAATTCATTCTATTCGGCCCGCTGGATGGAACAGAAATAGAACGCGATGGAGGCTCCACAGACTCAAGCCGCTCTGCCAAACAGCCATGTAGACTTTCAGAATATATAATCGATCGAGCAATCATTTCATTCATTTATTAACAGACAATTTCACTATTTTACACCACATTTTCTATATTTAAGATAGTACCTGACTACTATCTGAATTTATGTTTAAAATTATTGGGAGGATAGAAGTGGAAGTGATGAATGATTGGCCTGTTTCAAATTTATCAATTTAACACTTTGTTCTCACCAATGGCTGTTTGTGGGGTTATTAATTGTTGCACAATTATTCACTTGTTTTAGTCTTATCCCACTTAAATTAGCAAAGTGGAGGCATAACTAAATGGTCCCGGGTATATTGGACATTACATTCACTTAAACCCCTTTTTCGCCATACCATGGAAGAGGGTTGTCGAGATTTATGTTGTTGGCCAGTCGCAGTAATAAATAGCACTCGAGGAAGAAATGTGCATTATATAATGGTGCATTACTTGTGTGCATTCTCAAGTAAAAGTCTGCAAACTCTATTGGCATCTTGGCAGGAGTGATAGTACATTGACAATTTGATGGCTGATCTGGGATGCAATTTGTGGTATAAATCATTTTCCGAGTCTCCTAATTACTTCTTAGCGAGGTTTCAAAGGCATCAAAGAAGCATTTCATGTACAATTTCTAAAGGTTGTATAAATTATTTTATTTTTCATTGTGCCTTATACTTTGTCTATAATTGCTAGTGGAAGCAAAATCGATTTCTCATTTTCCACTCGAAGAATGGATTTAGACCACTTGGAATGAACAGACCGTGCACTTTTCATTGTGACTCATAAACCTGTATGATGTTCATTATCATGCTATTAAGTGTTGTTATTTTTTATTAAGTATGGAAATGACATTTATACAATGAATACGATAACAAATGTTAATGGTATCTGTTGTTAACAATTTATTTTATGTGCCCTGCCTTCAACAGCTCACCAAAACATGTTAAGTGGCCCTCCAGCCCAAATAATTGCCCACCCCAAACTGTGGATAGCTGTTTCAGATAGCCAGCAATGGCGTAAATCATCAAACTTCCTTCTCTGCTGTAAAATCATTTGGTTGTATGATTCTGTTTAGCAGACAAGGCTAAGGGGCAATGAATGAAGGTTTTTAAAACAATGAAAGTTGTTGATAGGGTGAATAGGTAAAGACTCTGGTTGTGGCGTCATCAATTTCAAAAGGTCACTAAAGAATGAGCAGAGATTCGAAGAGTTATTTTTGCAGAGAGGTATTAGTGTGGAATGCTTTGCCACATGAAATAATTCAGACAGAGACCACTGCAATTTTTAAGGGAAAAGTAGATAAACATTTGAAATAGAGGAGGCTGCAGGGCTATGGGGAGACATCAGGGCTGAGGGATTAGCTTTGGATTGCTCCAGGTAAGAGTCAGCACAGATGTAATGTGCCTCTTTCTATGCTGTGAACTTATATTTCTCGATCATGAGAGGGTATCAGCCACCTTCGGAAAGTGCAAGAGTAGTTAATGTTTCAATTATTAGTTCCATTTATGTTCTTTTCACACAACAAAACATTCCAAGGTGCTTTGCAGGGCGAGGGATGCAGTTGACACCAAGGATGAGAGAAGTTAGGGGATGCAATGGATGGCTCAAGGAGCCTTGTGAAGATGGGAAAAGATTTTGCAAGGTGAAGGTGTTTAAGAATAGTATCCCAGAGCACACGGTGTGATGGATGAAGATTCTGCCACCAATATTAAAGTGGGTTTGTAGGGATCCATAGTAGACAAGACAGAAAGAAAAAATTAAGACTTGCATTTCTATAGCACTTTTCATAACCACCGGATATCTCAAAGCGCTTTACAACTAATGAAGTACTTTGAGTGTCGTCATTGTTGTAACATGGGAAATGCAGCAGCCAATTTGCGCACAAGCAAGCTCCCACAAACAACAATGTAATAATGACCAGATAATTTGTTTTGTTTTTATGTTGATTGAGGGATAAATATTGGCCAGGACACCAGGGATAATTCCTTGCTCTTCTTCGAAATAGCGCCATGGGATCTTTTACGCCCACTTGAGAGAGCACACGGGGCCTCGGTTTAACGGCTCATCTGAAAGACAGCACTTCCGACAGTGCAGCATTCCCTCAGCACTGCACTGGAGTGCCAGCATAGATTTTTGTGTGCTCAAGTCCCTGGAGTGGGCCTTGAACCCACAATCTTCTGACCCAGAGGTGAGAGTGCTACCCCACTCATCATCATAGGCAGTCCCTCGAAATCGAGGAAGACTTGCTTCCACTCTAAAAGTGAGTTCTCAGGTGACTGAACAGTCCAATATGGGAATTACAGTCTCTGTCACAGGTGGAACAGACAGTCGTTGAAGGAAAGGGTGGGTGGGGAGTCTGGTTTGCCGCACGCTCCTTCCGCTGCCTGCTTGCCTTCTGCATGCTCTCGGCGACGAGACTCGAAATGCTCAGCGCCCTCCCAGATTCTCTTCCTCCACTTAGGGCAGTCTTTGGCCAGGGACTCCCAGGTGTCGGTGGGGATGTTGCATAATGGACATAGGATTGGGGATAATTAAAGAGATAGGAAGGTCATGGAGAGGTTTGAAGATGAGGACAAGAATTTTGGAGTTGATAAGCTGGGGGACAAGGTGTCAATGGAAGTCAGCAAGGCCAGGAGTAATATATATGTGCTGTATGATGTGAGGGATAGGGTTCAGCCCACAGAATTCTGGGTGAGCTGGAACTTGCATAGAATAGAACAGTAGAGCCTGGAAGAGTATTGGAAAAATATCAAACCTGGAGGTGAAGGTGGTGTGAAACCAGATTCTCATGCAAATAGGAATAAGGTAGACGCATAAGCAAGCGATATTCTGATAAAATTAAGCAGTCATGATGATGGAACAGATGCACAGTTTGAGGCTCAGCTCAAGATTGAACAGAATCCAAGGTTGCACACCTTCAGATTCAGCATCAATGAATAGCAGGAGTGTGTTATGTATACAATAAAGGTGCAAACTAAGTACTGTTTAGCTGAACAAGGTACAACCTTGCTTCTGCTTTATTACGGCCCAAAGTGCCTGACTCATAAAATGGCTGGCCTTTTATATCAGAGCAGCACCCATATGCGTGCTGCTCAGTGGTCTCCAACAATGACACCATCTGGTGGCTACAAACAGCATGTACATACATGACAGAGAGGAAGTTGGAATCAGCACCAAAGGATCATACTTTCTGATCTACTGTGCAGCCCCCACTCCATTAGAGGTGAATAGAATGGCTTCAGTGGAACTGAAAAAATTCTGACTCATTTGCACTTGATACAAGGGAGGTAGCAGACAGCATGACAAAAATCTTGAAATAGTGGATGGTGATGGTGAAGTACAGTTGGCGGTCATCAGCTAGCCTTTGCACCACCAGTTTCTCTCAAGACTCCTTCCTCACCACACTCAGCACACTTGCTTTGCATTCCACTTGCATCTTGCTTCTTCTCCCTCCCAACACAAATCCCGCACATATGCTCCTTTTCACCAGCTAGAATTTAGATTTCACACAGCAGGCGATGAATGTGTAGAATTCATTGCCTGGGGAGGCAGTGGAGGCCGATCGTATGGGGGTAATTTTTCCATTGATTTTAATGGAAAGCAAAATCGGGTGGATGGTTAAATGGGCACCCAATCCGGTCCTGCCAGGATGGGTTAGGTTATAATTACCACCTATGGAAAAAGGGAAAACTGGATAGATTTGAGGCAGTGGGTAATTGGGAGGTCTTATTTATTGGGAGAAGCAAGATAGATTGTATACCTAGCGCAAGACACCAGAGCTATGAGGAGAGGTTGAAGATTCTTGGATCATTACTCTGGAGAAAAGACTCTATATTATTCAGTTATGAAGATCCTTAAAAGAATAGATAATTGGAAATCCACACAGATTTTTTCACTCCTCTACTTCCCTATGTTCCTAAATCATCCAGACATAGAAAAATCAACAGGTCAATGCCAAAACCAAATCATGAAGTCTGTCATCATCATAATCATCATCATCATAGGCGGTCCCTCAAACGAGGATGATTTGCTTCCATGAGTTCACAGGTGTTTCAATGAAAGACCCGATGTCCCAGTCCTGAATTCCAATTGAGGGGGTGGAAGATGCCTTTGCGTGAATTTTTTTAACGTGTGGTGACTGTTGCACATCAGCCATCACACGGGCTTGACAGAGCTAGATCTTGGTCCATTGGCAAGGATTAACCAAGACGACTGGAGACCAGCTCTGCTGCACGGACCGAGCGCGCATACATATCACAGTGTGGGCTGGCCCGTGCTGCCCTTGGGCCCTTGACTCTTCTGGGCCCCGTACCCTCATCTGCCGCACCTCCGCCACGACCTCATGCTGCTCCTCCGGCATAAACATTCACCGCAACTCGCCACAAACACTCGCCGCTCATCTGCCCCGACCTTCCCACTCCTCTGTACCTGGGCCTTGTCAATGTTACTGCCCATGCTCCAAAACGGCGACCAGGGTTTTGATGACGTCACCCAGTCGCCCACCTCAAATTCATTGCATACTTGGAGCAGCTCGCGCTGGAGGTTGAAGTGTTACGCCACTCCAGCTCTTTTATAGCCTGACCTGCAGAGCTGTTCTCTCGCAGGTCTGGCGTCCACGATGTCTATAAGTACACAAGAACTAATTATTCTTAATAGTGGGAATGAAGCCTGGATCCTCAGAACATAAGGCGAGAATCATATTAACTTGAACAAGCATGGACAACCGAGCGTTTGCCTTCATATATGGTAGGCAACAACCTCTGTAGCCATTGATTGCTATCAGATCACCACAGTTAATCCAGTCAGTATAGGCACTAAACATCTGGCCAAAATGGTCACTATTTGACAGTGCTTGAAATTTCACTCTTAATTACTGGATAATACTAAGTGCAGGCCTTGGGATTGTCACATGCTGAGTACTCTTGCAATGACTGACCAAGTCATATTCATTATATATATATATATATATATATATATATGTACGTATGAAACTGTGATTGGAAATTAGTGTCCTCTTGTGTGTCTTGATCATGCCTTATGGCAAAAAATGATGATGCCAAACAAGCCAAATGTTCAAAGTTTTCTCTTCCAGCAATCAATGTCGTGGCCTCAGCTTGAAGAAGGCTTCCATGCTGGCCACCAACAGAGAGAATAGCAGCAGACAGCAATTGTTCCCTCACCATATGGCAAGTCATAACTAAATGGAAAATGGAACAAGCTAATCACTCCACAAATTTAATTTATGATAAATTAAAGAAGAAAAATCATAATTGTATTGCAATGCAAAGCTTAATGAAGTTTATTACATTTTCTGTGAATGTGATGAAACTGTAGATGGGAAAGGCGTATTTGAAGGATTTTTTTCTTTTTACCAGATTTGACATACATCCAGAAAATGAAAAGAACGAATTCAAACTCTTTGGAAAAACTGACCTAGTTCAAAATTTCAATATTTCCATTCAGTTATACTTGTTTTTTTTCTCGTAATTTGTACATTTCGGTCTCAGAGCATAAAAGGCGACATTATTTGAGCATGGGTTCGGGGTGGGGGTGAACAGGAATTTAGGGCAGGGCTCCGACATGCTGGGTTTCTACTCTGTGTATAATGCACCTTAACATCTCACATGACAATGGTGGAAACTGCAATATGTCGCTAAAAAAGGAAGTTTCTGCCCTTTTTCGGGTAAAACAATGTGATATACTTGCTACTTGCTTGGATTCCTCCAGAGTTTAGTTTCATTAGGTGCTTAACACTCCTCTTGGAATGCCCATCCTCTTCGGGAAAACTAACTTCAATTTACAGAATATATATTTTTTAGATGATTCCATAAAAACTGCCAAATTTCAGAAGATCAAAATATAGAACGAATGTTGCTGCAGCATTCCTCACATCCAGAAAGATATCTCAAAGTGGCTTTAAAGGTGGAGGCAATTAAAGACAGGAGCAGAAGGCCATGTTAAAGAAAAGGGCTTTTTATAGACTTGTGAAAGTAGGGAAGGATGCGGCCAAGTGAAGGGATACAGGGAGGGAATTCTGAAGGGCAGAATATAAATGACTGAAAGAGCAGCTACAAATAGTGATGCTGAGAGCGTGCGAGACAAGAAGCAGCCTGGTCTCGGGGGATTATGGGGTGCATGCATGACTGAAGGAGGTCATGGAGATTGAGTGGGGCGAGGTCATTCAGGGATTTTAACAACAAGAACCTTGAAGTCAATTTACTGAGGCACAGAAGTCAGTACAGATCGGCAACGTTAGGTGTGATGGGACAATTGTGAATGAGTTGTCTTTATGGAGGGTGTAGGTGAAGAAGGTATTTTAGAAGTTGGGCCTCCAGTGATGAAGATGTAGATGAGGGTTTTGGATGTGCTGGGGAAGTGGTAAGGTTGGAATGAGATGATGTTCTGGAGCAAAAGCCTGACTTTTGTGTGATGTGGAAATTTAGTATAATTTAGTACAGATTACACAGGATTTTGTTTCCCCGCCCCCCCCACCGAGTAAAATAAAAACTGTAATTCCACCCCTAATCTGTGTATCTTTAATAGTTGAGATCAACATTTTTAACCTGGTTTCAGGTTTGCAGAACATCTTGTAAAACATCCCAAAGGTGCTTCACAGAAGTGTTATAAAGTAAAATTTGATACCGAGCCACATAAGGAGAAATTAGGGCAGATGACAAGGTAGGTTTTAAGGAGCGTCTTTTCAGGGTCAAATATGACACCAAGATTGCAAACCGTCTGTTTTGGCCTCTCACAGCTGCTCGGGAGAGGGATGGAGTTATGGCAGCATAACTAAGACCGCTTATGTCCACCTCCGTAACATGGCCCTTGCCTCAGCTCATCCGCTGCTGAAACCTACATCCATGCCTTTGTTACCTCTAGACTTGACTATTCCAACTCATTCCTGACTGGCCTCCCACATTCTAGCCTATGTAAACTAGAGGTGATCCAAAACTCGGCTGTCCATGTTCTAACTCGCACCATGTCCTGCTCACCCATCACCGCTGTGCTCGCTGACCTACATTGGCTTCCAGTTAAGCAATGCTCGCCCCTCCTTATCTCTAATCTCCTCCAGCCCCCCTCCCCACCCACTGAGATGTCTGTCCCTTCTAATTCTGCGCTCTTGAGCATACCTGGATTATAATCGCTCAACAATTGGTGGCCATGCCTTCTGTTACCAAGGTCCCAAGGACTAGAGCTCCCTACCTAAAACTCTCCACTTCTCTTTCCTCCTTCAAGGCGCACCTCTTTGACCAAGCTTTTGGTCATCTGCACTAATTTCTACTTATGCGGCTCGGTGTCAAATATTTATTGCATAATACTCCTGTGAAGCGCCTTGGGACGTTTCACTACATTAAAGGCGCTATATAAATACACGTTGTTGTTGTTGTGGCTCGGGAATGGAATGTGTGTCAGGGACTGAAGCAGTGATGTTACAATTGACTGATGTTCTCATTGGGATAAACTATCACTTGTCTGTTTCATCATTGTTGACGTCACATTGCACAACAACGTCCAATAAATCCACACAGATTGTTTTAGTGCTTCTAATGCCCACTTCATTTCTTACGAACTGCTGTTCAATTGCACATGTTGTACTCCAATAAACATTTCTATGGGCTAGGCTTTCCCTAAAGCCCCCCACCACCAGATTGCCCTCCAAAAAAACCACTAAGATTCTTCAAATAATGCCAGTGAAAAATTGTATAAAAAGGGAAAAAATACCATCCGGTGAGAAAATGGATCTTACACGTAGATTCTCGGCGGTTAAACGCAATTCTCGGCAAAATGGGCAGTTCTTAATCAAAATAGGTGGTAATTACTCAAATTTAGACCAAGGCTGCGGTTGGGCCGAGGGAGGGGGGAGAAATACAAAAACTATTTTTTCAATGAAATAAAAAATAAAAATTCAGAAAACATTCTCAAGGCCCTTTTTAACTTAATCGTCGTAAAAGAATTTTAAATGAGTTATAAAAAAACCTTGAACTTACCTTTCTTTGCAGGGTACTTGCCTACCACTCAGCTCCGGCAGCTTTTCGTGGCCATTTTTTTCCGAACTTACCTACAGGTCACCGCTGAGCCAAAACTCGGGTGGTGGCGGTTTTCACACGGACAGTCCACTCCCCAGCGGTATTTTGAAAATGTCGGCGGAACTCTTTAAAAAGTTAAGTGGAAACTTTTGCCGGGTGGTTTTTCGCCAAAAACCAGCAGTACCGCCGAGAAAGTCACCGAAAATAAAGAGGAAAGTCTAGCCCTTTATCTTGCATTGAATAAACCAAGGAATTTACTCACTCTAAAATATCACTTTTGGCTTCGAAGGCTTAAGAGCACAGTAAAAGATAAAAATTGGCTTGATAGTTAATAGATTGCCTGCAATCATTGCCTGCTATGATGCTAAATTACATTGAAAGGAATAGATCACCTTGGTCAACTCATTGAGATTGGTTTTACTGAATGGCCGACTCCTGCTCCTAATTCTTATGTTCTTTTTACAATCACAACAATCATCATAGAGAGTCCCTCAAAATAGAGGAAGACTTGCTTCCACTTTAAATCACAACAAATCGGACTAATGGCATTCTGGTAAACAATGGCATGTATATGTACTGAAGTACAATGCAGAGAGCTCTGGCTTCTCGAACTTCACAATAATGTTATGTGAGCTAGTTGCACCAAACCTATTCATTGCAACTGGAGGTTGAACAACTTGTGCAGCTCTGCTCTCTTTAGTCAACAGGAAAAGCCTTTTCGACTCACTGAATTTCAACCAATCACATTCAAGATTCGTTTGCACTGGTACAAACTAATCTCATGTCATCATCATCATAAACTGTCCCTCGAAATCGAGGAAGACTTGCTTTCACTCTAAAAGGGAGTTCTTACGTGACTGAACATCCAATATGGGAATTACAGTCTCTGTCATAGGTGGGACAGACAGTCTTTGAAGGAAAGGGTGGGTGGGACTGGTTTGCCGCACGCTCCTTCCGCTGCCTGCGCTTGTTTTCTGCATGCTCTCGGCGACAAGACTCGAGGTACTCAGCACCCTCCCGGATGCACTTCCTCCACTTACAGCGGTCTTTGGCCAGGGACTCCCAGGTGTCAGTGGGGATATTGCATTTCATCAAGGAGGCTTTGAGAGTGTCCTTGAAACGTTTCCTCTGCCCACCTGGGGCTCGCTTGCCGTGTAGGAGTTCCAAGTAGAGCGCTTGCTTTGGGAGTCTTGTGTCAGCCATGCGAACAATGTGGCCAGCCCAACGGAACTGGTTGAGTGTGGTCAGTGTTTTGATGCTGGGGATGTTAGCCTGATCGAGGACACTAACGTTGGTACGTTGATCCTCCCAGGGGATCTGCAGGATCTTGCGGAGACATCGTTGGTGGTATTTTTCCAGTGATTTGAAGTGTCTACTGTATATGGTCCACGTCTCTGAGCCATACAGGAGGACAAGTATCATTGCAGCCCTGTAGACCATGAGCTTGGTGGCAGATTTGAAGGCCTGATCTTCAAACACTCTCTTCCTCAGGTGGCTGAAGGCTGCACTGGCGCACTGGAGGCAGCATTGAACCTCATCATTGATGTCTGCCCTTGCTGATAATAGGCTTCCGATGAATGGAAAGTGGTCCACGTTATCCAGGGTCGCGCCATGGATCTTGATGACTGGGGAGCAGTGCTGTGTGGCGGGGTCAGGTTGGTGGAGGACCTTTGTCTTACGGATGTTAAGTGTAAGGCCCAGGTTTTCGTATGCCCTAGATGTTGACTATGACTTGGAGTTCAACCGCAAGGGACTATGGAGCGTCCTCCGTTTCGACTGTCCCCAAAAGATTTTCGCCATCCTCCGCCTGCTCCACGACGATATGCAAGCCGTGATCCTGACCAATGGATCCATCACAGACCCAATCCATGTCCGGACCGGGGTCAAGCACAGCTGCTTCATCGCACCAACCCTCTTCTCGATCTTCCTTGCTGCAATGCTCCACCTCACACTCAACAGCTCCCCGCTGGAGTGGAACTAAACTAAAGAACCAGTGGGAACCTGTTCAACCTTCATCGTCTCCAGGCCAGATCCAAGACTGTCCCAACCTCTGTCGTCGAACTACAGTACACGGACGACGCCTGCGTCTGTGCATATTCAGAGACTGAACTCCAATCTAATGTGGTTACATATTGAAGCAGGACTCTTTTCAGCGTATTCCTGCCATAGCAAAGAAAGAGGAGAGTAGCAACAGACTTCAGGAGTACATAGACAGACTGATGAAATGGGAAGACACAAGGTAGAGGCAATATAAACTAAATGATACAATTTTAAAGGGGGTGCAGGAACTGAGAGACCTGGGGGTGTACCTACACAAGTCTTTGTCTGTGGCAGGACAAGTTGAACAGGCTGTTAAAAAGGTGTACAGGATACTTGGCTTTATAAATAGAGGCATAGAATACAAAGCAAGGAAGTTATAGTGAACCTTTACAAAACACTGGTTCGGCCCCAGCTGGAGTATTATGTTCAATTCTGGGCACCGCACTATAGGAAGGATATCAAGGCCTGAGAGAGTGTGCAGAGGAGATGGTACCAGGAATGAAAGATTTCAGTTATGTGGAGAGACTAGAAAAACATCAATTGTTCTCCTTAGAACAAAGAAGGTTAACGGGAAATTTGATTTGATGGAGGTGTTCAAAATCTTGAAGGGTTTTAATAGAGTAAATAAGGAGAAACTGTTTCCGGTGGCAGAAGGGTCAGTAACCAGACTATACGGATTCAAGGTAACTGGCAAAACAACCAGAGGCAAGATGAGGAAAAACTTTTTGCGCAGCGAGTTATGATCTTAAATGCATTGCCTTCTGAAATAATCTGCTTCCACTGTTGGGGGAGACTAGAACTAGAGGGCACAATCTTAGAATAAGGGGCTGCCCATTTAAAACAGAGATGAGGAGAAATTTATTTTCTCAGAGGGTTGTTAATCTGTAGAATTCGCTGCCTCAGGAGAGCTTTATTGAATAAATTTAAGGCAGAAATAGACAGTTTCTTAAACGATAAGGGGTTATGGGGAGCAGGCGGGGAAGTGGAGCTGAGTCCATGATCAGATCAGCCATGATCTTATTGAATGACGGAGCAGGATTTATGGCCTACTCCTGCTCCTGTTTCTTATGTTATGTTCTAATAACAACTTTCAAAAGGGAATTGGATAAATACTTGAAACAGAAAAAAATGCTGAGCTGTGGGGAAAGAGCAGAGGGAGTGGGACTAATTAGACAGTTCGTTCAAAGAGCCAGCACAGGCACGATGGGCTGACTGGCCTCTTTCTGTGCTGCATCATTCTCTGATTCAATGACCAAAGATACAGTTTCAAATGAAACATCATAAAACCTGAAATGTGTGGACTGGAAACAAATTGAAATGTTATGATTTTTAATTCATGTTAATTCTATATAAAAGGATGATAGAGTAGAAACAACATTATTTAACAAGTCTCACTAAATGGTAGGACACTGAAATGTAGATATACAATAGTACTGAGAAGTGTAGAGGGAATTTGGAGTGCACGTCCACAGATCCCTGAAGGTAGCAGGACAGGTAGATCAGGTGGCTAAGAAGGCATATGGGATACTTTCATTTATTAGCCAAATATACGAGCAAGGTGGTTATGCTTTTTTGTTATTCGTTCATGGGATGTGGGCGTCATTGGCAAGACCAGCATTTATTGCCCATCCCGAATTACCCTCGAGAAGTTGGTGGTGAGCCACCTTCTTGAACTGCAGCAGTCTGTGTGGTGAAAGTACTCCCACAGTGCTGTTAGGGAGTTCCAGGATTTTGACCCAGCAACTGAAGGAACGGCAATATACTTCCAAGTCAGGATGGTGTGCGACTTGGAGGAGAACATGCAGGTGGTGGTGTTCCCATGCACCTGCTGCCCTTGTCCTTCTAGGTGACAGAGGTCACGGGTTTGGGAGGTGCTCCCGAAGAAGCCATAGGGGAGTTGCTGCAGTGCATCTTGTAGATGGTACACACTGCAGCCACGGTGCGCTGGTGGTGGAGGGAGTGAATGTTTAAGGTGGTGGATTTGTTGCAATCAAGTGCTTTGTCCAAGATGGTGTCGAGCTTCTTGAGTTTTGATGGAGCTGCACTCATCCAGGCAAGTGGAGAGCATTCCATCACACTCCTGATTTGTGCCTTGTAGATGGTGGAAAGGCAGGAGGTGAGACACTTGCTGCAGAATACCCAGCCTCTGACCTGCTTTTGTTGCCACAGTATTTATGTGGCTGGTCCAGTTAAGTTTCTGGTCTATGGTGACCCCCAGGATGTTGATGATGGGGGATTCGGCGATGGTAATGCCATTGAATGTCAAGGAGCGGTGGTTAGACGCTTGCTTGTTGGAAATGTTCATTGCCTGGCACTTGTGTGGCATGAATGTTACTTGCCACTTATCAGCCCAAGTCTGAATGTCATCCAGGTCTTGCTGCATGCGGGCATGGACTGCTCCATTATCTGAGGAGCTGCGAATGGCAATGAACACCATGCAATCACCAGTGAACATCCCTACATCTGACCTTATGATGGAAGGAAGGTCATTGATGAATTAACTGAAGATGGTTGAGGCAAGGACATTGCCCTGAGGAACTCCTGCAGTGATGTCCTGTGGCTGTGATGATTGACCTCCAACCACCGCAACCATCTTCCTTTGTGCCAGCCAGTAGAGAATTTTCCCCTGATTGCCATTGATTTCAATTTTATTTGGGCTCCTTGATGCCACACTCGGTCAAATGTTGCCTTTATGTCAAGGGCAATCACTCTCACCTCACCTCTGAAATTCAGCTCATTTGTCTATGTTTGGACCAAGGCTGTAATGAGGTCTGGAGCTGAGTGGTTCTGGCGGAAGCCAAACTGGGCATCGGTGAGCAGGTTATCGGTGAGTAAGTGCCGCTTGATAGCACTGTCGATGACACGTTCCATCTCTTTGCTGATGATTGAGAGTAGACTGATGGGGTGGTGATTGGCCGGATTAGAATAGGCCTGCTTTTTGTGGACCGGACATAGCTGGACAGTTTTCCACATTGTTGGATAGATGCCAATGTTGTAGCTGTACAGGAACAGTTTGGCTAGAGGTGCGGCTAGTTCTGGAGCACACATCTTCAGCACGACAGCCGGGATGTGGTCGGGTCCCATAGCCTTTTCTATATCCAGTATGCTCAGCTGTTTCTTCCTAACACATGGAGTGAATCGAAGTGGCTGAAGACGAGCTTCTGTGATGGTGGCGACCTCAAGAGGCCAATATGGATCATCCACTCGGCTCTTCTGGCTGAAGATAGTTGCAAACGCTTCAACCTTATCTTTTGCACTCCCGTTCTGGGCTCCACCATCACTGTTAGCTGTTAATGGTCCACAACCATTCACAACTGGATGTGGCAGGACTGCAGAATTTTGATCTGATCATTTAGCCCTGTCTATGGCATGCCGCTTCTGTTTTTTTTAGCATGCATGTAGTCCTATGTTTCAGCTTCCCCAGGTTGGTACCTCATTTTTAGGTATGCCTGGTGCTGCTCCTGGCATGCTTTTCTGCCCTCCTCATTGAACCAGGGTTGGTCTCCTGGCTTGATGGTAATGGTAGAGTGAGGGATATGCCTGACCATGAGGTTACAGATTGTGGTGGAATACAATTCTGCTGCTGCTGATGGTCCACAGCGCCTCATGGATGCCCAGTTTTGAGCTGGGAGATCGGTTCTGAATCTGTCCCATTTAGCACGCTGGTAGGGCCACACAACATGATGGAGGGTGTCCTCAGTGTGAAGATGGAACTGCGCCTCCACGATGACTGTGCGGTGGTCACTGCTACCAATGCTGCCATGGACAGGTGCATCTGTGTCAAGTAGATTGGTGAGGACAAGGTCGAGTAGGTTTTTCCCTCATGTTGGTTCTCTCACCACCTGTTGCAGGCCCAGTCTGGCAGCTATGTCCTTCAGGACTCGGCCAGCTCGGTCATGTTGATAACAAACCACCTTGCCCTTGCTATTCTCAGTGCTTCTTTCAAGTGGTGTTCAACATGGAGGAGTACTGATTCTTCAGCTGAGGGAGGGCAGTAGGTGGTAATCAGCAGGAGGTTTCATTGCCCATGCTTGACCTGAAGCCATGTGACACCACCCCTGATGGGTCTGTCCTGCTGGTGGGACAGGGCTAGCCAGGGATGATGATGGAGTCGTCTGGAACATTGGCTGAAAGGTATGATTCTGTGAGTATGACTATATCAGGCTGTTGCTTGACTAGTCTTTGGGATACCTCTCCTAATTTTGGCAACGGCCCCCAATGTTGGTGAGGAGGACTTTGTAGGTTCGACTGCGCCGGGTGTGCCATTTTTATGTCCGTAGCCGGTGCTGAGGTCGATGCTGGGAGGTCCGTCCAGTTTTATTCTTCTTATTGTTTCTAGTATAGTTTTGTTGCAACTGAGTAGCTTGCTAGGCCATTTCAGAGGGCAGTTAAAATTCAAGCACATTGCTGTGGGTCTGGAGTCACATATAGGCCAGACCAGGTAAAGACAGCAGATTTCCTTCCCGAAAGGACATGAGTGAACCAGATGGGTTTTTATGACAATCCAACAGTTTCATGGTCATCATTACTAATATTAGCTTTTTATTCCAGATTTATTTAATTAACTGAATTTGAACTTACGTCTCTGGTTCATTAAATAAGAACACAAGAACATGAGAGTAGGCCATTTGGTCCCTCGAGCCTGCTCCGCCATTCAATGAGATCATGGCTGATCTTCTACCTCAACTCCACTTTCCTGCACTATCCCCATATCCAAATATCCTTAATATCCAGGCCTCTGGATTACTTATCCAGTAACATTACTAACTATGCTACTGTTCCTGTGAACTGCACAAAAAACTAGTGAGGCCACAACTGGAGTACTGTGTGCAGTTCTGGTCACCACATTACAGGAAAGATGTGATTGCCCTAGAGAGGGAACAGAGAAGATTTATGAGGATATTGCCAGTACTGGCGAAATTTAGTGATGAGGAAAGATTGGATAGGCTGGGGTTGTTTTCTTTGGATCAGGGACTAAGGAGAGACTTGATTGAAGTGTATAACGTTATGAGGGGCTTAGATACAATGGCTAAGATCGGGACCTATTTCCCCCAGCAGAGAGGTCAATAACCAGGAAGCATAGATTTAAACTGATGAATAGAAAAATTAGAGGGGAGTTAAGGTGAACCTTTTTCACCCAGAAGGTAGTGGGGATCTAGAACTCACTGCTTAAGAGGCAGAAATCCTCATCACATTTAAAAAGTACCTGGATATGCACTTGAAGTGCTGTAAACTGTAAGGCCATGGATCAAGAGTTGGAAACTGGGATTAGGCTGGATAGCTGTTTTTCAGCTGGCACAGACACGATGGGCCGAATGGCCTCCTTCTGTGTTGTAAATTTCTATAATTCTATAAGTCGCAATAAAAACCGAATGTCACCAAAATTGTCATCATTATAATTTGTGCATGGTTTTTAGTTTCAAGTTATTCAAAACAATTTATGTCCTTTCCAAAAAAAACAAAGCAGAGACATCATCATTGTACACAACACACATTTCTGTGGAGTGGATTCCTTCTCTTCTGAGAACAAATGGCAGCTTTTTAAATCGTTACCATGGAGCCCTTTGTGTATTCAGTTTCCGCTGCTTTATATTGTCAATAGCAAATACAACAGGTTACCATTTCATGGATGTTAAACTCAAACACAAAGCAAATCACTTGTTTTTAATTACTGAACTATAACAGATACCCAAACGTGCCAATTGCTGGATACTGAATAAATAGCAACAAGCAAACAAAGCAGTACTTAGTGCGGTATTTACTTGTTTATTACACTCTCGAATAAACTCCCAGCCATTTTCTAATACTGTGCGATATGGAGTTTTTTTTTCTTTGTTTCTCCCTCCCGTGCTAACCTTGTTCAACACAAAATGTCTCCTTTTAACAAGTAAATATATTTATTCCGCTCATATTAAAGAAATATTTCAGAATATGGTATCTTTGATCAAGTTTTTTGGTGAATTTTTATGCTGAAGAATATACCCCTCTGTGATTTTCTGCTCGTCAACATCAAGCACTCCGAAGCAAAGTATAGCATACCCAGCTGAAAAGTAAAGCTCCCTCTGCTCTGTGCAAAGTGAACCTTAACCCCAACATGAGGAGAGCATCGTCTTGTAGTTGTTGGGAGGGGTGGGGGGGTGGGTTCTACCTCCAATACTGATTTCGCACAGGTTTGTGGGGTGGATCTATGCCCACTGGAGACTGCCCCAAACCTATTTCATACAAGTACCTTACACAGGAGGGGATCTTGCACGCCATCAGTCTGGTTCTGTGTTCAAACCCAGACTCCGAAGTACTTATCCACAATATCACCTAATTCCACCTGTCCGAGAAATTGTTAACATCTTAAAATGTGTATTTTACGAGTCAAACCTATTGAGTATGAACTTACACAAAAGCAAAATACTACAGATGCTGGAGTCTGAAATAAAAACAGAAAATGCTGGAAATCTCAGCAGGTCAAGCAGCATCTGTGGAGAGAAAAACAGAATTAACATTTCAGGTCGTTCTGACGAAACAGAAACATTAATTCTGAGTATGAACTTAGTTGTTTAGGAGGTGTACTTATTCCAAGTGCAGTCATTTGATATACTTTTGATGGGGCAATACAGTGGAATTATTCGTTTATAGCGTTCTGTTCTGGAGCTCAGTCTGCAAGTTGGCGTTTGCATCTCCTTATGAGGGAGTAACGTGGCTACGATTGCAAAAGGAACTTGGTTTGTCTCTTGTAGTTTCAATGCAGGTTTGTATGGATCACTGAATACCTATCACACTTCTGCTTATGTAATGTAATCCTGGTAGCAATGTTCCCATTGGTATGGACATTCAGTATGTCATGTGAAGTATTCCTGACCAATAGAATGGAAAAAGCTTCATTGTGTGACCCAAGACATATGAAACAGTTTCCACTTACCAGCATTTGAGCTCGTCAGGTTGTACCGTGCATTTAGCTTCTTGATAATATTTTCATGTATTTGGTACCATTCACTTTCAGTATTGCACCTAAAACAAAAACAAAGGCATAGTTCGAAAGCGAATCTGAAAAATCTGTGCGTAAACATCGAAAATTATTTAAAACTATTGGACACAAATTTGCTCAAGTCATCATCCTAGAGGTTATGTTGGGATCGTCCCAGATGGTGCCCTTCCACTGAGGTTTGCAGGGTCAGTGGGAGGACACCTCATTAACATGGGAGAGGAGGGCACAGCATTTCTGCCAGAGTTGTACCCAAAGTGTCATTTGCCCCAGGCTGCTGAAAGTCCCAGCCTTATTTCACCCTCGAGGGCGTGGGTAGGGGTGCTGTCCAGACTCTCGACGCCACCCCACCCCCTCCCGAAAAAAAATCAGCCTGTTGGCTCCCAAAGCACGGGTGTCCATCTGGCTTTATTATTTTTTAATTCTTTAACATGATGAAGGGTTCTGCAAATCTCCCAGCAGAGTCAGAGCGGGAGAGCTACGGAACCCCCGAGGTATTTCAGGCCCACTATGTTTAAACACAACAGAATACTAGGACATTAAATACATTTATCTGTACCTATTAATTACTGACCAGCGTTTGAAAAGTACAGCATTTTAACTGCAGTTTCAAACCTGATGAAGTATAAACAGACCAAAATGAATACGTCCAAATAATGTGCTTTAGTTGGACATTCAGGGATATTAATTTAAGTCCTACCAAATCCCCTACGACTGGGTCAACTTGCTTCTATTGTAAGTTGTCTCCCTCATATCCTCACTGAAAATAAAGTGTTTTGTATTTAAATGTCTTCATTCTGATTAAATGGAAATAATATTGTATTGGGAGTAATTAAGGCCACAATGCACCTTGAATTACTGAGCTTCAATTCCCTCCATTCTGGAAAAGTATTCAACAACAACCATTTATATCTACTCTCAGCAACATCAGCCAAATGATATTCAAAAGAAATAAATGACCCGCACCAATCAGCCCAACTTATCACACCGACAATAGATCCCTTCACAGGATCATCAATTCCCATAAGCAAAAAATCTAAATGTTCTGCTGAGCAAAAAATTCTTATACTATTTTAAAATGGGAAACATAAAAGAGCAGCTGTTCATGTATGATGAGCTGTGATAAAAGAGTGTTTCTATTCTTCTTACAACTTTGCAACTCTTAAGAGGAACACATCTTAAATATGTTGTGGGTATTTAACAAAGGGACTGTAAACCCACAAATTGACACTTAACAAATGTACAGAAGAGTGAATTAATGCCCACTGTAATGCATCTCGAGACTTCATAAGTGCAAATAATGGAAATGGAAACAAAAACAGTAAGTGTTGGAAATACATAGTAGTAACGAGAAAAGACAGGTTCATGCTTTGGCAGTGACCAATCTTTTACCAAAGATTACTGAGCTTCAATTCCCTCCAAAGATTGGGCCAAAGTTTGCTGGAAACCTGTGCTATATTAATGACGCATTATTTATATATAAAAGTTCCAGAAAATAATGGAATATGCAAGTTATGCCATCAGTTGTGTTGTGCCGTGCCATAATTTGCTGGAAGTTTTGCGTCGCTCCCGATTGGCTCACCTAAACCAATAAAAGTTTGTTCTCGTCACTCAGCCTGCCATTGCCGATCATTAATTTACTGGATTTACACCATTAATCCGTCACAGCCACTTAGACTGAAAATTAATGGCGTGGGTAACCTGGTATTGATGTGAATTATTGCCCTCACAGGACTCAGCCGAGGAGGTCAACAAAGGGACATTGAAAACTGTGGAGCCACACTCCAGCCGTCTGGAAATTGTTCCGGTTTTTTTCTTCTAATGCTCTCAGTTTTGCCAATCTTTTCTGGCCAGTTTTGTAATCCAGAGTCCTGTTCGTGTCTCAAGGCAATTCCCTTCAAGATTTGCACTTCTTATTTGTATTTAGGTGGTGAAAACATTTTAATAGCCTATCCACAGGGCATTCTCCTGTTCTTCATTATTATGGATTACCTGGAGGATAAGCAAAGGCACCATGGCTGGAGATTGAGTTGATCTCACGACTACCCACCCCCAACCCTTCCAGAGAGTGTAGAGAAAATAAATGTGTTATTTGAGCAACTGTTGGAGGATCTGTGCGTCCGCAGATTGCACTTCAAGAAGAAAGCAAATGGCCAACTCTGAAATGCTCCATGAAATACCCGAAGCTGCAGTCGACCTTCCGCTTGGCCTTATCAGTGGCAATGAAAGTGATGACAGCCCTCAATCTCTACAGCCCCGGTTCATACCAGTCAGCCACTTGAGACCTCTAACATCAGCTGTGAAGGCCTACATTCAACAGGTGACAAATGCCCTCATCCACAGAGCACCTGACCAGTGAATGCATGTCCCTTACTCAGCAAAGAGTCAGATCCATCAATTTGCACAGGCTTCCCCAGGATGCAGGGTTGTTTCCGATGGGACGCACGTGCTGCTAAAGGCTCCATTTGATGAACCCATTACTTTCATCAACAGGAAGTTACCGCTCACTAAATGTGCAAATTGCCGCCGATGCCCAACTGAAGATCCTGCATGGTAACTCAGGGCATCGGGGAAGCGCTCATCACACCTTTGCCCTTCGCCACTCCACCATCCATGCCTTATACAGCAGGGAGGGACATGCAGGTGGATAGATCCTGAGGTTGGGGGTCAAGGCCTACCCACTGAAGCCACTGCTGATGACACCATTCTGCATCACCAATAACGCAGCAAAGGAAAGATACAATCATGCACATGCAACAACCCGACAAGAGCTGGAGGGGACCTTCGGGGTTCTCAAAGCACGCTTCCAGTACCTAGACAGGTCAGGATGGGGGCTGGGGTAGGGTGGGGAGTCTGACAATATGCTAAAGTAGCACAGATTGTAGTGGACTGCTGCGCACTACACAATTTCACCCTGGAAGAGGGCTCACTCTTAACTTGGCAGACAAGATTCCTGTGGAACCGGATGATCCCAACACGTCCTGGGCCCATGGGTAGTAACCTCCCAGAAAAAGTCACAGTGGCATCGGCCAGAGCAGCAGAAAGATGTTGGATCAGGAAGTCTGGGACTATTTTCCCGTGGAATGATTCCCATGGTGATGTGAACACAAAGGACAGGCAAGATTAAAGCCAAGTGAATGTTTATTTAGTGCAATAGTACACTGACGAGCAGTCAACAAACAATCGTGTAAAGGCAGATGAGAACAATAAAACAGCAAACTCTCATCAGAGTAACTCAACAAGAGACAACTATTGAAAAGTGAACTGTTTTAATACCTGCAGACACAAATGGAGAGGTCCACACCCCTCTACATACAGCAGCAATGCAGGACATGCAACAAGCTCGGTGGCTGAGGACTAAAAGACCAGCAGTGGCAATACATATTGAGGTAGTCAATTATAAAGTAGTGCATAGTTTTACAAATAGTGAAAATTTTGCCTGAGACAGCACTTGGGAGAGAAATGCTGTTGCCAGTAGAAAATAAATATTCTACAATGATCGTGTCTACATCGGTGCCTGTAAGCTAAGCAGTACTGTGATCAGAAAGTAGTGCAATGCATTGGTAGTTGCACAAAATCTTTCCGTGGCACTTGAAATGTAAATTTCTCCAACAATTTTTGAAACAGCAATATTTGACCATTTTTTTTTCAATTAAAAATAAGCAATAATTTTAAATATCAAATTATTTACGATTGTTCTGGAGTTCAAAGTGTGCCTGAGGGAACGTTGAGAGTGAGAATGAGCAGGTAGAGATGGACTCTGCATGCAGAAAAGAACCCAACTCCCTCGACACCTGCGCCTCCTACCCTGCACATGCACGAGTCCTTGTGCCATGTGAATGGCCTCGGAGTCCCACATGTTGGTGGGGATCAGGGTGTTTGGACGTGACTGGTTCCTGATGCTACTGCGAGGATACATGGGGAACAGGTGCGCTCTCACAACTGACAGCTGCCTCCTGTGTTGGGGCAGCCATCAGCTGAATCATTGGAGAGTGGTCCTCAGCAGCCAGGTGTTGCAAGACTTGTGCGTCTAGCACATAGTCTGGGGGTAGAGGGACGTGTCCCTGGGAACCGATTGCTTCCTGCAAATGAGCAGGATGTCCCTCAAGGACCCCAACTACCGTTGCAGTTGCAATGGGGCACACAGGCATCAGCTGCAGGCACCTCCATCATCAATTGGTGTCCTGCACAACCTTCTAGAATCACACAGCACAGGAGGAGGTCGTTCAACCCATCATGCCAGTGCGGGCTCTTTGGTAGAGCTATCTAATTAGCCCCATTCCCCTGCTATTTCCTCATAGCCATGGAAGTTTTCCCTTTTCAAGTATACATCCAATTCTCTTTTGAAAGTTATTATTGAATCTGCTTCCACCACCTTTTCAGGCAGTGCATGCAAGATCATAACAACTCACTGTGTAAACACATTTCTCCTCAACTTAGTTCTTTTGCCAATGACCTTAAATCTCTGTCCTCTGGTTACCTGCCAGTAGAAACAGCTTCTCCTTATTTACTCGATCAAAGCCCCTCAATGTTGAACACTTCTATTAAATCTCTCCTTAACCTTCTCTGCTTTAAGGAGAGCAATACCAGCTTCTCCAGTCTTGACACATAGCTGAAGTCCCTCATCACTGCTATCATTTTGCGACATCTCCTCTGCACCCTCTCCAAGGCCTGGCACAGGTTATTGAGCTCCACCCATTTGGTCCAGTGCACCACGGAAGAGCACCATGAGTTCATCGATGGACCCCAGATACCTGCGATACCCCTGAATTCTCCTCCTTCGCACTTCGCAGACCTACTTGCAGTCCTCTTCACTTTGGGCGCAACATCAATCCTTAGAGGGAGCCGGGGTACATGACCTCGCACCCAATGCTCCTCCATATCTGTCCCTTTAAATAAACCTCATGGCGGTGACTGGAGCATCACGGCTGCCTGTGAGTAGCAAGGGGGCGGGAGGGAAGGGGCAGGTGCGTCCGATGCACTATGGAAGGGGCTGGAATAAGTGAGGAGGCAGCAGTCGGTTGTGGGGGGGGGGGGGGGGGTGCGAGGAAGATGGCCACCGTCACATATTCCCCCACTTTTCCTCACCCCCCCCCATTTCACAGAGCATAGAATCCCTGCAGCTGCAGGGCTCTGTCCTCATGATGAGTGAACTCATGGGGATTCCTCCTTCACTGCGCGTTCGCACATGCTTTTCATCGATTTACCCTGCGGCTGGGGGGCAGGGGGAGAAAGAGAACAGAGAAAACGTTCGGCGGCTTGCTTTGTGAGAGCTGCAGGTGTCAAACTGACAGGGCTCTTTTCAAACATTAGAATCTTTTCTTCAGTAGAGACATACGAAGCCGTTAGATTCATCAGCTGCCCACTCTGAAAAGGTTGCCTCCCACGGCAACAGACTGTTAATGACTTACTTTTGTCTTTGGGTTCTGCCTTGAGAAAACAAACAGATCACATCTTGAAAGCATCTGACCCTTCCCCCATTCTATAAATATTAAATTTGAAGTAAAACTCCTTTCCAACTCGATCGCTTTGAAAAAAATTGGTTACAACAACAGATAACTTTTATTTATTACACATAATAGAATTGAGTTTTGGATTGAAGCCCAGACAATGGTTACCTTGTTTTCTCTGGTCAGGTCATTGTACCTTTTGTGGCACTGGTCGCCTGAATGTGGGACGATCGATATGGCACTCAACCCTTTGGTCACCTCCCTCCACGCCATCTTGGTCAACTATCGGAGAGCCCTCGCAGTCTCCAGCAGCCGGTCTTGCTGATGGTCGACCTCATCCCCAATAATTGGAGACCTTTTCTTAAACTCTTCTGCAATATTTATGTGGAAAGGGGGATGTGCAGTCACTGGAGATTACTTTTTACAGCATTTTACAAAGTTTAAAAAAATAATGTTGATTTTAGGTGACTTTGGAAATTACAGCTCACTCACCTCCAAGTGCAAAGCCTCAATCCGAGTAATGGCGGCTGTCCTCAGCTTATTATCGTGCCATGTGGTTGGTCTGCAGGGCAAGGCATTGGCTGCTCCGTGAACGAGGTCCCTGATTCATCATTGACCTCACTATGTTGTAGCTGGATCAGTTTTCCAGTAAATTGTGGTGCAAGTATAGTGCAAAATGAACAGAGAACGCAACTGTACAATTTATGGCGTACATCACAATCACGTCGTTCCAGCAAATTCCACCTGTTAATTGATTTAGGTATTTCCAGCATTTCCGATTTTTGTTTCGCCTTAACAAGTGTTTGAAAGAAATCTCACTCTGAACTAGTGTATATTTCTCCAAAAATTCACCTATTCCAAAATCAAAAATCAATTTAGCAATTAACAAACTACTGCTGATTGATGGTATTCCAAAATTAGTGCTGCAAGAAGTTAATGTACTGACAGAATTAAACCTTAAAATTAAGTCATCGAACTTCTGCACAAGTGTATGAGTCATAGATTATGCTCCTGTTTGTGAAGCAGCTCTTTGGGCAGCAGAAAGTGTTCATTGATAGCTAAGTCGAATAAACATAGGTTATTTCACTGCACCTGCACTTTTCCAATGTTAGTGAAGTTACATGCTACAAATAATAATGTCTGCTTGTGAGTTGGCATTGATGGACGAACATGTTCACCAAAACTCTCTAGGTTGCTTCTGGGCTGAAATCACCTCCTGTTGGCAGTTAGTGGCCCAGCAAGACTAATGCCTGCCTATGTCACTTTGCCATGAACCCAATACCACAACTATTATTTAATCAACTTTTTGAAATGACGATCTGGTCTCTTGAACCTCATTGTTGGGTAAAGAATACTGAAAGAAATAAATGTTACTGTACATGTAGACTTTAAGCATGTAGTCCTCTTTAGAGTCCCTGGTGTCCCTCTCAGTTTGCAGCAAGTCTGCAATGCTTAGGACTGCACAACCAAACGGCCGTCGATATTGTGTGTTGGAAGCGTTTTTCTTTTCTCCTGCTGCCATTCGACCTAAAATGTCACACCAGATAAATATATATTCATTTTTAATAAATTGTCATGGTATAGAAACACAAGAAGAAATAGTTTGAAAAGACAAAAAGTCTTTTGAATAAAATAAACTTTACCCAGTCTTATAATGTGAACAGTTATATATATATCCTTCCTGAGGTCACTGCTCCCCAAATCCTGAAAAAGACACTTGAAATCAGACCAGATTTGAACAACAAAGTTTGACAATGTTTTGCTGAATTGGCGAGGAGGAGGGCGAAGACATGGAGACAAATCAAGGACCAATTTTGGGAGAGCCTCAGGCTGACCTCTTTGGATGCACATTGCAGTCCCGCTCTCTATTTAGTGCCCGCAGTTGGGTGCTGACCAATTTCTACCCCAATCCTCTTCATACAGAGGGCAGTAAACATTTAGAATAGCCTATCCAAAGCTGGCATGGGGAGTGAATGATGTTCCAAAATTAAAGAGGGTGATGGATAAACACATGGATACATTCGGAGCAGAGGTTTGTGATCTTTCAAGTGCATTATCCCAAAATTGTGGTGAGGATTGATAGGCCTGGTGCTCTTTCTTTCAATATGTCATTATATATTTTGGCACAACCCAAAAGGATGGATGACATCTAATGTCACTGAATAATTTTTTAAAAACCCACATTGTGGGCTCAATTTTCCTCAATGCCGTTTTTTGGCGTCCTGCAAGAGTTATTCACATTTTTTTGGTGCCGACTCCGCCAAAAAAATAACTCGCAAGTTTCCCCGCTCTATTTTTTTTTAAATTGGCACCGCGGAGCCTGTCCTGTAGCAGTGGGAGGTGGAGCCTATTGTCTGCATCGAAAAAAACGATGCTCCTCCTTTCTGCTCATGCACGGGGAAAAAATGGACGTTTTTGATGTGACTGCTATGGGTGCGCATGCCCAGTACAGCCCCCTATCTGCATTTGACCATTTTTAAAGAGCCAGTTGTGTGTGAGAACTTTAATTCTCATTGGAAAAATCGGTGCTGCAATACAAGATGCAACACGGCTCAAGGACCAAGAAATTCTTACAGGATGAAGTGGAGGCACTAGTTACCATAATTGAGGCCAGATGGCACGAGCTGAACACCAGCAGAGGTCACATAAAAGTTTCACCAAAAGAAATGAAGAAACACTGGAACCAAGTTGCAGAAGATGACTGTGCAATGGTGACCACCACGAGATCTGGAGGCCAGTGCAAAAAGAAGTGACAGGACCTTGGTCAAGTAGTTAGTGTAAGTAATATTTTTATTTATTCAACGGAATTGCAATTGTAAATGTGACCATCTGTATATATCCCACCCAGTAGAAAGACACCCTCTCTAAAAAGTTATATTTTCATCTTTGCAGAGGAAGGTGGCACACAACAAAAGGGAAAGAACTCGAACAGGAGAAGGCCCAGCAAATCTGCACCCACTGACACCCTTGGAAGGGAGGGTCGCTGATTTGATGAGTCTTGCCTATCCACCACTGCACAAGCTGGGCCCACATTCAAGGGAGAAGGTAAGTCCTGCAAATTCCAGAGTCTGGCTTTGCTAAATGTTAAGTACTGCGCAGGCTAGCCAAGCTTCGGTTCATGGGGATGTCTCCGTCAGCTACGCTTCGGTTGATGCAATGTGCTATCATTCATCGTGGTCCTTCAAATGAGGCTGCTGCCTGCACTGCGAGAGCCTACTCCCCTCCTCTGCTGCTAACCATTTGTCTGTTCTATTATATTTTGCAGAACTTGAGGCCAACCCTGACGAGGCTGAAGCTGATGCATTAAAAGATTCAGACGCGGACGAGCGTGAAGAGAAGAGGAGGAGACAGAGGGAAGTAAAATGGGGGCAGAAGCAAAAGATAGAAAGAAGAAATGTGCGCCTCAATGCAAGGAGTATTCGTAATAAGGTGGACGAATTAACTGCGCATTCAGCTATGAACGAAGATGATAAAATTGGGATTACGGAGACATGGCTCCAGGGTGAACAAAGCTGGGAACTCAACATCCAGGGGTATTCAACATTCAGGAAGGATAGACAGAAAGGGAAAGGAGGTTGTTATGTAATGATGTGTGTGTCGTCCCAGTACCTTAAATGTAATGTAAGCACTATGCCACACCACAGAGGGCGCTGTGGTGGGAAACCCTGGTAGTAGCTGCAACAGGTGCTATATAAGGCTGACCACCACACCTGAGGGCACTCTGGAGCTGAACAATAAAGGACGAAGGTCACAGCAGTTAGATTTACACCAGACCGTGTGGAGTCAGTGATTTGTGTGCTACATACACCACAGAGGTGGGGTAGTGTTGCTGGTTAGAGAAGAAATTAACGCAATAGAAAGGAAGGACATTAGCTTGGATGATGTGGAATCTGTATGGGTGGAGCTGCGGAATACCAAAGGGCAGAAAATGCTAGTGGGAGTTGTGCACAGACCACCAAACAGTAGTAGAGAAGTTGGGGTCAGCATCAAACAAGAAATTAGGGATGCATGCAATAAAGGTACAGCAATTATCATGGGTGACTTTAATCTACATATAGATTGAGCTAACCAAACTGATAGCAGTATGGTGGAGGAGGATTTCCTGGAGTGTATTAGGGATGGTTTTCTAAACCAATATGTCGAGGAACCAACTAGAGGGCTGGCCATCCTAGACTGGGTGATGTGTAACGAGAAAGGACTAATTAGCAATCTTGTTGTGAGAAGCCCCTTGGGGGAAGAATGACCATAATATGGTAGAATTCTTTATTAAGATGGAGAGTGACACAGTTCATTCAAAGACTAGGGTCCTGAACTTAAAGAAAGGTAACTTCGATGGTATGAGATGTGAATTGGCTAGAATAGACTGGCGAATGATACTTAAAGGGTTGACGGTGGATAGGCAATGGTAAACATTTAAAGATCACATGGATAAACTTCAACAATTGTACGTCCCTGTCTGGAGTAAAAATAAAACGGGGAAGGTCGCTCAACCGTGGCTAACAAGGGAAATTAGGGATAGTGTTAAATTCAAGGAAGAGGCATATAAATTGGCCTGAAAAAGCAGTAAACCTGTGCACTGGGAGAAATTTAGAATTCAGCAGAGGAGGACAAAGGGTTTAATTAGGAGGGAAAAATAGAGTACGAGGAGAAGCTTGGCTGGGAACATAAAAAACTGACTGCAAAAGCTTCTATAGCTATGTGAAGAGAAAAAGATTAGTGAAGACAAATGTAGGTCCCTTGCAGTCGGAGTCAGGTGAATTTATAATGGGGAACAAAGAAATGGCAGACCAACTGAACAAATATTTTGGTTGTCTTCACGAAGGAAGACACAAATAACGTTCCGGAAATACTAGGAGACCGAGGATCTAGCGAGAAGGAGGAACTGAAGGAAATCCTTATTAGGCGGGAAATTGTGTTAGGGAAATTGATGGGATTGAAGGCCGATAAATCCCCAGGCCCTGATGGTCTGCATCCCAGAGTACTTAAGGAAGTCGCACTAGAAATAGTGGATGCATTGATGATCATTTTCCAACAGTCTATCGACTCTGGATCAGTTCCTATGGACTGGAGGGTAGCTAATGTAACACCACTTTTTAAAAAAGGAGGGAGAGAGAAATTGGGGAATTAGAGACCAGTTAGCCTGACATCAGTAGTGGGGAAAATGTTGGAATCAATTATTAAAGATGAAATAGCAGTGCATTTGGAAAGCAGTGACAGGATCGGTCCAAGTCAGCATGGATTTATATGAAAGGGAAATCATGCTTGACGAACCTTCTGGAATTTTTTGAGGATGTAACGAGTAGAGTGGACAAGGGCGAACCAGTGGATGTGGTGTATTTGGACTTTCAAAAGGCTTTTGACAAGGTCCCACACGAAAGATTGGTGCGCAAAATTAAAGCACATGGTATTGGGGGTAATGTATTGACGTGGATAGAGAACTAGTTGGCAGACAGGAAGCAGAGAGTCGGGATAAACGGGTCCTTTTCAGAATGGCAGGCAGTGACTAGTGGGGTGCTGCAGGGCTCAGTGCTGGGACCCCAGCTATTTACAATATACATCAATGATTTAGATGAAGGAATTGAGAGTAATATCTTCAAGTTTGCAGATGACACTAAGCTGGGTGGCGGTGTGAGCTGTGAGGAGGATGCTAAGAGGCTGCAGGGTGACTTGGACAGGTTAGGTGAGTGGGCAAATTGCATGGCAAATGCAGTATAATGTGGATAAATGTGAGGTTATCCACTTTGGTGGCAAAAACAGGAAGGCAGATTATCTGAATGGTGGCAGATTAGGAAAAGGGGAGGTGCAACAGGACCTGGGTGTCATGGTACATCAGTCATTGAAAACTGGCATCCAGGTGCAGCAGGCAGTGAAGGCGGCAAATGGCATGTTGGCCTTCATAGCTAGGGGATTTGAGTATATGAGCAGGGAGGTCTTGCTGCAGCTGTACAGGGTCTTGGTGAGGCCTCACCTGGAATATTGTGTTCAGTTTTGGTCTCCTAATCTGAGGAAGGACATTCTTGCTATTGAGGCAGTGCAGCGAAGGTTCACCAGACTGATTCCTGGGATGGCAGGACTGACATATGAGGAGAGACTGGATCGACTGGGCCTGTATTCACTGGAGTTAAGAAGAATGAGAGGGGATCTCATAGAAACATATAAAATTCTGACGGGATTGGACAGGTTAGATGCAGGAAGAATGTTCCTGATGTTGGGGGAGTCTAGAACCAGGGGTCACAGTCTAAGGATAAGGGGTAAGCCAGTTAGGACCGAGATGAGGAGGAACTTCGTCACTCAAATTTGTTAACCTGTGGAATTCTCTTCCGCAGAGAGTTGTTGATGCCAGTTCGTGAGATATATTCAAGTGGGATTTGGATATGACCCTTACGGCTAAAGGGATTAAAGGGTATGGAGAGAAAGCAGGAAAGGGGTACTGAAGTGAATGATCAGCCATGATCTTATTGCAGGCACGAAGGGTCGAATAGCCTACGCCTGCACCTATTTTCTATGTTTCTAACATTTTCCAATCCCACTTTCCAGACCAAGAGCACGTGGGTGAGGGGGAGGGTGTGGGGCAGGGGGAGGTGGTCGATGAAGCCCCCACTGTTGTACTCACTCTGAAGGAGGTGTAGGTGCCATTCATTGAGATGCCAGGCCCTTTCCTGAATGGTACGAGTGTTTGGACAATCCATGGTTTCTCACAGTCCAAGGCTAGAGATTCCAATGGGGTGCAGCGAGGCACACCCAGGGGAAAGAGAGCTTGACAGCGCTCTCCTGAGATGGAGGATCTAAGAAATGAGGTTCACATGATGGCAATGAGTGCGGAGAGCATTGAATTTACACAATCACTCCTGGACAACATCAGTGGGGTGGCTGATGAGGTGTCAGGAGTGCCGGGAGAAGTAACAACACTCTCACGAGAAACGGGAACACTGTCCGGGAACATGAGGGAGGGAATGTCAGAGTTGGCTGCTGCAATATGGGAACATGCCTCAGTGCCCAATGACAGAATCAATTGCCACTCCAATCTCCAGACTAGCTTCTGAAGAGGCCCGAGTCAGGCCTTCCACATTACTGCCTGCCCCCCCGCACTCCCACCCCCACCCAGCCACAATCAAGAAGTGCGCATTATCCGAGATGTTCGAAAGAATAAGCTTGGTACCAACCCAAAAAATGCTGTGCCACTGCCTGCGGGCAGGGCTGGAGTCATGGAGTCAACAAGACCAATCACAGCGGGCGGCCTTAGAATAAGGTGGAAGAAAGATGGGTGCAGTCTTTTTTTGCTGCTGTTGTTGTTGTAATTATTATTGTTGTTACTGTTGTAACTGTTCTCAAATTAAAAGTTTTTTGTAAGTTATGTAAATTTACAAGTTTAAAAGTTTGTAAGTGATCTTAAGTGAAAACTTTAAAGTTTGATACCAGAATATGTTTATTAAAATTAAGTACGAACAAGTGTTTGTTAAACTTTTGAATAAAATATATTTTAAATTATAACTGAATCATTTCCACGATTTGTTCCATTAACACAACACAACATTACGGAACAGGTCCAAAGAATAAACATGGTCCATTTAGAATAGTTGCAGCAAAGTGTTCACGGATGAGCTGCTGGTGCAATGCTTGAGCAATCGTTAAAGGGGCATGATGGCCTGCCCTCCTCCGCCGTGGTGCTCCGGGTTCAGGTCGTTGCATGGCTTCCTCGTCCTCTGCATCATCCTCCTCGTCATCAGCCATCCTCACCTCAGGTGGGTCTTCTACTACCAACTGCTGCTGCCTCATGATGATTATGTTATGCAGAATGCAGCACACAACAGTGAACTGATCGACAATCTCAGAGGAGTATTACAAGTAGCCTCTGGAATGGTCCAGGCATTCGAAGCATTGTTTCAAGATGCCAATGGTCCTCTCTATTATGCTGCGTATCATAACGTGTGACATGTTGTATTTCCGGTCTGCTTCCGTCCGGCTTCCGTAGGGACGTCATGAGCCAGGTGGCGAGGCCGTACCCTTTGTCTCCCAGTAGCCAGCTCTGCCCTTCTGGCTGTTGCTGAAACATGGCAGATAAAACGCTTTCGCTTAGGATAAACGCATCATGGGTGCTCCCAGGGTATCTTGCGTCAACTGACATGATGCGATGCATGTCGTCACACACGAGCTGCACATTAACGGAGTGGAAACCTTTTCTGTTCCTGTACATCTCTGAATCCTCCAAACGTGCTCGCAAGGCGATGTGGGTACAATCAACGCAGCCCTGTATCTTTGGGAAGCCAGCAATCCTGGAGAAGCCCACAGCCTTTTCACGCATTGCCTAGGCGGTCATGGGGAACTTTATCTCGTCATTCTTCTGGGCATATAGTGCAGCAGTCACCTGCCAAATGCAGATATGTGTTGCATGTTGAGAAATGGCGCACACATCCCCAGTTGTGGCCTGGAATGATACCGATGCATAGAATGAAAGTGCAGCTGTAACCTTCACTTCAACTGACAAAGCAGTCCTCCTGACGCTTCTAGGTTGCAGGTCTGCTTTTACTAGCTCACAGATCTCAGTTGCAACTTCTGTGCAGAAATGCAACCTTCTCACACAGTCTGCATCACTCAGGTGCAGGTATGAACGCCTGTCTCGATATACCCGATATGAGTCAGGCCTTCTGCCCATCATCCTAAATGCTCGGAGGTTCCTCATGCGATGACGTCGAATCAATTGTCTCCTCCGCAGGACCATCATGCAGAAGGCTTGCATGAGGTATGGCATTGTCAGTATTGCCCCCATGATTAAATTGTACCTTTGCAAGAAGCTCAAAATAGCAGGACAAGCTTCTTTTGTTCTCTCTCTCTCCCCACGGTCAACGCCCCAGAATGGACCACACCCAGGTCTGCGTATGAGCAATAGGCTTGCTTAGAACGGGAAGCTAAGCATTCAATGAAGACATCTGGGGCAGCGACGACTAATGCAATTCTTTAATTTTAGATTTTTTTTCAAAGTACCACCCGACCACCGACTGAACGTCTCCTCACCGGGCTTGAGGGTCGGCTGGCAGAATCGCTCCCTCGCCCGGACACAGGGGCTCGGCAAACCACCCCCACAGGCTTCTTTTGATGCTGCTGCATTGTGTAAGGCTTCACTTCACTTCAGTTCGGCTTCCACACATCCCCACCACCTGCCCCCCCCACCCGGGCTTCTTTCGAAGCCGAGCCCGCGTCCGGATGAGGGACTGATTCTGCCGGCTGATGCTCCGACCCTCGAGCCCAGTTTAGAGATGTTCGGTGGTGGTGGTGTGGCACTTTGAAAAAAATCAAAATTTAAGAATTGCATTAAACTTCTGGCGCCTTTCTGCGCCAATTTTTTGATATGCGCTGGTTTTTCTTAAGTGCCCAGAAGGTTTTTTGGGAATGGTCACATACGCCATCCTAGGAAAAATGAAAGTTAGCTAAACTTGCTTAAATGTGAAAAACTGGCGCAGACATCAGGTTACACCCGCTGTGATGCAAAAAAAAAACAAATCTAAAAAAATCATTACCAAGTTACGCTGGTGCACAATCTTTGGGGAAACTTGGATATTTAAATTTAGGCCAAAAAAAGCGGCATGCGCCAAAAAAACAGTGCATATAACTCGGGAAAATTGAACCCATATATTTGTTGGTTCAGCACAAAATGACACTGAGTTTGTGTAAATATTTCAAGAAGTCAGTTAAACTAGAAATTACTACAATGCAGCTCATAGAATTAAAATGTGCCATTTAAATTTATTTCCTCTTCAAGAACATATCCATACACAAAATACTTTTTAAAAAAAAATACAGTATTTTGTTTTAAAATCTGAGATATTAATGTGAACTAATGATTGCAGGATAGTAAGAAACCTGTTTACTCATCTTTCCGGAGTGAATGACTAGTTATGTGAATGAGTGAACTGATTCCTATCTTAAAGCATGTAACTTCCAGTCTCATGTGATGTCTAATTTATTTACTACTTTTTATTGTGGTTTTATGAGGGGTGATAATCCTTTGTGCTATTGGCAAACGTTACTTGATGCACATGGCCAGTGGCCTGAATTTAGTCATTCTAAACTCACTTTTTTTGCACTGAATGAAAATATTTATATGTACAAATTACAAGCATGAAAATTACCTTTCCTCTTAGAATAAAGAGCAGCGTAGGTCACAGTATAAAAGTGTATATACATGCAGAAGCTTGATATATCAAAATGAATCGAATTTCAAGAGATAGGGGTGAGGAACATAAGAGGTGTCTGCAAATGATCAAATACTGTGTCTAAACAGCACTTATATTAAATTATCAAACAAGCTAAGAATGCTGAACTACACAAACATATATCCAGTTAACTTAACTGTAAACGTTATACTTACAACAAAGAGTGTGCATTGCCTTTCCATTCTCTCTGGGAATTTCGGTAAACCGTTCTTATTCAGTTTTACAAAGAACCTTTCACTGTAAGGAAATAAAGATAGCCATGAGGATCCATCATCTTTTGATGCAGCACATGTGGTCTTAGACATCACAATTTAGAATCATCCCTCAGCTACTCGACTGGAGACAATCCATAATACTATATATTCCCAGTAAATTACTACTACTTATACAATATGCCTAGTCCAGCTGAAAAATAAGGGTTTTATGATGATTATTATTTTAAAGGCCTTGATGAGGTTTAGCGCTGAAATGATCTTCTTGGAAGCACCTTACACAGTTTCTTGTGGTGCTGGCAAGGCAGCAGTGACATACATCCAACAGATAGTGCAAGACTATACATAATTACAGGGCCTTTGATAGGATCATAGAACAAACAGCACAGAATGAGGACATTTGGCCCATTATGCCTTTGCTGGCTCTTTGAAAGCACTATTCAATGAGTTCCACTCCCCTGCTCTTTCCCCAATCGCCATGGAAATATTTTCCCTTCCAGTATTTATCGAATTCCTTTTTGAAATTTACAATTGAATCGGCTGCCACCACCTTTCAGGTGGTGCATTCCAGATCACAACAACTCGCTGCGTCAGAAAAATGTTTTTCATGTCACCTTTGGTTCTTTTGCCAATCACTTTAAACCCCTGTCCTCTGGTTACCGACCCTTCTGCCACTGTTTCTCCTTATTTACTTTTTCAAAACCGTACATGATTTTCAACAACTCTGTCAAATCTCCTCTTAACGTTCGCCGCTCTGCTCTATGTAGAACAGCCACCCAACTTCTCCAGTCGATCCATATAAACTGAAGTCCCTCATCCCTGGTACCTTCCTCGTAAATCTCCAAGCAAGAATATTCTTTGCACACTGATATTATGTCACATGCACAAGAATGTAACTATTTTAAAAACTAAGTACAACGTTTTTGCTGAGCTGAATAAAAATTATGAAGACATTTTTTCTTTCAAAGTAAGCAAATGTTTTGCTGTACTTCATTAATTTAACAGAAAAATGGGCACAAAGAACTGTGCTAATGGCACCTTACTTCTCTTGCTGTTGTGTTGTCAAAACTAGGAGATTAAAAACTTGTGTCAAACAGGGAGATGTTTAATTAAACATGAAGTATGTTCTCTGACACTAATTAACGCAAGAGGACTAGTCTATGTGCATCCAATTTTAAATATAGGTTAGTTTATTAGGGAATTGAATTGTATTTTGATTCATTTTGACTCCCTCCAATTTTTAGTTTTCAAGAAGGATTTTTGTTGAAAATTTTGGAGCCACATTAAAATTTTAAAAATCACTTAAGACACTGTTGAAACGTTTTGAAGGTTTGATTTAAAATAATGGAACTGCTAGAAATGTGAAATGAAAGCAGAAAATACCATAAACATGAATCCATTAGCATCTTAAATGAGAAAAAAGATAGGTTAATCTGTCAGGTTTCCTGATGAAGATAAACCTATCGTTGCTCTTTCTAGATGCTAATGAAACTACAAAGTAGATCCTGCATTTTTTGCTTTTATTTTAGTTGAAACAGCTCATAATTCAGAAAAATGGAATTTATATACTGTTATAAAAAGGATGAATTTTAAATTTTATTAGCTAATTCCATTCAAATGTTTCTGAAATTAAAATAAAATGCTAATGAGAAGTGTCAAACCAAGGACAGATTCCCCCCGCCCCCCCACAAGAGAAAGAGGGAGAAGTCAGAAGGTGGGTTACTGACAAATGCTCTTTTGTACTTCCTGATACACAGATTAAAAGCCCAGTTCTACGAGCAGGATATCTGCTCATCATTTTGGCTGGGGAATTGTTTCTGGGGACTCGAAGGAGAGGAATAAATAAGCGAAGAAAATACATGTAAAAATAGAAAATGTTTTAACTGGGAGATCTAACAATAACTCTAAAAATGTAAAAAGACAGACATATTGCAAACAATCCCGCAAGACGCCGGCATGGAATTTCCTGCATATTTGCGGCATGCTGCATGCACAATTTGGCTGCAAATCAACTGTGTGGGGCCTGAACAATTGCAGAATTTTTGATGCACAAGTTATGCTCAAATTTCTTCAATCTTTTACAATCGTCTATCGATTCCTCCGTCCGAACGCACCGCCACACGTAATAATGGCCCCGTCCCCAAGTTACAGAGCCATGGAAATGAGTTTCCTGCAACCGCGCTCGCTCAGAGGCTATTTTTCCAAATAGGACCAGATTTTCAGGTGCAGCAGGAAACAAGGTCACTTTTCTGGTGTTTTATTGCAAATTTTTGAGAGTGTTTTTTAAAAAATGTATCCTCACTGAGATCTGCTCTATATTTTGTTTCTCTGAATGGCTTTTTATGACATCAGCATTAGTCTCATTAAAACTCTTCCTCGATTGTAGGTTCTTACACATGTGACAAATGTGCATGAATGTTGTTGAATGAGCTGAAACCTTAATTTTCACACTTGGAGAAATATATGGTGCGAGGTTTCCACTTTCCTTGGGCCCCCGATTATTTATGCTGATTTATGTCCATTTTATATTCGAATATATTCTAATGAGATTGGCCCACAGAGGAAACTCCAGGCTGACATATTGCTCAGGAAGCTGGAAAAAATGCACATCATCACACAACTAATAAATCACAGAATAAAAGCTTGTGCTCAGTACACAGAATTTATTCGGCACCTTTCACAAATACTGTAAATTAAACCTGACAAAATGTTTTATCATTTATGTTGGTGCTCTTGTTAATATAAAGCCTGCCATCATGTTTAAAAGTGGCATTAAAATAAGTCATTGACTTAATGAGGAAAAAAGGTACTGAAGTGAGTCTCAGGGGCTCGGGAATAAGCTGTTCATGTAATTATAAGATGAATGATATTCAGTTACAGCAATATTAACATCTTTTATTTTTCAGGAAATGGAGAATACAATCTTGGTGTTTCAAAAGACCATAAATCATTGCCTGATTTCTTTTCAACTGTCACAATCCGAGGAACTGATCATTCTAATAGATTCTCTATTGTACTTTCTTTTAATAATCAGTAAAACAAGCTAGTTTACAAAATTAAATGAGATCCATAATAATTTTGACCACTATTTTAAGTAGCTGCAATTTCAGAAATTTCTAATAAAATGTTTTAGTTCTGTTTATTTTTGTTTATACTGGAACTACAGAATTTAAAACAAATACTTGTCATTTGATACAAAAACTATTAAAACATTTTACAAGTGAAACAAAGTAAAAGGTTCTCAATGAAAGATTTGTATTTTAAAAATAAATTACTGTCAAACATTTTAAAATCAACGATCAATCCTTCTTTTAAATAATGATCAAATTTAAATATTTTACACTCTGAGTGCCTATCTTAAATTACTGAAAAATCAACATAATTCCCCTTTCTCAATATTCTGTTTTACGATAATGTAAAGTTCTCAGTCTCAATGACTGACAGACAATATCATCGGATTGAATGGTGCAGATGAAAAAACAAACACAAAATATTCTTGTCGTATTTAAGATGTAGATTTAGCATTTATAACTTGGTGATTGACATGTTTTGTGACATCTGGCATCCAGGCTTTCTTCTGTAACCCTCTTCTTTCCCTTGTCCCCCATCTGCTAATCTTTTTTGGAAACAGTAGGCTGTGCCTTTAATTTCAGGCACAATATGGATTATTGTATTGATGCTCTAATTAATCCACAAGGGAAAGTCACACCCATCCTGGGCAAATGAGATGTCTTCTGGCAATTAAGCATCACTGATGTCTCTTTTTTTTTTAAACTGTGAACGATAGTTTTCCTCCTCTGCCACTGGCCAATAGAAACACCTTGGTCCAGTGAGTCTTGTGCCGGGACCATTTCCGTTGTCTAATAATACAGGTTTATTCTTGTGACATATTGGCCCAGAATTTGCGGTCAGGGGCTTCCCGCTGCCAAATGCCTCCGAACCGCAAGTGAACTCTGCACCTACCTGATGGTCCCATAGGTTTGGACACTTGTGGTCCTCGGCCTCTATGTGAATGCCTGCATAAAGGCCCACGGGTATCCCAGGGGTGCACGAGGTTCGCAAGCGTCCATGGGATCATTCATGTAGGCCGGCCCAACCAATCAAAAAGGGCAATCCCCATTATGCTTTTGGAGATTCTATTTATGTACATCATTCCCATTAGCATAAATAGGAATCCCCTAAAAACCACAATTACAGACCAGTCTAATAAAAAATAAATCATTGCATGTTCAAAGGTAATTAAAATACAATTTAATTAAACATTTAAAACAAAAAGGTAAATTTTTTGAAAAATACATTTAAACATTTTAAAAGGGGCTAAAAATAACCTACACTAATTTTAAAGGTTGTTTAAGTTTAAGTAATTAAAAAAAAATCATATTTATTAATACTCGCACGTTGATAAAAGGCGGCCCTACGCTTCCTTTTACCAGGTGTAAGAGTTGTGTGGGCATTCGCTGGGCAGTAGTTGGGCAAATAGCTCAACTCTCCACCAGCAAAAGTCCATTTCCTGTGGATGAGGTGGATCTGCCAAGCTCAAACTTGACAGATCACAAGGTTCGGGTTTTTGCGCATCGCACACGGAAACCCAGAACTTGCGGGGCACTTACAGCCGTGTACGCAGTCAGAGACCCCAGAAAATCCGGGCCAATAGATTTGGAGTCACAGAGGGCACCGACTGTTTCAATGATGGAAGCATTCTCTTAGTGCAGAACTCTGGATTTCAGCAGAGAACTTGGGAGCTATCATAATTTTAAAAGCATCCCAGTAACAAAATTATTTGAAGGTTAAAAAGTCGAATGAAAATAACATTTACAACTGTCATCAACGTGAATTTTACCAGATACCCAATGTAAAAACAGACTGCAATTAAAACAGTGCAGTACCACAGCAAACCAATAATGAAGGATTGAATTTGTTCAGCTAACAGCCTTGAAGATGTATTTTATAATTATGCTGTAATCAATTCCTGTTAACTCCCTACTGATTAGCATTCAATCATCATCATCATAGGCAGTCCTGCGAAATTGAGGAAGGCTTGTTTCCACTGTAAAAGGGAGTTCTCAGGTGACTGTACAGTCCAATATAGGAATTACTGTCTCTGTCACAGGTGGGACAATCGTTGAAGGAAAGGGTGGTCTGGTTTGCCGCACGCTCTTTCTGCTGCCTGCGCTTGTTTTCTGCATGCTGTTGGCGACAAGACTTGAGGTGCTCAGCGCCCTCCCAGATGCTCCTCCTCCACTTAGAATGGTCTTTGGCCAGGGATTCCCAGGTGTCGGTGGGGATGTTGCACTTTATCAAGGAAGCTTTGAGGGTGTCTTTTAAACGTTTCCTCTGCCCACCTCGGGCTCGCTTGCCGTGTAAGAGTTCCGAGTTGGGCACTTGCTTTCGGAGTCTTGTGTTGGGCATGCAGACAATGTGGCCCGCCCAATGGAGCTCGTCGAGTGTGGTCAGTACTTCGATGCTGGGGATGTTGGCCTGATCGAGAACATCGACATTAGTGCATCTATCCACCCAGGGATTTGCAGGATCTTGCGGAGACATCGTTGGTGGTATTTCTCCAGCGATTTGAGATGTCTACTGTATATGGTCCACGTTTCTCAGCCATACAGGTGGGCGGGTATCACTACAGCCCTGTAGACCATAAGCTTGGTGCCAGATTTGAGGGCCTAATCTTCGAACACTCTCTTCCTCAGGCGATCGAAGTGCACTGGAGGCAGTGTTGAACCTCGTCGTCGATGTCTACCCTTGCTGACAATAGGCTCCCGAGGTATGGAAAGTGGTCCACATTGTCCAGGGCCGCGCCATGGATCTTGATAACTGGGGGGCAGTGCTGTGCGGCGGGGTCAGGTTGGTGGAGGACCTTTGTCTTACAGATGTTTAGTTTAAGGCCCATGTTTTTAAACGCCTCGGTGAAGATGTTGATGATGGCTTAGAGTTCAGTCGCTGAATGCGCGCAGACTCAAACGTCGTCCGTGTACTATAGTTCGACGACAGAGGATGGGACGGTCTGGGATCTAGCCTGGAGGTGATGAAGGTTGAACAGGTTCCCACTGGTTCTATAGTTTAGTTCCACTCCAGTGGGGAGCTTGTTGAATGTGAGGTGGAGCATTGCAGCGAGGAAGATCAAGAGGAGGGTTGGCGCAGCCCTGCTTGACCCCAGTCCGGATGTGGATTGGGTCTGTGGTGGATCCATTGGTCAGGACCACGGCTTGCATGTCGTCATGGAGCAGACAGATGATGGCAACAAACATTTGGGGGCATCCAAAACAGAGGACGACGTTCCACAGTCCCTTGCGGTCAACAGTGTCAAAGGCCTTTGTAAGGTCAAAGGAGGCCATGTACAAGGGTTGGTGCTTGTGATAAATCCACAGAAGCACACACTGCACACAAGTCTTTAAAATGGCAGATCTTCCAGAACAGTCTGTGGAAGCTTGTGGAACTTCCTGCTTGTCAGGTGACCTATCTTTTATTAAACCCTCCAGTTGCAGTAACACAATACGTCCACAGTGTGGAGCTACAGACATTACAGTGCTGTTCCCTGCATTTCTCTTGCAGTTGTTGCACCGTAAAGATCATGTCCATTGTACTCTGGGAGAAGCTCCTCAGCCACAGGGAAAAGACAGTTGAGAAGGATTCTAGCGATGACATTCCCAGTGGTCAACAACAGGGCGATTCCTCTGTCGTTGCCGCAGTCGGACTTGTCCCCCTTTTTTTTTTATAAAGATGGTCACAATTACTGCATCTCTGAGATCTGCTAGCATGCTCTCTTCCTTCCAGATGAGAGGTGTGAGGTCATGCATTTGTGCCAATAATGCCTCTCCACCATACTTTAGTGCCTCACCGGGGATTCCATCTGCTCCTGATGCCTTGTTGTTCCTGATGGATAACCTTTTCTACCTCATGCAGTGTTGGGGTCTCACTGAGGTGGTGGCGGGTAGCATGCTGCAGGATGGAGTCAAGGACACTCATGTCAAAGGCAGAGTCTCAATTAAGGAGATCTTCGAAGTGCTCCTTCCAGCGGGTCCTGACTGCCTCACTGTCTTTGATGAGTGTCTCCCCATTCTTGGCCAGCAGTGGGGTGGGACCTTGGGCCGTAGGTGGACTTGACTGCGGTGAAGAATCCTCGCACATCATGGCTGTCAGCCAGCTGCTGAATCTCCTGTGCTTTCTCCACCCACCATCTATTCTTTAGGTCACGGGTCTTTTGTTGGACCTCAACCTTAAGCCGTCTGAAAAGCTGCTTTGCTGCTCCCGAGTTGGGTTGTTGCTTTAAGTTTAGAAATGCCCTGCGCTTACGATTTATTAGCTCTTGGATCTCCTGGCCATTCTCATCAAACCAGTCCTGATGTTTCCTAGTTGAGTGGCCGAGCGTTGCTTCACAGGCATTAGTTCTGGTGGCCTGGAAGGCAGACCAAGCACTGTGGGCACTCTGCGTCTCAGGGTCATCAAGGGTCACCGGGTTAGCAGTGAGACGCTGGCTGTATAGGGCTCTCTTCGCTGGGTTTTTAAATGCCCCAGCGTTGATTTTTCTGTGGCATTGCTTCTGTTGCCGTCGTCACTTTTGGGCTTTATATTAATGTTGATGACGGAATGGATTAGGCAGTGGTCTATCCAGCAGTCGTCGGCTGCTGTCATGGCGCGGGTGATGCGCACGTCCTTGAGATCCTTTGCTTGAACGATGACTTAGTTGAGCAGTTGCCAATGTTTGGAGCAAGGGTGTTGCCACGATGCCTTGTACTTGTCCCTCTGGTGGAACAAGGTGTTGGTGATGACAAGGTCATGTTCTCAGCATTTTGTCAGGAGCAGGGTACCGCTGGAGTTGGTTTTCCCTACCCCCTCCCTGCCGATCACGCCTCCCCAGAGGTCTGTGTCCTTATCGACTGTGGCGTTGAAGTCGACAAGAAGGATCAGTTTGTTATTAGTAGGGACACGGGACAGGGATTGTTCGAGGCTGGAGTAAAATCCCTCTTTGACCTCATCTGTTGCGTCGAGTGTTGGGGCGTACGCACTGATAACTGTGGCGCACTGGTTCCGGGATAGGGTGAGCCGAAAAATCATGAGACAGTTCGCTAATCCAACAGGGGGAGTCTCTGAGGTGGTTGACTAGCTCGTTCTTGATGGCGAAAGCGACTCCGTGGAGGCGGCCGCCTTCTTCTGGTTTGCCTTTCTAGAAGAAGGTGTAACCTCCATCTTATTCTTTGAGCTGGCCTTCCCCTGCCCACCAGGTCTTGCTTAGGGTGGCGATGTCGACATTGTAGCATCCAAGTTCCCGGGCAACAATGGCGGTGTGGCATTCCGGTCTGTCGCTGTTGGAGATGTCCATGAGGGTCCTGACGTTCCAGGTCCCGAACTTCATTTTGAAGGTGGAAGATGCCTGTGCGCGAGTTCTTTTAACATAAGGTGGCCGTTGCACACTGGGCCTCCATCCCACCGGCGATTTCTTCCTTAAGTATATGGACTGAATAATTAAGTGTTCGCAGGCCACTTCTTTGAGAACCATGGAGCTTGGACTAGATTTTCACTTATTTAAAATGCTAAAATTAAACTAAAGTCATCTTTTACCTAAATTTTATTTTGTGGCATTTTGGTTGTTGTGAAATCATTAACTATTGACTGTTAAATCATCAATTAATTTTTGAGTAATTAAATACCCAGAAAATGACTCCACCCAAGATTCACAAATTTCTCTAACCATTCCCTTCATGTTCACAGTTAATTTCCTTAACCCGCAAATCACTCGCAGATGTCTTTCAATATAAAATATGTTAGAGAAGTTGTTGCTGATATTGGTTGAAACTACAGGTGAGGGAAACATCATCTTGCTGGAATAAGAACTGTGTAAACCTGCAAGGGGGAGAGAAGCTGGTACCAGGTAGGCAAGGGGCGAGATCATGCAAGACAAGGTCAAGTATTTTTCTTTTTAATCTTTTCCTTAGATTATGGTGCATGCCTATTACATGGTACTTTTGGGTCCATTCCAGAAACTTAGGAAAGAAAGACTTGGATTTATATAGTGCCTTTCACGACCATCATACGTCTGAAAGTGCGTTATAGCCAATGAAGTACTTATGGAGTAGTCACTTTTGTAATGTGGGAAATGTGGCAGCCAATTTGCGCACAAGTAAGCTCCCACAAACAGCAATGTGATAATGACCAGATAATGTTTTTTTTGTGACGTTGATTGAGGGCTAAATATTGGCCAGGACACAGGGGATAACTCTCTGCTCTTCTTCAAAATAGTGCCATGGGATCTTCTACATCCACTTGAAAGCCTTGGTTTAACATCTCATCCGAAAGTACAGCATCTCAAGTGTCGGTCTAGATTTTTTTGTGCTTAGTTCAATTCAGGCCTGAATTTCCAAGATCATGGAGCACAGTATGGACTAGAGAGAGAAGTGTCAATTGGGGTTGTCCATGCTTCGGAAGGACTGTTCAACTGTGAATGGCTTGCACTGAACTTTGAAGAGTAATCCTGTTGCACGTGAAACTTGTCACATTAGATGAAAGGAAAACAGTAGATAGTCAATAAGGATTTTCAGAAGGTGCTCAATAAAGTATCTCAAGGGTTGAAAATAGTGTACCCCAGATGTCAGGGTTGGGTCCACACATTTGGATATAAGGAACACAATCTTGAAATTTGTCAATGTCACAAAAGTTGGGGGTTGGCAACCAGTAAGGAAGACTGTAAAAACTTTGGGAAGACAGATGGATTAGCAGAATGGGCAGACAGTTTGCAGGTGCAGTTCAATGCAGATACAGTTCAATGCAGATACCTGTGAAGTAATACATTATGGAAGGAAGAACAAAAGATGGCAATATATTTCATTGGAAAGACTAAGGGTAGAGTTAATGAATGTTTCTAAAATTATGAAGAGTTTTGATTGAATGATGAGAAAGACTATTTTCTCGAGGGATTGTCAATTTAAATGATTATTAAAAGTGAGGAACGTTGTTAGGAGAAATTTCTTCTTTTTTTTTTTACAGCCAATGAAGCACTTTTGAAATGTAACAATTGTTGTAATGTAGGAAACACAGCACACAATGTGTGCACAACAAGCTCCCACAAACAGCAATGTGATAATGACCAGATTAGCTGTCTTTTTTCAGTGATGTTGATTGAAGGATAAATATTGGACAGGACAGCGGGAAAATTCCCCTGCTCTTCTCAGAAATACTGCCACAGGATCTTTTATGTCTACTCGAAGGGGAAGACGGGTCCTTGGTTTCAAATCTCATCCGAAAGAAATAGACAGAAACCATTGGTTCTTTTAAGGGTAATTTGGATAAACATGTGGAGCAGAGAAAATTACAGGACTATGGGAAGAATATCGTCTGTGGGATTAGTTTTGGATTGCTCTAGTAAATGCGGTGCAGACATATAAATGTTAGTGCTGTAAACTCTATGGTTCTAGTTTAATGAGAGGACATATGGGGGTTGCTGCTGTGCCATGATAGGGAGAGGGATGACAAGCATAAGGAACCCAAGAGTCCCACAAGCCTCCTTTCAGGTCAACTGTTTCAATGATGCTATTGGTCTTTTCTGGCAGGACTTGCCTCCATGCCCATCCAGAGGTTAGGAGGAGGCCTTGTTCCTCTGGAGTTAGAAAGACCAGGAATGTCTGAAATTAGAGGGACTCCAATTGAGAAGTTGGAATCATTGCAGATCTATCACTGGCCATCACCCTGCCCAGGAATCTGCTTATTCAAGAGTACTGTGACACAAATCTATAAAAGTTAGAAAAGACGGGGGGAAGGGTGCAGAGAAATATTCACCTTTATAGAGCTTGATTTTCCCAGCAATGAGATGGGCAAGCATATATACCAAGGAAAGGGGAGGTGGGAAGAAAATAAATACATTTTTGAGTGTTCAGTTGCGAATTTGGCATTAGTGTAATGGCTAGGAATTTGAAACCTATGCAATGAGGATCCCTGGAGCAAGCATCATGCACTCTATTTTGGGAGTGCTTCAACTTACACTCAAAAGGTGGATGAACTCTTTTGATGGCTTCAAAAATGCTGGGGAGGAGGGGTTTGTGGTGTGTAGCAGAATATGCAGACTTAGATATCTTGTATGGCATAGGCTGGTAGAATAGAATATTGTTGATCTTTGTAGAAAAAAAATCACAGTGCTCAAACAGTTAACCAAAATATCCTGGTAGAGGGGAAGGAAAGAAAATATTCTTTTAGTTTGGGTTTTATTTGACAATTCAAAAAGGCTTGGCAGAAACCATCAAAGAAACAATATCAAAGCCAATAGTCCTCAGAGAGATGAGTCAAATTGCTACTGGTATCTCACCTTGTCATGTACACTCCTATCAGGTGGAGCTCTCTTTCTGGCTCTTTTCTTTTATATAAAGTAAAATGCATTTCCCACCTGATTCACTCTTGTTTTGCTCATAATCCACAAGGTGATTCGTGAACCCCAGATCTAATCAATGCACTGCTATGGCATATGGGTTTGAAGGAAATTAACAGGGAAAATTGCTTGCATTACATATGCTACTCCTTTGATTATGTAAAGTAAGAAAGTAATCACTCTCGCACCACCAACTCTTAGAAGCTAGGAATTATACCCAGTACAGAGGAAGAGGGGAAGAGAAGGAAAGGGGGTAGTATCATTGCCCTGAAAATCTGTAGCCCATTTTATTCTCAGCCGGATTCGCCAGAAATGTAACTTCATCACTGCATCAAATGAGCACTTTTAAAAAGTCACTTCTTGGCATTCAGCGCTGAGTTTGTTAATGTATGGATCTGTTGCTCAGTGAGTTTGAGCTGTTATTATTTGGTTTTGTTACATTTAGTTTGGTGATGTGTATTTTTTTGCATTTTTAAGTATAATGCTTCATTTAAATTTTTTTCTTATTTTCTTTCATCACTTCCTACCATTCAACGGTGTTTCATGATCAGTTGCACAAATTTCAGTGGCAGGTTAGGCATTCCTCTGGGAAGTCCTCTTGCCCTCAGGCAGCTGGACGATGCGGAGGAGTTCCACGTGAATGATATAAGGAACCTCTGGCTGTACCTGAAGCCAGCTGCAGTTATCCAGGTGTGTTGGCTTACAGACCCACCAGAGCAATTTTGGTATGTCAGAGGACATGTATTACACAGACTATTCCTTTGATAATCCTCATGAGATACTTTATTGAGCAGCTTCTGAAAATCCAAATACTCCCTATCTACTGCATTCTTTTTATCTAAGTGGACAAGTTCCACGACAACAGGATTAATCTTCAAAGTCCAGTGCAAGCTATTCACAGGTGAACAGTCCCTCCGAAGCATAGAGAACCCCAACTGGCACTTCTCCTGCCTTCAGTCCATACTGTGCTCCAAGATATTGGAAAACACAAAGTCTACATGGCTTTTGGAAATTCAGGCCTGAATTGAACTAAATGTATGTATTGCACTTGAAAGTACCATATAATATGAATGTATTATTGAGATGCTGGAAGCTAAAGGAACATATATAGCGGCAGAAATGTCCACAACAACAACTTGTATTTATATAGCGCCTTTAGAGTAGTAAAACATTCCAAGGCGCTTCACAGGAGCGTGAAAAGACAAAAATTTGACAACAAGCCACATCAGAAGAAATTCGGGCAGATAACCAAATGTTTGGTCAAAGAGGTAAGTTTTAAGGAGCGTCTTAAAGGAGGAAAGAGAATTAGAGAGGCGGAGAGGTTTCGGGAGGGAGTTCCAGAGCTTAAGGCCGAAGCAGCTGAAGGCACGGGCATCGATGGTTGAGGTATTATAATCAGGGATGCTCAAGAGGGCAGACATTTCAGGGGTGTTTGTGGGGCTGAAAGAGATTACAGAGATAGCGAGGACATGGAGGGATTTGAAAACAAGGATGAGAATTTTGTAATCGAGGCATTGCTTAACCGGAAGCCAATGTAGGTCAGGGAGCACAGGGGTGATGGGTGAATGGGACTTGGTGCGAGTTAGGACAAGGGCTGCTGAGTTTCAGATGACCTCAAGTTTACGGAGAGTAGAATGTGAGAGGTCAGCCAGGAGTGCGTTGATCTAGAGGTAACAACAGCATCGATGAAGGTTTCAGCAGCAGATGAGCTGAGGCAGGGGTGGAGATGGGTGATGTTACAGAGGTGGAAATAGGCGGTTTTAGTTATGCCGCAGATATGTGGTCGGAAGCTCATTTCAGGACCAAATATGACACCAAGGTTGCGAACAGTCTGGTTCAATCTCAGACAGATGCTAGGGAGAGGGATGGAGTTGGTGGTTAGGGAACGCAGTTTGTGGTGGGGACCAAAGACAATAGAAACATAGAAACATAGAAAATAGGTGCAGGAGTAGGCCATTCGGCCCTTCTAGCCTGCACCGCCATTCAATGAGTTCATGGCTGAACATTCAACTTCAGTACCCCATTCCTGCTTTCTCGCCATACCCCTTGATCCCCCTAGTAGTAAGGACCTCATCTAACTCCTTTTTGAATATATTTAGTGAATTGGCCTCAACAACTTTCTGTGGTAGAGAATTCCACAGGTTCACCACTCTCTGGGTGAAGAAGTTCCTCCGCATCTCGGTCCTAAATGGCTTACCCCTTATCCTTAGACTGTGACCTCTGGTTCTGGACTTCCCCAACATTGGGAACATTCTTCCTGCATCTAACCTGTCTAACCCCGTCAGAATTTTAAATGTTTCTATGAGGTCCCCTCTCATTCTTCTGAACTCCAGTGAATACAAGCCCAGTTGATCCAGTCTTTCTTGATAGGTCAGTCCCACCATCCCTGGAATCAGTCTGGTGAACCTTCGCTGCACTCCCTCAATAGCAAGAATGTCCTTCCTCAGGTTAGGAGACCAAAACTGTACACAATACTCCAGGTGTGGCCTCACCAATGCCCTGTACAATTGTAGCAACACCTCCCTGCCCCTGTACTCAAATCCCCTTGCTATGAAGGCCAACATGCCATTTGCTTTCTTAACCGCCTGCTGCACCTGCATGCCAACCTTCAATGACTGATGTACCATGACACCCAGGTCTCTTTGCACCTTCCCTTTTCCTAATCTGTCACCATTCAGATAATAGTCTGTCTCTCTGTTTTTACCACCAAAGTGGATAACCTCACATTTATCCACATTATACTTCATCTGCCATGCATTTGCCCACTCACCTAACCTATCCAAGTCGCTCTGCAGCCTCACACTGCCACCCAACTTAGTGTCATCTGCAAATTTGGAGATACTACATTTAATCCCCTCATCTAAATCATTAATGTACAGTGTAAACAGCTGGGGCCCCAGCACAGAACCTTGCGGTACCCCACTAGTCACTGCCTGCCATTCTGAAAAGTACCCATTTACTCCTACTCTTTGCTTCCTGTCTGACAACCAGTTCTCAATCCATGTCAGTACACTACCCCCAATCCCATGTGCTCTAACTTTGCACATCAATCTCTTGTGTGGGACCTTGTCGAACGCCTTCTGAAAGTCCAAATATACCACATCAACTGGTTCTCCCTTGTCCACTCTACTGGAAACATCCTCAAAAAATTCCAGAAGATTTGTCAAGCATAATTTCCCTTTCACAAATCCATGCTGACTTGGACCTATCATGTCACCTCTTTCCAAATGCACTGCTATGACATCCTTAATAATTGATTCCATCATTTTACCCACTACCGATGTCAGGCTGACTGGTCTATAATTCCCTGTTTTCTCTCTCCCTCCTTTTTTAAAAAGTGGGGTTACATTGGCTACCCTCCACTCCATAGGAACTGATCCAGAGTCAATGGAATGTTGAAAAATGACTGTCAACGCATCCACTATTTCCAAGGCCACCTCCTTAAGTACTCTGGGATGCAGTCCATCAGGCCCTGGGGATTTATCGGCCTTCAATCCCATCAATTTCCCCAACACAATTTCCCGGCTAATAAGGATTTCCCTCAGTTCCTCCTCCTTACTAGATCCCCCGACCCCTTTTATAACCGGAAGGTTGTTCGTGTCCTCCTTCGTGAATACCGAACCAAAGTACTTGTTCAATTGGTCCGCCATTTCTTTGTTCCCCGTTATGACTTCCCCTAATTCTGACTGCAGGGGACCTACGTTTGTCTTTACTAACCTTTTTCTCTTTACATATCTATAGAAACTTTTGCAATCCGTCTTAATGTTCCCTGCAAGCTTCTTCTCATACTCCATTTTCCCTGCCCTAATCAAACCCTTTGTCCTCCTCTGCTGAGTTCTAAATTTCTCCCAGTCCCCAGGTTCGCTGCTATTTCTGGCCAATTTGTATGCCACTTCCTTGGCTTTAATACTATCCCTGATTTCCCTTGATAGCCACGGTTGAGCCACCTTCCCTTTTTTATTTCTATGCCAGACAGGAATGTACAATTGTTGTAGTTCATCCATGCGGTCTCTAAATGTCTGCCATTGCCCATCCACAGTCAACCCCTTAAGTATCATTCGCCAATCCATCCCAGCCAATTCACGCCTCATACCTTCAAAGTTAGCCTTCTTTAAGTTCTGGACCATGGTCTCTGAATTAACTGTTTCATTCTCCATCCCAATGCAGAATTCCACCATATTATGGTCACTCTTCCCCAAGGGGCCTCGCACAACGAGATTGCTAATTAATCCTCTCTCATTACATAACACCCTGTCTAAGATGGCCTCCCCCCTAGTTGGTTCCTCGACATATTGGTCTAAAAAACCATCCCTTATGCACTCCAGAAAATCCTCCTCCACCGTATTGCTTCCAGTTTGGTTAGCCCAATCTATGTGCATATTAAAGTCACCCATTATAACTGCTGCACCTTTATTGCATGCACCCCTAATTTCCTGTTTGATGCCCTCCCCAACATCACTACTACTGTTTGGAGGTCTGTACACAACTCCCACTAACGTTTTTTGCCCTTTGGGTTCTGCAGCTCTACCCATATAGATTCCACATCATCCAAGCTAATATCCTTCCTAACTTTTGCCTTAATCTCCTCCTTAACCAGCAATGCTACCCCACCTCCTTTTCCTTTTATTCTATCCTTCCTGAATGTTGAATACCCCTGGATGTTGAGTTCCCAGCCCTGCTCATCCTGGAGCCACGTCTCCGTAATCCCAATCACATCATATTTGTTAACATCTATTTGCACAGTTAATTCATCCACCTTATTGCGGATACTCCTTGCATTAAGACACAAAGCCTTTAGGCTTGTTTTTTTAACACCCTCTGTCCTTTTAGAATTTTGCTGTACAATGGCCCTTTTTGTTCTTTGCCTTGGGTTTCTCTGCCCTCCACTTTTCCTCATCTCCTTTCTGTCTTTTGTTTTTGCCTCCTTTTTGTTTCCCTCTATCTCCCTGCATTGGTTCCCATCCCCCTGCCATATTAGTTTAACTCCTCCCCAACAGCACTAGCAAACACTCCCCCGAGGACATTGGTTCCGAATCTGCCCAGGTGCAGACCGTCCGGATTGTACTGGTCCCACCTCCCCCAGAACCGGTTCCAATGCCCCAGGAATTTGAATCCCTCCCTGCTGCACCATTGCTCAAGCCACGTATTCATTTGAGCTATCCTGCGATTCCTACTCTGACTAGCACGTGGCACTAGTAGCAATCCAGAGATTACTACTTTTGAGGTCCTACTTTTTAATTTAGCTCCTAGCTCCTTAAATTCATTTCGTAGGAACTCATCCCTTTTTTTACCTATGTCATTGGTACCAACGTGCACCACGACAACTGGCTGTTCTCCCTCCCTTTTTAGAATGTCCTGCACCCGCTCCGAGACATCCTTGACCCTTGCACCAGGGAGGCAACATACCATCCTGGAGTCTCGGTTGCGGCCGCAGAAACGCCTATCTATTCCCCTTACAATTGAATCCCCTATCACTATCGCTCGCCCACTCTTTTTCCTGCCCTCCTGTGCAACAGAGCCAGCCACGGTGCCATGAACTTGGCTGCTGCTGCCCACTCCTGATGAGTCATCCCCCTCAACAGCACTCAAAGCAGTGTATCTGTTTTGCAGTGGGATGACCACAGGGGACCCCTGCACTACCTTCCTTGCACTACTCTTCCTGCTGGTCTTCCATTCCCTCGCTGGCTGTGGACCCTTCTCCTGCGGTAAGACCAACTCGCTACACGTGATACTCACGTCATTCTCAGCATCGGTCTTCCCAAAATTTAATTGCAGAAGATTCCTGCTCATCCAGTACTGGATGGCAGACAAGCAGTCTGACAATTTAGAGATCGTGGCGGGGTCGAGAGAAGTGATGGTGAGGTAGAGGTGGGTGTCATCAGCGTACATGTGGAAACTGACGCTGTGTTTTCAAATGATGTTGCCAAGGGGCAGCATATAAATGAGAAACAAGAGAGGGACAACAGAGATAATGTGGGAAGAAAAGCCATTGCAGGTAATTTTCTGGCTACGATTAGATAGATAAAAATGGAACCAGGTGAGTGCAATCCCACCCAGCTGGACGATGGTGGAGAGGCATAGGAGGAGGACGACAGAGTGGTCAACCGTGTCAGAGATAAGTTGGTTCACAATGAGCTCAGGTGTGATGCTCTTAAAAAGTTAGTGTGGCAAAGCTTTAAACTGTATATTGAATCTTCAAACTATGCCTTGAGGATAAGGGGTAAGCCATTTAGGACCGAGATGAGGAGAAACTTCTTCACCCAGAGAGTGGTGAACCTGTGGAATTCTCTACCACAGAAAGTAGTTGAGGCCAATTCACTAAATATATTCAAAAGGGAGTTAGATGTAGTCCTTACTACTCGGGGGATCAAGGGGTATGGCGAGAAAGCAGGAAGGGGGTACTAAAGTTTCATGTTCAGCCATGAACTCATTGAATAGCGGTGCAGGCTAGAAGGGCTGAATGGCCTGCTCCTGCACCTATTTTCTATGTTTCTATGTTTCTATGTTTAGATATGCAAGATCTGTAAATTTGTTTGAGGGCTTTTTATGAACTGGCAGTAAATGTGGGTACGGTTGAGGCGCAACAATATGTGGCATGATCAAAATTAAAATCTGGAGTTAAAAAATGTTTAAACACTCAAAAATCTAAGAAGCAGTGGCTCGAAAGCCACCACTGGTGAGAGCGTGCAATTACAGGGTGACAGTATTTCCACGACTGGTAACATAATGAGCCAAAAATCGCAGTCTCTACGGGCGCGTACGACGAGCACATGCACCCGTAGAGGACCCGACGGTGCTGGTGCTAGGTGCGCAAAGCGCCTAAACTAAGCACTTGTGATCTGTCTAAATGTCTTTGTACAGATCCAGGCGTAAGGCCTGCTTTTACCGGCTTAATAGTTTTTAAAGTTAGAAAAATTTAATTTGATCACTAATTTTATATTAAAAACCCTGTCCCATTAAGGTACGATTATTTTTAAACTCTTTAAACATTTTTAAAACATTTTCAAGAAAATGCATTATTTTCTAAAACATTCAATTTCAATTAATTTTAAATATGTGAGGTGTTTTTTTAATTGTGTTATGTTTCTGTGTTTTGGTGGGTATTCACATTGTTAGTAATGGGAGCTCGTACAAACAGAACTCATTATCAACAAGAATACAGGTTGAACCTCCCTTATCCAGAACGAACGACCCCTCATCCAGAACCATTCCCGGCCACCGGGTGGCGCATGCGCAGAACTTCAACATATACAAATTGAAGTCCTTCCTCGCTGCCGACTCCCGCAATCGCTGGTCTGACCCGCGCCGCAATTTTCCCCTCGCCCCCATGATCTCTCCGCTGCACTCCCAGTCCCAAGCCAGCCAGCTCCGATATACCCTTGCTCAGTGGCCAATTTAACGTGACCATCCCTCATCCAGAAAAATCCCTTATCCAGAACAGGCCAGGTCCAGAGGGTTCTGCATAAGGGAGGTTCAACCTGTACTACTTTGTGATTGATGGTCCAGGCTCACATGATCCCAGGAGGCGCTTACGATCCTGGGATGCGTGGGCCTCTGCGCCGGGTTTGTGCATCTCAGCCTCGGACTGGAAGTGTTTGTTCCTCGAGGACTACTAGGTACTTCCGTTAAAAAAAAACTGGGTCGGAGGCATCCGCCCAGGGGAAGCAACTTTTGGCCCAATGTCCTGACTCACATTCCAATATTTAAGTTAGCAGGATAATTTGAATTAGCTAATACACACTCGACGGCAATTAAAAATTAACAGAAGGCTGGAGCTGTCAAAAATATTGATCACTTTTGGCCTCAACTTTCCATTCATTCAGCAATTAACATATTGGTTTGTTGATGTGTGGTATAAGACATGGATACTTTGGGAGTTCATTCTGCCATGCTGGTGGATCTCATGATTCATTGATATAGTCGGGTTGCTAATATCTAATCTCGCCATATCTGTCTTTCCAATCATACTCTAAATTGATTTATTACCAGATCTTGACAGGTTAGATGAATGAAAGAGAAAAACTGTTATTTTATAAGTACTGGGGAGGGAGGGTGAGCGGAGACAGAAAGGCTAACAATGCTTGATCTGAAGTAATAAAATATTACAGCTCAGAATTGGATAGACTGCATAGTTCAGCAGGCTTTTGAAATATAATCCAAACTCTAGAATTAAGTGAATCCCTGTCGGTAACTGTACAGGAGATCGACTAGTATCCCTGAAAGTGAGACTAGTCGATCTCCTGCACAGTTACCTACAGGCAGTCAAGATCCAAGTGTTGTTTTCAGGTGAACTGGGTTAGAGGACAGGTCATAATTGGACTGGGTCGTGCAGATCTAAATCAGTCCCCATTTTACAGTCATACATTCTCGCCTTAGTTGTATAATACTTTGATTTGATATTATTTAGTGAAACTTAGAGCAATTTGGGAAGCAGAGTTGGTTGGAACATAGGAGTACTGAGGGAGGGTTGCACTGTAGGAGGTGCCGTCTTTCGAATGAGAGGTTAAACCGAGGCCTCGTCTGCTCTCTCAGGACGTAAAAGATCCCATGGTAGTATTTCGTAGAAGAACAGGGGAGTTATCCCCGATGCCCAGGCCAATATTTAGCCCTCAATCATCATAAATAGAGTATCTGTTCATTATTACATTGCAGTTTATGGGAGCTTGCTGTGCTCAAATTGGCTGCTGTGTTTCTCACTTTACAACAGCGACGACACTCCAAAAGTACTTCATTGGCTGTAAAGTGCTTTGAGATGTCCGGTGGTCATGAAAGGCACTACATTAATACTAGATAAATGCAAGTCTGTCTTTCTGGAGGAAATTGACAGAGCGAGGGAGATGCAAAATTGAAGTGTTGCAGCCCCAGCAGTGGCGAGAGGGTAGAATTTACATAGGTACTTTTCAAAGGAACTTGCAACAGAAAAAGCTGAAAGCAAAAAGTAACATTTTGTAGTCAGAAAGGGAACACAAACCCAAGATATTTAACGTGTTATACAGTTATACTGTGTAGCTGATTCATTTTCACTCCACGGTTGCAGGTGTTGAATGCCAGGATGGCCAGGAGTGCTGGACAGGGGTGCCAGGGATTGGTGCAGGGGCCACTACTGGTTCTAATTTGCATCCACATCCTGGGTTCAGAAACTCAGTTCAATATGATACTAAATTAGGTAGTTTATTCTGAGGAGGAAGCTGAGAAAATACAAAATGAGTTGTGTTGTGTTCATACTCTATTTGTTACAAAACACTAGACAGGCATTAGGACCCTACAGGAGCTATTCATACACTGCTGTAAACATGCTGGTTCTTGCTGGTTTTGGGACACCATTTTAGATTGTTGCTAAAAAGGACACAGTTAAGTTACTTTACTCCTGGTTCAGTTAGTCTGTTATTTACGTACATAACAAGGGGTATAGGCAGAAAGGAAAAGGAGGTGGAGTAGCGTTGCTGGTTAAAGAGGAAATTAACGCAATAGTAAGGAAGGACATTAGCTTGGATGATGTGGAATCTGTATGGATAGAGCTGCAGAATACCAAAGCACAGAAAACGCTAGTGTGAGTCGTGTACAGACCACCAAACCGTAGTAGTGAGGTTGGGGACAGCATCAAACAAGAAATTAGGGATGTGTGCAATAAAGGTACAGCAGTTATCATGGGCGACTTTAATCTACATATAGACTGGGCTAACCAAACTGGTAGCAATGCGGTGGAAGAGGATTTCCTGGAGTGTATTAGGGATGGTTTTCTAGACCAATATGGCAAGGAACCAACTCGAGGGCTGGCCATCCTAGACTGGATGATTTGTAATGAGAAAGGACTACTTAGCAATCATGTTGTGCGAGGCCCCTTGGGGAAGAGAGACCATAATATGGTAGAATTCTTTATAAGATGGAGAGTGAAACAGTTAATTCAGAGACTAGGATACTGAACTTAAGGAAAGGTAAATTCGATGGTATGAGACGTGAATTGGTTAGAATAGACTGGTGAATGATACTTAAAGGGTTGACGGTGGATAGGCAATGGCAAACATTTGAAGATCACATGGATGAACTTCAACAATTGTACACCCCTGTTTGGAGTAAAAATAAAACAGGGAAGGTGGCTCAACCGTGGCTAACAAAGGAAACTAAAGATAGTGTTAAATCCAAGGAAGAGGCATATAAATTGGCCAGAAAAAGCAGCAAACCTGAGGACTGGGAGAAATTTAGAATTCAGCAGAGGACAAAGGGTTTAATTAGGAGGGGGAAAATAGAGTATGAGAGGAATCTTTCTGGGAACATAAAAACTGACTGCAAAAGCTTCTATCGATATGTGAAGAGAAAAAGATTAGTGAAGACAAATGTAAGTCCCTTGCAGTCAAAATCAGGTGAATTTATAATGGGGAGCAAAGAAATGGCAGACCAATACTTTGGTTCTGTCTTCACGAAGGACGACACAAATAACCTTCCGGAAATACTAGGGGACCGAGGGTCTAGCGAAAAGGAGGAACTGAAGGAAATCCTTATTAGTCAGGAAATTGTCTTAGGGAAATTGATGGGATTGAAGGCCGATAAATCCCCAGGGCCTGATAGTCTGCATCCCAGAGTACTTAAGGAAGTGGCCCTAGAAATAGTGGATGCACTGATATCATTTTCCAACATTCTATCGATTCTGGATCAGTTCCTATGGACTGGAGGGTAGCCAATATAACACCACTTTTTTTTTAAAAAGGGAGAGAGAATACAGGGAATTATAGACTGGTTAGCCTGACATCAGTAGTGGGAAAAATGTTGGAATCAATTATTAAACATGAAATAGCAGCGCATTTGGAAAGCAGTGACAGGATCAGTCCAAGTCCGCATGGATTTATGAAAGGGAAATCATGCTTGACAAATCTTCTCGAATTTTTTGAGGATGTAACCAGTATGTGGACAAGGGAGAAGCAGTGGATGTGGTGTATTTGGACTTTCAAAAGGCTTTTGACAAGGTCCCATACAAGAGATTGGTGTGCAAAATTAAAGCACGTGGTATTGGGGGTAATGTACTGACGTGGATAGAGAACTTGTTGGCAGACAGGAAGCAGAGAGTCAGGATAAACGGGTCCTTTTCAGAATGGCAGACAGTGACTAGTGGGGTGCTGCAGGGCTCAGTGCTGGGACGCCAGCTATTTACAATATACATCGATTTAGATGAAGGAATTGAGTGTAATATCTCCAAGTTTGCAGATGACACTAAGCTGGGTGGCGGTGTGAGCTGTGAGGAGGATGCTAAGAGGCTGCAGAGTGACTTAGACAGGTTAGGTGAATGGGCAAATGCATGGCAGATGCAGTATAATGTGGATAAATGTGAGGTTATCCACTTTGGTGGCAAAAACATGAAGGCAGATTATCTAAATGGTGGCAGATTAGGAAAAGGGGAGGTGCAACGAGGTGTCATGGTACATCAGTCATTGAAAGTTGGCATGCAGGTACAGCAGGCGGTGAAGAAGGGAAATGGTATGTTGGTCTTCATAGCTAGGGGATTTGAGTATAGGAGCAGGGAGGTCTTACTGCAGTTGTACAGGGTCTTGGTGAGGCCTCACCTGGAATAGTGTGTTCAGTTTTGGTCTCCTAATCTGAGGAAGGACATTCTTGCTATTGAGGGAGTGCAGCAAAGGTTCACCAGACTGATTCCCGGGATGGCAGGACTGATATATGAGGAGAGACTGGATCGACTGAGCCTGTATTTACTGGAGTTTAGAAGAATGAGAGGGGATCTCATATAAACATAAAATTCTGACAAGACTGGACAGGTTAGATGCAGGAAGAATGTTCCCGATGTTGGGGAAATCCAGAACCAGCGGTCACAGTCTAAGGATAAGCCATTTAGGACCGAGATGAGGAGAAACTTCTTCACTCAGAGAGTTGTTAACCCGTGGAATTCTCTTCCGCAGAGAGTTGTTGATGCAGTTCGTTGGATATATTCAAGAGGGAGTTAGATATGGCTCTGACGGCTAAAGGGATCAAGGGGTATGGAGAGAAAGCAGGAACGGGGTACTGAGGTTGAATGATCAGCCATGATCTTATTGAATGGTGGTGTAGGCTCGAAGGGCCGAATGACCTACTCCTGCACCTATTTTCTATGTTTCTAAAAAAATATGTAAGCAAACAGTAGAATGGTAGATGAAATTTAATAGACATGTATAAAGTACTGCCCGTAAGAAAAAACATTCAACTTGTCCTCTATGAATTTTGTTGAAAGAGCTAAGAATTAAGTTGAAAGACATCAGGTGATATTGGTACACTTAATGCTCAAAACTTCCAACTACTAAAGAGCAGCAATCAATCAAGCAATAAAATTCTTAACTACAGAGTCAAAACAGTCGTGTACAAGTCAGGAGAGGATGTGATGCTAAAGCTGTATTCCGGTAATATCACACCTCACATAGTTTAGCCAGCTCGAGTCACAGGAGGCAGTTCGGAGACAAGCCAAAGGGCTGATCACGAGTGTTTGACGATTGAGATATGAGGAAAGACGAGAGAAACTTGGGCTTTTATTCTCAAAGGGAGGCAAGTGACAGCTGTGCGAGTCACAAAACAGGATGGAAAAGGTAGAAAATTAGCTTAAACTAAATTCCGAGAGGAGGACAAGGAGACACAGATTCAATCTAATTAAAACCAAATGTGAGACTGATACAAGTTTTTCTTCACACGGATAGTTATCAACACACGGAATGGGCCTCCATGGAGGCAGAAACCCTGGAGTTGAACTGTTTGATGTCACAATGTGGGTTCTATAGGGCCTTTGTGGATGAATGAACTAAAATGGGCCAAATGGGCCTCCTTTTCTGTATTTATCATGTGATCTAATCAAAGTGAGCTTGACTGTAACAAAATCTTAATTCCTTTCCCCAGGATGCTTGATGTGCAAATATTTAGAAAATATAAATGAATTATGCTAATATCACCTAATTTCCTATGCAAATGAGGTTAATTATACAGTGGAATTTTTTTTCGACAACTCACAAATCTCAATACCTGTCTTTATAAATCTTGAGTATATTAAAACATAGAATGTATTGAAGTACCTTGATTCACAAGCACTTTAGTTTTGTTAAATTTGTAAAACTGACTGTTCTCTGCAGCCAAGTTACTCGAAATGCCTGTTGTATGTGGAATGTAGCATGGTATTGCTGTGTGCTCAGAAACATATGGCAAAATAAGGCTTAAACTGAGTAGATGACTAATTACATGCAATTAAAGCATATTAAAATAATTAAAGATTCTATAAAATGAGGATGGTTTGCTATCATTTTGCAACGGATATTCTTAAACAGAAAGCATCAGAGGGCCCAAGTTTCTGCATCTGGTGAAAACGGCGCACCTCCGAGACTTATGTGACCTGCCTAGGCTCGAAGGTGCGCCGGAATATTCTGCAGCAATTCTCCGGTCCTCCTGGACCGTGGCGTGGAGTGGTGCAGTGTAGTCTCCCTGGGGAGGAGACTGCCTGCAGGGGGGCGGGGCTAGGGATCATGCCTTCTTCTCAGAGCCGGCAGCGTTGCGCAGGAGGGGGAGGGGGGAAGGGGGAAGGGGGAAGGGAAAGGGGGAAGGGAGGGAGGGAGGGAAAAGGGGGAGGGGGAGGGAAAAGGGGGAGGGGGAGGGGGGAGGGGGAGGGAAGAGGGGGAGGGAAGAGGGGAGGGAAGAGGGGGAGGGAAGAGGGGGGAGGGGGAGGGGGAGGGGAGGGGGAGGGGGAGGGGGAGGGGGAGGGGGGAGGGGAGGGGGAGGGGGAGGGGGGAGGGGGGAGGGGGGAGGGGGGAGGGGGGGGGGGAGGGGGGAAAGGGGGGGAGGGGGAGGAAAAGGGGGGAGGGGGAGGGAAAATGGGGGGAGGGGTCGGGGGCTTCCCCAGG